>NC_133576.1:67679603-68305714 GCF_964106895.1 Numenius arquata | reverse complement strand
GACTTGGTTATTAGAAAGAATTTCCTACTTTAAAGTACCATGAATTTCTGAAAGAAACTCTCTGGGCAGGTGGTGAGATGCTTATGACCAGAAGTTTTGAAGACAAGATTAGATTCTGACTGCATCAAAGTGAGCGTGCTTTGCTGCTGTACAAACTGCCGGTACTGGAAGAGGAACTGGTTAGTGTCCTGAGGTCCTCTTCTAAGATCACACATTTAACATTCCTCATCTGTCCAGTATGTGTTTCATTGCCATACATATTATGTAGTGATAGAACACAACAAGGTTTTTCATGTAAAGCAGTGGTGTAGCATGTTCTCTGAATCAGTGACAGAGTCTGATCAGTATTAAGCTCCTGCTCCTGCCATTCCAGAGTTTTGGGCTGGGGTGAGTAACTGGAGACTCCCCAACCTCTTGCTTCTGTGGATTGATGTGGAAACAGAAGGAAACAATGAAAGACTTTGTCTTCACTCAATCTTCTCTGCTGCTTCAGAGCAAAATTTTCCATTCTTAGGTAAACCTGTTTGGAAGAAGGGCCCAAAATGAGAACTCCCTCTGCAAATACTGTTGTGAAAGCTTTCTGTACTCATTTTAAGAAGTTCAATAAATTGGGAGATCTGTGAGAATCAATGGTTAACATGGTGTGTGACATGACACTATTTCTATTCTGTCCTTGTGTCTGGTTTTCTACTGGGAGCAAGGGAGATGTTGATAGGAGTAAGTGAAGAAAAAAGCCTGTAAGGTACCCAAAACTTTCTTTAGTTTCTACTGAAACACCTACCAACTGCTGCTCTTCTTTCTGCACCAATGATACCAACACTGTCAGCACAGATGTGCTTCTAGGAGGTTATAATGATGTTTCTTGGCTATTCAGTGCTTTTGAAGCAAGAAGGGATGTCAAGACAAAGCTTGAAGTGTGAACTGTACAAGGAAAAAGAGTTATATTAGTTTCCTTTTTCTTTTCTATCTTACTATTCCTTATTTGGATCACTACTATTCCTGATATAGATCACTTTAATTTTATAGGACAATTCTCTTCTATGGAGAATTGATAATGTAAAGCCTTTTAGCCCTAAGCCTTGCCTACAGGTCTCCCTGTTAAAGTACAATCAGGACTAGTAGAAGCTTCTTAGAATTGAGAGAGGATGGGAAATAAATGATGTAATGACTCAGCCTTCTAAATTTCTGGGACTTCATAGTAATCTAGGTCCATGTTCTGCTGGTAACTTTGTCATTTACAGTACTCTGGAAACCTGCTAGCTTTGAGAACAGAGCAAGGCTTGAAGTGCAGTGTCAAAGAGGTCTAGCCTTGGAAGACTTACCTAGTGCATGAAAATGTGGACTGAGAAATTTTACAAGAAGCGCTAGCTTGTGTTTCTGTAGATATTATTAACGGATCTTAAGTATTTCTAATGTTCTGATAAAGATCACCAATTAAAACATTTTGGTAGCTTTCACAGTTTCCAAAATGCAGGTTATATCCAAAGACATTTCATAACATCTTTCTTGTAGTTTTTTGAAAACCAGTCTGAAATACAGGCTGCAGCCTTTCCTTTTGATCCCAAAAGTTCAGGAATGCATCTACAAGTTATCATGAATGTTCTCAAAGTACATACCTCATATTAAATGAATTCTTAATTATAAAATCTCTGGGGTTACCAAAAACTATCAAATCCTTGAAGTATTCTTATAAAAAGCTGTCTTCAAAGATGGGTGTATGACAACTATTGGTGCTTTTTGTGTTAGATATTTTTTATCACCTTACTTCTGGTGAACTACAAGCATGCTCTATCTTACGCTCTGTTAGTGAAGCAGAAAGAAACTATGTGCATGAAACTAGATGAAACTACAAAACTAAATTGAAATGGCAATGCTGGAATTTTTTCCAGGTAAGGAACCATGAGAGGAGAGGTTGACTTCTGTTATAATAAGCAGTACCATACTTTCCAAAATGCCCTCCAAATCCCTTGCTTATATACACTTTTCTCATGCAGATTTCAGATTTGGAAAAAGCTAAAATTTGCATCTACAGTATAGTAATTCATCATTCTATCTAAGGTAAAAATTCAAGCTCTTTTTGGAGGTTTTTCCATTGGAACTTGTAAACATAGTTTCGGACTGTTTTAAAACACGTTTGGTCTCCAAACGGTGAGTTCACTAATGCTTTTATGTAGTCCATTAAGCCTAAGAAAGATTATTCAGTTGTTATGGGAGACTGGAAATGCAAATAAAAGTCATGGAAATAGTCTGCATTATGAGAGAAGTGTTCGAAAATTAGTTTGAAGACAGGCCATTCTTTTGTCTGTATCTTCTAAAGTGAGCAGTAGGAAAATGCCTCAACCTCTTGTAGACAATATAAAATCCATTGATGTGGAAAGCAGCAAAGGCAGAAAATTGAATATGTCATAGATTGTAACAGAGTGAAGTTCAAACAGCCTGTTTGGATAATAGACTGCCATAAATATGTCTATGACATGGAAAGCATGCCAGCTGAAATTATAGAGGATTTTCTTAGTCTGAGAAATGCCTATTCCAAAGATTTTTTCTGGTCTAATGCTTTCTATTCCAGGAAGACTTAGATGGTGAATTCAAAATAATTTGCAATTATTGCATCACAACTTTGATGTAGAATATTTAGCATGGGAAATTCAGACAGATGCTTTCTTTTTTTACACCTTACTCCTGTCCTTTCTATCATTCTGACCTTTTTTCTGTCCTTATTTGTAAACACTTTTCTCTCCTTTATTTTTATTCCATCCCCTTTCTTTTCTGGATTATTTTATTTAAATGCTTTGAAAAGGTGAATTGGGGAAGGGTCCTTGTACGGATGAACTAGAGCTTTACCTCTTACTCTAAATGCCAACATTCAGAACTTGAACTCTTAAGTTCATTTTAGTTTAAATTATTCATGTTTTCTCTATATATGAACAATTATTCTCTTCCAAAATCAAATTGATACTGTCACTGACTTCATCAGCAATCTCTGCTTTCACAAATGAGCCTCCCTGTAGTGATGGGAATGAAAATAGGAACATTGCTACATATAAAATATGTAATAAATGTGAGATGGCAAATAGTGCACTCTTTTAATTGGCTGTATTTGGTATTTTCAGCCACAGTGAATTTCTTACCTAGTTTGCTCCAGAGACTCAGATGGGGTAACAACAATTAAATGTCACATGCAGCCTCTCAAAAGATATATTTGTGTTTTGTAATGGTAAAGGTTGCTGAAAGTAAATAACACTGCAATCATGTCTAAATCATGTCTCTATGTCAAAAGTGACAGCTATTACATTTGCTGATGGGTCTTTTAAGCAATGCTGTTCTTTAATTTAAACTTAATTTGCCTCTTTACTACAAAAATTGATTTAATGTAACACAGATTTCTATGCTAAGATTCATTAGATTTCTAGCTTAATTGTGTCTGGACAAAGAGCAGGACCTGACTGCAGATTGTCTCTCTTGTAGATGCAGTGATACATCATCTTCATAAACTTCTTGCATTAGCTTGTCCCTCTTTCACTGACACACTCCTTGGACAATTCCCATACAGGGAATTAACTGTGTGTTAAAGTACAGCAATGACCATTTTTTTCATTTTTTTTTTTTTTAATTTTCTTGCCAGAGCAGTTTTAAATTTCTCTTCATATTGTTATAAAACAGAGCAGTTGAATTTAGGGTGCTTTTTTTTGTTTGTTTTTGGATTTATTAGATGGAAGATTCATTTATTCCCTAGTTTATTAACATACATTACTACATAGATAATATAATGTTGTGGTAAGCAAAAATGAGATTGGATCTCTAAACACTGCTAGAGGATTAAAGATTGATTGCTTTTTAAAGAATAGTTGCCAGATTACTGTATTTGTAGTTAGGCAGATGTACCTACCACATCCCCCCCCCCCCCAAAATGCGTGTGCACACACATATGAGTTATGGAAGAAGATGACTTTTAACCCCTGTAGATGAAATCTTTGTGCAGACTAATGAAAATTATCAGAAACTCTGGGAATGAGATTCAGTGAGTTAAAAATAAGTCAAGAAACAAAACTTGTGACATTATACCTGAATTTAATTGAGATTGTGCACATGGTTTGGAACTGTTTTTGCAGATAAAATACTGGGCAGAAGGCCTGGGGAGGGTTTGCCTGAGGTAGCTCAAGGTAGCCCATCCACTACCGAAAAGTGATGCCCCTTGGATCATGCAGGGCTCTGTGGAAGACCTCCCTGCATGGGAAGGCCATCATGCACTTGAAATGATGCCCTTTGACCGGTGTTGCATCGCAGGGGGTCTGCACGCCTGCCCTGAGTCACGAGGAGCCACCAAGTTACAGCTGTGGCTAACATGACCTTTCTCACATAATGTGGCAGAACAGGCTCTTTGGTTTAGGCTGTGACAAATTAAAGGTGTTACTGAAGTGAATAGCAATTCATTTTACTTTGACTTCCAGCCTGCCATCAGCTAATAATGGCTTTGTCACTAATGATTTGGTGGGAATGATTTCTTTTTACATAACACCTGTCATCCAGAAGCATCCCAAAGTGCTCTATAGCCTAATTTACTGATTACTCAGAAATTACTTCTTTCACTAGTAAAATGCAGCTTTGGATGAAAGGTGGCAACTGTGTGCTACAGCTCAAAATCTACTTGCCAAAGACAGATGGGAAATGAAAGTGGTACTTAGCAGGGGCCAGGGACAACCATCTAGTCCTGGTAAATGAGAGTTTAGCTTCAGCTAATATGCTTGTAATCTGCATTGTACAAACTTCTAAATGAGGAGGGAGACCTTAGAAGGGGTTTGTGGAGAGACAGGGCAAAGATAAGGGAAGATAAGGTTCTGCATGCAGGAGTATCTGGGTTGCAGAATGGGAAACCAGGTCAGGAAGTCTGCTTTCTGAGAGAGCCCATATCCTAGCAAGTAAAGTTATGGGTTTTTCTCATGGAGAAGTTCTCATACTGCAGTGTCATATAGATTCTTGCTCATTTAACTTAAAATTATTTTTAACTTACAAGTTTTCTAATTGGAGTATTCAAAGGTGAGAGTTATACAGTGTCTGTTAAAGAAAGACAATATAAATACTTAAATTTACAGATTTATTCTTAACAAAAAAAAAGTGTGGTGATTTAGATTTCTGTTCATCATACTATAAGATTTTGATGTCAGCGGGGAATGATGGAAACAAGAAAATCCTCTACACAATTGTGAAAAGTTTATAGTTTCTTTATGGCCTGGGTTTGAAAGGGGAAGGGACTACACACTGCAAGTTTCTTCTTGACCAGTTTGTTGTAAAGGCCTTCCGCACAGAGAGAAATATGATCTCATGTAGAATATAAGAAGATCCATGTATGAGAAGATTAATTAAAAGATGTTTTAACACTGTTTTACAGATAAAGACAGGACATAAGAGAGGAGGATACAGAAGACAGTGTTAAAGGTCCTGTGATTGCATCTCCAATATTTTAAGCCTGGAATTTTATTATTTGTTGTGTTGATATACATTTCAACAAATAGTTGCTCTAGTGATAACAGAAGATGTTTCAAAGCCAGCAACTTACCAGATCTTAGTGTAATAGTAATGGTTGGTTGGTTGGTTTTTAATTTCAATGCTCAGTTTTATTTCTGGCCTTTTTTTTGAGAAAAATATTCCAAGTTTTTTTATATACTGTCTCTTGATGGATGAAGAGCCTAGATGTTTCTATTCAGATGTAGTCAGAAAATCATAGGATGGTTGAAGCTGTAAGGAACCTCTTGAGATCATCTAGTCCCACTTCCTGCACAGGGCAGGGTCAGCTAGAGTAGGTTGCCCAGGACCATGTCCAGTTGTTTTTTTAATATGCCACAGAGGGGACTCCACAAGCTTTCTTGGCAACCTGTTCCGGTGTTTGACATGTAATGCAGTAAAAATGTATTTTCTTGTGTTCAGATGGAATTTCAATAGTATCCTCCATCACAACGTGAACAAACATTCTTTAAGTATAATATTCCTTTGAAAAATGGAAATAATTACTTCTGTTCTAGACAAGGTCAGGTGAATTCAAAGGAATTTTTTTTATCCTTTTTACTCAAACCTGAATGACTTTTTTGTATGAAATCGAAAAATTTGTTTTAGGAAATAAGAATAAAAACTCCACGGGAAGTATTTTAGACAGGATTTCAGTTCTTCAAGAATTCAACTCAAATAAGAGTAACTTAAAACACTATAGGATAAGAATGAATTCTAGTGTTTTGGGGAAATAATTCACTATGCAGGAGGATAATAAAAGAGACTTTGCAACAGTGTTCAGATGTGGAGTCTTCTCTGAGAAACTAACAGCAACACTGATAAAATCATAATTGTTCCAATACTGGCTATGCATATCATGTAAGAAGGGTGTTTGGAAGCCTGCTGAACTACTTAGAGAAGTACCAGGAACCAAATAAGATGTTTTTTCTATGATATAGTCGGCCAGGAATGCAAAGCTTTTAAAAGCAATCTGCTTGTTTAGTTGCCTGAAATACATTTTGTGTATTTGTGTTAACTGCGGTTATCAAGTCTGTAAATACTGGTTTGTGTGAATTTTATTTTTTGACTCATGCAGTGGTAGAAGACTGTTTGAATTATTGTGTCTCGTTGGAGCACCAGTTTTGGCACCAGTGAATATACCAGTGAAAGTAATCTTCAATGAGACCTTGATTTTTACCTTGTGACCAAGTGAAAGAGTGCATTAAAAGGTGTGTGGTAGGAAATCACGTGTAACATTGGGTGATGGACAAGAGAACATAAGAGACAATTTCATCATAAATCTATTCAATGTCAGTGTCAAGGGAAAGACCACGGCTGACAATCCTACATCTGAATGAACTCAGAGTGTCAGAGTGATTCCACTCCTTTTATGTGTCCTTGGACAGCAGTCTTTCAAACTTAATTACCTGCAGTTAGGCTGATTAAGACAGATACAGAAAACAAGTAGCATGGTGGTTTGGAGGCTTTGAAGCTTGTAACTATTATCCTTGAATGCTTTTTTTTTTATTATATTTTTCCTACCTCCATCAGTCCCATAAACAGTTGATAGAACTCCCCGAACAAGACATTTACACAAGGCCCCAGAATGGTTTGTTTATTTATTTATTTATTTAGTGTTTACCTACCTTTTCAAATTACGAAATGGAAGATAGATTTACTTAAAGAAAAACCCAAACCCCCACACCATCTGGACGGAATCAGGAATTTGTCAGTTTTGCCCTTCTAGAAAATTGTTTTATATTTTGCTTTTAAAACCTGTTCAAAGAGTAACTGACCTTTATAGAGAAACCAATTATGTTTAGAAACCTGGGCCAATATTTGGATGCTCTAATAGTTCCTATTGTTAAAAAATATTTTGGAAATATTGATCCTTTTGTAATGCACTGCCAACTGTGGGAGCTGGAAGGCTTCATACTGACTTATAACAGATGAAGTTGCACAGAATTATGCATTATGCTGATTTTCATTATCATATTTTATGTGGGTGTTTTTTCCCCATCAAGAAGCCCAAGTAAATAAAACCCAAAACAAGATAGTTTTGCACACAAAATATGCAGAGCTTTGGAGTGGACTTTTTATATTTATAAGCAAGTAAAAGTTCCTTCTGAACTGTTATGTAATATAAAAGCCTCCTGACTTAGAAAGCAAACTGAATTACGCTTTTGTAATGTATTTTTCAGTTACATTTAAAAACTGGTTCCTTTTCCAAATGATGCAATAACGAATATCAAGCTGCATCGTCTAGAACATGAATTTTAATAGCTCTGCAAAGTTTTGATGTTAGAGATTCAGATCACGCTTTGCTTTGAACGTGGATTGTTTTTACCTAGTCTTGAAGGATGTTGTTACTCTTATGGGGACTTTTAACAGATGATTTTTCAAAACAACAATTTAGAAGAATGCTTTGTGGTATCAGCAGTGATGGTACTTAAAGGCTTGTATTATTTATTCTCCCTGTTAAAATTTACTTAATGAGACTCCAAGCCAGCATAAGATATATGTGGTGTGAAAAAAAATAGGAGAGTTCCCCAACTAAACCTGTAGCTCTAAAACAATAAGTACAAACTTCTTTCACTCAGTCTTCACCAAGGCTCTAGAATCTATATAGGACAGTTCTGGAGAGAAATATTCCCAGTATTCATCATCAGGGTCTTTTTTACAGGAATACATTTCCAAATACAGTGAGAGAATTCAGTGGGAGGAGGGACAGTAACTGCTATTGGAAGCACCTAGAGAAGGTACCCTGCTAGTTTTGTCTTTGAAGGAGTACTTTACTTCACCCACTTCCCCCACTGTCCACCCTTTAGCATAAGAGTAGGGACCTAAATGAAGAAGCCAGCTTTGGAAATAAAACTTGTTTAAAATGAGCTATGAATGGAAATAAAAACATATCGTATAGAATTTGCAGTGTGTATTGGTTCTCAGACTGTTTCCTTCACGATGCCATTGTCAGACCTTTAGAAATGGCTAACATCTGTCGCATATTTATTCTCTTCCTTATACCCCGAGGGAAGAAGTGTGTGCAGTGAAATATTTTGTTTGTTGTATTTTATTAAATTTATCCTGCATACATTTACTCTAAGTTTGTTGTATGAAGCAGGGTCAAAGAAGTGGTTTTTGAACTTGAAAGCTCAAATTGTTACTGCTTTTAGACCTTTGAAAGATCTCTCCATGGATTTTGACCATCCCTGGAGAAAGCTCTTCTTTGTCAAGGACAAACCTTTACCCACAGAGTAGACAGTTCAATTGAACATTTAAGCTAAGAACTACCTGTTTGTATTAAATATTGTAATATTCAGTGAAATGACTGATAATAGCACAAATGCTCTAGCCAAGAGAATTAAAAAGAAAAGACAGCATCGCATGATAACTCCAATAAGGTTTGCATAAATGTGACTCCTAATGTAACTAAACTCCAAATTATTCTAAAAATAAGCAGAGGAAGGAGGAAAAAAGATCCTAATGTTGGAAAAGCAGTCCTAAAAACATAATCAGCAAAATATTCCATTCAGTGCTGTATAAACCTAGTGTTTTTCAAAAAGTTGCATTTTTGAACAGTATTTGATATTTAAAAGAAACATTTGTGTATCTCATTGAAAAATTTTCAGTGCACAAATACCTAAGTAAAGTTATAAACACTACTTTTAAATACCTGATTTCAAAGAGAAAGGAGATAAAAACAAATAAATCATTGTAATGAGATTAAAAGGCAAAACCCCTGGGAAGGCTGTTGATAATGCATGATAGAACAAAGAGCAAGATTTTCCTTAAAAGATTAGTATAGGCTGTAATTCCGGTGAAACTGAAAAATCTTGCTGCTGAAAAACTAATGGGCGAAATTCTATAAGAGATATTATAACTCCTAACAAAGCAGCTAAGAGGACAGAAGCAGAGTAACATTTCCGTTTCTCCAGGCTTCATTAAATGAGCATTAAAACCCTCTTAGCACAGTCTGGCAGGAATAAAAAATGGTTGCTGTTCAAATAAGTGAAATCACATCCTCATAAACCCTTACGGTGACACAAAGTATGAAACAAAATGGAAGTTTTCTGGTTCTTTTCATGACAACTCATGATTTGTACAGCAATGATGGTGGTTTGGAAGGTATGGAGTAGAGAGAGATTTTCCTTTCAAATGAATATGAAGTAGGACCTATGCCTAGGGGAAGGAAGAAAGCTGGCCAGTGAACCACAGTAATTGTGTTGCTGAGTCTCTCACTGAAGTTTCAACTGAGCCTCGATCAACAAGATATTAAAAAGCAATGTAAACCAGAGAGGTTCATACCCAGACTGGTCTTGTGAAAATCTCAGTCTCAGTTTATGGTTTTAAATAAAAGAAGGGTAGCAGGGGAGAGAAAAGAAAGGATTCAAGAAGCTCCAAAGTCCCCTCCAAGAATTTCCTTTTTCTATTCACACTGAATACCTCCATTGCTATTATGCTGGTGGAAAAAAATGACAGACGAGAGAGATTTATGAAGCAAAGTAATTTGTCCTGCCCCAGAAAAACCTCTTGCTGTGGTAAGTACTTACCCAAATTCAACAGAAGCTTTTCCACTGATTCTAATGCTCTTTGCCTGGGGCATAAAAAGCACAGGGACTGGGCTAATAGACTTCTTGCACCTTGTTTGTCAACTGGAAACAATGATATTCTGTTCTTAATGATGTTCAAAGACTACATTATCATATTCAAACATCTAAGTCATGCAGTCATGAGAATGATTTTTTGAATACAGCTTTGATTTTACTTTATGATCTCAAGCTTTCAGTCATCCTCAGTCAATGAGCCTGAAGATGTGTTTGGAACATCAGACCGCATTAAGTAGGTGCTCCTGTGACATTGAAGTCTTGAGTGCTGAGCAACACACTGCTTGCTGACATTGTTAAGAGGCACGTTAGCTGAGAGCAGGCATATGTGGACTGAAATGGAGCAGAGGACAAGGTGATACCTTTGGTAAATATTTGATGAGGATGCAGGACTATTTCCATGAGATTACTGGCTGCTTGATCCTTTATCTGTGTAGTAACATTATCACAATACTATTAGTTTTGCTGGGATTTGATTGGTATGGTTTGACCTTGCTTTACCAGAATCTCCCATTTCAGTTGGATGCAGCCAACATTGCATGCCATTTGCATGTGAGGCAATCCCTTTGCAGCCAATGGGGGAAAACAGGCACTTCTAGAAGATGAAGCATTTTGCAGTCTCCAGTTTTTCTGTCAATCCAGAGACTCAGTCATGATCTTATGTTTTTTTAAGTACATGAGTTCTTCCCTTGGTGCTAGCGTCAATGCACTACTACAGTCATATTTGAAGCTTGCCACCTATCTGGTTACGTTAATTAGTCCTTTTCCTGCCAGTACCCAATCTGTTTAATTTCTTACTTCTATTTTTCTGCTTGCATTAAGAAGCACTTCAAAGAAGCTCTTTCTTTGCTTTCAAAGGATTCTTTTGAACCTATATAAAGGGTAAGCTTTTAAGTTGTAGATTTTGCACATAAAAACACATTTATAGAGTGCCTAATCTTTATCTTTGCACCCTTCATACTACTTATCTATCATTGTTGTGTCATGCACAAATAGGCTGCCTTGGATGTGATGTTGTCTCGAGTTATTAACCTCTGCCATTGAATCTCTCTCAGTTTTTCAGTTGATTGTTGCATAGCATAATACATAGAAAACTGTGTGTAAAATATATTTATTGCCATAGGAAAATAGCTGTACTTATCTTTCAAAACTTAGTTGGCTTATATTTGGAAAGGAAAGCCCTAAAGATTATTTTTGCCAGAGCTCTCTTTACAGATCTCATTTTTCTATTAGAAACATTAGAAACTTGTAATAATAAATTATAACATCAATTCTTATACTGTTCCCATCAATGAGGAATCTGTACGTAGGATTTTAATGCAGATGAACCCATACCGATGTGATTTTTGATATATCATTGAAATGGGTCATCATTTCAAAGCGGAAGTCGTCAAAGCAATGAGACAACTTAATAAATAGTGAAGAATTGGTTAATTCTATCTGCCCCGCTCCAACACCTTTCAGCTATAGAAGGGCTTAAGAGATGTACCTCAATGTTTCTTAGTTTTCCTTTTTTAATATGGGAAAGAAACACAAGGAAGCAAAATCAACTTACTTGCTGTGAGGTTGATGTGGACTGCCCATATTATATTTCACTTTAATGGTACATTCGGTTTCAGATCAGAGAAGAGCCAAGAGTACCAGATTCTTGACACAATAGTGCTCTCCTCTCTCCATTACATGGAATAAAAGAAGTGGCCAGTTACTGGAAGAGCTTTTCATCTTCTCTACTTGGTAAAGTTGCATAACTCTATATAACTCTAAAGAGCATTTGTAGGCAGTGTGGCCAGATCACCAAGCTCATCACTCTGATTCCTTCTCCAGGTGAATGTAGGGAGCTGGTGTGCTTGCCATAGCCAGAGATGCTGGAGAAGTGCAGTGCCCTGTTCTGTATCAGATTTGAGAAAATACAGGGGCTTAATGTTGGTCAATGTTAAGATGATAAAGAACTCTATAACTAAGGATGGATCATATGCCAGTAAGGCAATTTCCTGGCCATCTGAAGAAGGTAGGAAGTGCTACCCATCCGTGTTGCTCTGTGGGAGCTTACGGTCAGCTGGGAAGCCAGAAGCACCTCCCAGTTGCTGGCTTGACTGTCACTGTCTGATACACTAATTTAGGTCCTATTATTCCCCAGTTCAACAGTATATTGTATCTGAAATAATGGGAATACTGTGGAAGAAGGTATTGCTAGCTGATGTAGGGATGGTTACAGCAATATACTACTTCTATGCATGCTTCCTACTTGCTCTGCTCTTTTGAACTACACATATTCAAATTAAAGGTACTATTCAGTCCGAAACACTGCATAGCTTCTTTATTATCTGAGTTAGGTTTGCATTGTAGATATGTATAACAGTAAAAAAAATCCCAAATCTAATGGAAAATAGTATGCACCTACATCATGGTAGAATTCACATTGATTTAAATAATTGATAAACCATTACTTTATCACTTTGCAGTTAGTGGAAATCCAGTCTGTGATTTTTATTTTTACTTTTTTTTTCTATATTTATATCTCAGTTACAAGAATTGTAAAGGGGGGTGTGTGTAGTGGGGGGTAGAACTGAGAGAGACAGCTTACAAAAATCACAGAAACCCATTATTTTAAAAACGGTTTCTATCAATCAACTCTAGAAGACATTAAAGAGGAAAGAAGTGAAGTTAACTGGTTATCCTTCAAAACTATTGTAGTGGAATAAAAAATTAATGATAGGTGAGTACGATTTGCACATAAAGGTCTTTATAAATAGATCAGAGATACAGGAAGGAAAGGAAGGAAACTATGATAGCTCAATGGAAAAAACAATGTTTTTTTCCATTTTGCTTAGGAAGTGAAAACACAGTCCTGCCAAATTTATTTGTGACTTTTTACACACTTTGAAAGATATTTTAGCTCCCAAATAAGGCATTCAATTATTTTTGAATGATGCAGCAAGATGCAGACCAAGCAGAGTGAAACAATGAACAACAGGGAAGATGTGCTATGAACAAGGCTTGTGGCAGATAAAATAAGTGTAAATTTTACCGTGAACTCTAGGTACCAATTTATAACCCATCTGGCACCAAAGAGCTTCATTGTCTCTATGCTTTGATCTCTGCAGCAGCGCAGACTCCAAGTGGAAGGATTTCAGACAAACTAAGATGTTCTGCACAGAGCTCACTATGGGTATGGAGTCTTTTTATTATATTGTTATTTGCAAAGAAGGAATTTTAAAGTTGTGCTAAGTACAGTTTCTTTTAAAAGAGCTAGAGGAAAAAAAATCAACTTTTTAGGATGACATGGAACAAAATAATGAACACTCATTATGTTTATACTTATGCACACGTTGCTTAGGAATCAGGAAGAGGATGCATGTACAACTAGGACAAATTACACCCCACACTGTGGAACATGATTTTTCAAAGTGTGTTTTATTTTCTTGTTTTTCTCAATTAAATGTTGCCTAGCTGCATAACGCCAGAAACTGTATAGGAGATATGGGCAGAACTTGGCAGGTTTTGAGCCAGGGGAAGAGAGGTTGTAGAATTACTTTCATTGCAAACTTTTGTATACAGAATAAGAGGAAAACCCAGTGATGATGAATGTTCCTAGCCACAAAAATGGAAACTATTTCATGACAGTTAAGACAGTGGCTTTACAAACACTGCATAAAAGGCAGGTGGTCTCATAGTAGTTGTACTGAGAAATAAAAAGATTCAATCTTGAAAGAGCTTTTCATTTTTATTTTTTCTTCTAGCCACCCACGAGAGCAGTAATGAGATCTCCTGTGCTAGGTCTTTTGAAATTGTTTTTAGAAGCAGGTTGTAATTTAAAGAGAATAAAGCTGCCAAAATGTTCTGATGCTTTGGCTGCTGAATATTATCTGTTCCAGAGTCCCATGAAGTCTTTGGGCAGTCTTAAGGACTTCTGATGCTGTTCCTCTGTGCTCTTTTAGAAGTAGTGCTGTTGCCAAGTTATGAGCTGCGCAGAAATCCATAGTTCACGTCACATAAAGCCGCTGACAGGTCTGGAGATGAATGAGTGACTTAACAGCCTGAGTCTGTAAAGATTTGTACATGCTCTTAAACCTTGAGCCACAGTGAGAGTGCTGCCAATGACTGAGCTGCCTTTTATTTGAAGTTGTGCATTATGTCATATTGGATCCTAACATAGTCAAGAGATTAACCCATTCTTGTTTTGCAGTGTTGAATTGCTCTTGATGTCAAAGAAGGTGTGAGGAAGTGGGCTGAATTTTTCCGTTCTTTTTGCTGAAAATAAGTGGTCCAGCAGGTTGGGCTGGTAGCTGAGTGTTAATGTCCACAATCAGAACCTTCCCAGTAGATTTTGCCTGAGCACTTTTGAATTACCTTGTGGCTACCTGATAGGAGAATGTTTGGTTTACTTTTCATGACTTTTTGTTTGGTTATTTTTCATTTTCTGGAGGCCGTTCAGTGCAGGTCATGTCTGCATGTTTGCAAGGAAGACACTAATTATTTAGGAAATTGTAAAAAGCAAAAGAAAGGGATCAGGTTGCACCGTAATATTAACAAACTGCATGGCTTTCAACAGGCACTCAGGGAGGGGGCATTTGCTAATGTCAGGATAATTTTTAAGATAGCATGGAATTTCACAATTGACAATTTGAGGTAAAACAGTGAATGCATACACCTAGTTCAGAAAACAAAACTACAATGACCTAACGAGGATTCAGAGCCTCTTCACAAAAGCAGTTGTGGCAGGATTTGTCAGCTCTGGAAAGAAACCGAATCAAAAATGACTGCTTGAGTATTTTGGCAAAGAGGAGAAACTGTTGAAAACAAGTCTATATTCTGAAAATGTTAAAAAGCTTTCCAGTTGCCAGGAATGATAATTAAATTAAGCAATGAAGGAGTATTTTCTGCCTTTAGTTACCCCGTTCAGAGTTAATTGTGAGTGGACTGTCTAGTTTTGTGATATGATCCTGACTACAGTGTTGAGTAAGGACAGCTGGAAAAAAGCCACCTTTTCATCTTGACATCAGTTTTTCTAGCTAATATTTCCTTCCCTGTTTTTTATAGAAATGGGCTGTGTGTTTCAATTTGGCTATCTATTTTGCTAGCGGCAGCTTTTTATGAATATAATACAATGTCAGGCATTTCACACTGAATGTGCTTTGCATATGCTATGCCCTTGAATTTGGGCTCCCATCCTTCCCCTAAGAAGTGGAAGAAAAACTCCACACAACCCACCTCTTGTTCTGAAAAACTCTTTTCAGGAAACTTGAAAGGCTTTTAATTCTGCATGGGCTCTTTTCTCCCCCCTTTCTTTTATTTCTTCTTTCATAGCCATCAATGCTACAGTGCTCCAATAAGTATTTCTAAAAATAAAATCTGCAAATTACAGGCCTCGGTTTACCACAGTGTTGCAAACTGTCATTAACAAACAGTCTTCAAAAGCCACTGGCTCTGCAAGCCATGAGGTAGCTTAAGTCCATAGAACTGTATTGTTCTCTTCCAGCCCTCCCAGTCACTGTATATTTTAACTAGTTTTTTGTTTGTTTTTTTTTTTCTAAATACTTACTTGTTGCTTGAAGGTGCTGTATTTTTGTCAGCAATAAATTGATGTCCTGTCTATCACTCCCATCCTTTTCTAAAGAATATATGACTTAGAGGATGAATAATCCTCAGGACATGCTCTTATTACAACTTCAGTGAAGTTTTGGCATCTTGTGCCTACTGAGACTTAGTGCTCAGGTTCACACACAGAGTAACATAGCAGTGGTGTGTTCCTCCCCTGCCCTATACCGTGAAATCCAGTATGGAGTGATGCATAGCTGGGAAAGAGATCAGAAATGTGCTTTTCTGTGTGCCCTCCTTTTCCCCACCCTGTATGTGATTCTCATGCAAATTATGTGTAGGCTACTTTTCAAGGCTTTTCTATAAAGTTGGCTGACTTAACTAATTCTATTTATTGAAATAAAGGTTTGAGTATACTTGAAAATGTGGTGTTGGTTACTCCCAGCTAAAAATTACTTTGCCAAATTGCTCTTCAGCTAGGGGTTAAGATCACCTGGTCCTCTTCGGCAGGCAACCTGGTGAACTAGTCAAGTGCTGGGACCATGATTGGAAGAGTTTCAGAGAAGCCATAGGAGCCATCTATAGGAGCCCTTTGAATTCAAGAACATTTCCAAGATTTAAACACCTTTGTCTATACCCTATTTTATATACAGCTCACACGGACCTAGGGATCTTGTTGCTTTCACATCCCATCTACTACCACCTGCCAAGGACTATCAGAGCCTTTTTTAAAAGGGACCTGAGGGCTGATGTTTAAACATTGCGACGTTGATTGTACTGACCAGCAAAATTGGACATGATATTGAAATGCCTGCCTTGAGGACTTATTCTCTACTTGCAATAAGTCCTGTGCTTTGCGTACCTAACCCCTCTCTCATTTGTATGTCGTCTTTTTGAACTTCATTTTCTTCTTTGTCAAATTTTGCACTTCTGCAGCTGTAGTCATTTTCCTGGAGGTGTCCCTGACCTGAACCGAGGAAAACACAAAGAGAGGACTAGATAGCATTTAATATTAACTGAACTGTGAAGAAATGAAGATTTAATATGGGACTTAGATACCTAAGCTGAAAACGTGGATCCCTGAAGTATCTATTCAGTTGCTGCAAATTCCATGTGTCAGCATGGGAGGATGAGAGTCTGTGTGTATGCTTTGTTTTTTTTTTCAAATAACCATCTGTTTTATCAAAAATATATGGCCTTCCAGAGTTTAAGAGCCAGTCCACCTTCCCAAGTCATTGCCCAACTGCTAAGCTAGAGCACTGTCCTTCCCTGGAAGAGTGCAACGTGTATAGTGCGTACAAGCTCCAGTAGCATCAATTACTGATGTACATTGTTGTCCAGGTTTTTCCTCCTCAGACTCGGTTCAAACTGTCCAAGGAAGAGGAGGGAATTAATCTCAAGTCTCTTGTATAAAGCCATAGCTTTAACCACTGATGTATAGAGTAAGTTTTATAGACGATTTCCATTTCATTTTCTACCATATTTGGGAAGAAAGGCCATGACCCTTAGAGCTGTCTTACTAGCTCTTTTGTTAGTTTGTTTTCTAAATGAAGGGCTTTTAAAATGTTTATTTTCAGAAGGAACTTTGAAGCTGTGGGTCCTGAATAGATGTGCGTGTGTCATTATAATGACATGAAACACTTTTGATAAGAGCATGGTTTACAAACTAGTTCCTGTTCTAACCTTTTCTATAGGTAATGCTTAGTCAGCTGGTAAGACTTGTCCTGTGTTATAGGTAACGTGGGTGTCTAATGCAAGGCAATTCAATCCACTATCTGGCCAGGTTGCTTCAACATTCGGAATTTTGATGCCAAAGTCCCTTTGTAGATCTAGGCCTTATTCTTAATTGGTCAGAGACTGTAGAAAATAAAATGCAAATAAGAATCGATTTGAAAAAGCAAACTAAAATTTATTCTTTTTTTAAACTAACTTTTGTTGAATCACAAAATTATTTAATGAGGAGCTCTTATTCATTGGATTATTTTGAATTCTTACTAGTAAGAAAAATGAGGACTGGATGGTGAAATGTTGTAATATACCTAACATTAGACAAACTATTTCCCTTGAGAGCTTTCCAAGTAGCCTTATTCCAAGAGGATGCTGAGAAATATGTCTATGTACTTTATCAATGTGTTATTTTACAATCCCTAGAATATATTTCTTTAGAAATACCACCTAGTGATGAAAACTGCAGGGAAGAAGCATTCGCTGACATTGCTTCTTGTATTGTGTGAGTATTTTTTGTTGTAATACACAAAAAAATACTTGGCTTTTCTTTGGAGTGCCCACATTAGTAGTCAGTGGGAGTACTAGCTATGTAATGCTTAATCAAGTTTCAGAATTTGACTTAAGAACACACAGGGTTTTTTTAATTAGACTTTTTATTAATATTATATTCTGATTGTAATGTTTTTGCTTGTTTGTGTAGAGGTAGATCCATATCTACCTGCACACATGTACACTTCTGTATAGATAATAAGTAGCCACATAGGGTTGTACCGAAATAATAAAACTGATGCAGGTAGAACAATTGTGTTCTCTTGAAGGTAATGATTATGTGATTCAATTAGCTATGTTTCAGTTGGTGAACATCTAGAGCAAACAGATGCTTCTTAATTCTGTGATTTGAACACCGAAATGTTTTAAGTTATAATGGGTATTATAGTACAGGATGCCATTTAGTTTGAATTAGCATCTTTTAACATAATATTTTTATTCCAGTGAAACAATAAATTGAATACTTACTTCTCTTTAGTATGAATGATTCTTGGCAGATTGTAGGCAAATTGACAGTATGAAATAATTAGTAAACTTCAAAGACTACACTGCAATAGGAAAGATGACTTGAGCACATTTCTGATTAGACTAAAAAGATACCTGAATGTTGATGACTGATTTTACATTAATTTGAGAATGAGAACCAAGTAATTTGATCTATCTAATATATTAAAAATCACTTAGCCTTAAAAATGAAAATTTAAAATTCACTCACTACAATAAGTTCAATATGGTAGTTGGAAAAATTAGAAATGATGATGCTTCAGATTTGAGTAGTTTAGAGTAGAAAATGCAATTTACTGAGCCTGAAAAATTGTGCTCAAGATATTTTGCATTTAGGAAGGCATCACCAAATTCACAACAAGTATTCGTTAAATTCTATCTGAATTATCTCTTTTTCAGCTCTGGGTATTAATCATCTATATAAAGACAAACAAGAAAGAAGTGCCTAAAACTCATGTGGGGAGATGTTGTAGCACAATACCTGAAATTACCTGTGGCTTAATGAAAAATAAGTGCAGCATATGTGACTTTAAAATTTTTATTTTCAGAATGTTTCCCTTTATGATTTGTGCATGAAATTCTTGAAGGCTTGGAATGAAGTGTTAAGATTTTTCTTGAGTGAGAGAAAAGGCTTGTAAGCACAGAACATTTTTCTACTCTCCCATGTGTGGGGCTGTTGAAGCACAGCTGGAGCTGCAGCATTGCAGATAGCTAGATCAGAGAAGTTGTGCATAAACACAGAAGAGGAAGAAAACCCAAGTTCTTGAGGTTTTGCTGGACTTCAGTAAGTACAGCACCTTCTTTTCACTATCCACTTGAGGAAAGCTGTAGACTCCCCATTAGTGATCCATGGTGCGATGCACAGCTTGTGCTAGCAAGTCACAGTAGCTGTGTTGGTAGTGGACATCCTCACCATCCCTCATCACCCCTATTGTGACTGGAATTCTGAGGGCAGCTGAACATTTCTCTTATTCCTCCCCCCAGCTGTCCTAGCCTTAAAAATAAATAAATTAAAAAAGTAACCAAAACAGTATGAGGCCTCTGTAAGACTCCAAACATCAGTCCTGGTCTACTTTCTGAGAGTTATAAAGGCATTCATTTCACTCCAGCACAGAAGGTCTCCTTTCAGCAGGGCCTTCAGAAGCATATAGAAATTGGTTTCTGGCTGCTTAACCATTCCTGGTCCTGCCAATCATAGCATCCAAAGAAGCACGGACTTCAGCAGGGCTTCCTGACAAGGTTAGACACCTACAGGCAGAAAGCAGAAATTGGCAGGCTTCTGAAGGCTGGGCCCCTGGTGCTGAAATTAAGGATAAAGTTTCTCTTTCACAGACTGAGGCATCAATCTATGTGTGAGAAAGCTTCTTTGCCATCCTTGAGAGAATAGACATCCAGAATAGATACATGATCTGTGGTGGTTTTTTTTCCTTTTTTGTTTCATTTTGTTTTTATTTGTACCTTTATTTATTCATATATCTAAGTCTTACTACTGTGTCTTCAAAAACTTTGGTTTCCAAATTTGAAGCATCAGTTTACACTTATCATGATGTGTGTTGGAATTACAGAGGTAAGGATTAATGTTTGCTATATTTCTACACTGCAAAGTTTGAAAATAAAGTGGCCTTTTCAGAGTGGGGAGGGGAGAAAGACCGGGAAAGTCCTATATTGAGATATTCAAGGTGAAGCTCGACGAGGCCCTGGGCAACCTGGTCTAGTTGGGGGTGTCCCTGCTGACTGTGGGGAGGTCGGACTAGATGACCTTTGGAGGTCCCTTCCGGCCTGGACCAATCTATGAATCTATGAATCTATTCTTGCAGATGATGGACTACTTTTATTTATTATTTGCAATACTACTAAAGAAGCAATAATATTTATCTCTATTTTATTTTGTTAGGTTATTATCAGTTCTGTTGTCCTTCATCTGTTCTGGTGTCCCTTGTGTTCTCCTCAGTTATGTTGCCTGTTTTTTTCATTGATAAATAAATTAATGTGTATTTTCAAGTTATGTGAGTTCTTCGCTCTTTTACATGCCTGGTGTTCTAAAAGAATTGTAGTAACACTGGATATAAAACCAGAGATCTGATGAATTCCTCACAAAATGTGTTATATATCAGATATAGCATGCTAGACCTGGTGATGATTTCAAAACTTTTTTAGTCTTGTCCATGGAAGAAAATAGTGCAGTATCTACTCACCTTACGTATACACTTATGTAAATGGCGATAAAAATCACACCCAAAAGCTTCAGTGTTTACATGTTTAATTTTGTGATCTGTACTGAGTCAAAATTGTTAATGAAGATTTTCCAGCAAATGTATATTCTTCAGTTTATCTAGAATACTGTGCAGTCATAGTCATAAAAATATGGTAGATCTTATTTTTCATTATGATTATACTTGTATTTTTCTGGCAGTACAAGTAGCAGGATAGCTTGTCTCAATTATTTGAGAAGGGGGGAATGTCTCGCCGGTCCGTGTATTCATTCATAGCTTCCTCATGTGCCTGTGGAAGACAGACCATTTCACCCTGTGCCACTCTGACTCAGTTCTTTTTCTGCCTTTCTCTGTCCTGCTGTAATGCATCTCTGCCTGGACAGCAGGTGAGCCAAACACTTCTGTAGACAGGTAGCTAACAAGACCATCTAAATTCCTTTGAAAGCAGTTGGATTTTTTTGCAAAGGTTAAGGCTAAGTCCTAAAAGTGTAACTGGATGTACTCATATACATGAATACATGATTTAATGTATTTGAATTATACACATTTTTTCCCAATGATGTATGTAGTGATGTGCAAAGAGTTTCAGTGATGCGAATTTCTGAAAATATAGACAGACTCCTTTCTTGATCACTGATGTTCATTTTCTGGACTGCCATTTTTTTTTGCTGGAAAAGTGTTTCTGCAAACCAGTAAGTACCTAGGGAAAAAAAAACCAAACAACAGACCACACTAGGTTAAAATAAAACCTCTTAATAGTATTTTCACAGTATATCCTACTGCTGATGTACCAGAGAATGTAAACTTATAAGCAGTTTTCAAAGCTCATAGATTTAATTTTCTAGAACTGATGGCATTAAAAGTGTAGTTTATATCAGTCCAAATTAACAAAGGCTACTTACTCTAGTTACAAAAATGAATTTATCAGTGACACTGTGTTAAAAGTGAGTCAAGGAGAAAAATGTTGTAGTGATAATTTTGTCTTTTGTTTTTCCTCCAATTAATGTATGTTTGATCTTTAAAATTTTCCTTTATGAGAGAGGGAACTGTTCAAAGTGAATAATATTTACACTGAAATGCATCCTTATGCATTTTATTGCTCACCTGACAGGAGACAAATATCCAGCATTCTTATTTTAGTTTTGTACTTCACGGTAAAACAATCTTACTCAAATACCATTGGTGATATCTTCAGACAGCCTACCCCCTTTACCTTCTTTCAGCTGTTACTTTTTCCTGCAGAGTGGCAGAAAAATCCATTTTTTTAAAGTGAAAGACAGTTAAAGCAAGGCAGGGGGCTAGCTCATTTCCCTTTTCTTCTCTTTGCAGTTGATTTAAGCCCTTAGATCACGGTTGGTAGGGTAAAACCACAGGACGGATGGATCTTCACAGTCCTGGTTCCCAGGTTATCCGTAACAAGAGACATGGGCCCACTGATACTGTTGTGCTTGTTTCTACAGACTTCCTGGAGGTGTCGTGTTTTTCATCTCATCTGATGCATAGTTAGGACACGGCTGCAGGTTATTTTTGGAGGCCAGTTCCATGTACTGAGTCTTAAGTCAACCCTAAGCTATCCAAGGATGTCAAAGATCATATAGCTCCTTCCCAACACCTCAGATCAGTGTACATCAGTAGAGCTTTTATAATCTTGAAAAGTACTAAAACTCTTTGCAGTAGTTTCTTCCCCACTCATTTCTCCTTTGTATTGGGAGTGGTCAGTGTAGTAGAAGTGGTGCTGCTGGTGAGGAATGCTTAAGATAGAAACAGGTGGTGGTGGAAATCTCACAAGAGCAAATTTTCAAGTGTTTTCTGGTATAATATTTCAGACCCAAGATAAGTTTAGAAGTTCAGGGCAAGCAATGTTCCCACAGTAGTAGATTCCTATGGAAGCATATTTACTTATGGATATCTGGATAAAGAATAAAATAACAAATATAGTAACACAGGACTTAAATGAGGAAGCTGTTGATGTTTTGTGTCCTGACAGCTCTCAGAGTAGCTGAGCTTGCCTCATGGTTATTCAGATCTATATATAGATCTTTAGATTTTTTATCAGAAATTCAAAGATATTGATGTTCATACAAAGATCCTAATCCCACAAATGCTATCTGTATGCTGCTGAAGTAGAATATTTTAATATTTCCATTTAAATCCACTGAGTTATTCATGGTGGTGAACTTAACCACAGGTATGTATTAAGTGGAAGCAGGCTAAAGTCTGAGTTACCAGAAAAAAAAAACCCTGTTGATAAAATATTTTGACTGAATAGAGACCAAAGAGAAGTTCATCTGAGAGGCAGAGGCTGTCATTAACATGTCAGTGTGGGAAGAGCCTCATCCACAGTAAGCCATAATGCGGCTTTTATGAGCTAAGCAAACGCTATGTATTTGTGAATGAAGGACACACGCTGTGGCTGCTGCTTCTAGTAATAGTTTTAGTTTTGAGATGAATGGTTGACACAAAATGCTCCTCCACTAATGAAGATTTAGGTCACTGGGGACCCCTTTCCAAGGCTGAGACTTTCTGTGCAGCAAGAAGGATGGGTCTTCATGAACAAATTAATGGACATGGCAGATATTTCCTGTGACTGTGGTCTAAACTTTAGGATCTCTTGAAAATTAATTACAAAAGCAAGTAAACTTGAACAATGTTAGTCTCTGTTCATTACAATAAAAGGAAAACAGGTATCTTCTGCTTCCTGTATAATTAGAAGGGGTCAATTTTTTTAAAAAAGTTTTGCACTTTTTGTTTATTTTTTGTATTACTTGTGAAACACGTGCTTAGCTTTCAAGCAGTTCAGCTAATATTTAGAAGAATAAAGATAACAACATCAGTTGTACCTACAACAATTCTAGCGTTATTTGTTTGCAGAGTGGCAGCAAAAATTGAAGGATTCTTTGTGATGTAGCAGAGCCCTGCTGCCTTTGTGTTTGTGCTAGAACAAAATTTTTCTTAAAGCCCTGCAATATTTAGATACTGAGGGGTTCTTTTTTTTTTTTTCTGTTGTTTACTTTTTGTCTTTCCTTACCTCCAGCCTGCAAAGTTGTTCCTTTAATATTTTTTGCAATCAACACAAATGAAAGTGCTATAAGTATCTCAACAAGGTCTGTTCAGTCTTGGGTTTTTTAAGGCTCAAGCATCTTAAATAATTCAGATCTGTGGAGCTTTTATGTAGTTGGTATGAGTCTGAAAATTCAGTTGAGACTGAAATGTTTAGAAACCTTGTCAATTATTTTTAAAAAAATTCCCTAGTGCACAGGAGGGCTCCTCTTTTTTCCCTCTGTAAACACCAGATATGTCCATTGCCTGAAGAATGGCTGCATGCATGCCTCCCAACTTCTTTTTTTGTCAGCCACTCTGACCACCCTGGCACGTTGTAAGCTTTTATCTGATGGTTGGATTTTCTTTTAATTTTTTTTAAGCTATAAAAGTTCAGAGCATGAAGCTCTTGTCAGGCTTTCAACATTTTCAGTGCTATGCAGCCTGGAAAAGGCAAATCTGAGGCTGTGGAAGGAGTAACTCCATCTTTTCCTTGTTTGTCTTCTCTCACATTACTGTTACTGGGAGAACAGAGATAATTTGGCTTTTTTACGGACTTAAAGCAAATATGCCCTGTCTCTGGAAGTGTTCAAGTCCAGGCTGGATGGGGCTTTGAGCAACCTAGTCTTGTGGGAGGTGTCCCTGCCCATGGAAGGGGGGTTGGAACTAGATGATCTTTAAGGTCCCTTCCAGCTCTAACCATTCTATGATTCTATGACTCTATGATTTCCCAGTCTGCTTTGGGCTGGGAGTTGTATAGCACTGCACATTTCCTTGTAAATTGCTTGGTATGAAGAGATTAGCATCTACAAGCCTTCTGCCAAGTGGCTGCTGTCCTTATGTTTCTTAATGATGGGAATATTTTTGGTGCTGCAATCTGAAAGCAATTTCCAGTCAAAACAGCATCGATTTATATTGCTTTGTGGATACTTCTTTTTTCTGGTATATGTTGTTCATTCTTACAGAACTGGTCCAACGGCTCTCAAGTAAGCACCAACTTCATTTCTTACTTGCAACATTGATTATGTATTATGTTCTGTTGAATATAGATATCTGCTACCTGCTTATACTTAAAAAAAAAATAAATTGGCCTGTAGCTAATTTCTGGTCCTTTAACTCTGATCAGTTTAGCTTTCTGTTTTCTGTAGAAATTGTTCCTATTGCATGACTGAGTAGTTCTGTATTTTTAGTAGTCAAATGAGTCTTGGGGGTTAATGGAGTTTGTTCCTTTTGCTTACCTCTACACACACACACCTTTCTTCTGAGAATGCCCTCAAACACTGGTTGGAAGTGCAAACCCATCTCAATCTAATTATCCATGGCAAAGGCATGCTGGCTTTCTCAGCGTTATGCTGATCTCTCCAGTGCAATGGTAGATGAGTTTATAAATCTTACTATTTATGGTATGGATGTTGGCTCTATCCTGCCTAAAACTTGTTTTTCTACATAGGTCAGCAATCCCTATAGCAATTTCACCTCTTCCATGCCAGAACAACCTCCTTTGATAGTAAAATGCTCTTTTTTCCTGTTCGCTTTAGCTTCTGATCAAGAACAATACATTAAAAAAACCCCAAACTGTGCTGTGTTATACCACTTCATGTTATGTTAGAGGTGCTAGAAAGGGGAGTTTGTCCCAAACACTTCATTAATATAAAAGTGTACTCTCGTTTTCATTTTATACGCTTTCATCATATTTGCTATAGTAGTCATTTCATTTAAGCTTTGTTCCAACAAATGTCAGTCGCACACAGATTTTTAGGGTCAATTTGTTCAAATCATTTCAAGTAAAGCAACAGCAACAAAGTGTATTTCTGTCTTAGTGGTTAGTCAGAGAGCAAAGTAAAAAGCTTCTTACCTTAGCTTTCACACTTCACAAATTCCATGTCAAAACCAGGTGAATTGTACACTCTCTGGTTATTTTCCCCTTTGGGTGGGGATGGAACAGCATACTCTGCTTCAGTCCTCTGGAATGCCTTGTACATACTCTTTCTAACCACACTTATAAACATAAATTTTATGCTATTATTCTCTGCTTCTGCCAGAGTGCTTCTGTTTGGAATATGAATTAAGTTTCTACTGACTGTACTCTTAGCTAACTCCAGGTGGAAAATAGCTGGACACAAAGTCCCATGAAGTGTATGAATAAATATATATGTAATATATATAAAAGAAGAGAATAAGGCATTTCCTTCTCTGAGTTTATGTTTTAGAAATGTTCAGGTGTTACAAATAGAACTAGTCATCACACAGTTTGAATCTAACTGATTGTTAGTATATAGTGCTCTTTTAAATATTGCAGTCTTTTTTTTTAAGAAAAGTGAAAAAAATTTCAGAATGTTGGAAAATCTAACAGTGCTTGGAGGGTATGGAAAAGATATGCACTTTTTCTCAAAGGCAAAGTGTATTTCAGTACTTATTGCCTAGAAACACTAGCATGTAATGGCTGTGTCTTACAGAAACAGAGGAACCTGATGCAAACATTGTGTGAGCCACGGGTATGGTTCGTTCTCACTTTCAGCCATATTTTTGGATCCTTCATAACTCAAATCTTCAGTGCTGGTTTTTGTCCAGAAACAGTATTGTCAACAAACTAGATACATGTGTATTTTTCCCTCTTTTTTCCCTACTGATACAAATTTTACTTCTGTTCTGATTTTTTTCCCCCAGAATTTTTTACAGATTTTTTAGGAGGAAGGGGGAAAGATGTCAATGATATCCATAGTATCATAAAGTTTTCCAGCTGATACTTGTCATTTTCACGTGGAAGATGTCTGGGGGATTGCCTACTTTTTCAATTTACTTAAGGACAAAACTTTTTTTGCTGAGACAAAATTCTGACCTCACTGTATCGATAAAAATCTGACCTTAAGGGTCATATTTACAACTGTTAAATGTTGCAAGGGTAGACCATCTTATTAGACAAAAGTTATTCCACTTTCTTCTAGTTAAATTGGCAGAAGGTTAAACCTCTGCAAGTTTAAAATGACCTTGAAAAAACATGTCTGTATATCAAGTGCTTGACAATCAATTGGCTACTGCAGTCATTATGTAGGTTACCTTGAATATAGCAGAAAATGCTATCCTGAAGTTTTCTACCCTATTCCCTGAAGGATAAAATGGTAAAATAGCTGAAAAGGCTCAAAATACAGCAAAGGGAAATGGCTTATTTGGAATGTGGAGACGACCAAACCAATTACCACAGTCTGAAAGCCAGATGTAACTAAGCTTAAAGGTTATTCTAATTGGTTATTAACCAAACTATATGAATGCCTGCGTGGGTCCAGTATCTGGAGCAGTTAAGACATATTTGATGTTGAGATATATTTTGTCTCAAAATTATGCAGCATATTGGTACCTCTCCCAGAATATACTTACAGGGAAAATAAAATCTCATCAAAAAGAAAAAAAACAAAAGCAACTTCCCTTGATATATTTTAGAGTGTAAAAACATTTAGCTAAATCTATGCACAAATTCAAAGTGGCCCTCTGTATAATCCTGTACTTTTTCTTCTCATTAACACCACTGTATGCATTCTAGCCAGTTATAGGCCTGATTCCTCCCCAAAGGTCACAATTATAGATGTAAAATTCTGAAAAAGGCATCTGTACTCCCTGGATATTCAAAGGAGAAAAAAGCCATATGTTTTTAGACTGTAAATGGTTTAAAGAACCTGTTTTTCTCCAGGGTAGCCTAGGGTGAGTACTTGACGTGTGGACAACACCTAACGTTGAGTAAGATGAATCCTACCTGAGAAATTTACCTTCAGAGAGGCTTCTCTTTTCTTACTCTTACTTATGCTTTAAATCTACCATGCACTGTATCTTGACATTATTTCAGTATCTGCTTTCTTTTGTATCTTTCATGAGCCTTGATTCCATTGTCCTTTCCCACTCACCCTCTCTGTTATCTCTGGTCAGTCAGCTGTTCTCTGGGAGCAGAAGTGGCCTCTTCTGCATGTTCTTCTCCCTTAGTTGGAAAGTACCCGATGACCTAAATTGTTGTTTCTGTGGGTATCTGGCCCACTGTCAGCCATAGGAGAAGAGCATCAGGCTAGTCTGTAAAGTCAGATGGCATTGTAGATCCGGCATGGTAAGTTGAGAAGTAATCTATGAAGCACATGCCTTTGCACACTCTTTTTTTGAATGCTCTTTACCAACAAACGAAGTGCTGTTTTGAAGTTTACGTATCTTGTGTAAGAAAGTATATTTCTAAAACAGAGGCCAATTCAGACACCCTGGTGGGGTATTTTCAAGGGGTATTACCTCGGAGTAGAGTCTGATGCATGGAACATCTTTCAAATGACTGGATGTACATGGATGCTTGGCAATGTCATATGTCTTGATGAGACATTAATTTGCTTGGGGTAATGTTCTGTCTCACTTGTGTCAGAGGTTTATCTGGAGGGAATTTTAAACCTTTCTCGGTGTGGTTACATACCAATCATGGCTTTTTGCTGTGATCTGTGATTTACTGCTACTTTGACTACAAATGTGCACTAAATTGCAATCACAAATATCTGCCTTCATTGCTGAGAGGTGAAAGGAGGGTGTTGCTCAAGGAGCTTTCCAGAGGCCAGTTAATAGCTTATCTGCCACTGGTGAGACATTAAATATACTGTCCCAGCATAAAATCTTTGCTAAGAAGAATTTCTAGAGTGTCCTTTAAAGGCACATCTCTCCCTTGGAGGTTTTCAGGTGTACAAGCTTTTCCACTCTGAATCTAAATCATCCAGCTACTTACTTTTGTCAGAGATTGACAAGACCTTCTGAGTTCTGTCTAAAAATACCCCTGCACTGCAAAGGAATTTTAATCAGGGCCTGTCCTATTTTTTGGTTTACCTTTATACCTAAAAGTCCTAAGGATTATATATTTTGTCACTGTTACATGGAAATGATGAAATTGCTTACTCTGTATAACAATGTCATAAATTACATCTCGCTTTCATAAACAGTTTTGGGAGGGGAGAGGATGTCTATTCTGGAGACGTTATTAGTCATTCTTCTGGAAGTGGATGATTGTATTCCAAGAGACCTTTTTTTTTTTTTTTTTCAAGAATTGTCT
This sequence comes from Numenius arquata, assembly GCF_964106895.1. Classification (NCBI taxonomy): domain Eukaryota; kingdom Metazoa; phylum Chordata; class Aves; order Charadriiformes; family Scolopacidae; genus Numenius; species Numenius arquata. The sequence continues at coordinate 68,276,993 of NC_133576.1, read as the reverse complement.
AGCTGTGCTTTGGTCAGCTTCAGCTATTCGAGATGATTAGTGGACAGGTATGAAGACTTGGTAGAACCTGACATTCAGCATGTACTAAGTCTTCAATTAGAAACTTCCCCTCCCTTTTGCTAGCAAGTCTTTGGTATAACGACAACATCAATGTCAGCAAGCACTTTCACTGGCTTAATTCACCAACCTTTTCCTGTTTCTTTTATCAAATACCCAGTTATGAACTGCCTGTCCTTATGTAGCATTATAATACCATCAACACTTCACTTCTCATTTTGAATTCACTATGAGTTATAATGGTGCCTATTTATGTATGTAAGACTTTTTGCAAATTAACAAAATGGTTAGTGTGTCATCAGCTTCCTAATATATATAGTTGAATGAGGATGCCAACCATTTCTAGTGACTTTTAAGCCACAAGCAAATACTTTTGCTTTAGATATTCTTTTTTTTAATTTCCTTTTTCTGAGATTCTAAGCATTATCATCTCTGGGTCTACTCTTCAATTTGCCTTAGTACAGTATCCCCACTCACATTTGAGATGGTCAAATGAAAATATTTGCGTATGAAAACTGGTGCTTGGGTAGAGCAAGACGTTCTGCTTCAGCATCAACTAACTCAGGATAACCAATGTGTATATATTTGCACTTCATTATATAATCCTCATTTTCCTTTCCGATTGTAAGAATATGGACTTTTATTTGAATGTGTCATGAAGATGTTTGCTTAATTGGTGACACATGGGTAATTTAGGCTTTGGAAGTACTTGGACGCTCAATTGCTATTCATTGGAGCACACAAGCAAAATACTGTTGATGCTATGGATAAGTCTAACGTGAAAGCAAAATAGCTCAGAGTGTTTATCGGTTTTTATTTCAAATAGATGTACATGGTTATATATTGCTGTAGACATATGTAATATTATAGGTGATGACTGCATTTGTTAGAAGTACTAGACACTGTATTAAAATGAGTACTGCAAACTCTTATTCTCATTTAGTCTGACTTGTGATCCTTGCGTGCTTGGATGTGAGATTATGTAAGAACCTGAGATATTGGATTAGGTTCCTCATGGACATGCCTGTTGTCTTCTGTCTTCCTAGAAAAGAGTTAAGGAGACAGCAGACTTTACACGTGATTTTTTTTTAAAGAAATTTTACATTGCTTTAATAAATAAAATAAAATCTCAGTAGGAGTTTGAGTTTTCTTAGTGTCTTGAAGTGGGACTAATTTATATTGCCAGGCTTTTCAGCTAATTGTGTTGTGATAAATTACCACACCTTTAATATAATAGTAGCGATTTGGTTGTACAGTAAATGTTAAATGCAAATCACCTACTGCTAATGTTTTGAAACTGTGTTCCATCAGAAGCTTTACTGAATTACAGCTATCAACCAATTCATAATTGCTAATGAAGGTTAAATTAAGGTTTGGGGAAGCATGTTCAAAAATCATTCTGCCCATGCTATCACCTCTGCATTTTGTAGCTACATCATCTAATGTCTTAGAGTGCATTCTGTGAAGGTGGAAGAAATACTTAGGTACTAGTAGGGAACTAGGATGTATCTCAAAGCTAGCACAGTTTCACACCACTCTTCTGTCCTTCATTTTCCCATCTCTGAGATACCAGTAAACCACTGCTGTAAGTTCTGTACATTACAATCTGTGTAAATGGCTCAGTAATCAAACTATGGAAAGGCTCCATAAATAAGGAAAGGCTTAATGGCAAATATGGAACTTACATAAAAAAGAATACTTACAAGAGGCTTTATGTTATGCTATTAGTCTGTCTTTAGTCTATTTTCACTTTCTTCAACTAATGTTTGGAAGCTGCTCTTGGCTCACTGAGCTGCCTTTGTTTTCCAATTGTGACATGTATTTGTTGCCTTGGTTGGACGCTCTCAATCAAATAGCCATGCTTACATTAATGGATTACAAGAAAAGAAGGATCTTTAGATCATCCAGCTGACCTCCAGTATCACAGTGACCACAGAAGCAATGCTTCTTCCAGCACTTAATTTAAGGAATTAATGTAGAACCTACTACTTCCAGCTTACATGATATACTCCCTACTGGGATTCTGAAAAAGGCTTCTTCCCTTCATTACTCGGTTCTCAAACCAACTCACCTGGAATACTTGTGGTATATAAAGCCACACTTTAACCTCCAGGATTACGAGATGGACTTGGTTAGCAGAGTAGATGCTCATAAATTTTTAAACATAACATTAAAAAGCGCATAAAATATTAGTGCCTGGGGTACTATAACTCTGCATCATCTTGCCATACTTCCATCTGTATATACTTATTTTTACAGCAACTGGCTCTAAGGAAACATTCAGAGACATCTGCAGTGCTAAAAACACAGTGATAGCTCAGGAGACTGCTCCCTCAAAATACAAAATATTTTCCTATAAATATTAATCCATTGATAGTAAAAATTGACAAAATATTTCCAGTCCAACAGCAGCTGTTTGTGGAATTTATTTTGTCTTGTAGCAGGCAAAATGAAAGAAATGCAGGATAATATTGTTTATCTGCATATTTTATATTGATTTTAATTACGCTTTAACACTATGACATTTGGAATAACCTTTACTAAATGTAATTTTTGACTTTCCTGAACAGTGGGTAGTGGCTTTATCGTTACTAATAACAAAACTATAATTTAGTCGTTTCCTTTCCTTACTATGTTATCTGAATATTTTCATTCCCTTCACATTAAAAAAGATGTAGGCAGGTACTATTTTACTGGATGGAGAAGCAGGGACTTATGATTTATTTTCACTCACTAAGGCAGTCAATGTAAAACTTAGTTCTCAAATAGATATTTTTGCTGTCTGGTTTTGCATATTAATGCAATCACTTTCCTGTCCTACCAGGTAGTTTTAAGAGTAAAATGACTGAAATCATCTACACATTGCAAACTTGAGAGCTTTGTCTTATTTTTTTCATGTCATGAATAAAGACTACATTGGTACCCACTGAAATTTAAAGCTAGATGGTATAACTCAGAACAAAATGTTAGCTATCCTCAAACTTGCTAGTGTGATTTTAAGTGCCTTTGTCTTTCTCCATTTGGGTCCAGCACATGGGACAAGCTGAGATGAACTATACATTTAGAGTGCAGATTTCTCAAATAGCATTAAAACCATTCTTGATAGTCTTTGTGGGGGAATGTAGGTCCAAAAGCAATAAGATGTTTAAAATGTTATACTTAGAAAGCCTGTGCTCTTCTTTGAAACATCTTGCTAACTCTTACTTGTTTTCATGATTTTTACTGTATCTCTGAAAATTTTGTCACCTCATTGTATGCATGGCACAAAGTACAACTTCCTATAATAATGCAAAATCTCCTTCTCCCCAAACAACAGATCTTTTGAGTAACTAAATTCTATGCACTCACGTTTAGCTTTTTGCTTTATATGTCTGTATATCTATATATTTAAAATCATAGAATCATAGAATAATTTAGCTTGGAAGGAAACCCAGAGGTCATCTAGTCCAACCTCATGCTCAAAGCGGGCAAGTCAGATCAGGTTGCTCAGGACCATGTCCAGTCAGGTCTTTAACACATCCACAGATGGTGGTTCCACAACCTTCATGGGCCCCTTTCCCAGTATTTGACCAAGCCCATGGTTAAAAATATCTTCTTTGTATCTAATCATAAATCCCCATTTTCCAGCTTTAGTCCTTTGTCTCTTATCCTATTGCTGTGCTCCACCAAGATGAATCTGAATCTATCTTCAGATCAGATAGCTGTAGACAGTGTAGAGGTCTCCCCCTGAGCCTTCTCTTCTTAAGGGTGAACAGACACAGCTGTTTCAACCTCTCCCTGTACCTCATGTACTCCAGTGTCTGACCAACTTGGGATCCTCTGCTGCATTTGTTCCAGTGTGCCAATACATTCCTTGCACTGGGGAGCCCCAAACTGGACACAGTTCTCCAGATGCGGCCCCTCAAAAGCTAAACAGCGGGAGAGAAATGCAACCCTGCACTTGCTGGCTGTAGTTATACTAATACTGTTACACATTATTAGCATCAATTTATCTGTCTAACCAGCTGTATTTATTTCTGTGAAGTGACTACAGTTCAGTGACTGACTTTAAATATTTTTATAAGATTTTCCAAAGCGTACCCATATCCTGTATCATGCTCTTTGTTACCATTGTATGTTTAGAGTAACTTAAGAATGTGTTTCTTTTGTGCATTGAGCAAGAGGTTTGTTTCAGTGGGTTCTTTCAACTGCACTGAATTAAATTATGTTTGGAAAAAAAAATTCTATAGTTTGTGAATATCAAGATGTGACTTCTAAAAGTTTTAAGAGCTTTTAAGTTTAAACAATGGCACAGATGGACTGATCAGGCTACTTCTGTCTGCAGGGAGCATGCCAGAGTTCCAGTTGCAGTAGCAGCTTTGGGCACTGCTGCAATTCTACCTCACACTAGCAGAACATACAAAGACCGGCTATTCACAGCAAGCACAATATTGAAGCTATTTTATTTTCTATATGTGAATTGTCTACTGTCAGGCATTGCTTTTTTTCATACGGTTTTTGATTACTTTGATTTTTTCAGTATAAACTATTATATGAGCGTTTTCACCCTGCAGATTACTCACAAGTTATATTCTGTGACTGTTCTTGATTTGTTATTCGTGATGGGATTACTCAGCTAAGTCAAATTGTTTTAGTTTGTTTTATAAGTGGATGACTCCTAAACCCACCAAGAGCTTCTAATTTAGCAATATGAATAATTTTGTATACTAATATGAAGTTTTGTGTAAGCCTTCACAGCCACTTAATGCTTTCCCTGATCTTCCGTGCATATATGAGCAGTCCCAGGAAATTGGGTGCTGATTGCAGATGGCTAAGAAGCATATCTAGACTTTCTCAAGGGTTGGATGCAGCTGGGATGTAACTTGAGTGGTGACAGAGTGGTGGTACAATGGCTGGTTTGTCATCTGACCTGGAAGGTGTGGCATACCAGGCAGTGCGGATAGTGAGGAGAGAGTCAGGGATTCTTGCTAAATCTGTTCTGGGTCATCCTGCAGAGCACTGAGGTTGATCCTGTTGTTATTGCACTATTGCCTTGCTTCTAAGCAAGGTTTCTTTCCAGTCAGCCTCCGGATCCCTAAGCCTCCTATCACTCTTGGTACTGTGTAGTTTGGGATACAGTGCACCTAATAGATACACTGTTCTTGTCATAATTCTGTTAATTTTCCTGTGCAGCTTCAGGGAACTTATACTATTTAAAACAGGGGAATTTTTTTCCCATTCTTTGAAGACTAAAAAAACCAATCTGTGAAGAGTGTGGTTGATAATTCGATGCATCATGTGGATTTTCTCTCATATATTTGTCTACTTTCAAAGGTATCTTTTAAATTATAATACCATATAAAACAGTATGTATCTATTATGATGGGGCCTTAGTTGTCATTTTAGCTTATTTTTAAGATATAACTGTGGAAAAAAAGTATGAAAAGCTGCATACAAATGTCTCTATTTCAAATATAAATGTATCTACGATTCTATGATTCTGTCTACTTTTGAACTACATGAATGAATTTACAAGTATGGGTGGGTACATCCTGTAAATTAAAAAAAATAAAATCATTCTTCACAGCTGTATTTTTCCATAAGAGGTGAAATCTTTATACTGTTACAATCTGTGCTGACTTCAAAAGATGACAAGACCAAGCGAACTGGCAAGTCTCTTTCCAAGATGTTTTTCTTAAAATTAACTTAAGTCTTGGCATCTTTTATAACAGGGCTGATTCCTACTGAAAAATTAATGTAGTACAAAGTTAGCATTAATAGTAGTGTTGGTAAACTCTGCTTATTTAAAGCTTAACACTTTTTTTTTCTTGCTTATTATAGACATACATCGTATCTTGATTAACTTAGAAGTAGAAGCATCTCCTGGTGTCTAGCTATGTGGCGTAACAAATTTCATAAACTAATAAAGCTCAATCTTAAAAGTAGTTAAAAGTTTTTTACTGTAAATCCTACTGGTACTCTGGTTCAGAACCTTTTCTGGTGGTCAAGTCTGTGGACACAGAAGCATCTTCATACCAGATGAACAATAAACAAATGTATTAAACATACATTGCAGGCTGATGATGACAATAGTTAAATCATGTAACTGCCTTGGGCTACAGCTATACAGTGAGTTACCCAAGCAATCTCATAACTGCTGAAACATCAACAAGAAGGTATCAGTGCTTTTGTATATGTACTGTCCTTCTTGATAGTGGAATTATAATACCCCAAGTAGTGGGTTCAGCTCTTGCTGTTAAATTTAGCTGATACACTCAGAGCTTAATCCATGTGCTCAACAATTGGACTAGATCTTGTAATTGTTATATTTTTCAAAGCATGGTATTTAAATTTTTATCTGTTACTCAGATAAAACTCGGTGTCTGTTACTGTCTGACTCTCTAGACATATTATTATTTGGCTTTCCATTGCTTACATTTGTTGAAGCTTACCCACTTGATCTGACTACTTTTATGGTATGGTCCCTACCTAAGAAAAAATGATGTTTCAATTCTTTTTTGACTGAACATACAGAACATCCAGGTGTCTTTTATTAATGCCAATTTTTCCTCTGCCAGGAGATGAGGCAGGAAAGGTGAAGCCTCCTTTCTCATCTTCAAAGAAGTTGCAACCTAGAATACCTGGCAAGAGTGGATGAAAACCCTGTCTTGCCAGATTTGTTACAGTAAGAACAACTTCAATTTTTTAGACCTAAATTTATTCATGCAGGGGCCGTCATATTCCTCAAAGAATATGTTGCAGATCAACCTTCCCACAAACATTATTCGTCAAAGTTGCTTGATTACTGCTGACACGCAGAAACAAACCCTGCAACTCGAATAGAGTTATAAAGCAGGTATGTTTATTGCGGCACCGGGTGCAAGGGAGATTTCTCCTCCTAACTTGCACACTGGCTCGTAAAACAAGCATCTATTTATGATAAAAAGCATACATATTCATTAATGTGGGCTGGGTTATTATAATTAATTCTAAGAAAAGGCATTACTATTCTAATTATTTCTAGGAACTCATTATCATAAGTCTCCTCCCCTTGCTGCATGCGTACTGTCGCCTGGTGGTCGTGGGCTGGGGTCTTCTGGAGGAAGGCTCATAGTCTTCTTCACCTTGTACTTTTACCTTTGGCTTAGAATGTTGGGCTGGCTGGACCCCAAACCGCGAAACTAGTCCCGACCAGATGGACACTTTACCCAGACAATTGGGTTCCTCCTTAGCATGCAGGCTAGGCTGTTCCTGCTATCTTATACACAAGGCCAGCTCCTTATCTTGGAATGCTGGGCTCCTAGGCTCCGAGCTCTGTTCTTTGCCAAGCTGTACTAAATGTACACTAATGACCTTTAACCATTCATTCTCTGAATCACTGCCAAACCCTAATCTCAGTCAAGAACCAATAACGAGCTCTTTGGCTTACAGAAATTCAAGGCTGCTTCTGCATCAAAGTTCTTAAGCTGTCCAGTCCAACTAAGTCTCCCTTTTCAAGATCTCGAAGCTTAGTTATGTCTTTCTGCTAATATTCAATTGAATTGGCTTACATAAATAGATCCATGGCTGCTTGGTATGAACTCCAGTGACTATAGAGGTAACCTATATACTTAGGTTAACACTCCTGTAAGGAGGGTTAGCCCACACTAAATTTGTAAGGGCCTTGTATATGGAAATGAGCTTTGCGCACATGAATGAAGCTGATGGTGTATTAAATACTGAAATTGGGGTTCTAATTGACAAGTGGCTGAATACGAGCCGGCAGTGTGCCCAGGTGGCCAAGAAAGCCAACGGCATCCTGGCTTGTATTAGAATTAGTGTAACCAGCAGAAGTAGGGAGGTGATGGTGCCCCTGTACTCAGCACTGGTGAGGCCACACCTCGAGTATTGTGTCCAGTTTTGGGCACCTCAATACAAGAGAGATATCGAGGTGCTGGAGCGAGTGCAGAGGAGGGCAACGAAGCTGGTGAAGGGCCTGGAAGACAAATCATATGAAGAGCGGTTGAAGGAGCTGGGACTGTTTAGTATGAGGGAGAAGAGGCTGAGGGGAGACCTCATCACTCTCTGCAACTACTTGAAAGGACACTGTAGAGAGGTTGGTGCTGGTCTCTTCTCACAGGTAATTAATGACAGAACAAGAGGGAATGGCTTCAAGCTCCAACAGGGTAGGTTTAGACTGAACATTAGGAAAGAATTTTTCACAGAAAGAGTGGTCGGGCATTGGAATCGACTGCCCAGGGAGGTGGTTGAGTCACCATCCCTGGATGTGTTTAAGAGACGTTTAGATGTGGTGTTGGGGGATACGGTATAGGGGAGAACTTTGTAGAGTAGGGTAGATGGTTGGACTCGATGATCCCAAGGGTCTCTTCCAACCTAGACGATTCTATGATTCTATGATTCTATGAAATTAGCAGAGGTAAGGGATACCTTTTGAAAAAAAATTGTAGGTCAACAGTGTGTTATGTTAGTGAGCTTCCTAGACTGGGGATTACTCAGCTGCTGTTCTAGACCGCTTTTCACACCTTCAGCATAAAATTCCATTGATGTTCCTTGGATTTATATTGACTAGGTGTCCTCCAGCATGCCACTTTAAAGGCTGGCGGGCTGGTGCGGTCTAGTCCTTTTCCAGTTCTTGGTTCCTGGGCTTAAAAACATCGTGTTGCAGTTTGCATTACAGCACCCAGGTGTGTGGAGTGCCCTGTGCACCTGCCTAGGGCTGGGGAACTGCTCATTGCTGGAGTCTCCTGAGCTCTGAAGCAAAGGGTCAGGAAGCCTTTGAGCATAATCACCACAACAAGGATGTATTTGAAGTCAGTGCTAAAAAGATGCAGTTACAGATGAAGGTAAAGGAGTCTATACCGGCTTATAAGAAAACAAGAGATGGCAATTTACCTTCTTTTATTACAGAGAATGGAGTATGAAGCAACAGAAGCAACTCAGAAGCAACATCAATTTACATTTTATTGTGCATAGCACCAGATGAATGGAGCCACTAAGGACTTCAGTAATATCGAGGACGTCAGTGAGGAATAACACTCTTTTCAAAAAAAGAAACCCAAGAACTCTTGAAAGAAAACATCTACACCTAGTCCAAAACCTTTAGATAATCTAAATCAAATTTTATTGCACAGAACTCATAGCAAGTGTTTTTATAAGCATCTACTAAATATCACCACAGTGTCTGAACATTACCCAGTGGCTATTTTGCTGACTGCGCCCATGGTCAAATGGCTTGGTAACAGGAATCTTCCCTCTTTCCCGCCTGACAACTGCCACAATTCCCTTTCATGCTTCACATGCTTCTAATCATGATGTTTTGCTGCTATTCTTGAAATATTCACATATTTCGTCCTCCTCTCCTTTTCACTTCCAGATGTTGTTTCTTTCATTTGCCTAATGCAGGAAATTTCCCTTGTGTCTCACATCTGAGGGGCAGCCGTGTGCTACCTGTCATCTCTTTTGACGTCAGATATAAAAAATAAAACCACATATTAAACCCTATGATGAGCAAGTAGAGCTTAAAACTAGTTTTTCTAGCGCACTGCTAGGAGACAGAGCTTTCACATTATCAGATACAGTTTATAATACAATCTGAAATGTATTTTGAAGGATTTTCATTATTCCTTATGAAAAGAGATTTTACAGTGTTCTACCCAGATGTTTCTTCCTGGCATCAAAAATAGCATTCAAACAGTAAATAAACTGATTAGGATACACATGAAAATGCATTCAGGTAGTAAGGCAGCAGTAATGTGAACCAGAGGATGCTCTGAACCCTTAAGGCTCCAAATAATTATTATAAAATTCCATTTCTTTCACAGCAGACTTTCTGCAGGAGACACAATGTAGATTTTAAGGTACAGTGAGTGCTTTCTTTTGGATCAATGGGACCAGACAAAGCTGCTTTGTTATTTTGTTTAAGTTTTTTCTTTAATCCTTCAGCTGCTCATGGGGGTGGACCATTCTGGTGAATAATATGAATTCGCCTCCTGTTGAGCTTTCCTTTGGTTTCCTTGGTGGATACTTCCTCTATTTTTTGGTCACAGGGATCGGTGACACATCATCCAAAGGAAAGGCAGCTATTAAATGCATGTTAATTGTTAAATGCATGCATGTTGCATGCTATTAAATGCATGCAATTGTTAACAATTTTTCTCTCAAACATCCTGTTTCTTACTGTGCCTTTGTTTTTTCTAAAAATCACAACATGAGATACAAAGTAAAACCATATTGCTAACACCCTGGACAACTCACTTACTTTCCTTACTCAGCCACTCTCTTAGCTTCTTTAAGACGTGGCACACCATGAGTCTCTGCAGCAGCACTCTGGGGAGTATAAAGCCTGACCTTACCATTCATGCAGATTATCAGTTCTGGGAGAAGACTTACAGTTATGCCAACGCAGAATTCATCTGAAATATTTTTTCTGCCCTAAAAATAGGCAAACCCCAGCTATTACTTATTACTTTTTCCGTCTTTACCTGAACCTCAAGGACGGAAATTTGATCAGCTCCCCAATGCCAGCAAAATCTAAGGGGAAACAAAAGGCAAGAGCTTTATATTTGGAGAACATCTATTCTTGTGGTCAAATGAGTGAAGACAGGTCAGCAAGAGAGGGTATTTCCCAATTCTGAAAAGGATTAAAGTCTGAGAAGAGACAACCTTACCTTAGCAAACCCCCTCCTCTGGAATGACACGGCACCTGAGATATTCCCATGTTTTGCTTCCCAAAAAACCTACAACCGAAGAGCAGTAGCTTATACCAAGAAGTCTTAGCCACACTTCCTCTCCCCTGCTGACTGAGGAGGATATCCTCAGGGAAGTTAAAAGATGATATCTCATTAGCTGTGTCTTAACATTCGGAAGACACCTTCTGCCTAATCCTCAGCAGGTGAACCTATGTTGTGGGAGAGGCATACCCTGCACCAGACCCCTTCTCCCATCAAGTCAAGTGGGAGACCTACAGAAGCTTATGGTTGCTGTCATCCTGGCATGCATCTGTTTGGTTTTTTTTCCAAAAAAATAAGAAGCCAGGAAGGTATGATGTGTAACCAGATCTAATCTTGTTGGGCTATTATAATATGGCCAGTGTGAACTGCTAGAGACCAGAGGATGGAGGGCACCGTGGATTATAACAGCCTTCAGTGCACTCACATTAGGTCACGTTTGCTCACTTATTTTGATTTCATGCTGTGTTTAGCACATCATCTGTCGTAACATAAGGCAGAGATTGCTCTGAAGCCTCTAGTTCCAGACATGAATTGAACACTGAATAAATACATGCTCCTGAATACATGCTCTGCCATGATGTTTAGGCAGTTCTTTAATGCAATCCAGTTGGCTAGCAAATAGCCTCATCAGCCAGCACAGAAAAGCTCTGGAAGTTTGCAGAATGTAAGCTCCATTAGTATTCACCATCATCCTGGAATTAACTCATGCTGGATATTATTTCATCTGGTATGTAATAATTCACTCTGAGTTAATTTGTGTGATCAGCCCAGCCACAATTAAAAAAAAAAAAAAACAAAAACAAAACCAAAAAAACCTTTCCATTTTTGATATCCCAGACTGGCACAGGGAATATGATTCCTTATATGGTCTGAGTCAGATCAGTAACTACTTTTAGCCTATACCAAGTATACCTTTTCATGCCTTCATCAGGAATGTTGCAGTAATCTCTCTGCCAAGAACAAACTTGTTATCTTTTTGCCAGCAGCAAAGGAGGTGTGTCCATTGCCAACTAAAAGCGATTTTCCCAGATGGTTAGGAAAGCTCTCATACCAAATACTGGTAACACAGCAGATGGGTGATATCCATGGATAACTCCAGACTTAGACCTGCTGTCATGCTGAAATGTAGCTACCTCTCATGGTTAGCCAAGACTGCATAACTTCCTTTACTCAAGGCTTCTTTTATGTACCTAGAAAGGATGTTATACCAAAAGCAGCTGAAGTTCCTCCGCAGATAGGTAGTACTTTTCCTCCTTCATTTCATGGTTACCCTCCTTCTGCTGCAGTGAACAAATGCTGCAAGGTGTGGACCTGGTCTGAGGTTGGACTTCCATGCTGAAGGGGTGTTACATACTTTTTCCCAAACCATCTCTTACTCACAGTGATCAGGAATACAGTGCATTTTGAACCTCTGCCAAACACTGTGGACTAAAAAGATGTTTCAATAGGACTGCATGCAAAGCATTAGCAGTTTGACTGCTGATCCTACTGTTTTTGTTGGTTGCGAGAGGCTTCTGATCTAAATGCTGTGGTAGGAAAATGCATATCCTGCAAAATGCCATTCCTGAGAGAACAGGACTGGGATACCCATTCACAGATCTTAGGCTCACCACTTTGAAAGCAATGATTTGGACTAAAGTCTGGTCATTTGGGCAAGTTTGTTCCAGAACATTAGATATGTTAGTCTTTGAATCAGAGGTTGTTGTGGGGCCACCTGAGTCTAAGGCTTATAGCTCAGCTGGTTTGGGAATGAGTCTCGGTTTTTTCTACATCATGTTTCACCTCTCAACAGGTGATACGAAGCAAATAGAAGAACCTGCATGCATGCATTCATGCATGTGTGTGAGTGCAAAAAAATGTCTTTTGAATTGCTTACCGTATAAAGAACTCATAAAAAGAATCATGAGGATTTACTTATTAGAATATGAAAAGCTCTTTCTCCTGTTAAACTGACTGATTTAGGAATAATAATGTTGTTCTATATAATTTTGTGTAGATTAAACAATTCATTCACTGTTTCAGCAGCACGTACAGTGTGCTGCTGTCATTGATTTCCTTTGTCATAGCATGTTAACCAGTATTTTACAGTAAGCAAAATAACCCTGTATCCCAAAAGCTTTTTTGCTTTCCAGATTGACTGTGAAATGCTGAAATTCAGCTGCTTAGGAAGCATGTCTTAGAAATATCCACCGATTTTTGTACTTGTGGTATGCTAAACTTTGGCTCTCTATTACTTTTAATTTCCCTTTGTCGTCTTCTCTGTGCTAACAGAAGCACTGCTCTTTACGTTTCATTGCTACCTATTTTTATGACTAGACAAAAGCACACAATCACACTTAAAAAAAACCCCAAAGACCACTACAAATATGATCATGTGCACAAGAATAAAACCAAGGAGTCTGAGAAATCTAAAACTGCAGCAGCTTTAAAGAGAAACAATATCTCAGGGGAGTACAAAAAGCTGATTTCTGTTCTAGAGAGCCTGGACAATCCAGTGGCTCCAGCAAGCTGTTCTGAGTCAGTGCAAGGTATTAGTATTGACACTACTAAAAATAAATAAAGAATGAAAAGCATGACTGTGAATCACTGTTTTGAGTGAAGCGATCTAGGTTTAGCAAGTCTCACTAGCATGCCTGTAAACCCAGCTGATTTTGTAAAGACTGGGATAACACTATCTACATTGTAATTTGACAAATTATATTCATATAATGCATAGCATTTTTTGAGTCTGTGGGGTTTTTTAATCTGTTGGCTTAACACTTATTATTTCATTCAACTTTTCAAGTAACATGTTCCACCATCCAGATGTAGCTTACCTTGGAAGTGTTCTCTGATCTTTCATCTTATGTTTCCCTACCTGTTGTTCTCTTTCCTAGGACTCTGACATCTGTTAAAACTAAGCTGTGAGAACAAGGTGTCTGTGGGCTCAATGGAGAGCATGCTGAAAGGGTGAATTTCCTTTCCCCATAGCTAGGCTTCACTCAAACTAAAAAAACCCAACCCAAATATAAAGCTGCTATTACCAATTTTAATGATGCAGATAAAAAGATGGTCTATTAAAGACAAGGCATTCATATGTTGATAGAAACCTTGAGCTTCAAAATGTGAAAAGCCGTGGAAATAAAAATCTAACAAAATAAAGACAAAGAACTTGTCTAACATTGTGACAGAGTAGGAAAGGTCAGGCTTAAATTCAAAGATAAGGAAAAGGACAAGCCTCAGAGGTAAAGGAGAGAGGGAAAAAGGACAATCTTATAGTCAGGGGGAAAAAACCACAAAGAGCAAGCAACTAGAAAGCTCAACAAAGACTGGACAGAATAATCCCCTAGTAGGCTTGTGAGATATGGATATTTACTCCTTTCATCAAAATGATAGGCTCGTTAGATGGTGTACGCTGTGATGAAAGTCACCAACCACCAGAATAAGAGAGTAATTAGGATCGAAAATTCTTCTTGAAACTCTGATGCTTGCCTGCATTTAACGTTAGTGAGGAAGATGTGGCTGTGATTCTGAAGGGGTGCCTCTTGGCCTGGAAGAGATGAGATTTCGCTCTTTCAGGGCTAATAATTATTAATAGCTGCTGGACTGAATGCTTCTCTGGGGCTGTGTCAGTTTCTGTGCACCACATTCCTGCTTGCTGTGCAGTATGGTTTCCTTTGCTTAAAATGTCTGATGTGCCTGTATTAGTGAACAGAGATGTGTGTAAATTGCTGCAATTGCCTTCTGCTGTAACTTCTGCTGCTGTATTTACTGCTGTGTCAGCAGTATCATAGTACTGCTGAGCATAAATTTACAGTAATCCAAATCCCTGATGATAAATTTGGTATGGCTATTTGGAAATTGGGAGAGAAAGAAATAAGGACCTCAAGTCTTTGTAAGCAGCAAATATCCAGATCTCTATTTTTTCCTCAAAACCAGCAATAATCCCAAGTGAGTCCCATATGCTGCAGTGGGATTGGGTTTGCTTTTTTGTTTGCATCCTTTTTTGTAATGCAGTGGCAAAATTTCTGTCAATTCTGATGATAATTGGAAAGGAATGGTTACTGATGCTATGCTGAACCAAGATGTGTCTGTTTATCAGGACAAATGGCAAAGGTAACGGACCTCCCACATGGTGTGCACTGAGGGAAAGCCATGACTTCTGCTCTTCAGTTTGTGTCTGAGGAAAACAAATGGAGCCAGGCTTTAGAAATGAAACTTGTTGCACAATTATCCATCTACGTGCTTAATTATAACACTTGCAGTTATACTTGTTTTATGCCTGACCTGAATAAGTAATTACCCAAATCACTTGCTGTAGGTTTTCCATTTCTCTAATAATTTTTTTTTCAATAGCAATAGTTGGTGCAGGTCTGATGCATCTGTAAATCAGAGTTGTCTACTGACACAGCAGAGGGAAATGACCTGAGAGATTTTCAAATCTCTGTTAGAGATATATGACTACAGAATAATATTTCAGCCTGTACCTCTGGCCTGCTGTACACAGCTTAATCTACTAACAGGAGGGATTAATTAACTTGCACAAGCCAAAATGTCTTCCCACACACACTACTTCAGGTAGAATGCTGTTTAAGTCGGAGAATGTTCTGTAATTTACCTTTACACAAAGCTGGGCATAGGCATGTTTTTGAAACTCTTGCTCAGATAAGAAAGCAGTCTGGAAGCTGGCTAGACATTTTGCTTATCTTGTTCTTTGGTATATTTAATGAAAATTGCTAAGCAAATGGCAAGTGTTTGCTTCTCCATTTAATAGGATTTTCTTTTCTTACCGTATCTGATGGGAGGGGCAGCAAAAGTGAGGGAGGGCTTTGTGTTTGTTTTTGGTTTTGTTTTTTGTTTTTTTAAATATAACTTTTAGCATCACTAGCGTAAAAATGAAAACATCAAATCACCATGTGTTAAACCACAGCCCTTGGCAGCTGCACTCCGGTGGCAAAGCTCCTGTTCTGTGTGGCAGTGAAAGCCCTCACATCTTGCCATCTGCCATAATCCTAAACTCTGAGCTGTGTGGCTGGGCACCTTACACGATGCCTGGGAAGAGGTAGCTCAATCTGAAGGGGAGCTGCCTAAATTGCTCAGGGAAGAAATACAAAAGAAAGGGGTTTAAAGAACCAAGAACTGACCTTTGCACACAGTCACCTAGTGTTGAGGTGGCAGATACAAAATCTTTCCATTAGGTGTTCACAGCCAAGGTAGTCATTTCTCTGCTTCTCCACCTCATTTTGAGAATGTGAAGGTGTTCAAGGTCAGTGGCAGAATAATCAACAACGTAGTCTTTGGTCACTGACTTGGAGCAGGAGGAGATTTGAGCTCTGTTCACAGTCTTCCTAATCTTTTTAGCTCTCTGAAGCTCTTTGACATGCTGTTGCTATTTGCTCATAGTAAGTAGCCAGATCTCAAAGCCTAGGCCAGATTGTCTTGTAATTGTAAATGACAGCCACATTTATGTAATTGAACTATTCCAACAGCAATCTTCTTTCCACCTTGTCCATGATCCTCATAAGTGATCCAAATTCTCAGCTTTGTTTCCCAGGATTTTCCTGAACTCTGGTGAAGTTTGCCCTGCTTGTCATTAGCTTTAGATGATTAGGAAATACGTTTTCATAGGTTCAGCTACTCAAAGCAGATTTCCAAAAGACAAAGGTGATCTTTTTCCTACTTTATTTCTATTGATGAATCCATGCAAATTGGAAAGCTAACAGCAGTTTGTTTTTTGTTAGCATTACCCTCACATACAAGTCCATGGAGGACAACTTCGAAACTTTGGACCTTGCTCCTCAGAAAACTTCCCATCCTGGATTTTGGAAGCAGACCATGTGCTTTGATATTCACATGCACCACAGAAGGGAAAGTAATAGTGATGAGAATATTTCCCAGGAGCTTGATTCATGGAAACATCAGTGAGCAGCTGAGCTCAACGTAGTCTCTGTGTGCTCCCAAGTGATGAGACTATAGCTCGCATTAGGAATCAGCTGTCCTGTAAGTGTGCTTCCATGCACGATACAGTTGTATGATTCAGATTGAAACATAAGGCATTTGAAAATTAAGTTAAAGCCCAAGAAATACATTATAGGTTCACACATACAAAGCGTTCAACTCATTCAGAGGAAGAGGTAGGTGTCTTAGGCAAATGTCCGAAGCTCAGGCAATCGTTTATTCTGAAGTGCCTCTAAATCTTTTTTTTTTAGAGCTGTCTTAGTTTTGTTTTGTTTATAGGCAGTTTTACAGGTGGATCCAAGAGAGGTCTGCAGGTACTCTAGATCAGCCAGATGTGAGCCGGTTTTGAGTCAGAAACTCTGCAGCCATGCAGCTTGTCATGCTGTGTTTTGGTTAGTAATCTTGGCATTGAGTTCAGACAGACTGTGCTATCATTGCCTGCAAAACTCTGTGTAGATGTACTGAAAACATGAGAGAAACCTACAGTAGGACTGCATATGGGTTTATATCTTTGCAGTGAGGATTTAATTCAATTCTACTTTTATTCAAAGTAGGAATCTTCAAGACAGGGTAAGGAAGGGAGAGACACCATAGTATATGAGTATCCTAATGACAAAAGTACTTTGTGAGTAGGGTTTTGAATCTAGTTTCCCAATATTCCAGTGTGGTACTTTACTTAGGGCAATATACACGTGTTGTGCTTTTCATTGTCTTTTATGGTGGACCTTAGGCAAACTCTGAACTGTTCATGGGTCTGCAGTTTAGAAATAAGAAAGTAAGATTGTTCTCTTCCTTGGTTTCTGTTTTAATACATGAAGCTTATTCCTAATATGGGAGTAACATAAAATGAAGGACTTTATAATCAGAATTCAAAGGCTGTTTTGGATTATTTAAGATTTTTTTGATCTTCTTTGTGTTAACTTAGGGCTCAGAATGACTCTTGAACCCAAACTCCATATTCTGATCATTTGTCTTGCCTCTATCTTGGCTTTTGCACTTCTGCTCATATCTGAGTTAAGTCTGTTGGAGGCCCTCACTGTCACACAGGCAAGGAGACCGGCTCCAATTCTAGTGATGCTCAGAAGGCATTTGAGATGCACCTGGTGTTTTTGGAGGGAGAGAGGAGGAGGTAGGATCGGATTCACTATAATAAATAAATATCCCCTCTTCCCCCTCTCCACTGTTCATTACTGAGGAGGTTAAACTCTTATCTCTTTAACCTTGCATCTCATAACTCAATTATACTCTTATTGCATTGTCTAGAGGCCTCCAGAAAGCCCTTTGGTGTTCTGTGATCCATAATAATTACAAAGGCAGTGGTAAAGAGGTAGACCAGGAGGTTCAACAGGCCAAACTATTTTGCAGTGTTCCTTTCACAGGCTATAGTTTTTATTTGTCAAATGTCTGTCTGTCAAATTCCTGTTGGTGTGAAAGATCGAAAGGTGCAGGGCAGAAGTTGCAGGGAACTGATTATTTGTTTGCCCAGAGAGTCTTGTAAGAGAGCAACACATTAACAGGGAAAAAAAAAAAAAAGATAGGAAATTTGCCATCTTGTAGAAAAGAGACGAGCAATGAAAAGAACTGCTCACCACCAGAAACAAAGGAGCAGGAGGACACTACAAAGAAAAAATCATATTTGCTATTCTCATTTAAAGGTGAGAGAAACATCAAAGAGCAGCTGAGTGGAAAGATAACCACAATCATCCTCTGCAAGCTTACCAGAGCACTTGAAAAAGAGGTACTTTAAAAATCCTCCTCCATCATCTCTTTTTCCATTTTTTATTAACTAAACAAGTGAACCGGAATTATCTTCAGCCACTTTCATTATTTTGTTATGAGTTCTGTAAGTGTTTTAATACAGGAGAGATAAACAAATAATAGATTTTATGTAAATACTGGTTGCTAATGATGCTATCAAGAGACTGGAAAGCAGGAAATGGGAGGAGTTGATAAACAGGAGAGGTTAATTGAAAGTGCTGTGGAAAACTGGTTTCAGACATGGCTCCTGGATGAGGAGACTGTTATGTTCCTGCAGTTCCTCCGGGCAATGAATATATCTGATTATTTGATTAAAGGCTAGTGTACTGCAATAAGAGATGAGGAATAAAAGATGGTGAGGAAATATACCAAAGATTTCTACCAACTGGGCTCACTAAACTCATGGCCAAAGAAAATATACCCACAGACCTAAGGAGCTCTTTTTATGTCAGTCAACCAGGTGATGTCAAGACTTTCTTTTCTGTCAGATACAGGAGGTCTGTGGTGTACCTTGTCTTGTTCTTCCTCCTTAGGAGCTCCTTGAAGCCCTACCTTCCTACCACATTTTATAATTTTCTGCATACTTTTTTTCCTTGCATGAATGTGGGTCATCAACAGATCTGATATTCTCTGAGGCCCCAAATTAGAAAAAGCCTGGAGCAGAACACCATCTGACTAGAGCATAAGATACTGGGAAATCTTACCAATGCATGCTTATTTAGACACACAAACTGTGATGTCATGGTTTAACCCCAGCCAGCCGCTAAACACCGCACAGCCGCTTGCTTATTCCCCTGCAGGATGGGGGAAAGAAGAGAATTGGATGGTTAAAAGTGAAAAAACCTATGGGTTGAGGTAAGAACAGTTTAATAATGAAAATAAAATATAATAATAATACTAACAACAACAACAAATTGGAATGAAAAGAAAAATAACAAAGAAAGAGAAATAAAACTCAAGAAAGACAAGTGATGCAAATGAAAACAATTGCTCATCAGCATCAGACTGATGCTCATCCAGTCCCTGAGCAGTGGCCCCCCAGACAGCCTTCCCCCTAGTTTATTGCTGGGCATGATGTCATATGGTATGGAATATCCCTCTGGACATTTTGGGATCAGCTGTTCCATTTCTGTCTCCTCCCAACTTTTTGTACAGCCCCAGCCTACTCACTGGTGGAGCAGTGTGAGGAGCAGAAAAGGCCTTGATTCTGTGCGAGCACTGCTCAGCAATAGCTAAAACATCCCTGTGTTATCAACGCTGTTGTCAGCACAAAACCAAAACACAGCCCCCTACTAGCTACTAGGAAGAAAATTAATTCTATCCCAGTGAAAACCAACACAATAGAGTAACGGAACTATGGCGTTAGAGAATATTTCAGGGATTAGGGACGTGCTGTATAAAAACTGAAGTCATCATTGGGAATTGTTATGTGTTGTACTTCATTGACAATAAATGTACAAAATGATCCAGAGCTACTTAGTTTCATACTATGAAATGGCACATTACTATCTACCAAAAATAAGGCTTTCATAAATATTAATATAGAGGCCAAAATGTGAGAATGAGGAAGCTGAAAGACATTGAACAGGTTCCTGTTCCTAGACAGGTATTTCTATATTGATATAGAGATGCTGGCTGAAACGTAGCTTCTGCACAGCAAATGGATTGTCTGGCAGTTGAAATGGCAAGATATTTTTTCTGCTTTATTAAATTACTAATGTGTAACGAAGACAAGACATTAAGACAGCTCACACTGAAACTACTCCAATGTTATTTGTTACCCCAGAGGAACTGGTTATTTTCACGTATTAGTTGTCAGTATACATGTTGTCCTGGCATAAACCACGAATTAATTGAAAGAATGGTCAGCTCTGAAGAGTACGGAGTTAAAATAAAAGGCATTAAGAGAGAGAGAAATTCCAGTGCAAATCCTAAGTGAATAAGATAGATGAGGTAGATTACATATTTATATATACATTAAATAAAGTATTATCTAAATGACTGCCATGACTGAACTAATTAGAAATAACTCAACTGATTCTGAGTACATTCGTAAAGGAATTAGGTAAGTAAAAAACCATCAAACTCAGCCCATGGTTGAAAGCTGCAGCTGAATTTCTAGAAGAAATTGTGCTGTCATCAGACAGAGAAAGGTGATAAAAACAGTGGCTGTCCCTGGGCAATTTTTTTTTTCTTGTCACTTGCTCTTTGCTGTCAGGTCTTTGCAAGTAGAGCCAGCACTGCTCAGCAGGTTCCGTTAGTCCAAGATGTCTTGAAAAATGTTCTAAACAAAGTCTCTGTAGCTCTGTCTGTATCAGAGGCAGTATCTTCTCCACCATTATTATTGGCCATGTGGACACCTGTGCTGTGTTTCTAAGTAAGGAAAGATGGACAGAGTGATTCTGTAGTAGAAAAGTTGGTGGTATCTGGTTTTGGAGCGTTGTAAATGTGATTGGTGTTCACACATATACCAGTTCTGAAATTAGATGGTCAAACAGCAATAAATAATTTTTGCTAGTTTATATCTGGTTTCTAGGAATTATTTCAACTCCCAGAACAGAATCTGCTAATGCACACGAACCCTGTTCCCAAGAAAAGCTTAGCCTATTTGCCTCAACAAGCTGCTGGGTTTTTTCTCCAAATCAGTGTACAGTGCTCCAAAGATGATTGCTGTTTTCAGCTCACCTGTTTGACTTTCCTCTGAAACAGGCTAGAAATGTTCTTGCAGCTGGTTACAACAGAGAGGTGGTGTGAGGCACTGTTCCTTACTGAACTTCAAGTATCTCACCTCAAGTTTCTTGTGTTGCATGTTAACGTTCTTGATCACCACTAGGCAGCCAGTGGTTGTACTTCCCTGCAATAACTATGAACCTTTCTCGCTATTGTGTCCCAGCACATCCCAGTCTGTGACCTGGGATGGGAAGCAGCCCAGGCTCAGAGCATTGTCAGTAGCTGACTACGGTGACATGAGACTGTCACCCAAGAGCCTTCTACACCTAAAGCCACCCATCCACAGAGGGTCCTCCCCAAGCCCAGCTTTTATTTGGATGCTAATATGGCTTTTGAGGCTATGTGAACAGTGACACTTAGTGGCAACTGTCAGAACTTTACCTTCAGGAGTGGAGTCTCTGATGCAAGAAGTAAATTGTGAAGTTGTAACATACCTAATTGGCTAACATATCTAATTAATCAGAAAGTTCAACAATAGCCATTCAGCTTGGCATCCCAGTGGATTCATTTATGTGCCAGTTAAACTCTGTCACAAATAGGAAAAAAATGAAGAAAAAGAGAACACTAACTTCTGAGTCTGAGTAACATTAATTAATATAGGTGATGGTGTTTGTATGTGTAAATACTGTTCTGTCTATACTTCACATTAAATTTATTTGAAAATATCATGAATTCTTGGTGCAGAGAACAGGTTCAATTGCTTCTAAATCCTTTTTCAGTTCACCTGCCCTTTTTCACCATTTATGTGTAGTGGTTTTTTGTACTTTTTTTATGAAGTGGCTACTTTATCTCTAGATAAGATAATAGTTGGACAAGCACATTTGACTAACTTGGACTTATGGAAATGGAAGGATGGACTTTCTACATGCCATCTTCCATTATTCCTCAGAAGACTTGGATTTTTATTTTCCCCCTTTCTTCTCTATTTTTTTCCCCTTGACTTTTGCTTAGTGTTGCTTTTCTGCATGTCTCAAGCAGTGCCACTGCTGAACATTTGCTTTCCTGTTTTAAGAAAACTCTGAACTTAAAATGATGTCAGTGATGTACCTCAAAAGGTAGGTGCAGCCAATTACCTGTGGTTGCGATTTCTCTTTGCCTAAGTGGAAATATCCTCATTGTTGAGTGCAGATGATTAGCTACAGAAAGTGGTGAATTGCCTTGGACATTACATTGCACACAAGGCAATGTGATCTGTGCTACCATGTGCCCTATAGAGTATTGTGTCTCACTACATTGCTGCATAGCTACATAGCCTGAGGGATATCATGATGTGAAGAACAAGATGACTGAGGATAAGATAGAGGCCTTCCACTTGGCAGGCAGCATTGCTAGCTGCCTGTATCAGTTACTATTTTTGGTCTCTGCCATGGGTGAGACAGAGTGAAAAACAATCCATAGAGGATCTGGATACCGGGGATTATTTAAAAACCAGCAAGATTATATTTGATTATCTCATGCAATCACTTGCAGCGCCCTCGGCGCTGTATTTGAGAAGTCTCGGCTTCCCTCCCCAGCAGGGAGATGGATGCTGGTGTGGGAAGGTGGGACAGAAAGTTGTGCCAATTTGTGCTCAGCTGTTACTGGCCAGGTCCCTGGGAATCTCTGGCATTTGGTTCCACAAAACTCCCTGATCTCCAGGGTCTTCCCCCACCTTCAGGACCCTTCCTCCACTGAGGACATACAACTTTCAGCCGTTCTTTTAGCTGCTGCCCCCCCGTTTTCCCAGAATCACCAGGCATAATTAGCCTCCTAATTGGCAGTACTGTCTCATGTCTCCTTATTAATTGGAAGATACAGGATAGAGCGCTTCTGTTTAGACCTGGTGTTATCAAAATTTACAATCAGCCCATACTGGTTGCATATAGCAAGTTGCACACATGTACTTGAGAGTTCAAAAGTTCAGTTTTGAACATTTACCTCCCCTCCATACATCCAATTATCTATTGTCTATACACATTCACAATTTTTTTTATACTTTTTTTTTGCCTACAACAGCCTCAAAGCACAATTTTAATGTTATTTAGAGATACACTGTCCACTTGCCTTTTAGCTGCAGGTAATTCAGTTCTTGCCAGGTCTTTTTGACTTCTCAGCTCTGGAGTTTGTTAGGTTCACAAGAACTTTTAATTTGTACACAAGAATTTTTAATTTGTAACTTTCTGGAGATTTATGGAATTGCTCTGTGCACATTCTGGTTTGGCTGAGGTGAGAACAGTTTGATTCAAAATCATACTAGTTTCCTTCTGGGGCAGGTGAATGTCCTCATAATATGTAATACAGACATTTCTCTACAGAAGTGACATAAATGTACATTTTGTGTAACTTCTGTTCTTTTGGGGAAAAGTGAGAAGAAACCATGTGGAAAGCAGATGTCTAACTTTCAGCAAGAGACGTTTAATTCCTTACAAACGAAACATATATTTTGCTCTTGGAATTTTACTGAAGATGGAAGAAAAAGGATCTGAGTCCCAAAATCATGATGACTCATTCACATTACGTTATCCTGAATGTTCAGACATGCTTGGAGAAAGTGCTTATCTAGGGCCTGAAGAGGGCCAGTCAAATCTTATATTCACTTGTAGTGATCCTAACAAGAAATAGTGAATATATACAAATCATTCATTAGCAGAGTAGATATTTCTCCAGCTAGAACTCCAAATAACGCATTTAAAAGCAGAGGCAAGGAATACTGAAAAGTAGGAGGAAGGATAATCATGTTGTTTCATAGTCTGCTCAGCCAGGATTATTAAGAAATAAAGACCTCTGAGTCCCAAACAGAAGCAACTATAAATGGAGCTGATCTTCTAGTGGTGATTTTCTTCATCTTTTTTGAAAGTCAAAGCCTCTTAGGGTAACTCTCACCAGAACCACAACATGGAGGTGTCACAAATAACTGGTTACTTTGAGAAAATTGGAGCTTTTAAATAAAATTAATTATTGTTTCAAAGGAATAGCAATCAAAACAGCAGACCAGGTTAAATTAATTTTGAAGGAACAGCATTCTGTGGAATTACATGGTTTTGTTGTAATCACAAATGGTAAACTTATTCAGAATTTGGTATCAAAGGAAACTAGAAAACAAGTTCCAAGCTATGTAGAAATGTCATTTCTTTTCCTGCTGTTTGCTTTAAAGAAAATATTTTTAATTCCTTTGTTCTGAAGACAGCTTCAGTTATAGTTGTGTCTAGTTTGTACCTGATAATCTTATATTATAGGATTATTACATGGACTGGAAGGGGTCTCTGGAGGTCATCTAGTCTAACCCACCATTCAAAGCAGGGACAACTTACATCAGGTTGCTCAAGCTGCTGTCTGCTTAATTTTTTAATATCTCCAATAACCTCTCTTTGCAGACTCCAGTGCTATTCCAGCGCTTGACACTCTCATGGTTGTTCTAACATCTAACCAGAAACTTCCTTGCTGCAATTTGTACCTGTTTCTTCTTGCACTGCCACTGTGCTCTCCTCTGAGAAGAATGTGGGTCCATTTTCTCCAAACTCTGCTATTGTTGAAGACATTGAAACACTTCACTTTGCCTAAAGAAAACTGTTCAGTTCATTAAAAAAAAAAAAAAAAGGAAAGATTTCTGCTGGCTTTCCATGAAACTCTTTTCCTTTTGGCATGACTCTGGATAGAAAGAAGCATTCCTGATGTTTTCTTTGTGTTGTGTAACCCCAAGAACTGTGGAAGGAACAAAATTAACACAAATCCTGAAACAAAAATAAGCTTCTGAACCTGTAGACTGTTAAAGAGTAGTAAATTGGTAATGCAAAGCCATATTTGAAGGAACAATTTTACATGTAAACACTTGCATCCTGAATAGACATTTTCTATTTCAGAATATTTCGAAGAATACTCAATCTTGGAAGGAGTAGAAGTGTAATAGCATGAAATTCTTCCTTAGACTTTTTTTTTCTCTTGATGTTGTATATATTTTAACAGAAGAATGGGTGCAGTTAAATAATTCATCATCCCCCATTCTTTTGATGCTGAGCTGTTTCACAAGTGCAGGCTCTTAATAAATTTTACAAGGCAAAATCTGACAGCCAGAATACGTTTTGAGTTCCTGACCCCAGAAGGATCAGCATTACAATCTTGCCATTCAACAAAATAGCACTGCTTTTCAGCTCCAAACTCAGTACCTTTGTTTTCTCTGTGCAGCCTTTCGCTGAACACCACATTGCTTTCACTTCCAGGTATTCCAGTAATTGTGCCTTCTAAGAGTAGCACCACAGCTTGATGTGATTGCCTGTTACGATCTTTGATTATGATGGAAGTGTGTTTCCAGCTACATCACTCCATCACTCCTCAGTCAAATTCAATTTCAGCTGGAGGGAGCTCTGCCATCCCCTGCCCGTCATTTGCTATTGTCCTCTTTCATTGAGTTCAACCTGTTGATGCTCTGATTGCCAAAGGCGTATCATTTGATTTTGAAAAGCCTCCTCCTCAGTGAACGCCTCTGGGTATTTTCAGCTCTATTTAGATTTGGGCATTACAGTTTTAAATTGCTGCTTTGGGCTCCATTAAAACAATTTTCAAAAAGAAAATGTCAGTGTGCATAAACAGGTAAATGAAAATAGCACTGCCTATGAACGAATACGGTTTTCCTGCAGATTTCCTTTTGCTTTAAAGCGCAGCATTAGAATTATGCTAGTGGTATTTTGGGTTTTTTTATTTAGTACAAGTGCTAATCATGATAAAATTTCATTGACTTGGGTAGCTGTATAATGCTTGTTAACATATCCATTTGTGCAAGAACAAATGATCTGGAGGAGTTGTGGTGCACACAAATAAGAAATCCCAGGTAGTAGTCCATTAACCTCAGGAGTGTAGTTCCCATTAATTTATGAATGTTCGTTATTATTTTACAGCATAAAAGACTTTATTCATTCCATACACATTCAGCTTATAGTAGTCTAGTGGTGTCTGTGAGTGGTAAAATATTCAATATTCAGGATCCTATAAACATAAAATATTTTTTTTTCTGGAGTCACAAAATAAATCTTCCAACTCTGGCAAATAGCATAGACTGCATAGCTAGTACCTTGGTGTCTTCTGCCTTCTAACATCATTTATACTAGTGCAAACAATTTTGCATCACTTTATCAACTTAGCCTCACTTTGCCTTCCTTTTCCACCTGTGTAAATTCTATACAAAGACCAAGACATTCATTTAGCTTCAGTGGCAACAGTATAGATGAAGGTCATAGAGGGAGCTTGCAGAATTGTCTGTGATATTGTGGATTAAATTTTCTTAATAAAATTTTTAGTGAAGCGTCACTACTTTCAGCTTCAAAACATTATTAAGAATATTATTCCAAAACATTGTAAAAAGAATCCATTAGGACCAAACTGGTGTGTTGCATCACTAATTTGGTCCTGGAGCTAAGAAGGCTCTGTAATTCTCAGGCTAGCATTTTCTTATTCCATATGTGATATTGACAGGATATTAGTAGCGATTAAAGCATAGATTTCTATTGCATTTCAGTAGGCCATTTAATTTCTTGTACGGATTGGTTCAGGTCTACAGTAAAGCACTGCAGATGCATAAAGCACTCTTCTATATATTGATGGGTGCAACGCATTTCTCTGTATAACATAAAATGGTATAACTGCATGATTCCACAACCATATCTCTTTTTTTCTCCTGGTCAAGTCAACTCAGTGCAGATGTACCTGGAAGTACCAACCTACTTTGGTAGCAAGTGGTCTGCACTATTTCCTTGTGTGGTTTCAGTCCTTTATGAAAATGAAAATTCTATGTAAAAGAAAGGGAACTTGTAAAATAACAAAGCAAAAAGCATAATTAAGTTGCAAATGCTATAGATGCTCCAGGAAGACTTAAGGAAGATTGAGGGACTTGTATTGACCTAAGAATTTTGGAAACCAAAGCCAAACTGGTTCTATCACTCTGTGGCATTAAACGGATCAACTCTGAACTACCCAGGACTGGCTGTTGGAAAGAAGCAAGCACATTCTCTGCTGCTCTTCAGCTGCTTATTGCCTTAGACATCGTTTGATGTTTGTATAGTGCTAGAGTGGCTCTACGTTTGTTGAACTTCTTGGTCTTAAAAGATTTACTGTCAGTATAAAGAATGGGGAGGTTGATCTTTGGAAATCTGGGTTACTGAAATTGTGTTCACTTCCAGTCAGTCTTCATTCATTCACAGATGTCTCCCAAGGAAAGTAAATATGCCTTTTCAATCAGTCTCTCTTTGACAATTGCTTTTGGAATAAAATCCTTGCAGATCAGCATTGCCCACCTGTCCACATAGGATCCATGTGCTCTGTTATGAAGTGGGTTGGGAGGTGCATGGAGCAACACCAACAATTTGGGTGTGTTTGACCCAGGGATTTGCCCCCAGGTTGTTCCTGTGCCCAAGCTGATGCCTAGGTAAGCACTTTGACACTCTCAACTGGGCTGTGATCATGCGGTTTGTGGCTCTCGGATGCCGCGTGCAGAGCACCGGTGGGTTAAGGTCTTTTTGCTTTGCTGGAGAGCAAGTCAGGAACACTTGCTTGGTCAGGCAGAGCTTAGAGGCAATTGAAGAAGTGGTAGTGTGTTGCCTTTTGGCTGTGACCGTCAGCCTTCCCGCAGGGCTGACCACCCAGGCAGCCTGCCAGCTATAATGCGGGCTCTCCTGGCACTCCTGCCTGCTCTCACACCTTCCTCATGACCGTCGTCCACATCAGGTCTGAGAGAACTGCAGCATCAGGAGCAGCCAACAAGGTGCTCAGATCTGCATGGAAATGGTTCAAAGCACCTTCTTCACAAAACAGGCAGGTTTTCCTCATTAGAGGAGCAGAAAAGAGAAACAGTGGCTGTGCTCACATTTTAGCTATTAAGAGGTACCCAAACTGCAGGATTGTTCCAAAGTTCTTGTACACTGAAATAAAAAAAAATTTAGAAGCCATAAATGTATTTACAATATAGGTATAGGTATAGACTTTAGTACAATTAGGGGCACAATGCGGGTGGAAAGGGCCTTGGAGCATCTAGGTATTACTATACTATGGGTAGTAATACCGTAATTTAAGATGTGATTTCCTCAGTTTTATTCTGCTGCTAAGCCATTACTCATCTTGACTGCATTGTGTATTATGCATGAAGACAAACTTAAGCTTTGTGGTAAGAACATTATCTTGGGATTTCTCATGTCCAAAAGTGCATGTTGTTTAACAATATGTTTAGACAACATCAGCTTCAATCTAAAAGGATTTTGTGTGGGGTTTTGTTTGTGATGTCTGTTACTTACGATACACACAAGCACAGTCACATACATGCATACAAGCAGAACAGCCTGCAGGGGAAAAAGAGAAAACCCCAGTCTTAAATGAAAATAATGAAAGCTTTTTCAAAGGTGATATTGTCCAATACAAAAGTGGTTAAAGAGAAGCAAGAGGAAAATATTTAAATGTAACTACATCCATTTCTACCAACTAATAAAGAGAATATTTTTGTTGCTTTCTCTAGTGGGAAAAAGGAGCAAAAGAGCTTCCTTTACCACTAGTTTCTATAGTGACAGTATCCTCAAAATTATCTTTATGGAATCAAAAATAACTTGAAAGTACTGTGTAGAAATGGAGCTTAACCAGAGTTTTCTGTCCTGCAGAAAACTGTTAATGATCTTGAGGAGTGAGAATTTAAATTACATGGAACATTAAATTCTTCTAGTTTAGTAACTGAATGTTTACTCCTGCTAATGAGGTGAGAGGTGGCAAAGGCCATTCTCCCCAGCCTCATAACCCCAGTCAAGGTCCATGATGCTTGCTATGCTTTTGCCTTTGAGTCCACAGGTGTTACATCTGCCCATTCCTTAATTTTACCTTGGTCTAGGTGCAACTGAGCTCTCTGGTTTCCTTGGGGTCTTTTCTTCTCAGCACAGACACTAGGGAGATGAACCTGACTCCAGGGTGGACGGGGCACAGCTCCCTTCTGATCACACGAACCCACCTCCACAGCTGGAGGTACAAACCCACAGCCTTCTGCCTGCTCCTACCCTGGCAGCATCCCCTTCTGCAACTGGCATCTCCTGCCAGTCATCACCCCATTATTCCTCCTCTCTGCTGTTGGTTTCTCCTTTCTCAGCTGCTCCCGTAGCCAAATCAGCAATGAAAGCATGTTCCTTCTCTTGCTCTTTCACCCCCAAATTCCTTTTGTTTCTGTCAACCCCTGCTCTGTAATGTACACCCTTTTTTCCTCTTTGGGAATTTTTCAAGTGTCTCCTGCCCCCGCTCCCGTTTCCATATAGGAACCGAAGTGATCTTCCTTATTTCTTTCTTTTGGTCTGACTGTAGACTTCATCCAAACTGTAAATATTTCAGTTAACTTCTGTCTTTCATTATCTATGGGCTCATCTTGCAGACAGAGTGGGCAGTAATTTACAAAGGACTTACTTAGTTCATGGCTGATTCATTACACGCTGAGGCATTAAATATTGAGCAATTTTACATAATTAACCAAAATTCCTAAATTGCATGCAGGCAGGTTTCTCAGCCAGTCACAGCTGATAATGCTTCAGTTACTGATGAATAGTAGCACTAGAAAAAATTATCATCTTCTTCCCAGGGTTGTTTTCACAGGCGAGCCTGTCTGTCATGATGCAGCCATTCCAGCAGCGTGCTTATTTAGCTAGTTAACTGATTTTACACTCAGAGCTGCAAGACACTCTTAGAGGAATGGTTCACTCATTTCCCACAAAGTTTAATTAAAAAGGATGATACTGCTGTATTTTATATGTATCTATTATGTGTATCTGTTTTAATGTCCTCTTGCATATCAGGTTTCATTATTCTTAGGTTTCTGTTATTTGTTTTGCAAAGACGCAAGTGTTGTGGTTTCAGCAGGGATAGAGTTAACTTTTTTACTAGCAGCTGGTATAGTACTCTGGTTTGGATTTGGGATGGGAATGGTATTGAGAGCTACCTGGTGTTTTTGGTTGTTGCTAAGCAGTCAAGGCCTTTCCTGATCCTCACACAGCCCCACTGGCGAGCAGGCTGGGGGTGCACAAGAAGTTGTGAGGAGACACAGCTGGGACAGCTGATCCCAACTGACCAAAGGGATATTCCATGCCATATGATGTCATGCTCAGTATATAAAACCGGGGGAAGAAAAGGAAGTGGGGGAGTGATGGTGTCTTCCCAAGTAACCATTAAGTGTGATGGAGCCCCGCTTTCCTGGGGATGGCTGAACACCTGCCTGCCCATGGGAAGCAGGGAATGAATTCCTTGTTTTGCTTTGCTTGCATGTGCGGCTTTTGCTCTACCTATTAAATTGTCTTTATCTCAACCCACAAGTTTTTTTCTCAGTTTTACTCTTCCAATTCTCTCCCCCATCCCAACTGGGGAGTGAGTGGCTGTGTGGTCCTAGCTGCTGCCTGGGGTCAAAGCTGTGACAGCAAGTCAAGAAATAATTATGAATAATGTAGGTTACCCATGAGACCTGAGGGGGGGAAAATGATCATCGAGTTGTTCTGTTCCTAGAAAATCAGAGAGAAGTGTTTAAGTGGTGAAAGCCTCCAAGGTAAAATATGCCCTCTGCTCAAAATTTCTGACACGTTACCAGCTGTTCACGGCAAAGAGACCTTTGAGGTGTAACCAGGTCGGGGAGGTGTGTCATCCAGGCATGCCATTGTCCTCTGCGGTTGGAGACTGCAGGCACTTCTGGCAGGCCTAGTGAGAAGCCAGGAGTGATGATTCCTCCCTGTGCCCTCCCTGCTGTGTGTTCAGAGCCTGCTCCCAGGGCCACCATCTCTCTTGAGGAGCAGCTGCTGGTGGAAGACCAGGGCCTTACTGAGTCTGTACATCCCTCTTCCCTGACAGTGCTGCAGATGGGTTTGCAGGACTGCATTGGGGAATATAATTCCTGACTGAAAGCTTTAAAAAAAAAAGTCAGTCACTCTGAATAAATGTCTTGCTTGCTCACCGCTGTTTTGAAAGCGTTGTTTTACTTCCAGTGAAGCTGCTGCAGGTGGCTTCCCTGCAGGATGAGGCTTCCCAGCATTTTCTTAAAGGTAAGCAGAGTCTCCTACTCTGCCTTTCCATCTGCTGGCCATGTGCCAGTCCCCTGGGTTGTCCTTCCTGCCTGCTGTCACTCAGCAGGGCCACCGGCTGGGTGCCATTCACAATAACTGAATATACTCCATTGTCATTTGACTCATAATATTTGTGAGGGAGCCACTTGGAGATATGGAAAGTAACCTAAGAAGTTCTGATATTGAAGAAAATAGCTGTAAAATCAATCCTCTTATTCCTGCAAATTAGCATGAAACGTAACCACTTCCACTCAGACCTAAATCTGGGAGAAATATTTATTAATTAAATAATTAATATTTATTAATCCAAGATTTAGTCTGAAAACAGCTAAGACAATTTGAGTTTGACTGCTCAGACTGTTTCTTTCAAGCTTTGCCAACTTACATATGCTTGTCTTTTCAGATGTGTTGAACTTTAAAACCTCCATTGGTACCTAGCATACTGGTGTATCTTGAAATCATAGATAAGTCAGTAGGATAAAAATAAACCAGACTGTTTTTTTGTCTTGAATATTGTAATCCATGGTATAATATTATTCCCTTTTCTCTGTTAGAGTTCTGAATTATCAATGACCCAAAGGCTTTTTTATTCATTAAAATAATTGGTTTTACCTTTCTATTCTTCTAAGGCCAGTGACTTTAAAATTCTTATAATTTTGCCTAAATGAAAACATATATTATGCAGTAGGGAAAAAGATGCATATGCGATTAGTCTATGATTATCTTGCTGTTAAAATAAATCTAAACAAATGGGATTTTTATTGTTCCAGTGCAGACTATCTGGATGGTAAATTATTCTAAATTGGTCATAAGCCACAGCCCATTCAAGTTTGCTCAGAGAGCATAGGCAAATATGTAGCTTTTATTATTTTTAAATATAGTTAGTTTTATTCATTCTTGATGACTTTTTCTGGTTATAGGTAATAAATGCAGCTATGTATTACTGCTTTGTGTACCTGATATGTCAGCATGGTATTCTTTAAAGCACCAATGATATGATTTGATTTGAATTTTTAATAACTAAACACCTTGCAGAAGCCCCTGTAAGTAAATTATGGTTAAAATTAGATAGACACATAACGTGAACTGTCAATTTGTCTTTGAACTCCAGATGCCTGCTGTGAGAGGCAACAGTGCATCACCATACAACGAATAAGCAGTGTGTGTTACTTTAACAACGGAGAAAGAGCAGTGCATTTGTGTATATATATATACAGGGAGACTCACTACGATATTGAGAAGATGTCAGTACAGACCTCCCGAGTTGACTTTAGGGCATCTTCCTTGGGGTGCAATGAAGCAATGAAGACACAGAGGCACCAGCTGCAGCCACCTGAGCTGGATCTGCCACTGCAGCTGTGCCTTCTCGCTAGCTGCTGTGCTCAGACCTCACAAGACTCATGCATCGCCTCTGAGACCTAGTCAATGTGTGGTGGCCTAGAGTGGATGAGATCTACATTGCTCCTTTTTGCAGGTACATTACCTTGCAGAAGCAGCAACTGCCACTCTGTTAAACAATCTGAACTGGATCCCCTTCATTCAGTTGCCAGTATAACAGAAAATAGTATTCTGCCTTGGTAAAAAGTTGATTTGGCTCGCTCTGCAGCTACACAAATATCTGAGTTGGCATGAGAAGCAGCAGATCTGAGGAGACAAGGTGAGGGAGTTGACTAAATGGGACAAGGAGTTTAAAAACTTAACAGTATTGGTTAATCTAGTAGAAATAATAACTAACTACTCATTGCTAATTGGTTACTAATATTTATATTCAGTGGTATGTTATGATACTTCTATAACCTAAAAAACAATGTTATGTATTTGGTTCTCTTATTATGTAAATTAAATAATTTTTTTCAGGTGCATACGGAAACATAGCACATAGTGCTCCTATAGTGTTCAACTGCAAGGAACAGTCTTGTGCATGCTTAGAAGCTGATGGAAGCTGGTTAGCTTAGAAGCTGGTTTAGTGCCTCAAAA
The DNA here is from genome assembly GCF_964106895.1 of Numenius arquata. NCBI lineage: Eukaryota > Metazoa > Chordata > Aves > Charadriiformes > Scolopacidae > Numenius > Numenius arquata. The sequence goes on along the minus strand of NC_133576.1, from coordinate 68,243,791 downwards.
TGCCCCTCGGCTTTCAGATGGGTTAGAATAAAGGAAACTAAATTTCCCAGTGTGGGCCAGGAAGCAAAATGTAATAACTCACGTTTTGCTATAGAAGTACAAAACTGGTTATTCAACCCTAAAATACCATGCTTTGGAATTACAGGTTTCTCCTCCAAGCTGTAGCTGGATGGGGTGGAGGCATTGTCCGCTATCAAATACTGGTGTCACGTGTAAGGTCTGGCATAGTGATTGCAGCAGGCCATGTGAATTAATGGGTGATATTTTGCTCTATTATATGAAAGATGTCAAGCTTATCCAGTTCCCAGTTTTGCTACAGGTGACCTTGTATAATTTTCTTTTTGTTTACTGAACTTTAAAAAGCTTTACTGAGCTTTAAAATTAAACACAGACAGTATAATTTTTGGCCAACCCTGGCTAACTGTGCGATGATATTTGATAATGGAGGCACTGACATACACACATACTAAATATAACTGTGAATGAAAGAACTGAGGCCACTCCTGATCTAATTTCCTAATTCAATGCACTTCCGTCACGGAAATAGACAGTTCAAAGATGGAAGTCTCCATGAAACTATCCCATGGAGATCAGTCCTATTCTGTTAACAAGCTCCGTGAAGTGATGACTTGTACATACATTGTTTCCTTCATAATTCAGATAAATCCTTGCCTCCAGCTAATCAGAGTTCAATAGGAGTTAAAATCTGAAAAATGGCTAGGAAAAAGAGGTGTAATGAAGGAAGTTTAGGGAGAGCGCTTCTATTGCCAGGATACTGCTCTGAGGACATGCTGGCATCTTCAAAGTGTGGCACAAAGCCTGAGCAGCTCAGTCCTGTATTGCTGCATATTGCTGCAGCTCAAGCAAGTACAGTGAAACTTGGTATTACACTCCAGGGAAAGATTTAATGTAAGATATTTCCTCCTTTGCCTTGGGAACCACTGCGTGCCAGGAAAATTGTTGGATTAAGCACTAATATACAACTGCTCTCTCTGGCCAATGCTTTTTTGTTTAGAAGGACTTATAGTCGGGACTTGTCACAGGTTTGAGGAACAGATCTCTTCAAGTGGGCCATTCTGTTCTTCTGTAATTGACAGCTGAGGTAACAGAAGTATTATTGTTTCCAATACTTTTCTCCCTGCTGTTGTCCCGCAGCCAGGGAAACTTGCATAGGCTTCCTCCTGCAGTAAATGCTCCTGCTGTGAATTTAGCTGTTCCCCGTCATGGGTGAGAGTCAAGGACATCTATCCCAGTGAGCAGGACTTCTCCTGTCTCTGGGCTGTTGCAGAGCTCCGGGGATTCCCCTACTTTCCCTGTAGTGCTGCCATTCCTCGGAGAGCAGGGGAGCTGCTGCTTTATGGCTTGGTTTTATTTCCCTCGGCAGGGTTCTCCCTAGCAATGTTCAGTGTTTTATTATCTGGCCTATTTCATGTAATACACTTGTCACCTCTAAAATGTATAGAGTTCTGCCCTATTTGTTAGTCCAGCTGAGAGTTATAACCCAAATAGTAAAATGCCTGGATGCTTTCTAGACTTCTCCTCATGACTGTATTCCAAATGGAGTAAAGACACTGAAGAAACTCTGAAATAGATGCTTCATATGTAAAGTGAAATGACACCATATGTTGATTTAATGTTAAATTGACCAAAAGGTATAAAGTTGGGTGCCCAAATTTTGGCACATGGCATCCTAGTTATGCAGCCAGATACATAGTCCAGTCTTCACAGTACGCACCACTTTTCTGTCAGTTACCAGCAATTGCTTCTCATGTGATGTGTTGATTCCTCACAACTCTGAAAAGCAAGATTCTTAATTGGTGCCTAACTATTGCTATAGGACCCCCACACAGGCAGCAAAGCCTGAAAACACCAATCATGGATTTACACTTAAAAATTTTTCATGAAATTGTGGGGAAAATTATGTTTGCATCAAACAAGAGTGTCTTATCTATGAAATATATTAAAAGAATATAAACATAGACTTAGTTAAGCACATGTGTAAGGAAACGGCAGCATTCGAATTGCAGCCTCAGTAATTATTCTCGCCTATAGTTTCAACGTGATACTACGTGGTTTAACATCTCTTTCTCCAATTTTCATGCTATTCCCAGCCAATACAAAATCTCAATTAACTCTATGGTATGAATAGGTGTTATAATATTTCTGTTCCTATCATATCAGCAGAATTACCCCATCTTTATGGACAGAGCTATGTATAAATCTTCTGTGTTAATTTCAGCACTCTGGGCAGGAGATGCATATTAAGAATTTACACCCAAACACTGCAGCCTTAATAAGGAAAAGTCTTTGGTTTGTTTTTTTTAAAAAAAAATTGTAATTTTTTTACAATTTTAGAGAAGAGGCAAGTTTGTGTAACTTGATTGCATCCTAAGTATACAGTCAGGTAGCCAGTATACATGGTAATTTTTAACTGATGACACTATGATACTATTAATCTGTGTCATATCTGCATAAGAAGACTTCATGTCTTGCAGATAAAATGGGGGAAACAAGAACCAGGAGACCTGTGTTCTTGAACAGATGAGAAGAACTTGTGAACCTATAAGCAAAGATATTGTTGTATTTGAAAACAGGACAAATATTGGTGTTTTGGTCACAAAAATATTTTTGCACTAATTCCTCTGGATGGTATTTTTGTTCATTTGTTAGAGAAAAAAAGTAATGCTATAATGCTGTTAGTAATCTTCAGTAAGGCCTTTGGCACAATCCCTCACAACATCTTGCTTGACAAATTGGAGGGATACAGATTTGATGGGTGGACTGTTCAGTGGATAAGGAATTGGCTGGATGGTCGCACCCAGAGGGTGGTACTCAATGGCTTGAAGTCCAGATGGAGAGCAGTGACAAGTGGTGTCCCTCAAGGGTCCATGCTGGGACCAGTACTGTAACATTTTTATCAACGACATAGACAGAGGGATTGAGAGCACCATCAGCAAGTTTGCAGATGACACCAAGCTGTGTGGTGTTGTCAATACACCAGAGGGATGGGATGTCATTCAGAGGGACCTGGACAGGCTGGAGAGGTGGGCCCAGGTGAACCTCATGAGGTTCAACAAGAGCAAGTGCAGGGTTCTGCACCTGGGCCGAAACAATCCTCAGTATAAATACAGACTGGGGGATGAGGTTTTAGAAAGCAGCCCTGAGGAAAGGGACTTGGGGGTGCTGATGGACAAGAAGCTGGACATGAGCAGGCAATGTGCTCTCGCAGCCCAGAAAGCCGATCACATCCTGGGCTGCATCAAAAGAAGTGTTGCCAGCAGATCCAGAGAGGTGATTCTGCCACTTTACTCTGCTCTGGTGAAACCTCACCTGGAGTACTGTGTGCAGGTCTGGAGCCCTCAATATAGAAAGGACATGGACCTGATGGAGCGGGTCCAGAGGAGGGCCACTAAAATGATCAGGGGGTTGGAGCACCTCTTCTATGAGGACAGGCTGAAGGAGCTGGGGTTGTTCAGCCTGGAGAAGAGGAGGCTTCAGGGAGACCTAATAGCGGCCTTCCGGTACCTGAGGGGGGCCTACAGGAAGGCTGGGGAGGGTCTGTTTACAAAGACCTGCAGTGACAGGACGAGGGGCAATGGTTTTAAGTTGGAGAAGGGGAGATTTAGATTGGATATTAGGAAAAAGTTCTTTACTATGAGGGTGGTGGAACACTGGAACAGGTTGCCCAGGGAGGTGGTTGAGGCCCCTTCCCTTGAGATATTCAAGGTGAAGCTTGACGAGGCCCTGGGCAACCTCGTCTAGTTGGGGGTGTCCCTGCTGACTGCGGGGAGGTCGGACTAGATGACCTTTGGAGGTCCCTTCCAGCCTGGACCAATCTATGAATCTTTTAATGTTCATCCCTGCTCTCAGCTTTCATCTGCCGGGCACAGTTGGCAACTGGTGCTCAGGCAGCCAGTGCAGTGAGATGCTTTTCAGCCACAGACTTTACAAGCCTAGCACTGCTGTTGAAAAAGTAATCGTGTGCAGGGTAATATTTCAAGGGCTCCTAATAGAAAAAGGAGAACTAATTTCCACTGGGTCACTCATATCCATTGTGCAAATTATGGTTTGAAGGGAGTTTGTTATAATGTTTTCCCAAATCATTCTAGAGAGATCTGCTATAAAAACTCTGCCCTTTTTTAAAATTCCCAGAGGACCCATAGGTGATAGTTTGGAAGGGAATTCTGGAGACTGCCTTTTGCAGGATAAGCAGGCCTTTTATATAATTAATTGATCAGTCTGATAACACAATTTTTGTCCAAGCTGGCACTTCTACAACAGAACAGTTCTAATTTGTGGCACTGAAGCAACTGCTTGGAGTAAACCTAACAAGCAACATCAAGAAAATGTATCGGACATTAACTGCTTCAGAGGTAACAATGTCTTTGCAAATGCAGACATAGGCACTGCTTTAGAAATGTGGCAAATTTTTCACAAGGTGGTTCAATTTCAAATTGAGTCTTTGGTAATGGAAAAAAAAATCATGTTTGATTCTGAGCTATGTATCTTGTACTTTTAATAGTTATTTAATGCCTACCGTAGTGATTCCTTTTTTTCCAAATGTACTGATAGATATGATGACCTTAATGTTAGAAATCATTATGTAGTGCTTCGAAATTATTTTACTTGTTGCATCAAAAATACCTATAGTACACATAGAAAACCAAGACAGGGTGTCTGTCTCCTTTTCTACCAAGCGGCCATCTCAGTAGAACTGACATTTTAAATCCTTTCTAGCAACATATAGATGATAAATAATAGTGTTCTGTTGTGTGAAACACTGCACTAAGTTGATATGGTTGCATCACCTATCTGTCCCAAAGCAAAGGGTCACATTGAGCATATGCAGGATATTGTTACATCTGAGATGTATTGTTTGGGTTGGTTTGGGTTTGTTTTTTGTTTTTTTCAGAGTCGTACTACAAATAAGCTGTTTTAAATAGATATTACTGATTAGGTAGCTTATCTTAAGGAAATTAAATAATTTGAGACTGACAGATCTATTCAGAAATGCTTTAAAAATGTTTAAAAAATGAAATGCAATCCTGCCTTTGCTTCCTACAGCCATGGAGAAATACAACACTCTAATATGCTCTTTAACCTTTAGGGATCTAAGACAATAATAAATGAAAGAACAGCTTGATAGTGGAAGATACACTGTTGTTGCAAATACATAAAGATACAGATCTTACCTGACAATCAGAAGGATAAAAAGGCAAAGGAAGGCATAGATACATTACTGTAAATTCTTGGTTCTTGTTAAGAGGCAACTTCATGCTGCTGATCACCACCCTCATCCAGCCCAAACATCAACAGCTTGTCTATGAGGATCTTATGGTAGGCAGTGTCAAAGGCCCCACTCTCCCCTCATCTGCCAGGCCAGTCATGTCATTGCAGAAGTTTATCATGTTCGTCAAGCATGACTCCCCTTGATGAATCCATTCTGACTGTTCCTGATGATTTTTCAGTTGTTCATATGCCTGGACATGGTTTCCAGGACTAGCTGCTCCATCACCTTCCCAGGGATTGAGGTGAGGCTGACCAGCCTGTAGTTCTCTGGTTCCCTCTTCTTGCTTGTCTTGGAAACAGGAGTGACATTTACTTTCTTCTGGTCTTCCGGGCCCTTGTCTCAATCGCTATGATTGACCAACAATTATCCAGAGTGGCCTTGCAGTCACATCTGCGAGCTACCCCAGCACTGGTCGGTCCCGTTCTTCTGCCAGTGCCTTACTTTTGGCCTGGCAATCTCTGCTGTTTCACACTCCCCGCAGCAGATATTGAACACCAGTCTGCACCATTCCATAATCAATTCAAAGGCTGAGTTTCTGCAGATTTTGAGGGCACCTAAGGGCACTGCACTCCCACAGAATTCAGTGGGGTTTGAAGGTACGCAGACCTTCTTCATGGACAGACCTCTAAAACAACACTCTTGCTTTTGCTTGAGCCAGAACTTGATTCTAGCACAGAGGTACAACCATCAAACATACGAATTCACAAATTCAGATTCTGTGCTTGTGTAAAATGACATGCTAACTGCTTTGTCTTCTACTGATAAATTAAAAGGGAAGCTCTCTAGTGATAGCCAACCCTGGACTGCAGTCTTGAGATAAATTTTGCAATTTTACTAGTTCCTATTTAGGTTATGGTGATCTACAAAATGTTTAAAAGCAGATAGAGGAAAAAAAAATTGCTCAGTATATAAAAGACAAAAAAGAATACACCACTATTTGAGATCCCGTGAATCATAAATTTTAAACAGTTTTAGAAACTATATAGCATATTTCTGCAGTAGTCCAGAGACAGAACACTGATATATTCAGTGAATTTATAGAATGGAGAAATACCCTGATAAAAATAGGAACTGAACACAAGAGGTTCAGAATGGAACTTGTATTTCTAAATGAACATGTAATGAAAATTTTAAATAGATATCTTAACTTCTGTCCACTGTGCTTTATGAATATCAGTTAGAAAAAGAAAAATAATGTTTAACTTATGCTGGGAGAAAAAAATAAAAGGAGGAAAATCTGAGTGAATGTGCATGTTTTATGCATAATGGGACCATTGATTCAACTTTTATCAAACATGAAGTCTCTAAAGGTTTTGCAGAAGCAAGAATGGTTTATAAATGTCCCCAGTTATTGCTGCTGTTTTGGTAAAGTCCAAAAAATTCACTTGTATGTTTTCTGATAGAAATTTGGGTTTCTCTAAATCTGAAATTCCTACAATTTTTCTCAGAAACCTCTTAATGTCCTATCTTTATCATTCATTTTTGAGCATTTTCAAAGCCATGTGCTTATTGGTTAATATTTGACTGAGTTTGATTTTTCAGATTTATCATTTTATTGCTACAAAAGTCAGTATTCACCTGCAACAACTTCACAGTATACATATATATTGGAATACCTGTATGCATAAACAGAGTGATTTCTCCCTGCCATATTCCACTGTAAATAGCAAAGAGTGAATATCCTCTGAAATACTTGGTGTAATGCAATGATCTCAGTGAAACTGTGTAACTCAAAAGTTAATGGAAATTCTTTCAGTCAAGTTCTTTTCTCCATTTTCTCTTTTGCCTGGTTGGGAGCATTGCAATGAAGTTTTTCTGGATTCTGCTAAGATGTAATCTGAAAGAACTGTCCTGTACACACAGTGTATGGAAATGAGAGAATGTGCAGGTCAGAAAAGACAGGGTATTCGCTTTTTGCTCTGTAGCTAAGGCCTCAGCACTTCAAACCAACCATTAAAAAGTCCTGTTTACTGCCAGCAGAGAAAATTGTCGATTTTGGACAGATTCTTTGGGAAATTTAGCTGCAAGGATCTAGAAAATGTCTACCTAGAACATACAGACTGTGATTTCGGTTTGTTTGTTGGTTGGTTTGTTTTCTTTTGGTCACAGTTTGGGCAGATTTTCAGCATAATAAAGGCATGTTTTCTAACAAAAAACTACCCTTCTTGCAACCTTTGTGTTCTTGAGCCAAGTCACAGGAACTTCTCTCAAGAGTTTGCAAGAATTTTTTTTTTGTAACGTTAAATAAGGTGATGTTGCTATTATAACTTCATACTCAGACATGGCTGTACTTTTTTGACTGAAATAAAAACAATAATTATGAAGTCAATCTGAGTTATTCACTTGACATTGATACTGTTTCTGGTATACGTACAGAAAATGGATTTCTATAATGGGAGTCAGATCCCATAATGTCTGGTTACATTAAGAACCTCATCTGGAATGTACTAAAACAATTTTGATGTAGAAACTCTTAATCACATAGTAGAACTACATTTCCTAATATATGTATCTAAACTGAATCTTGTTTAGCTCCCAGATTTGGGGCTTTTAGCATTATAAGTCTGGGTGTATAATTTAGACTACCCTTACGCTGAGTTGTCCATGTGGTTCCTAATACTCATTATAAACCTTCCTTGTCCATTAATATGTGTAGTACAAGTCATTTGGGTGCATATATGAAAATATTTCTGGCAGGAGTGGGCGCTTGCTTGTGATTAATAGATTTAATATTTGGTTCCCTGGTAGGAATGTAGATGATGCTTCAGGTTATTAATATACTTCTAACATAGATGTTGTCTATGGCAGCAGGTGTTACACTTTGATCATTTACTTCCATTTGCTTGCTGTTCATCTTGATCAGTTTAGGCCATTTGCCATTTGATTACATTATCTTTTGATCTACTTCAGAATTCTCACCCACGTAAATGTATTTTAATGTCAAATCAGCTTTGTGCCCTTATTTATAATTTCTTTAGTTTTTCCCTGTAAAAATATGACAGAACTATATCAAATATAAAGTTTTCCTCATCTGGCTTGAATGGCTTTTGTATGTCAGTCTTTTTTATGAGAAATAATTGATTTCTAAAATATTATGGAAACTTTCAAGGTGTGGTGTAAATGGGCCCCTTTTCTGCTACATTTCCTGATCTATTGCAATGCTTGTCAAATTGAAATGAGAGGTCTGAAGAGCTGTGGCATTCATCCCAGACTTAAGTGTTCATCACCTGTCTCTGGGAACGTAATCCATATGCTTGACTGCCTCCCAGCCCACCCAAACGTCGGGAAAATTCTGAGATTCGTTCCCATTTCAGTATTTATAATGGGCACTATTCTGAGTTTTGGAGTTCTTAAATTAACAAAAAGGACATTTGATGGAAGAGGGCATGCTTTTGAGCACCGACTTCTGCATAACCCTAAATACCTCTGTGAAACTAGAAGTCAGGGCCAGAAAATGCTTTCTTCGACAAGGTTGGAGAACTAAGATAGAATGACGTTACTTTAGTATGTTATTTTTCTTTTTTATTCAGTAATTGTGTAATGTGAAGTGTATAAACTCTTGCTCATCTACTTTTCAGCTAACTTTGCAAGTAGTAGTAGATTGCAGTCAAAGTGACTTTCTTGTTTCCTGGCTCTGTGAAACTTATTTTTCTGGTGACACAATGACACATCTTCAACAGAAAGTGTAAAATGTGCTGCCACCCAGACCATTCTTCTCCCTCAGTCTATACCCAACAATATTCTGTTCTGGAATGTGGGAGCTCAGGGTTCAGACCCCTCTGGCTCTCACTTGTAACCTCAGCTATCACCTCAGGCCCTTCCGGCTATCTCCTGAGGTGACGCACCTGTCACCTCAGCCAACAGGGATTCTGCTGAGTTTGTTCCCTAGCATATCTTTAGGCATTTAAGATATCTGAAGCACCTCAGCAAATTTGAACAGAGCTTTCCCGAGTTGTTCTCTTGAACTTAAGCTTCTTAGAGCTGTTAAAACTCTTTGGGGTACATTTGGGTACATAAATGCTTTGAGGAATGTCCACCTGTCTTTGCTGACCCTCATCTAGATAGAGATTGTCATGCTTTGGAAAAAGCCATCAGTTGTACGTTTAGTCTTTATTCTTTAAAACTCAATCATGATTGCTTTTCTTTAATTTTGGATGCATTCGCCAGTATACCACTGGCAACTGTCCAGAGTTTGTCCCCTGGAAGCTTTTTTTTTTAATTTGTAGAACTTGAATTTTTTTTTCTCACTTGCAGAGTAATTAGTGTTGGCTTATTATCAAAAAACATAAAATCAGGTAGAATAGTTCCCATGTCTGCTGTTGTGATTGCTCAGTCTCATTCACCTCTGAAGCACTCCTAAATCTGTATATTGTTATAAGAACAAGATGAAAAGAACCTAAAATGCAGGTTCAGATGAGAAAAAATATTTGGTTTAATATTTGATCACTCATTTCTCCAAGACTGGTAATGCCACTTTTATTATGGAGGTCACTAAATTCAAATGAGCAAAGTTGCAACAGGTGGCCATTTTGCAACTCTGATGAGTGTTCTTTATGGGTTTAGAGAAAGAGATAAACTGCACCAGGATTGCTCCTCAAGTTTTGTTCACTCTGATGACAGTTGACTTGTGTATGTATTTATTAACTAGGACTGATGTTTGCTTTTTAAAAAGTGCATAATTAAAAATTCAGTTGTTCAATAGCTGCTTTCGAGAAGACTCACATTCTTTAGTTCGCTTTTCATGCAATTATTGTCTCCAGAACAATTTCAACCATCTTTCTCATGGCTTTCTTTCCACATATTAAGAATGGGAAGAATCTACTTAGAACAATTTATACTTTGAGTCCTTTGTTTCCATTCTTACTGATATGCTAGGAAATTAAAAAGTAAGGATTCACACAGGGTTGCATTAGCAAAAAGCATGTCCACTTCTTTCATGTTGTTCACAATGGACTAGTTTTTGGTATTGAAATTGCTATAATAACTTTTCCCTTTCACAAGGCAATTGAAATGTATATTATAAATTGTTTCATGAAACACTTTTGAAGCAAAACTTCACAGCTGGGCATTATGAAATATGTTTTAGAGAATAACAGTGAAATAGAAAATTGCCATAGAATAAGGACTTGTTTTTTTCCTGTATTGGCATAAGTTGTTGTCAAATTGGAGCTGAGTTTTTCTCTCCTGCTACAACAGCACCAAGTTTGAAGACGCTCAAGTGAAGAAAACAATATGACTGTGTATTAGTATCAGGTAAAACCAGAAACCAATATTAGCCTTTGGATTTCCACGTCTTCTTGCTGGACTTTCAGTTGTCTGCTACTTAACAGTTCAGCAGTGGGTTAAACCATGAAAGATTTGTCCCATTCCTCTGGTGAAAGGAGCTTTAATAATCTGAGGAAGTTTAAAGTGGTTAAGAAAAGTTCAGAAAACTTGTGCCAGAAAGCTCACAAAGTTTATCTTCTTTATAGTGGAAAATATTGAAGGCTGGAGAACTTTTAACAGAATTCAGAAAAAATACTGTGAGATCCTGAGCAAAACATTTATTTTCATCTTCCTTTAACTAAAATTTGGAAAAAGAAAAACAAAATAGAAGCCAGAATAAAACCTTTATCAGTTTAAGAACAGTATTCAGAAAAGAAGAGAAATGTGCCTGAGTCAATATTATTATTTCTCTTCTGTCATTAAATAATACAAGTTAAAAAATACTGGCAAAATACTACTCTAGAGTTAATTACCAGTGACATTCACTGCTGGGCAAATGATCAACCTGAGTCCGTGTTGCATTATATATGCTTGACGTACAAGCACTATATTGACTCCATGACTTTCCCCTGTAGCATATTCCTGCATAAATGCGTCCAAACAAAAAAAACCAGCACCTCCACAGCCTCTTCTGTCTGAGAGAAACTGGTGCTTTCCCTACATTTCCCTGCATTAAATTTCCAGCTGCGTGGTGCCGATGGCAGTGCGTGCCCTGAGCCCTTGGCTGAAAGATGGGTGACTGTCCAAGCGGGGCAGCGGAATGCAGGGATGGGAGAAGGAGGACTGATGTCAAGTGGTTACCACAGCAACAGGGAGGGTACGAGCAGAGGTGGGAGTGTCACCATGGCAATGGATGGAGCGCCTTCCTCACTTAGGTTGGAGATGCAGCTGTCCTTACTTCTAATTACCGTCCCAGTGTTGGGGGATTTAGGCACAACGTGCCAGAATTGCCTGCGTTATCACCTACATATTTCCTATATATTACTATTTCATGTTTAGGTAGAAAGCGAAACTGCACTGGAGAAGGAGTATTTTTCCCACACAAGCTACATCCATTTTAATCTCTTTTGATTGATGACAGTATAACCAGTTCACAAGTAGTAGCACAATTACTTTTTATTCTTTCTAATATAGTGTAAAAATTACACTCCAATATCAGTTATTAATCCTGCAGTGTTAGAACTGATGCTGAGTTAGGGACTGAGTTTACACTGTGTTAGGGAGTGAGTTTATCTTACACATCGTTACATGACTATATTTCATTTTCGCTAATGAGCTTTGCAAGATGGATCTTACAACTTTTTGTTTAGGTTCTTTCTTTTTTTTTTTCTTCCTAATGATACAAGTTATTGAAAATTTCTAATAGGCTCCTTTTGAATTTCCTCAAACTGGTGAGTGATGGAGTTTGTGAGTATAAGAGGAATGTGCTCATATAAAACTGATAGGAACAGCCTGGACTCCTGAAATTGCTATCATTGAATGGCCCAGTGAATGGCAATCAGCCATCTGCTGTTTCATCTGGTGTCACTTTCCCCCCAGACTAGGAACAATGAAGAATTACCAATGTCAGTAGGTGATTTAATATCAGTCTCATCTCTAAAAAGAATGGACTGACGTCTAAGGGTAGCTGGAATTTGATCAAGTTTGGCTTGAGAAGTAGGGTCTTAAAGGCATACAGAGCTATTTTGAGTGTAAAACCACCTAACACAAGAAGGGTTGGTAGGAAGTATGACCTGGATGAGCGGATCCCAGGGATTACCTTGGAGCCACTCACAAACCAGATCAAAGTCAAAAACAAAAAAAAATGCCCAAGAGGTGAAGAAACTGAACCAAGGATAGGCCTCCAGATACTTACCTTTCGAAATGCCTCTGCGCTTGTGTTATGAAGCCTAGATGAAGCCTGAAGACATTTGCCTACTGTATTTTCCTCTGAAGAGGTAAGCTGTGAACTGGAGTGTCCTCAGCTTGGAAATGTGGGAAGGCTAGGCTCAGCCTGCTGAAGGAAGCCAGCATAGTCTTAGGGGCTATATATTTCAAATATAGAGTTTCATCCTCCCCTCCATGCATGCTTCCAGTAATGCAGAAGCAGGGAGGGGTCTGGTTTTGCCTGACCCAGCAGTGCAGAGGGGTGCGGGGCTGCCCTGGCTCCTCTGGAGGCCGAGAGCAAGAAAGACTTGAGCACAGTGGAGACTCTCATTGCAGAGTGTCTCTCCATGCCTATGTGGCAAAACAGTCTTGCTCTCATTTTTAGATCGGTTCAACATTTGCATTTCTCTCAAATGCAAATGAGGGATTTTACAAATGAGGTTTTTCTAGTACTTTGTGCACAGTTGTCTTTTTCATGTATCGTTTTGTTTAATAACAGTAACACCTATTCACATCCTGTGGATACAGGATATATCCTATGGATACAGGCTATAACTCCCTCGCTCACTGTTGCTTCATTTATTTACTTGATTTCTGTCATCCAGCACTTTAAACTTTCCTTTTGGATCCTATTTGTGTTCTAGTGAATTTAGACTTTGTGACCTGGGTATGTCTATTCTGCTAAATCACAGGTGTCCAGGGACCAATACTTGTCCCCAAGACTGAGTGGCACCAACTGGTGTATGTCTACATTTCTTAATTTTAGCTGCCTGTGTGGCAGATTTACCTTGAAAGGAACAGGGTAAGGAAATCAGCTGCCAGGGAAGCAATGTGGATGACTGGGTGTGCAGTACTTGAGCTATGTTTATAGTCTTCCTTTATTTAGCTGTGGGGAGTTAGTGCTTCTTTTGAGGAAAAGCACAACAAATGCATGACTGTATGTTTTTATTTATTTTGAGCCTTGAAAATGTTCACTGGTGGGTGGCAGGATGGTTTCAAGTCGGAGAGGGTTTGAAAGAATGGAGTTTAAATCGCTGGTGAGGTGTGGCTTTCCTGCATAGCCCTGGAGAAGACATCAATGCCCTCAGTATCTCAGCTTCTGAGAAAGAAAAACAAGGTTATAGCTTTTTAATTTTCCTAACCAGAGTGTTATAAAGATAAAGGAGCAACTTGGACACTGCATTAGAGTGATACGTGGGTTCTTAAGATACAAACTCAGCCTCAGGAGATACCCTAAAAATGACACTGGGTGGGGGGAACAGTAGGAACAGGACTTTTGCCCACCTTATTTTGCCACCTACTTCCTTACAATGTGCTCCTTACCATCTTTCCTCTCACTCATGATTCTGTGTAAGACCCTCACTGTACTTCTTCCTTCAGCCTGAGGTGGGTGTCTGTTTTTTCATGACTGCAATGTCTCCCATTCCTTTGCAGCTGTTCCTGAGCTAAGAGTGACAGTACACATAAAAACATCATGGTAACCTCTGCTTTTCTAGCTTGCCAATGGCATAAAGGTTGCTTCAAAATGTTCTTCCACTTCTTTGGCCAAAAGGCCCTCTCTCCATTATTAAAACAAACTCTTTAATTGAGAGAATATGTGCATGAAGTATTATTGTGTGCTGTCTCTGAGAGTGCATTTATTTTTGTGAACAGAGAAGTTTAGCTTCTGTTTTGAATAAGTTAATGCCTCAAGAACTGTTTATGAAGTTGATGCATCTTTTGTTTTAAAATGTGAATACTATTGAGTATCTTTATAATTTGCTTTATATTTCTTTCAGATATCAAGTATTCTTAGGAGACCTTAACAGTGTACTTTATTATATTAAGTACAACGATTAACATATGTTCGCAGACTTTTTATTTTCTCTTTCTTTGTTTCTTCTGTTCAGTGATTATTCATTTTTATTACTTTACTATTCCCACAGGAGTTAAGCTTGTCCTTGTGTGTTTGTTTTACTAAATTCACAAGTTAACAACCTTGGTTTCTTACCACATCAATTTGTGCATTTGAAATATCTTTCTTTCGCTCTTTCTCTCTCTCTCCATCTCAAATAAAACCCAGTCTGACTGCTGTCTTAGTAAAACCTTAAATTACAGGTCAGAGTGGGCACTGCACTTTCGCTGTCAATCCCAACAAAATTGTTTTTTCCAGCAGCAATCTGCTTAAGAGTGACTATTCTGATTAGCATTTCGAGTTACATTGCCCACCAGACAGCAGTGACCAAAAGTCTGCCCACTGCAATGTATCGCCCTCCTCTACTTCCCCTCTGACTTCCTGCGTGCTTTCGACATCCCTTTTTCTAAGGTGGCTCAGTTTAAGAGCATACCTTTATGTCCCATCAAAGACATAGCTTCTCATCAGGCCCTGTCTGCAAGAGGACATGAACCCTAGCCCTCTTGGCACACCAAGAGAAGAGGCTGTGGAAGTGCAGTTGTGGCACAATCATAGCAATCCGGTTGTATTTGGGAATGCTTTAAGAGAAACAGAAGTCAACAGAAGAGTCCCAAAAGAAATGGGAAGCAGTGATATTCAGCAACAATGAACAGTCATCCTCCAAAAGGGATGGGAGGAGAATAGATCTACAGCAGCTTTTCTAAAATGAGCTGCACACTTTCTAATTTCATGCTGTGTTTCTGATTGTGGAATGGTTGATTGAACCAGAAGAGGCAATCCATCAGAGCAGGGCAAGGAGGAGGCATGAAGGGAACTCTGGGGATGGGCCAAGAAAAACATCTCCAGCCCTTCCTTTCACTGAGCTTAGAAGTTATTTGGAATACAGCAGGACTGGAGCTAGCCTCCAAGGAGCCAAAATAGGTGCAGTGAGGCAGATAAATATTTTCTCAGGGAAAGTAAATGCTACGTGATAATTGCATGTTTTGTTTTTAGTGTGAAGTTAGCTGTCTTTCACTCTTTATAATAGTCAGATATCAGTGAAATAATCTCCTAAAGCAGTCAGAGGGCAATGCTATAGTGAAGAAGGCAAACTTCCATTTTCATCCTCCTACTCTGAGACTCCTGCTGAGGCAGTGATGAGAAGAGTTTGGTTTTTTTTGACTCAAAGTGTTCAGCTATGAAGACAATTGTGACTGCTTGCTGAAGTGTTTTGTCAGTGTTATTTAACCAGAATAGCCATTATACCGTGGTGACAATCTCAATGTTGATTTTGCTGCTTTCATTTTATTTTCTCCATGTAACCATCATGCTTGTAACTTTGTGAAAGTATCAAAGCAAATTCTCACAAAAGAGCAAGTTATTCAAAGTATTTCTAGGCATAAAACCATTTGGAAAGTTTTCAAAGACATATATATTACCACTGCTGTAAACCTAATCATTCTGTGTTTTGGATTTTATATTTATTTTGAGGGTCTTTTGAAGTTACAGCCTTAATGCTGCTGGAAGAGATGAACTCAGGTTAAGAAAAGAAAAAAGGTCAAAAGTAGGGAAGTGTTTCCTGAGCTCTTCCATCTCTCAGAGATTATTAGGAATAAAGGTAGGAGCTGGAGGTGCAAGAGCACGGACAGCGGAAACAAAGGAGGCTGGTAGAAAATGGGAAGATGAGCCATGATATGCTATACCTATGCCCCCAAAACCTGGTGTTGTACGTAGTGTGCAGTAAATGTCCCCCATTTGGCTCCTGAACAGCCTCTGAAATGAAGCTCCTCGCAGGCAGAGATACTTCAGTGAAAGTTACAGGCATCTCTAATGGTGCTACTCCACTCATCCCAAGCCGTGCTGAAAGCACAATTCTGTGAGAATTATTGTCCTCACAGAGGGCTTGTGTTACCGCAAGGGTTTTGAATGTACGCTGCATATGAAATACGCTGTTTATTTTACCAGCTTTTCTTCAGCAACCTTCATTTCTTTCTTTCCACGTTATTTCCACAAAATGAGTGTGTAGGATTCAAAATGGCTTCACTGGACAACAATAGACCATTCCACTGATTTCAGTTCCTTCCCGCAGGATATCTGAGAGATTTTTACCAATTTTTGAAACTAGAATGCAACTTGCATACATGGTGCAAAAACAAGCAGTATCTGTCAAGGAGTAATGCTAAGGTAACATTTTACACCTTCCAGTGCTCTTCTGGCATCACCATATTTCCTACACACCATGCAATCTGGGGAACAAACAGGACACATCATGCAGCAATTGCTGTGGGAGTAGCTATTTCTATCAAGATCAAAACTAGCCATGAGCACAGCCTGTACCTCTTCAAATGATCAAAAGCCTGTTCAGAAGATGTTCCACCTAGACAAAGGGCAGTCCTCTCCTCCTTCTAGCCCACTTATCCAAGGTTACATATGATGACTCAGGGAAGCTAAAGGTGGGCTCTGCTCCCTAGAATTACGCTTCATCTTTTGATATCAGGTGTGTGAATGTTCCAGTTCAGGAAGGGGGAGCCACTCATCCCCTATTTCAGGGAGCATTTCTTCTTTCACTAAAGGGGTGGCTGAATCAATCAGGATGGCCCTTTGAAGGGTAATCTTGGGCAATTCAATTGTTGATTAAACTTTCCTTTCAGCAGTGAGCTGGGCCAGAAAAAATATTCTTTTATTGAAAATGAACTTCAAACTCTGAAAGGATTACCTTTGCTTAATGTTCTTCATTAAGTGCATCAAATTGAAAACTAAATAAACAGATATCATGGGTGTTGCTTTAATGTTTGGGACATTTCCTATTAAAACAGAGTACCTCAAAGTCTTCTCTTTGTACTTTTAATCGAAGCATGGCAAGGGCATAGAGAGAGAACATTTCTGGGCGTGTTCACCTGTGGTCTATAGCCGAGTGCAGAAAGAAGGAGACTGCCACCCTTCAGAGGTTTTACTCCCATTTCTCTGCTGTTTCCCTGAACAACACTGTCCCATGTCTCAATCTTAAACTGTAATGCTTAACAATTCTGTGAGACTCTGCATGTAAAGGGTTCTAACATTATTATTTTTTTTAAACATAATTCATAATGCATGGTTTGGACTGAAATATAGATGGGCAGTTTATTTATTTACTTATTTCCAGAACAGTTTAAGAATTAAAAATTGGATTGCACACTTTGGTGAAGTCGAGTCTTTTGGTAACTGAAGGAGATTTTAAACCTTACAGAGTTTATTAGACTAGTTTCAAGCTTATGGGAGCAGTTTTTGTGGTGTGTTGACATGATATACAAGGGGTGTGGAGAGCACAGAATGATCATAGTCTAAACCTGACTCTATTTACGTATTTTCATCTGATCAAGTACTAGCCTCAAAGAAATTTAATCAAAGACAGTCTCACTTCAGCAACAATCAAGTTATAGGCCCTACAATTAAAAAAAAAACCAACAAAACAAAACCTTTTGGAAGAGTTAGAGAAATGATTATTAATTGATCAGAAAAGATAGGAATAGTTGCCCAAAGGCTTCCTGCAGTATAGGAAAATGGAGTCTTGAGGTGATGGTGTATTGTCTGGTAGGCAATAGTAAGAACCTGGAAAGTATCATGCAAGAAATTCTTGCTTTTTTTCCAAGGACAAGAGTCTTGATGTTGTGGTTGTTGTTACTGTTGTGAGGAATTGTGAAAATTCAGTAAATGAGAAGGCTGCAGCAGAAGCAACAAAGGCATACCATACTATTATCCATAGTCATTCAAATAGATCACCCAACTGTGACAGCCAATTGAATTGTATTTTCCAGGATTAACCCACAGCTAAAATGATACATCATGGTAGCAGAAAAGCTTCATGTATTGCCAACAACATGTTAGCTCCTCTTTTGACTGAGAAAACAATGAAAGACTTGGTTGAAAAGCATATATTTTTCTCTGTGACTACAGATGCCTCAAACCATGGCACTTTCAAGGTGTTCCCCATCATTAATCATTCCTACACAGCTGAAGGGCAAATAATTCACTGCTGGCTTGATTATTTTCAATGAAACTACGTTAGGAATATTTGAAAATGTAAAAAAATATGCTAAAATCAAGTAGTTAGAACCCTGACTATGTACAGTTATTTGCAGCTAATACTGTTGTTAACTCTGCATTTTGTCCCCCTGTCCAGAAATCAATAGAAAGTAAGAAAGAAAAATCATCTCTAGCCTGTTGCTCTGTACATAATCACAAAACAGAAAAATAACATCTAATTAAAGAAAAGAAAACAAAGACATTTCACTCAGAGGTACACATTAGTTGCCAGGAACTAGGCTTTATATTTTTATATGGTCAAACAAAATACAAATAAATGATTTAATTTTACTGAAAACCATTAGTCTTTCCAGAAACAGTAAAAACTACTGACAATATAATTATTTTTTTTTTAAAAGGCCCGATGTTATGCAGTTAGAGATTCAGCTGAGTATTTGTGTATGTCAGGAGTCTTCAACTGGGAAACATTCTTGCTCTTGCTCACATTCTCACTCACATTCTTGCTCTTTCAATTTCTTAAAATTGTTTATTAAAAAAGCATTTTACTTATGTAATCAGATTTGAACAGATTGTGGAATCCTCAAACAGATTCTATTTCAATTAAGTTTTTAAGTGTGGGGAATTTAGGTTATACATGTAACATGCTTTATGAATTTACTTTTAAAGACAAACATGATGAAATCTTTTAAAATTGAAAACAAATTATTCTTTTGTCAATCCCTTCAAGTTTATAATGGAATTTTACATCGGAGAAATTTTATATTCTTTCAGAAATATGTGATACACAGAAGGAAATAAAATTTTCCTAGAATTTTCCTTCATGTTACCACGTAAACCTATTTTTCCCCATACAGTTGCCCCTTCTTCTCAGGCAGAATGTGTTTTCGGAAGCATGGCTGCTCTGTAGTGTACCTTCAGTTATTTTAGCCAGGCACAGTGTGAATATGTGGTATAACAAGGAAAAATCTTGAGCCTGTTCTGGTAGCAGGGCTACCTGTTAGACAGGAAAACTTAGTAAGAGAACACTTTACTGTACATAACCTTAGCATCATTTCATGGGGAACATAGTTTCACCTTTCTGCCACTGGGGAGAGACCATGTTGAATATTTTGCTGGTTTTTATTTCTTCCTGTGTTCATTATAGTAATCAATGGTTGCTGCCAAAAATTAAACAGGGAAAGGAAGAATCAGAAGGATATTAGCAACATTGCTGGTGCAGTCATAGAACAGAACATAAAGGACAGTATTAGAGAGTTGTAGATGTTTCATCTGAGGCATCATTTTGTTGAAACCTGATGTCCTGCTTGAACTCTCTAAGTGCAGCCATTACATTTCATAAAGGTCTTTGAACATAGGCATTAATCTAAATGGCAGGGAGTGAAGGAAAAACATTCCTTTCTTATACTACTATATTATATTGACCTGTATACGAGACCAACATAGAAAGCTTTTTTCTGGCAGTTTCTTGTTGGATGATCTCTGTGCCAGCTTTGTGCAAAGCAGTATATGGAAGTTGTTGATTTCACTGGGAACTGAGTGTCTGTTGTCAGTGAAGATAGTTTTCCTGAAGTGTGCACAGACTTAGCTCTATTAGAAGTCAAAAACTAAGTACCAGTTTCAAAAGTGACCACTGTTCCTCCCTAGTAGAGTGAATACATGCATATCATACCCCATTATCTGCTTGGTTGAAGACTGAAGCAATTACAAAGATTAATGTAAAGGCTGTATTAATTCAACATTCACTTCTAAAAAGGATTAATGTAAAGAATAAAAAGGATGAAATTGCAATTCCAATATTAAATGGAAATGTTCATTTATTTTTACTGGTTTTGTTTTGTAGTTTGTACTTTCTGTCTGAACATTGTAAATACTTTAAATGAAAAAATAGGGGTAAAGCGTTGAAAAAGTGAATGCAAATAATTTTGAACAACTTTGATTGACTTTTAAAAATGTTGCTTTGCTTTTGTGGCCTAAGTTTACAAAGAAAAATATGCATTTTTTTAAGAACGAAATAACTGAGAAGATCTGTGAACCACTTAGTTTGAGTTGAAATGTTTTTATTAAGGTGAATGGAGTTACAGTGGCCCATTGCAGAAATATTTTGAATGATGATCATTGCTGGCAAGTTGTAGGTGCAGTAATAAGTAAAGAAGATGCAAAATGGGAGTTGGACAATGGTGTTAGCATGGCCCTGCTTCTAGGCTAACGTAATCTGTTTCTCAGCCAGAGTAGTTTTCCAGGATGGAAGCCACAATGATATATCTATGTTGCTTCTGGTGCCTACTTTGCTCAGACCTAGCTTCAGTAACTTCTCAGGACACTGTAATACGAACCTTACGGGCTTTCTTTCCTTTGGTGGGGTAGAAATCCTAATTATCCTAAATCCTAAAATCCTAAATATAATTAAATGTGTATGATCTACTAGAAGTGAATTATGGCTGGTCCTAAATTTAGTCAAAATAAAGCATTCATATAAAATAACCTCAAATATGACTATCATGCAAAAATTTGTCCTGTAAAAAGACAGCACTGTCATTAGCCAGCTGCATACAAATGGTCTTTGATTCTATAAATACCATTTCTCACATGTGAGCTAAAAAAAGCAAATCTACTCGCTCAGCATTTGGAGAAAGCCATAGACATGTCTGGCATATTCTTCTCTATAGAAGCTGAGTGTGCCAAATTCTTGTCACTGGACTTTCAAGGACTAAAGTGATACAGAGTTGAGTGTAAAGAAACAAGATCAGCACTCTACCATCTTAAACCTGGTGCGTGAAGGTGAATATTTAGAGCTAGGTAGCAATAAGAGTATGCTGTGTGCATTACATTGCATCCTTTAAATGTGTGGTGATGTGCAACTTTGTGCTCATCAAGATGAAAGAAAAGTCTCTTCAGATTCAAAACTGTCAGCTTCTCTGAGAAAATAAAGCTAATAATAAAATGAAAAATGATAATGAGTTAGGCTATGAAGAAAAATGGTCCTTAATGCCTTTGGTGGCTAGGCTTTAATTCCTAAGGTGATCTATTACCTGGTATTTGGATACACACTAGCACCACTTATGCACCTATTGATCATTTGCCATCTAGAGATGAGAGGCCCAGAGTGTGTTTTGGACTAGGTTTACAGTGCCAGTGAATTAAGTTTCCCGGTGTTATAATATCAGCTTTGGAAGGATGACCTGCCAGAAAGGTAATAGCGCAGGAGAACCAGATGGCTCTTAGCAAAAACACTGCCTTCAGTTCAGAATACAAGCTCTTCTAACTATCTATAAATAAAAAAAAAAAAATATAGCATACTGTTTGTATTATAGCATTTCTTTTTACACCTTCCCTTTGAAAATTCAGGAATAGAGAAACAAAAATGCAGTAAAAGCAAGTTTGGAGTGATCAAAGGCAAAGACATACCAGATTTTCCACACAACCATAATTCTCCTTTGTTCAGATATACCGAGAGTGCATCTACCAGGGGACTGAAGGAGATGGTTTCCTCTGGGTTATCCCCAGCTCCTGTATTAGCCTGCATTGTAGAGCATACGCTTTGTTTCACATCAGCAAACACCATCCCTGTCATGGATGTGGCCATCCCAGCGAATCTGAGAGGATCTTTCACTACACAATCAGATGGCCATTTCCACAGGGTTCACAGGTAGACCAGTCTGGAAAGAGGGAGAGGAACATAAGCAAATGCAAACATGACCTCTACCAGCCTCTGGTGTCTGGAATTCACAATTCAAATACTGTGTTTTGCACGGTTTCTTCCATGGGGTATTAAATGCATAAGTCAGTGTGTTTGTATGTTCACCTGTATCATTTCGTCTGTTTGCCCATGTTTCTGCTGTTATACCTACTATGACTGCTTACCTACAGAAACACAGCAGTAAACATGGAGTGAAAGAAAGGATAAGATTTATGTAAATTATGATATTAGCCTATTCTGGGCAGTAAGCTAGTGACCACTCAGCTCTCAGCATGTCGGGTACATGAGGTGTCTGTAAAGAAGCATGAGCATGTTTTTTCAGTTCTGCTGTAGTGTGACCTGAAAACGAGTGGCTGAACAATTGATAACCACCAGAGCAATCAATTTATTGAATTTACACCCCTCCCCGCCCTCAAAAGGCATTGCCATAATCAGGGGAGTTTACCATTCTCCACCTTATGTGCGTTGCTCCTGTTCATCTTTCACACTTTTTTATCAGTCTGCCCTGAGACAAAGAAGTCTCTGCAAATTGTATCTTGTAGCTGTGACTGTTCAGAAGCAGTGGAAAAGAATGTGCTAATGCAGAAATTGTTATGGCATAGAACCAAGACAAGTGAGTTGTTTGGTCTGCTTTCTAAAGTAGCTAGAGGAAAAGAAAAAGGAAAAAAGAAAAAAGAAAAAAAAAGGAAACATTATTCATTGACCTTACCACAAAAAAGACATTGAGGTGCTGGAGCAGGTCCAGAGAAGGGCAACGAAACTGGTGAGGGGTCTGGAGAATAAGTCTTATGAGGAGAGCCTAGGGGAGCTGGGGTTGTTCAGCCTAGAGAAAAGGAGGCTGAGGGGAGACCTTATTGCTCTCTACAACTACCTGGAAAGAGGATGTAGAGAGGCGGGGGTCGGTCTCTTTTCCCAAGTCACAGGCAATAGGACAAGAGGAAATGGCCTCAAGCTGTGCCAGGGGAGGTTCAGATGCGATATTAGGAAAAATTTTTACACTGAAAGGGTTATTAAGCATTGGAATGGGCTGCCTGGGGAAGTGGTTGAGGCACCATCCCTGGAGGTATTTAAAAGACGGGTTGACATAGTGCTTAGTGACATGGTTTAGTGATGTTTTTTTATCAGAGTTAGGTTGATGGTTGGACTAGATGATCTTGAAGGTCTCTTCCAACCTAGACAATTCTATGATTCTATGACCTGAATGTATCCTGCCACTCTACACCCGGATAGACCTTATCAAAGACCAAATAGTAGTGGGAATTGTGGAACTGATTTCAATTTACGTATCATGCTTTCATTGCAGGAATATCAAATTGATATATTTTTTGCCCAGACGTGGACAGATAGCCGTCTTCGCTTCAACAGCACCATGAAGATACTGACTCTGAACAGTAACATGGTTGGCTTGATCTGGATCCCGGACACGATATTTCGTAACTCGAAGACGGCAGAGGCTCACTGGATCACCACCCCCAACCAGCTCCTCCGCATATGGAACGATGGCAAGATCTTGTACACCCTCAGGTAAGCACTCGGCCTGCAGGCCTGAAAGCTTCTCCTACCTCTGGCATAGTAGCAGTAATTTTCAGTGGTATCTTTGTTCTTCTCTGCTGTTTTCTTCCTGATGCTTACCTGACCGTGCTTGACAAATACTGAAATATTCAGGCATAAGTACTGCAGAGTTCAAAAAACAAAGTCTTCTCTTTCTGAAAAAGAAGTCCTGAGAACTGGAAATAGGTCTGTCTAAACTGTAGACGTTGGGCTTTTTAGAGCTTGTAATAAAATCAGGAGCATGTAGTCCCACAAAACCTGTCAGAAAACTTTCTGTTCAGATTTAGGTGCAGGGCTGGATAAAATATTCCTAGATTCATGCTAATGCCAATACTTGATTCTTCAAATAATTCACGCTGAAAGATAATCTGTCACATCTCATCACAAGGGTGAATTGCTGGAGGAAAGGCTTTTAGAGTTTTTCTAATCTTTGTGATACCATCAACCGTATGATATTAGAAATACCGTATATATTTGCATAAAAAAAGCCTGTAGAAATCAAAATATGTGTTTACTTTTGGGAGAGGTGAATTGCTCAGAAGGGAGTTTTGCCATAAGACATATTCCACATGGCAAACGTTTTCAGAAACATCCCTTTCACACTACATTTTCCTCAGTGATTGTGTTCAGAGTATTCTGATCATACTTGCAGTTTCAGCTGGGCTCCAATAGCAAGTCTTTGGCAAACAATAAGAAAGGAATTAAACAGCTGGAAATGCTACTGACATTTTTAGTGCCCTTCCTTTCTTTGGCTTGCTCCACTGTGACAGAGCTCTTGCTTTTTTCAGTAGCCTTTAGCTAAAGACTTTAGTGATTAGGATGTCAACTCTGACACCCTCTTGGTTGGGTTGTTGGGGTTGTTTTTCATGGTTTTTTTTCTATTAAGTTATGTTTCAGTATTTCAGGGCAATTTAAATATCTACCTAATAGTAGTTAGACTTCACTAAAGAAACTATTTTTTGAATGAACTACAAAATTTGTCTAAAACGGCTAAAAAAGTGGTAATACTTGACCCAGTGTATTGTTTGAATGAGCATTTTTAGTTTGTGAAAGATGTTTTGAGTCCTTTTCTCCCACTCAGGTCAGCTTCCTTTTTACATAGGAGGACATGTTAAAATGATCAGTGTTCACTGATAACACTGTGCAATCCAAAAACAATTTATCTGACTTAAGTGAGCACACAGAATTGGTATGGCAGGGAAACAGTAACATCTGTATGTCCTATACTATCAGGTGTTGATGAGTGTTCTGTGTTCAGGAGAAGGTGTACAGGTTCAGTCACGCTCCATGCCTTTCCATCCTCCTCCGTGCCTGCTTTTGGGTAGGAATGCACTCCTGCTGTAACACTACAAATCCTCTTCTAGAGTCAGTGCAAAAACACTGATTAGTTCCTCACAGGTGACCTTCTTCAAGACAGAGGTTTTTCTCTGTGCCATTCTAAGTTTGAAACAAATCTTTCCCAATCCATTTTGTTAGCTTTTTAATTAGCTAAAAGAAAAAAAAAAAAAGCCAACAAAAAAAGCCAACACAAAAACCTTACGCCCCACACTTGCTGTATAAATTCAGGCATGCAATTAATGTAGTATCTGTTTCCTTTAAAAGACTGGATAAGAAACTAGCTTTTACTACAATCTACCTGGATAAACAGATTTACTTTGTAAGCTATCAGACTGAGGATTATCCATTTTTAATAGGCAGTTTAAAATCATCTCCATTCATAGTGTCCTTTGTGTTAGGGTTATCATGTAAAACAAGCTTTCAAGGGGGGGGGGAACACATTTCTGCTGATGTTTGTTACAGCTGCACAAGTGAGAATGGCATACAGAGATTTATTGGTTTTGAAAGATAGTCCAAAATGATTGAAAGAATTTTAAGTTCACGCTATAAGTTAATGCAGAGTATGTTCCCTATAAGATTCTTGTGGAACTACATACCACCACATCAGCCATATTTCGTGTTATTTTTGTAAAAAATAGTTTTTTCCATCCCATGTCCTTCAATGATGAACTGTCTAGAGAAAAGCATATGCACAGATTTCTTGGGATCAAGAAACACTTAATGATGTGCCTGAAACTATTTGTGGTTTAGACAATTATTACTGTTTTGGATCAGGCCTAAACAACCAGTGGACAATCTGCAAATATAGTCCTTTCATTTCAGGCCTTACTTAACAGATATCAAAGCGCTTTTGCATGATACCTAAGGTTACCCTGCCTCCTCCTCTGACTGTTGATTGTACTGCTGTATAGTAACAGACACTTGGTTTCTCCGCAGGCTTACCATCAATGCTGAGTGCCAGCTACAGCTGCACAATTTCCCAATGGATGAACACTCGTGTCCTCTGATATTCTCTAGCTGTAAGTACTGCTTTGAGGTCTTATTGTTATATATGACCAGTATGGAGAGGCAAAACTTTAATTCTGATTTCTGTCAGGTTGTTCAACCATTCCACAACAGGTATAGGAAGTTTAGGTTTGCTTAAATATTCAGGGGATTTTTGTTTTCCTGTCTAGCACTCCTGGTCGATGGACTTATGCCATGAAGTTTTCTGTAGATTCACTCTGTTGTTTTTTTTTACCAGGACCCACCTTTTTAGTTGATACTATAGTCACACTTTCAGCAGGAGCAGATATTCATGCCAGTCTGTGCTATGCTAATCTATAAAATTGTGTCATGCAAATGAGAATAGAAATTGCAGTTTTCTTGTGGAGGTGCACAGCTTGGGGACAAGCCCAGCAATCTCTGAACATCTGAGTTTATAGCAAGTAGCATGGTAATGCATCTCTGTTCCATAATAAAAGTAAATGGTCTAATTACTGTAAATCTAATTTTCCTTTTATTGCTCAGCTTTTCCAGTAGTCCCAATGTCATATTTATGTAGTGTTATTGGTATATTTGTGGAAAACAAATGTCAGGTGAGTTAACCTTGAGGTCCAATATTACTGTGAGGAAAAGTTATCTTCATGTTGATTCATCTGAAAAAGCTTAAGAACTGTCTGCTGATGGCTACACCTGCAGTTTTGTTATCCAAAGTCACACATTGAAAATGTTTTACAAATATGTTTAAAAGGGTCTCTGCTCGAGAGTTTTCTTTTGATAAACTCCAAGACTCAGGATCTGTGTTCTCAAAAGTGAATGGGAAATGTATTGTTTTATCTTTCTATTTAGAAAAAAGCATGTTCTCCATCGTCTCTTAAAAAGTGATAGAAGAATAAC
This sequence comes from Numenius arquata, assembly GCF_964106895.1. Lineage (NCBI taxonomy): Eukaryota > Metazoa > Chordata > Aves > Charadriiformes > Scolopacidae > Numenius > Numenius arquata. Next base: position 68,217,010 of record NC_133576.1, on the reverse strand, counting down.
ACTATTTAATGTATTCATAAGACATATGCTATTGTAATAGTGGGGTATTGATTTCTGTTTATGAATAGTATACAAACAGTGATCTTCAATCAGAAATCGGATTTGAATTTCAGCTGATCCAGGGTGTATTCTTCTTTGTCCCCAAGAAAACATTTTAAAAGTATCTACCAGTGTAAAGATCTCCCTTTCTCCCAAAACATTATCACTACGATGCCATTTCTTATGATCTATGTATATAAGTGAGCCTGGGCAAAAATACACAGTAGTGTGCTTAATTCAGATGTGTGGAATATATGCATAGTCAACTGACCAAGAGGCAGATAGCTCCTGAATGAGCTTTCTTGCTAATGAAAACTTGTCACTGAACTATACATACCTCAGCTATTTTTAGAAGCTACTCTTACCTTCTGGCAATCTGCTGCTGATTTGTTGCACTATGGGAAAAGGAGTGTGTGATCTTAAAAATTAAATCCCAGTCCAGAGATACTAATTAAACCTACCACATAAGTTTGATAGGTCCTGCGTTAGCAAAATCCAAAGAAGGTGAGCTCTAATAGATGGGGAAGTCGCTTCCTTGCATCTTGCATCGGAAACCTTGCATCCCCTAATAGCTAGACAGTTGCTGAGTGCAAGTAAATTGTGCTCTGTGTTTTTTATTTAAAGAGAAAGGGTATCAGTGTGAACTTCAGAAGACTCTGCTTCATGGAGAGTTTCAAAAACATCTCGATTTGCAGAGGTTCCTCCTAATTTAGATCTGTTAGCCTGGAGCCCTTCTGCCCTTGAAAACATACATGTATTACCATCATACATGTACTACCATCTATGGAGATGGAGATTACATAGGATCAAGCAGAAGCTGACAGTGTCACAGTTTCTATGTGCATTCTTTATAGTTTCTTGCCAGATGGAAAAACTCATGGAGGAATATTAAACTAATGTTTTATAGTTTTGTCAACCTATTTGGTCATGTTGATAACAAGGGTTTATTTCTTTAGGTTCACACTGAATTGTGTTCTTTGAACAATTTTAGCACTGCTATTATCATAATAGTAGGACATCTCCTGTGTGATTTTCTTGTTTCATAACTCAGTTGTATTTTCAGTGTTGCATACATTCATAGCAGTCTCAAGATACATGACATTCAGTGGGACTTATGAAGTGAATGACTGAGTGAATGCCTGAATGATTTATTACTGTCTGCTATGACAAGTTTCTGGGGGACAAGCTGATTATGAATTCCAAGGTGTATATCTTTGAATAAAATACAAATGGTTGTAGAATTCACAGCACAGCTCCGCTTCACTCTGCATCCCTTTCATTTGCTGCCTGGCACACAAACAAACTCTTGCAGTTTCCTCTGTGGGCAACCACAAAAAAGCACAAGTTTTGGAGAATACTCCCTACATCTTTACACACACTTGAGCAAGGTTAATATTTGAAATTCCTTACTTTCTATATAAATTTCCCTTGATATTTTTAGAAATGTGAAACTAATCTCAAATAATTTCTAGAGTAGTTTCCTTTAGTGCCAACTAATTCACACCCTAACTCTGTCATTGCTCTGAGGACAGCTGATATTCCTTAGGCGGGAATACTGAGCTCTACTTGGTCAGGTTACCAGGACGAATAAGGAGAAAACAGTGGCTTATATACAAGAGACAATCTCAGCGTGCTAACAGTGGCTGCTAAAACCTACCTATCCCTTCCTGTGGAAAATCTTGTTCAAGAATGGTTCCTGGAGCTCTTTAGTCTCTTTTATAGGAATTAGAAAGCATTGAAAGAACTTGAAAACTCTTTATTCTCTGTGCAAGTTTCATATGTACTTCAGGTGACATGATGAAATGAATCATATGGCAAATTAGGGCACATGGTAGGTGTAGGTCTGTTGTTGCACCCCTTACATAGATTTGCGCTTAGCACACTGCTTACATGACAAGTCGAGTCTGATGGCATAACACCATTACGCTATGCAATGTGACGGCTCTTTCCCACTTTGTGTTCCAGATTGCTCTGATCAACCCCATGTGCCAAGCAGGATTCTTTAATAGAGAGATGCTACAACATTGGCATCAATGCCAATGCGTGGCATGAATGTATATTTCCCCGTGAATGTGATGAAAGAATCAGTGCTGTGGCTTGATCTTGATATGGCAATCTTTGATAGATTTTGCTCTATATGATTGTGTTTTCTTCATATGGTTATAAAGTACTACTGCATAAAAAGATTCTGTCACTGTGGTTCTTTCTTTAGGCTAATTTATCCTCCTGAGCCAAGGGGGGCTGCTGTGCTACTTTTGGTACTCAAGTAGCTGATTATACTGACTTGGTTATCTCTATGCAGCACTGATTTGAGCATTGTGGAAATAACTTCATTTCAGGATTCTGCCATAAAGTGTAGTTTATTGAGGTAGTTAGCATTCACATAAACATCAGTAAGGAAGAAAAAATATTCTGTCTGAAGGATGATGTCAGCACATGAATAAACAAATAAGACACAGGCAGCAAAATGCAGGCTGGAAATGAGAAATCAAGCACAGTTAATTGTGGAACTCCTACCACAGGATACTGTGGGGGCTAAAATTTTGTAAGGATTCAAAAGTGTTTGGACAAATCAGTGGAAGAAAAATGGATTAGTACCTATTAAGCATAACAAGATCACTCTGTACTAATGGGTACTATTTTTTTTTATTATTCTGAGGGAGTGAGAGTATTTTGGATAAAATGAGAGGCAAAAGCAAAACTAAAGAGCAGCACTGTCTATTTCTTTAGCGGCACCCAGTTCCCTACAGCCTCCAGTGTCCGTATGGCTAAACTACCTGAAGGAACTCTTTTCCATTAGAGTGGCCACGCTGCTAGTTTCCAGCTGGCCTACATGGTTTTGGTTTTCCTTTGTCAGCCACTGGTGGGACTCTTGGATGTTCTGGATTTTCTTCATTTGGGAGGACTAGGCACACTGCAAAATAACATGAGTATGTTTGCATCAAAACCTGCGCAACAGTTGATTGCTCAAGGTGTTCATTTTTCAGCCCATCACAAACCTTCACCTCCTCTCCCCACCCATGTGCTCAGGATTAACTTAAATTCATAAACTCCTTCAGGCAACTGCATGTGACAGTCATACCAAAATGAAGCTGACAAACCCATTACACCTTGTTTAGAGCACCTGGTAAACTGACTTATTAATTATGTACAATTATGGTGGGAATCTCTTCTAGCTACATACCTGAGGTCTGAAACAATCTGTAAGGCCATGCTTCAGGCTCTACCAGGTGCAGTAATACTGAGCTGCAGTGCAAGATGTGAGAACAAAAATAGTAAGACTGAATTGATTAATGGGTTTTCATTGCTTTATTTTTTCTTGCTGCTGTTCTGATCAAGCTGTAGAAACTGTTGCTCATTTTAAAAAGCACCTTAGATTAAGGCAATAGAACTAACGACTTTTTTTCACGAACAATTCAAGTGTTTTCGATTTATTTGAAACTAGGGGAAAGGAAAATTTCCAGCTATTGATTGTCCAGGTTGCTCAGTCAGGTCTTAAATAATGTACTTTTAGCCTTCTAAAAGTTCAAGTATTTTTTTAAGTGGTGTACAAAAACATGCAAAGTATTGCAGAAAAAAAGTAACGAAATGTGAAATGTATTAAAAAAAAATCATCCAAATCTAACGTAGTGCTTGAAAGAAACAGATCCCATCTTTCTAAATATAAACTCAGTTCAATCAAATGCTACCCCTTTGAACATGAAACCTCTTATGGATATGCAATCAGTACTTTGAGTCTCATATCATTAATTTTCTAACAGAAGTAGCTGTCATCACCAATTTTAATATGTTTCTTTATTATTCTTCCTAGCCTAGAAGAGCAAATGCCAGTTTTGTGGAATGAGCTCTGCTTTTTTCATCTCATCAGCAGAATCATTAATGAAATCTGAGGGCAGAATTTTACTCCCGATAAAGAACAGGCCAGAAGGAACACAGCTTAATGTTCATATCTCAAGAAGTGTTCATTAAAGATGCTGGGAAGGCAGAAAGAGCTTTAATCCATATCCGAACTTCCCATCTGTGCTCTCTGTAACAGGCTGAACCAGATCACGGGGCATGAATGGAATTCTTGATTCATGTTTTGTGATGAGCGTTTTAGCTATTGTAGCTTTTTCCTCTTCTAGGAAGGTAGAAATTAAGGTACCAGATGCATACATCCTTCTCTTCAGAAGGCTGTCTTTTTCAGAGAATAGTCAATATAAAGAGGTCTTATAGAGAGGAAAAAAGATATGCATTTATGGAAAATCTGACTATTGAAAGTTTCTTCCTAAACCCGGTATTTAGCATATGACTTGTGTCATATATGACAATTGATGAATACAATACATGAAGAATATCTGTGATAAAACCCTCCTCCTGTTCATCTGCTAATCCCTTTAATACATAGACATTTCCATATCTTCTTATTTCTGTTGCACTCTTTTTGTTTTCATTATACAGTTTTTTCAAATACCTTGGCTGGTGTGCAAGGCAGTACTCAAAGGCAATTTGACTATTCCAAAGATTTATGAGGAGTGCATGATTCTGTAGGGATCTTTTTTGCTTTTGTTAACTTTTAAGCATTAATGTTTCTAAGCATTTTTTTTCCTGAGGTACTCACAATGACAACTAGATATAGTGAATTTTAAATATATTCTAATCTTATTTGAGTAATTTCATTTCTTCCTTCCAATAGCCATTCTGACTGCAATTGCTACTGCATTGCTCGGCTGTTAACTCTCTTCAGGTTTCCCTAAACCCCCCCATGGGTGTTTCTTTTTTATCTAACAAATAATGTATTGTTTCTTAGAGAATCAAATATTTTATCTAATTCCTTGACTACTTACTACTGGCTAATTCATTATTACTTTTCTGTGTGTGACTCACTACTTTTCTCAATATGTAAGAGACACTGCGTTAAGTGTGTTAGATTTTCATGATTCCATTTTATAGCCAAGCCAAGACTCATAAAAACTTTACAAGTTAGTTTGCATTGGAAGTTCTGCTAATTTTTATCTAAATGCTCCAATAAGGTGTTATGTATATATATATATGAAATTAGTCAAATTCATCTATGGCATAAGTACATTCACTGTAAAGTTACACTTTCTAAACCTAATTTATGGTAGATTCATGTCAAAGTAGTGCATATTGTAATTATCAGTGTGGCACTACTCTTTCTGTTAGTCTTCTGTCTTATTGCTTGAGGTGTACTAGAGAGACCTTTCTAAACATTGACAGCTATATGGTTTAATGCTGGTTCCAAATTTATACAGTATGTTGTGATACAATAGTAATAGACTTAAACCAATTTGATATTAGATCTGATTACCACTGATAAACAAATGGTCTATTTCATAGAAAAAGCAGTGAAACTTCCCTGAGGTAGAGGGTTGTTGATTGCCTCTCTGATGATCAGGGTGGGTTGATGGCCGTGGTTGATTCAGGTATTATTCCTTGCTCTTCTGTTCCTCACACAGAGCTAAGATTTTGGCCTAGTAGTAGACCAAATGTCTCTCTCCTTTTACAGCGGATCTTGAGATTTTCCTCTGTGAGACTGAAGCCTCCTCTGGAGAGGCAGCAACTGTTGTTACTTCCAGCAAAAATGAGACCTTAGAGTAAAATTACAGCAAGTGCTAATTGGTGAAGCCTAAAATGCTTAACTCATGGGTCCAGGAAACTCTTCCTGAGACTCTCTGGATTGATGGTAGGCTATTCCAGGAACCCAGCATCTACCCTAGTTTTGCAGCCGTCTTTCAAGGATCCTTGGTGTCTCCATTTACCCTGCACAGTTGCCTGAGGAAGATGAAAGGCCCGCGTCATGGCACAAACTCTAGACAATCTGCTGCAGAGCCAAAAAAATGTTCTTTTGCCAGTATCTGAAGATTAGGATAGGCGACTGTATTTCAGGGATAGGATGCCCCAGCTCTGATTTATGTTTAAACAAGGAGACTAAAAGTCTGAAAAATCCCAAGTGCAGTCTACCTTCTCAAAGCAAGCAATGTTATTTTTCTACATTTTCTATTAGTAAGATTTTTTTAAAAAAATCATGACCAAAAACAATTTTAGAAAAGACAAAAACTGCCTGTGAGCCGGTTTTTTTTGGCAAGAATATATGTATCTGACTAAGTTATGCTTATGGTCTCAGGAGAAAATAAGAGAAAATACTGAAGCAAGGCAGGTGGCTGGTTGCATGTCTGACAGCTGAATGTATCAGCAAAAGGCCCCAGAGTGTCTGCCATGTGACAATCATTGTTAAGTCCCATGATTTCATCGCAGATCTCATGATATTCGGTGTTTACTTGAAGCCAAAATCCCTTTAAGCATGTTATCATGTGCCATTGTGAGTTGGTTTATTTTTTTAACAAACATTTGACAGTGTGACAGAAATGCACCACAGGAGGAAGAAAATCACTCTCTTCCTCAAATGTAATATAACACCCATTATATACTACTTATTTATATTATTGCTATTTGCTTTTTTAGGTATGTGCTAATTGGTTTGCAAATGAATCTGATCTTTATAGAGAGCCTGGTCCATAATGTGTAAACTGCTGGCAGCCCTGAGTTTGTAACTTCTGACAAGCTCGTATTTGTGATATAAAGAGCATCAGGAGACTGCCATAGTCCTTTGCATCATATTTTTTAGCATGAGAAGGAATGGCTGGTTTTAGCAATCTGTAACAATTGCATCACAGGACAATGTGGGGATGCTCTGGAATAGAAATCTTTTCTCTCTTGGCTAGGGAGTCATAGCAATCCATTGTATAAATAAAGAATTGTCTGTAAGTAAGATAAAAGTACCCCTTTATGGGTCTTTTATTTCAACATGAGAAAGCAAACTGAATGGCATATATGGTGTTGCTCTTACAGGCAACAGTCAGAGGTGGATCAGTAGTCAGCAGTGCCCAAACTCTTAACGGTTCTGGGCATAGTTCACTCTTCTTCGGGTTATGGGCAGATTTTGATCTTTGGTGATTATCTTGTTTCTTGAAGAAACTAAGGCACTTTCCAAGATGCATGCTCCATTATGTGTGTACAGGTGTTACATCATATGCTTATTTGAGGTTCCTTTCTTTTGGAATGTTAGATTTTTACAAATGCTGATATAACTACATGAGTTTATTCCTTGTAGCCTTCCTTTACATAGCTGAAATGTAAATCACAAAATATAACATAAAACTTGAAAGTAAAAGTCAAGGTAACCTACTGCTAGGCAATTTAAAAGCTGCAGTCGTTCCCTTCTCCTACATTTATTTGCACATTTCCAAAGGCAGGAAATAAGCTTGCTTGAACCCAGAGGGTTCAAGCTATTTTAGGTCCCTAGTAGAAGGTGTGGCATATTTTTAAAGAAACAAAGAACATTTAATTACTTTAGTTGTGGTAATGAGTAGATTAAAATACTTTTTAAAAAAATATTACATTATTGTCTTCCACGGCCACCTCAATGGCCACACTAAAAGTTACTAATGCATCACCAAACTGTGAGAACTGTGTGTTTGAAATCACTGTTGTCTTATGAGAAATGAAGAATTGCTGCAGAACTGCTTCCAAGTGCAGAGAAACCATTTGGCACTTTGACAACCAAGAAGTACCGAACAGGTGTCAGAACCAGAACAAATACCAAGCAACATCATGGAGGAGGAGAGAAAAGGAGAACGAGGAGAGACCAGAATTGCCAAGGTCTGCCAGATAACCTGCAGTACACCACAGAAGTTTAACAAAAGCAGTGATTAGTGACTCAGATTAGACGCATCTTGGCTAGAGCCCAGTCGATGCTTGTTACTTTTACTAGGCTTGACTGACCAATGATAATGAGGTTAGTAGAAGCCACAAAAGGTTTACTTGTAACAGACTCAAAAACCAGGATGAAAACATCAAGTCCTAAATTTATTAGCCTTGTCTTGTCAATTTTATTTACCTTTAACACAGTCTGAAAAAACAAGGCATCGTGGAAACACAAAACATTTCCATGAGGAAAGGCCCCTCCCTTTTCTCATTCCTGCTTCTGCAAAATTAACAGAAAGACAAAACCATGCCCCTTTTGCCCATGGAGCTAAGAAAGGCAGGGAAGGAAGGAAGGAAGGCAGGCAGTCGTGCAGCTTTGAATGTTGCTTTGTTAACAGTGCTAGAGGATAATCCGGGAAATACCATGTGTACCTGCTCCCGTTAGAGGGATGTTGTCAAGGTCTGCCTGGCTGGATCCCTTGCTATGAAGGGCAGGTCTATCTCCTTAAAAAGTGATTAACTTTGCGTAACAGGCATGCTATATGACAGATAATAACACTTTAATCCTTTTTCATAGTTGGGTAGCATATATGTCTGTGAAAACAAAATGCACTGGGATTATGTCTCTTACTATCAGATAACCCGTCAGACAGACAAACAAACAAGTGATAACATTTAGACGAGAGAAAGCAGAAACACAAATTGAGACATCAGATTTCATTTTAATTTAATTTTTAAATAACTATTTTTGTATTCTATATATAATGTAGAATATAATGTAGAATTTTCAATTTATTCTTCTTTAAGAAACACTGCAGTTTTGTATATCTAAATACAGAGATTACTTCTGTGGAATAGAAATGAAGTTATGATGTAACGTTTGGGTTAGCTGTACATATTATAAAGTAATTTATTTTTTCCCTGATTTTTTTCATAATGTGATTTCTGGCAGCTTTACCACTACTCTGTTAAAGCTCAGGAATAGCTGACTTTTCCACAAAACCTTTTCGTCAGTTGTAAGAAAGGAAACATAGGGAGGCATGTAAATTGAACAAACGGTACATGCTATTCTGAGGCAATTGGCCAAATCAGAGAGCTTCTGCAGAAGACAATAAGGCTCCTTTCTAGCTCCTTCTACCTGAGTTTCTTTCCCGGGGAAACCAAGGCAGTATGGGGAGGGCTCGTGTGTGACTTTATTATGTCCTGATAGGGGGTAGGAACATCTACGAGCTCAGAAGTTCTCCCGGCTCCACCAGTTGTGATGTAACCTTAATCGGACTTCTTGTTTCGTATTGTCTGTTGCTTTTAATGCAACTTGCTTTGGTGTCTTTTTGTAAGCACTGGTGAGCAACGTTAGCTGTACCTCTCTCTGCTTGGTCAGCCCTGAGTGCATCAGTTCAGGGAATGTCCCAGTTAAAGTCTGTTTTTTCACTCTGGCAGCCTGATTTGACATCTGTGTTTCTTATCTTTGGAAAACCACCACCAGTGAAAAAACAAGAGCCTCATTAAAACAAATCTGATTACCAGGAAGTAGAATGAATTGCAGTTCACAGTATTTAGGTCCTTCATCAATATCTTTCTATTTTCATCCTTAGCAACACAGGTTACTAGAAAACCACATCAGAGCTGTTCCATGCTTGGTAGGGGCCTCTCATGCAACTAAAAGATGAACAGAGTTCATGGTCTGGGTCCCTAAGCTCAAGGTACTCCATACCATGCCCCAGGATATATTAAAGTAATCTATATTCCTAATTGAAACTGTTGCTTGATTAGAACAGAAGAAAATCATATGTGTGAAAGGCTGATGTGAAGTTAGTCCTTCATTTGTAGATGAGCATCTTAGAAAAGAACATCCCTCCTGACCTCACCATCTTCTGTTCCAGTTTTGTCCTCAATAAAAGCACAAGCAACAAAACAACACTACACCTACCAAAATCTCTGTTCTTCTGTCTCTGTCACAGGCATGCATCCTTCTGCACACATCCACTCACTTACAAACACACCTAGAAGAATAAGAAAGGATGCAATGGCATACTCTATATCTTATTTGAACTAATGAAGGCTGAATGTCAGAGCTGACAAAGAATTTTCAGGAAAAACTTTTTCTTATTTTCCTTTGGAAAAGGGGCTATTCCTGTGAAATATAAACTTTACTTTTTGAGGAATATACATTTTAATGTTGTGAAAGATTTTAGGAATTTTTGTTCCTCAGCAGAAAGAATTATCCACCCTATAACATCCTGAGGCACCTGAATCTTGGATATGTGATCCTTAGTTTCAAATCTTGTCTTCAAAGGACAGTGGAGAGATTCTCAATATACTTTTTCATTTTGCCTGTAAGTGGCCTGATCACACACTGGCTGTTTTACAGTTTCTGAGTTGTTTCTGACTCTGATTTTTTTACTGCAGAAGGTGAAGTCAATATGCTTATTGTATTTCAAAATGTTGCAACTAGGGAAAAATAGTAGCTATTTTCTGCTTACAGTTACTTCCAATGCATTTATCTGAAAGGGAGAAAAAATACCACCTCATTTTGGAAAAAAAAATGTAACCCTTTAAAACAGTGAATGTTGTCTGTGTTTGTTTTTATTCTGGAAGGTCAGGTGCTCTTTTCCAGTTAAAAGGAAGAAGAAGTAGCAAGAGATGCATGTTTGTACCTTACAGGTATTTTCTTCCTGTATTGATTGACTTCAAATGAAACTACTAGACCAAATGAGCATGGAGAAGTTTGTCTGCAACTGATGACTTTCAACAGAGGGGAATTTTGAGGTCTGAACAGTGTATTTTTCACAACAGTTGTCTGAAAATCAGCATTTTGATAAGACAACATTGCTTGCCTCTGGCAGCCAGAGAAGACAACCGCAACCTCTTGGATAAATGTCTCTTATGATTAAAAGGAAACTGACATATCCAAGTGTTTCATAACATGGTATTTCCTTGCTTTCTTTTTGTCCCCAGCACCTTTCCCCAAAGTCCATACTTGAAATCTTTAAAGCTTTTCTTGTCTAACCAACACAAGACTGCAGAGAGGAAGATAAAAGGCTGTTCCCAGCAACTTGTAAACCTCAAAGTTGTTTTGGAGATTTGTACTGTAGGTTTCTATTGATCTATGTGCAAATTATAGCAGCGTTTCTTATGTCAAGGCTTAGCAGAATTGGCAGGCAAAAATCCTGGTCTGTGGTAGTATCAGATTTCCAAAGTTAAGCAAGCTGAGAATAGTCACTGCTTTATTGGGAGTTTCATCAGGAAAACTGAGGTATTTCTGTGATTCCAGAATGACAGTCACACTTTTATTTATAATTGTGTCCACTGTGATTCGTTGCAGCCACCAAAGGGTGTCTTCCTGCTAGTGTCTTACATACCTGTATGTACCAAAGCAAAATACGTTAATGGCCAGTGCATGGTAGTAGCCTTTAATGTTTAGATACTGTACTGAAGTGCATGGGGGAGTAATGTGAGAAGGGTCATTACCTGAAGCAGGGGAGGTTCTGACTTGATAGAAGGAAAAGAAAAATCACCAAGGACAGTCAAACATCGGAGCAGGTTGTCCGTGGACAGTGCAAAGTCTCTGTCCTTGGAGTTTTTCAAGACACAACTACATAAAGCCCTGAGACATCTGGTCTGAATTCAGTACCAACACTACTTTGAGCAGGGGGTTGAACCAGAGACATCCTGAAGACCCTTCCAACCTGACTGACTCTATCATACATCTTTTTTCACATTCAAAACAAGAATTACGTTAACATATTCAATCTTTCTTATAGAGCAATTTGTTCATATTCAGAGATAAAAATCTGTGTTTGTGAAAACCGTCTTTCCCTGACAGCTTTTTAAGAGAACCAATTTTCAGTGTTGACTTTCTTATGAAACTCCCAAAAAGAGGGGAAAGGGGGGAAGAATTGAAAATCATTGCAGCTTCCTCTACACAGTTTATTTTTCTGAATGACTGAGTATATGTTCTATTAGAAATCGTGATCTTTTTTTTCTGTACGTTTTCATTGTACCATGGTTGTTACCACCAGCAATCACTGGTATATTATTTGCAAACAAGGTAAACTTTTGTTGGTCAAGACCTGGGGATTCTTCCGAAGACTAATATAATCAGGCAACAAGTTCAAAACTCAAGCAAGATATAGATTTTATCCTTTTATTTCCCTAGAGCTCTCCCCATGCTGTGCAGATTCCAGGAATTGATTTTCAGGTCCCTGGCATGCTGCTCTGAGAGCTCATTTTTCCACCCCTTGGCTATCAGCATTTACATCACAACAGTGCGCAAGGACACCGACTCCAGCAACTCCTTACACTCTGCTCAACTTAGACACTAATTCTGGTTCTTATCACAGGTCAGACACAAGATCTGTCTTTCCTCCTGTCTGCAACCTAGTCAGTCCCCACAAAATCACCTCCTACTTTTCATAACCTTCTTCAGACACCTCCTGGTGTCTCTATCTTTTACAACCCTTTCCTTTTCTGCTTTTTTTTTTTTTTTTTAACTTTTTCCCTATACCACCTAAAGAGTCTCACCTGCTTGGAAGGCCAGGATAGCCTCTGCATAGGAGCAACAAGTCTCAGGTGATGTTCATCTGAACAATCATATACAATTAGGGAGGGAGAATTAAAGAGCTGAGGGAAGGAGTCCAGGAACAAGAATAAGAAGATTTAAGGACTGCAGAATGTTTTTGTGATGCAGATGTTGACAGAGGGGGAAAATGGATAGTTGTGTCTGTGTTTCAAAGGACAGAACCAAAAAACTCAATGATCTAAGGTAAAACCCGCAGAGGAACAGAAAACCCAAGAACTATGGCTGAATTTCAGGATAAGAAATTCACAGTGACAAGAAGTTTGGAATTCAAAAGTAGAGAGAAAGATAGTACAGAAAGTAAACAAAGATTTAAAAAAAACACTGAAAGAAAATGTGTAATTACTGTTCAGGACTGATGCATAAAAAGATATAGAATAGTGCCATATGCATCACAATTCTTACAGGTTCCGTAAATTTGTTTTTCCAAATTCTGTTTTATAACAGAATAATTAGCTCATCTGAAATTTTTGTCCTTTACTCAGAAAAACTGACCAACTTTTGCAGTTCACTAAAAAACATCAGTACCTTTCTAATAACTTTCTTGTCTCATGTTTTTGATTTTTTTTGGTTTTTTTTTCATTTTAATCAGAACTTGGAGCAGAAGTGCTGGAATACTGTAAAAAATATTCTTATAGCATTCCTCCAATAAAGAAAGACAGGGCATAGCAGAAATTTCTCATTGGAGGTTTTACCTCTGTAGGATTTCTGGGCAATCTTGAGTGAGCTCTCATGGCAAGTGCAGGACAGCCAAGGGATCAGGACCAGCCAGCATGGGTTTATGAAAGGGAGGTCCTGCTTAACCAACTTGATCTCTTTCTATGACCATGTGACCCACCTTCTCAATGCGGGGAAGGCTGTGGATATTGTCTACCTGGACTTTGGTAAGGCCTTTGACACCGTTCTCCACAGTGTTCTCCTGGAGAAGCTGGCGAATCATGGCATAGACAAGTGTACTCTTCACTGGGTAAAAAACTGGCTGGATGGCCATGCCCGGAGAGTTGTGATTAATGGGGTGAAATCCAGTTGGCGGCCGGTCACCAGTGGTGTCCCTCAGGGCTCAGTTTTGGGGCCAGTCTTGTTTAATATCTTTCTTGATGATCTGGATAAGGGGATTGAGTGCACCCTCAGTAAGTTTGCAGATGACACCAAGCTAGGTGGGAGTGTTGATCTGCTTGAGGGTCGGCAGGCTCTACAGAGGGACCCGGACAGGTTGGATCAATGGGCCAAGGCCAATGGGATAAGGTTTAATAAGGCCAAGTGCCGGGTCCTGCATTTTGGTCACAACAACCCCAGGCAATGCTACAGGCTTGGGGAAGAGTGGCTGGAAAGCTGCCCGGCAGAAAAGGACCTGGGGGTGTTGGTGGACAGCCGGCTGAACATGAGCCAGCAGTGTGCCCAGGTGGCCAAGAAGGCCCATGGCATCCTGGCCTGTATCAGGAATAGCGTGGCCAGCAGGAGTAGGGCAGTGATGGTGCCCCTGTACTCGGCCCTGGTGAGGCCTCACCTCGAGTACTGTGTTCAGTTCTGGGCCCCTCACTACAGGAAGGACATTGAGCTGCTGGAGCGTGTCCAGAGGAGAGACACCAAGCTGGTGAGGGGTCTAGAGAACAAGCCATATGAGGAGAGGCTGAGGGAACTGGGCATGTTTAGTTTGGAGAAGAGGAGGCTGAGGGGGGACCTCATCGCCCTCTACAGCTACCTGAAAGGAGGTTGTGGAGAGGTGGGTGTTGGCCTCTTCTCCCAAGTGAATAATGACAGGACCAGAGGAAATGGTGTAAAGTTGCAGCAGGGGAGGATTAGACTAGATATTAGGAAGAATTACTTTACTGAGAGAGTGGTCAGGCACTGGAACAGCCTGCCTGGGGAGGTGGTGGAGTCGCCATCCCTGGAGGTATTTAAGGAACGTGTAAACATGGCACTTCAGGGCATGCTCTAGTGCCTGAGATTGTTGGTTTGTGTCTGTTTGTGGGTGGGTGTGGTGCGTGGTTGTTTTTTCTTTTGTTGGTGGTTTTTTTTTGGGTTTTGGTTTTTTTTTTTGTGGTTGGACGCGGTGATCTCAAAGGTCCCTTCCAACCATGAAGATTCTATGGTTCTGTAACTGTGATAACTGAATGTGAGACTGAAACATTGTTCATAGAGATGTACACACTTCTCAGTGATGGTCAGAACAAAACCTTTTGAAGTTATGGAAAGAACTCAGCATATAAATACTATTGTGAATGACTGGCCTCAATGCCAAATCTGCTTTATCATTTTCATCTTAAGTTAAGTTTAAAACCATTATCCATGGCAGGTTTAAAACACTTTTGAAACCATAGGAAAAGCTAATGCCTGTAATAGTCAGAAAGTTTGTCACTACTGTTAAAGGTAGAGAAACAAGGCTATATAAATCTTTCAAGGAGATTTTTGAATGTTCTTTGAAACAGTATTTAGTTTCTTCTTACCTTTCAAATTACCTGTGTAAATTCCTACTTTGTCAATTAAATAAGACCTCGAGAAACTGAAGAGGCCTGCGTTCACTGACCTAAAGCACTTACGTACTAGTGTAAAGTGTCAGTATTTTTGAGCTCTTTTTCTCAAGCCGTTTTGTCTATAGTAAGATGCTCAGTATCAGATTTATAAAAATTTTATACCTAGCTTATTAAAATTACAAGAATTAACTTATACTATATCAGTATTAGTGTGTGCTTAGGATATACTGCTATCACCTTTATAGAATACTAACATGTGAGATGAATATTGCTGATCTGTATCAATTAAGAGAGAAACAATGGAAGTTGTTTTAAACAGTTCCTTATATTTAATATTTAATGAGCAAGTCCATTTTAAGAGATTTTTGGTTTGCGTTTGTTTTTTTTTTTTTTTTAATGTAAAGCCAGAAATTGAACAGTTGGAGCGACTTCCCTTATATAACTGATTAACATTTCAGGTGATAACTGACGAACTTTTCAGGTGATAACTGACATGTAGTAGATTTTGACCTAGACAAGTTTGATGTCACTTTTGAGGTCTTTTTTAATACTTCCCTAAATGTTGCCTGTTCTTTTGTTCTTATACCATTGTGAATAGCATGTGATCTTACAAAGTAAAAGTACAACAAACCTACTGAAAAAGACTGAGACCTAAATGCATATGAACAAATCAAATTTTTGTTGGTGATATTACTTGTATATTTATTTTTAGTAAGGACAACTGAGATTTGCTACATTTTATTTTTAAATATTGTTCTCATGAAAACTACTTGACCATTAAGCTCAGACACTTTTAGCCTTACCCCAGGCTTAATACGGTCAAGGTTTGTAGAAAAGTAAAAAAACCTCTAAAGTTTTTGCTGTGTTTATAAGATGTCAGTGTGTTAGTTTAGACATCTGTGTTACACTCTAATAGTGTAAGACATCTGCAAGTGTCTGTAACGCTAATAGTTGGCTGACAGAAAGGCTGCAGTTATTAGGCTGGAGGGAGTGGCATGGTAAGTTACAAACCAACCCAAAACTCACCAGCTGTAATGGCACAGAGACATGAAATTCACATGCCGTGATGGTATTAATACCATTATTAATGATCTTGCTGCTGAGACAGCATGACCTCTCAGTAAGCTTGAAGGACCTACAAGAAAGATGGGGAGGGACTCTTTATCAGAGTGTAGTGATAGGACTAGGGGTAACGGTTTTAAACTGAAAGAGGGTAAGTTTAGGTTAGAAAGAAAATCTTTACTCTGAGGGTGGTGAGGCACTGGAACATGTTGTCCAGAGAAGTTGTGGATGCCTCATCCCTGGAGGTGTTCAAGATCAGGCTGGATGGGGCCTTGAACAACCGGTTCTAGTGGGAGGTGTCCCTGCCCATGGCAGGGGGGTTGGAACTTATTGATCTTTAAGGTCCCTTCCAACCCAAACCACTCTATGATTCTATGATGCCAAATTTAAGGAGAGGGAAGGTAGTACACTGGAGGCTAAAGCTGCTACACAAAGAGACCTTATACAAGCTGGAGAAATGAGATGATGGGAACCTTAAATGCAGTTTAATACAGAGAAATGGAAATTCCTATATCTGGGGTGGAATAACCCAATGTAACAGTGGGCTACTGACTGGAGGTTAACTGGCTAGAAAGCAGCTTTGTAAAAAAGACCTGGGTATCCTGGGGTACTTCTTATAGTTGAAGCCTCAGTACAAGACATTATGTGTCAGTGGGAACACAGAGATTAAATAATGTGAAAAAATGTTGAAGAGTGGGAAAAAAGCCATAAAATTCAGGATTTTTTAAGAAAACATTTATTAGCAAACTACAATCAAGCAAAGTTATTTCGAGTGCCAGCATATGAATGAAATATTTGACAAGTAATACCAGTGAAACAGAAAGGGAGGGGCAGGGAATGTAATGACTTTTTTTTTTTTGGAAAGTGCAAAAGAAAGTGTAATCTTGGTATCTAGATTTAAGTTCATTTTCAAATCAAATACTCCCCATGAAGGCAAGCAATATTCAAAACAGGATTGGAAAACTGGAAATTGCTTTTTTATTTCTTTTTAGCTGGCTTGAATAATGTACGTCAAAAGCTTACATCAACTATTATTTTTATGGTCTGTATTGAAATTAGATTCCCTATATCTATTCAACAAATTCATTCAACTATTTAGTCTTCATCAGTTGTGTTTTCCTTCACCTCATTAACCAAACAAGAGACTAAAGGAGGGAATCAGGAAAGAAAATCTTTAAAATTTATTCTGTTATTTCTACAGCAAAAAAATATTCTTCAGTTTTTCACAATTTCAATAATGATAGCATTGAAAGACAAATTGAGAATAATACCTGATGGTTAGCGAATACAATAGAGAATGTCAAGATTCATAGAAGTCTTTGCTTCAAGTTTAAAGGGAATTCTGCATAATACATTTTTATCTCCTTACTGAGAAGGACATTCTATACCGATGTACAACCCAGATAATTGTCAACAAGATAAAAATGACAGGAGTTTTGGTAAACAAATGCCAAGACAAACTTGCAAAATTTTATGCCCCTGAAAAGATCTGGTGGAAATTTTTCCCCAGTTCTGTCTCTGGGGAATGTAAACTCTCCCTCAGGATCCCATTATTGTACTCACATTAGGACCACAGCAACACCTATTGTTCCCTCTTTACAATTTTCCATGGGTCCTATATCATGCATTTACTGCCATCTCTCCATGTTTGTTTATTTGCCTTCTTTGCATCTGCGTCCTCTTTGTTTTCTGTTACCCTGTGGTCAGTTTGATATTACCTTCAGACTTCTGCCTGGGTGTTTCTGGCAATACCACCGCTTCTCTTTTTTCCCTACGGACTCAGTGCTTGTCACAGGCAAAACATTCTGCATACAAAACCAAAATCAGCATCATGAGTGAATCTGAGAGCATGGGACTATCGGTCTCCATAGTAATTGCCACCTGTTACCATGGAGGAAGCACCGGCTGCCTTCCCATTCTGAGTATGGTGCTTTTCTGTGATGAGGTGTGCATCAGAGAATTGGTGCTGCCTATGTATACATTTAATATAGGTTAATGTACAGTGCTCTACAGCTGCTATTTATCTTCGCTATAATGGAATTCTTGGATATCTTGCATAGGTTTTGCTCTAGGGTGTAGTCATTTTTTTCAGTCTTTTTTTGTTGTTGTTGTTGGGTTTTTGTGGGTTTTTTTTGTTTGTTTGTTTGTTTGTTTCTGGAGCATTTTCCATAGCAGTCTGTGTGCCTGAGTTAATTTTAGAAAAATAACTCACAAACTCCTAATGCACTGTTCATGGTTCTGTCAGTGCTTCTTATTTTCCAGAAGCCAAATAACAGTGAAAGTTATTTCATCTTCTTTAAGCCAAGAGAAGCAAATCAAGAAGCCGCTGGCCAGGTCATACTAGTCACTCAAACACCGCATTGCCAGATGTAATCCTTTTACTTCTGGCATATGTCAGTACTCACTATCATTTTCTGTCTGTACTTAGTGGCAGAAAAAGTATTTTTATCTAATCAATATATTTTCTGTATCTCAAATTCAACCAAGAACCACAGGTACGAACTGATAAGATAAGCGATAGTTTTTCTTGGCAGATATTTCCATTTGTATAATAGTCTTCTGAATAGCAAGTAGAGGCAAATTTCTTTTCAAAACACTGACTAGAGGACAAAAAAAAAACAGAACAAAAAATGTGTATGCAAGTATGTTCAGGGAGAAAAGTCTCTCTCCTGTCCCTAAGCCAGAGGAGTTACTGTCTGGCATCTATCACTTCAGCTAACTTTTAAGCAATGTTTTTCTCATTGTGTTTCATCTTGAGGAAACCTTCAGCCATGGGATCCATAAAGTCAGAGATTCTTCAACCACATTTGTCCTTCAATTCACTGTTGCTTGGCTACTATAGTTTCTCTTTCTGCCTTAAAGAAGCCTTAAAGACTTAAGTCAGAATTTGTGTAGGGGCAAGACAATAGCTTACCAAGTGCACACCTGGAATTCTACTTGTGTTGTATTTATCCTAAAAGAATTGCTCATTTAATTTCCATGTTTTCCATTAATCTCTTCCATACATCCCATTATTTAAAACTAAATATGAAATGAATGCATAGCAAGATAAAAATAAGTCTGTCAGTTCTTTTCCCTGTTATAAAGAAGCGTAAACTAGACAAATGGCATTGACCTAATCTTGAATATCAGTCTTTCAACTATCCTTCAACTCTGTGAGTCAACACAATCCATGACAGAACCAATGGCTGCTCAGAAGGGTGCTTGCTAAAATAGTCCTTGTCATCAATCAACCAGTTCATGAACTGAACACATTGACGTGATCTTTACAAGGATTCAGTGTGGCTACACTGTCTTAATATAGAAATTGTATCACAGAGTTACAAAGTCACAGAATCATAGGATCACAGAACGGTTGAGGTCAGGAGAGACCTCTGGAGGTCATCCCGTCCAA
Source organism: Numenius arquata (assembly GCF_964106895.1). Classification (NCBI taxonomy): domain Eukaryota; kingdom Metazoa; phylum Chordata; class Aves; order Charadriiformes; family Scolopacidae; genus Numenius; species Numenius arquata. The sequence goes on along the minus strand of NC_133576.1, from coordinate 68,197,755 downwards.
CGCCCCTGCTCAAGCAGGTCCTCCTAGAGCTTACTTTATCTCATGTTTCAGTTTGGAATTTTCAGTCATCGTCTATTCAAAATGTAAAAGTACTATTCTATACTCAATGCTTTTTAGTATCAGTTGCATGATTTTCAGGAAGTTAACCTTATCCTTAACTAACAAGCATATGTGAGATGACCCTGATCATATCCTTGCTGTGCCAAGAGAAAAAGCTGTGTGCAGAAACCTTCATTTTCTCCTGCCAGGCACAGCTGGTCAGCCACATATGTGATTGGTAACATAGAAATCTGTGCTTTCTATTCTTCTTCATAGATATGGAACTTAATTGCTTAATATATATATTATTGCTATATGTTATATATTTGCTTAAAATATGCACTGTTTTTCTAATTTGTACTGCTTTTATTAATCCGAAGTCCCTAGGGTTGTTAAGACAAGGAAAGAATCCACATCTGTTCTTCACCAATACCATTGTTTTTCTTCTCTTTGCATTTCTGTCACTTTGGACAATGAAGATAGCCCCCTCAATTTTTAATTCTTTTTACATTAATTTCTTTTCATCTGTCATGAAGTATGGCAATGGTACTAAGCTTTGCAAATAGAGAGTTATGGAGAAATTCTCTCCTAAAATGCTTGACTGTGGGAACTTACACAGAAATTTTCAAGATTTTGGAAACATTATGATTTTCTTGTTGGTTTTTTTTTTTGTGCCAAATCTTATTCTAGTAAACTCAACTCTCCAATTTTTCTTTTTTTTTCTTTTTTTTTTTTTTCTGTTTTTAGGGGGCTTATAGCTGGCATTTTATTTAGTTTAATGGGATGCAGAAATTGTGCTCTGTCCATGTTGTTTTGTGTCAACTAAATGCTGTGGCTTAATCTAGCCTTGGAGAGTACTATGTCCTGATCTGATCTAGAGGTGTTGCTTTTAGAAGAGGACCTTCCCCCTCACACACACAGCAGCAAGCATAAAAGTAGCAGTCATTCTTCAGGGATCTGTGAGAAGGAGTGAAAAATAATGCCTGTTAGTCTACAGCTAGCTGTGATTTGGTGATAACCACCTGTGACTAACAGGGACAACAGCCCAAGTCTCATAAACCTTACTCTATGGTAGTTTGTGGATGAAGAAACTAAAGTAAGGCAGCCTTTGATCTGTCTATATGAATGTCAGGAAACTGGCTGTGCATTTAGGTTGATATATAATATATATAAAATATATATATATAAATATTTTATCTATAATATATTATAATAATATATTATAATACATAATATATATTATATATATATAATACTTTCCCTGTAATTCAGTATTTTTTATTAAAAAAAGCTTTGTGTGGATTCCATTAGAGGTGTTTAAACAGTATTCATCTGTGTATTAATTAAACTCTCAAAAGACTTCTCTCTTTTCTCTGTTAAAATTAGACAAGGATTCCAATTACATCTTTCTTTGGCATTAGCTAACTAATCATGGCCTTCAATTGCGCTGACTGGAAGGAAAGGAAGGATGGGATAACTGTGTAAAACTAGGTGAAATCTAATGTAAACTAGTCGGTTTAAACTAGCTGTTTCTAGAGGGCAGTTCATACAAAAAATAGGATAAATGCTTTAGGGATGAACTGAAGTATTTTGTATTCATTTAAAAAAAAGTAATCTGTGCATGGAAAATGTATTTTTTAAATATTCTGGTGGGCAGAGGATGTTCTCAAACTATATAATGTCATCTTACTCAGCACTAATCTATTCAGATTTCAAGACAGGTGGGAACCGGCAAACCTTTTGTCTGACTATGTCCTAATTGAGAGAGAATTCATCAGGTAGTGAACATGACTGTACTTAGTGTAAAGAAAATGATATACTGGTATGAAAAATAATTCACAGAGCCATTAGAGGTCTTTGTTCATTCTTCAAAATCTACCTTTTACGGATTTAGTAACTTAAATAATAGGGGATCTTTTTAGATTATTTTTAACCTGCTCTTGGTATCTCACTGCAATATCCTCCCTTGCCATCAGAGAGACATCAGATTTTCTATATTCTGCATTCACGAAGGGACTGGAGAAATTCTGACCTTCAGCAGCAGCAGGAAGAAACCTCATGAATGAGCATGGCTGTTAAATCTTTGTTCTGCTTGCTTTGACAGGTGAATTTTCTGGAATTAACTGGGATATTTTTTTCTTTTCCCACATCTAACTGTACCTACCTGCTTCGGACTGGGAACTTCACTTTTTGCCTGAGTGAGATGCATACTTTTCCATGTGTGACAGTATGCTGAACAACCCTGTCTGTGTTCGATATGGAGACTAGGCAGATTTACAGAATGGTAAAAGAATGGCAAGGGATCTGAAAATCTGTTCTGTCCCCACTCCCGTGTCACTGGACATTTTGTGTCATGCTGCTGAAAGAATCTAAGGTCAAACTTTGCCAGGCACAAGGCTACTTTCTTCTTTAAAAGGTTATTTCAATACATCAGCATGTGGATTTTAATAACCCAGTAGACAAGGGAAAAGTAGTCCTGCTACAAATCAAAACACTGTCAGCCTGTTCCCATTTAGCCATTTATTACTGGGGTTTTTTGCCTGTGGCTCTCAGTTTGATATCATCTCTGGACAGCACAGTGTTAAATGGCTTTTTTGTTAATAAAGCACATGAATTGGAGGATTGAAATCTGTGTGATTTAGGACTTTACAGTAAAAATCCAAAATTAGAGGCAATTAGAGGTAAATGGTATTGGCTACGTCTTGAGCAAATTTTTATCATTCTCATATTATCCTGATTAGACTACTCATAATTTCAGATTAGGAGTAGAAAAATATAATTTAAGTATGTGTGATTGGATTTTACAATTCGGGGGGGAAAAAGTGTGTGTCAAAACAACCTTTTGTGGTACTGTTCTATTTTACAAACTCTGTCAGATAGTAACATTTTAGCACTTTTCCCCAATATATACCTGTTCATATCTTCTAAAACCTTCTCTTCTAGAGCTGCTTCTTACTTTCATTTTCATTTAAAAAAAAACACTCAAAATTGTTACTAGTGATGTTATTGTTATTTGCAAATAACAATATTTCTGTGTATTTTCTAATGGTGCTGTCCACCTACCTCCGTTTTGCTCAGTTTATGGCCTGTATATGAGAAGAGTGATGTCGTCTTGTTCTCAAGTCAGGCACAATCTGTGGCAGGTATCACAGTGACAGTGACTCCTCAAATGACCCACATAGTTCAAAAAGTTTCCCAACAACATATGAACAAAATAATGTTATTATCTCTTTTTATATTATTCTGAGCATGGATACTCGTGGTGTTGTGCTGCGCCTCAACTATATGTAAGTGCATGCATCTCTTTTGATGATTTCACTGTTGATAGCAATATCTCCCTGTTTTAAGTAGACAGAGATTTTTTTTCCAAACCCAACTCACATCTAGAATTTCTAGAAGAAAAGTGAGTGATTAGTTAAAATGTGCTATCAGGATATTCCTAGTTTGGTCTATGGAGAGATATTTTTTTTGAGAGAGAGAGGAAACCGAAGGTGTGATCTCTGTAAAGCTGATGAATATAGGCAGAGAACGCTGAAAAAAACCCAGATTTTCTTCAGGATTTGCTCAACAGAACTTTTTAACACACAAATCAAATCAAATTTATTGTAACTCTCAGAGGTGCTTGGGACTGAATCAGTTTCTGGAAGTGCCACTGCTACATGAGGTCAGTTTATCGTAATTGCTTGTATCGGAAGTACTCCACAAACTGGAGGAAGAACTCCAGAACAGCTTCAGGTGGCCTGGCACATAGGCAAGACATCTGAGCTAGGAAAATAACCTGTAGTTTCATGCTCATGAAAATCAAGACGTCAGGAATCCCTTTCCACTTTTTCCTGACTCCTGGGTTAGCACAGTAGTCCACTGATTGTTTCTTTCTGCTTTGTCTCTACATCTCTAGACTATGGATACACCTTCCTAACTCCTCCTTACTTTCCAGCACAAAGCTTACTTACATAGGCACTGTGCAGTATCTACTATACTAGTTGCATAAATGAAGACTTCAGCTGGAACCAAGGAGCAAAGATTAATATTGTTTCCATTTAGTGTGGATGGAAAGAACTATTACTCTAACCATTCTGTGTTTCTATGATTCTATAATTTTTAGCCTAATTTTAATTCTGAAACTTTCAAATAACAATGTTTAAGCTCTTCACAATGATAACTTTCTTTTTACAATGCCCTCTATACTTATTATTAAACTAGTTGCAATAATTTAAATACTCCTAACTATTCCTCTTTTTTTAAGCCCAGCTGCAAAGAGATAAATGGTGGATAGACTGATTGTTTCAAATCACAAGCATGAGGGAACAATTATATGTCTGTTAAAAAGCTGTAGCAATCCTTTAATTAAATTATAGCTTTCTTTCTTGTGCTTCAGTGCTGCAGTGAGTGTTTAATATTGTACCTAACCACTGAGTGATATCTGGAGAGAAATGAGAGTGTGAAAGTAGAAATGCTTGTTGGCTTCCTGAATTAAAGGTGGTTTGATTAGTTTAAGGCACAATGACATTTTCACTATAAATTGAAGATATGACAAGTCAGAAATAGTTTATTTCTGAGTTAAAAAATAAATGAGTAGAAAATACTTTTCACTGCTTTGGAGGAATGAATTGGAGTATGTAATCTGAGGCAGAGTGGAGAAAATCCCACTGCACAGTAGATCAGTGTGTGTGGTGCAATGAAAACACAGGCTCTATGTACCTGAGAAACATAAAGCACGTTCAGCAGTAACTCAAGAATCGTGTCATGAGTATTGCCTGTAGTAACAGAAGGTCATCTACTCTGAATGTAAACAAACTCTTCCTTTTCTCATATCTCTAATAAGACTACATTTCTGATTTATTTAATTTCATCCCGGCATCCACTAACATGTTAATTGTTACTAGGGCATTTTACAGCTCTGGTTAGGCTGTACGGTGATAATGGGTGGGAGGAATCACAGCGTGGTTGAGCCTGGAAGGCACCTCTGGGGATCACCCAGTCTCACCTCCTGCTCATAGCAGGGTCAGATACAGCAGCTGCTCAGGGCTGTGTCCTGTCATGTCTTGAATATCTCCACAGATGGAGATATCTCCACAGCATTTCCGTGGAGTGGAACAAGCCTGTTCCACTGTTTGACTATGGCTATGGTGAAAAAAAAAATTTCTTATGTAAAAGTATTATCTCCCGTATTTCATTTTGTGCCTGTTGCCTCTCATTAATTCATTGGGCATCATGAACTGTCTCTGTCTCTGGTGTCGTTACTCCCCTCATCCAGCATTTATACACATAGGTAAGATCCCTCCAAGGGATCTTCTGTTCTGCACTCCGAACAGTCCCAGCTCTCTTGGCCTCTCCCAGTTAGAAAGCTGGTCGCTTGTCTGGATGGAGCTCAATCAAACAGGCTGGAAACTGTATGTTGCAGTGGTTTGTAGGTAAATGCGTCACAGTGCAGAGATAGCCACTCATACACTAAGTGTGAGACTCTTAAAATTGAATTTGTCCTCACACTTCCCCTCTGCTGGGACTGGCCTTTTTTTACCTTTTCAGGGCAAAACTATGACAGATCCCACCTGTCTGATGCATTTGGTAAATATTTTCTTTCAGCATCTGTGTCTCGAGCATAACATCACAGAGCAAAAGATCAGCTATGCTGCTGTACAACAGGCAGAGTCCTCTGGCAGGATCATGTGTGAGATACGCACAAAAAGGTGCAATTTCCACCTTTCCCAGTTGCTGTAGCCCCCATCTATTCCATTCTCTGATATATGGATGTCTCAATGACTGAGGCAGAGGAAACAGAGGGATTTCTGTGTTACCTTTGGGATGTTGCCACAGATGTTGCCAACAGTGCTAGAATGACCCCTCTGTACTTTCGGATACCTGACATTACAATGTCATCCATTGCACGGATGCAGGAGTGTCCAGGAGGACCTCTCAATCCCCAATGTACCCCTAGAGTGCCTCTGTGCCTTCATTTCTCAAATTATATAAGAAGGATGTACCACCTGGCTAGAACAAGTCTGCAGGAACCACCTCGGTATCTAGGAAGGTATGCTTTGCACAGTAGAGAGCAACTAATTCTGTTAAGTAGTACTAGAGGCCCTAACAGAGGAAGCAAGGGGGCTCCTCTTACTCATCGAGTACCTGAAAAAAAATAATAATAAATTACTCTTCTGAAGGCAATGGCAAACTCTCTTTGGCAGCAATAAAGTAAAAAAAAGTTCTCTCTCCTAAAGTCCTCTCACATTCATTGAGTTTAGAGAGTGAAAAAGAATTGTCACTTTGGCTTTGTTCATTATTGGGGTAGGATAAGATGTCAATCATATGCAAGTTGCATTCTGATTTGCAGGGTATAGTCTTTTGATCTAAAAACGTTACACATTGTAATATTACATGAAGAAAAGATGCTTTGCGGTTTCAGTCTGAATTCAAATATGTATAGTACAGGTCAATTGCAGCCTTTGGTAGAGCTGTGCAAGTGCCAACATTTTTCCTTTGAAGGAAATTCATGACTGACTTTTCAGTTTGTGTTGCTGTGGAAATCAGTGTGTTCCTGTGAGGAAGTTTGGTTCACTGACACTGTCTTTTCTGACACAATAATGTTCAGGTAAAAAATTTTCAGTTAGTTCAAGTATTACCACGTACAGAGAGTACCTTTGCGAGCAAGCCCCAAGTCTTATTTTAGCCCAAATCAATATTTTATCTGCGTAAAATTTCAGGGTAGGTGCTTTCAGTAACAGCATCCCACCTGACAGTACTTAATTTGCCTCATTCTCTGTACACCCAGGCACTTTGCTTCCTTCTGATGGGCACAGGTAGAGGTAGATGTCATCCATGTCACCATGGCTAGGCCACACAGCAGGGGTGAGGGAAGGAAGAAGTGCAGGTGGCTCCTCGGTTTACTTTTTATACTTGCAAGTATCTGAATTATCTTACTGCATTTCTACCTCTCCAGGGATAACCATGCAGTTTGACAGGTGGTGCCCCTGTCTTTTCTACCTCTACTTACTAGGGGAAGAAAGTAGTATTCAGCAGAACTAGAAGCATCACGTGACAAAGTATGAATCATGTTTTACATTTGAAATGATTTAAAGTATAACAGAGGTCTAAAAATTCTTTTCCAACTGGATATTTTCAATATCATTCACTGATGTGCTTGAAATGCTGAAGTTTCCTGTGGAAACCGATGTTTAAAAGCAGTGGCATTGAGTATGAGAAGACATCAGTGGCTTGAATTCTCTGGGAAGCCAGTGATAAGGTTAGATCACTGTAGATTTACAAAGTGAATTCTTTATAAAGATTGGTTATAAAGAGGAGAATTATTAGAAGGGATTATTTGACTGTCACAAGTACTGTCATCTTTTTAAATGTTTTAAAGGCCAGGTTCTGATTGGTAGGAAGAAAAGAGTTTTTTCAAATGTTAGGTACTGAAATGGGACAACCAAAGCAGTATAAAACTCCATGCTCTCGAATTAATTTGAGATTAATGCTCTCTTTTGTAGGAGTCTTTGGAAAAGGTAATTTTCTAATTCTACAAAATTGCTCATCTAATTTATGTATACTTGTTTCTTTAAGAAAGTGCCTTTAAGACTGTTCTGCATACCCCAGAATTATATCTCTCACCCTTCTGGTGTTCAGTTCTTTGCCCTAGTCTTTGATGCATAGGAGTAAAAAGGCCGAAAGGGAGCATGCGTTTTTTCCCTTAAGTATTCTGCTTAAAATACCATCTTTATTCATTCCACATCTCTCAGAGTTCTGGGTGAGTTGAATTTTTTTACTTAGCTTCCCTTCAGTTATTAAACTATATTATATCTTTTATTAGTAATGACAAAATAGATGAAGCAGCAAACGTTGAAAATGTCCTGTGGGCTCTACACAGCATTAGTCTGCTGTTCTGCCATTACTGCAGCCTCTCTAAAAGTTCTTAGGTATGAGCTATATGTATATATGTGTGTGGGGGAGAGATGGAGGAGAAGAATGGGGATATTTGCATAATCTGATTGAACCACCAAGCATCTGAACCAAGACTCCCAAGGCAGTCAATGGAGAGAGTTTGGCTCTTCAACAGAGTGATTCAGAGCACCTGAGCTATGCAGGCTGCTTAGAGAGACTACAAATCACAAATTTTAAGCTAGATGGTATAAATAATCACTTCTCCACCCCCACATGTTAAATTTACCATATGGTCATATGTAGATTCATGTCTGGATAGTTGTAAGCTGAACTTCTATCATAATAATGTATTTCAACCAATTAAGTATTGTTGAGATAGCAACTCAAGTAGTTATTAGTCATCTGTTAACCTCCACCCATATATATTTATCTATTTATCACTTTGTCTCACAGAGTGCAAAGAGACAGAAATATTGCTAAAACCAAAATAAATTTTAATACAATTTTTATCAAGTTCCCTGAAAATTGGCATATTCCCCATGGATATTGTGGAACTGAACTGATCCCCATTGAATGCTGTGTAAAGTACCACTCGGCAAATCCTATGGTCACATCATGTCCTTAGATGTACTTCGGTGTTTTCCATCTGCAATTCTCAGCAGAAATTGGTCTTGATAATTTTGGTGGTAGTTATCTCTATCTCCTTTTCACTGCAATTATGCACATACTTTAATGGACAAAAAATCTGATGGAAATGAAGAAACTGCATTTTTCTTCTAAAGTTCTTTTCCTGGGAGTGATGAAGTATGTATTCTCTCATTGAAGAAGCAAAAAGAACTACCACTACATTCATCAGGACTTTGACTTTATTTTCAAAGTGTATGGGCCACAATAACACTTTGAGTCAAATATATGACTTTTGTTGCTTTACAACTTCACCCTAAGTACTTGGGGATTTTGGCTCAGGATTCATGTTGCTCTTATTAATATACTCATGGATCTGGACAGCAGTCTCAAATAACTGAAGACTAACTAAGCACATCTTGGTGTAAATTTAGATAGCTGTACTATGAAAATCTCTCTATTCAAAGCATTCAATAAGCTGTCTCGCAAGAAACGTTGGACTTCTTGTTAAATCATTTCCAGTAGAAAGCCATGTTAAATGAATTCAAAGACTGTCACTGTTATAGCATAATTCCATATAGACTAATGCAATGGAACATAATAAATAAGATAATGTTGCGTTCGATGGACATAAGTCTAATACGGGTGTATGGAAGGCTTTAGCAAAAGACACATCATACTTTGAGTAACATAGTTATAGGGATTCAAGTACAGTTTGGATGACCTTGCAAGCTTGGTTAACTTGAACACCTAGTAACAGTGGGAGGTTACAACATTGCTACTAATTGTCAGTGTATATTGATAGTCTGAATTTTCTATTTTTTGTTTGAACATCAGAATGCATGGTATATAGGATTATTTGTGCAATGCTATTCCATCTTCTAATGTACGCATGTGAGACATTTCATTACATTTTTTCAAAAAGGTAATAAAATAATTGTATTTGAATTTTGGACATGCTGCAGTTCTTCCATAAAAAATTCTCAATTAAGTGTATCAGATGTGATCAAAAAAATTGTACACTTTGTTATGTTGCATTGCAAATTTCTTTCTAACTGTTGAATAAATATAGAGAGATATATAGTGTCAAGACTTGAATGATATTTAGTCTTCATAAGATAGAATATTTTGGTAAAAAAAGCCCAAATGTGAGGAAATCACTCGATCACTTAAATCTCAAGGTATTACTTTCAAAATGACAAAACAAAGCATTCCTTACAGTTCAGTATGACATAGTAATTCAGTTTTGCATTGCTGTTATATACATGTTACATCCAAGTGAGCTCAGCTTATGTCCTGAAAAGTTTATGAGAAAATTTCAGGTATAACACTTGATGGTGCTGGCAATGGTTGAAAGAAAGACAAGGGCAAGAGGAAGAAGTTACATGGCAATTTAGAGAGGGATATTTCACTATATGTTCTAGAGAAGAATCACTATGTATGTAAACATCATGCACTAACTAGTTATCAAAAGAAAAAGATACTTTTGGCAACCTAAATATTTAAATAACAATAATTTATTTTATTTGCCATTGGGTTATTACTATAAAGTACAAGCACCAAAGAAAATATGTTCCAGTATTTTAAAACAAAACAAAACAAATAAATGTAAAGCTTTGTTTATAGGGATGTGTTAGGGAAATTAATCATAATGATGTTAGAAATACCTCCTCCTCAGATTAACTTTGCTGCATTGAGTGATAATTTTTACAGGGGGAAGTCCTTAGCAAGAATGACTGGATGAGCTAAAATTAATCAGGCACAGATTTCTAGTCTTGATTTCTGGCTTGGGAGTTTGAGAGTTTGATCATGCCTATCTTAGCTCTACCACTTTTCCATTATATATGCGCCATCAACTCTTATTAGCAATGGGGCACACGTAAAACTGGGTTACTTGTAGTAGAAAATAATTTATAGCTCTCTATTAAAAAAAAAACAAACAACAAAACAACACAAAAAACCCAACATATTTACAAATGTTTGCAGAACAAAATATCATTGCTGTATTTCACCTGCGGGCATTTTTTTGCCAGGAGTTAGAGATAATCTATTTAGCTTTAGTGAATTTTCAGCATCTTTGAAGCAGCGTATTTTCTCACATTAAGTCTGCTGGTAAATGCTGGGAAAATCAGATTTTAAGTGGTTCTTTTGTGAACAAAGCAGAATATTTTATATGAAAATTTTCTGAACATCATCCACCCATTTGGCCACAGATTACACACTATTAGAGCAAATTAGGCAACAATTAAAGCTTGTATATTTACAGAATACTAAAATAAGGATTTTCCCTAAGTTGTTGTAAAATTTCATTGAAACTGTGCCAACTCTTAAATTAATATTTTAAAGATTAAGAGAAGCACAATAAGCATAAGCACATAAAATAAACAAGGAGAAATCTAATTGATTTTCTATGTAACTCAGGATTTTGCAGGTGAGGTGAAGTAACTTGGAGCATAATTGATTTTTAAGTATAATTGTATTAGCCATATTAGGTTTATGTAAAGCTTATTGTTTGTCATTTCTGCACGATCTTGAAAAAATTTGCAAACATAGAGGATTACTCCAAGCATAATTTTAAGCTGGCTATGAAATGCAGTAAAAATGCTTGGATAAGGGTTTGTGCATTGTTTAAACCAATCTAAAATAAAAACTAATTTCTCCAGTGCAGCAGTTTGAAAGTTTCAAGGAAGGGAGATGATGTGTTACACGTTCACCTTTGCAAACAAAAGCTTTTAAAAAAACGCATGGTTCAGTCAAATTATTTGTAGGTATCCCTTAAAACCTTCTGTCTTTTGTGAATTCAATACCTTTATCATGTATATGGAATTGTAGTAGCAAATAACGTTGTCAGTACGTTTCTCAAGCTACAGAATTGTAACACCAGTTATGATCCAGTCATATTGTAGAACTATTCTGAGTATATCTAGTCTTGGGATTTAAAAAAAAAAAAAAGTGATTTGTGATCTTTGTGGGTAGAGTAGAATCTTAAATTTTGCCACGTGCTTCCTGGGCTAGGATTCTTCTAACCTCACTTCAACCCCTTCCGTTATCAATGAGCTAAGAAGGTGGGAAGAGCAGTAAGAATGGATCAGTCTGACCACAACTTTTACTTTCCCATAGACTTCATCTGTGCAGCTGAAGAATATGTGATTATGGTGGTTGAGTTAGTGCTTATTTGAATAAATATAAGTCTGATTGAAAGAATAAAGCATTTTAGTTCCCCATCATATGGAATGTGTCCCTAGATTTATCTTTATTTCTTTTTTTGTGTATTTTGAGTGGTATCTGATAGGAATTTAATAACCACTTTAGTGGATTTTCCTACTGAATGTAATTCTCATGCAATCCAAACATTCTTTGATATTTTATCAGCTGCCTCAGAGAAAGATCTTTCATAGAACTAGAATGTCAATTCTAATGTGTGTTTTTAAAATAAGCTTTTTGAGCTTTACATCTTTTGCTAGACAAATTGTAAGTTCCTGAAGCATACAGATTGGTACAGCAAAATGCATTAATCACAGCTTTTTGAGTGTTCTAATCATCAATCCACGCTTAATATACAAATTTGCGGAAAGACAATTAGATAACTAATTTCAGTTCCTGTGCCAAAGGATGAACTATAATAAGCTTTAAGTAAATATTAAGTGGAAAAGATTAACATTTCATGAAGCTGAGCCTTAAGCAATTAAAAGTCAGTGAAAGATTGTTGAATTCATACCAGTAACATAATCGCTGACCCAAAAGTGTGTCAGCACTGCAACAATAGGATAGAACAAGGATAGGGGTCAGGGTTTTTTCTGCTGCCTTGGTTTATCTCATGTTATGATGTGGCAGTGTGTCTCCTGTTGTATACGGGTTGGAAATTCACTAATGCAAGTGGTGGCGGCAGGACACTCGCATAGCAGTAGTACATCACTGTGTCACAACACAATATATTGTCTTGAGCTCCTGAAAACACAGCTTCTTGGTATATAAATGGTACAAAAAGAACTGTATAACATTTTATCCAGGTATGTCAGAATGGTTGTAAGTGAATCTACTCAATTCATTTTGCAGTGTTCAGGAACAACATTGATAAGAGTATTATGCTAGTTTCACAACTGAATAGGAATAGGTAAATAACAATTCCCTTGCATTTTTGTTTGTTTCACAACCTAAATGTCAGTTTGCTAGTTAGTGGGAGGGGAGTATATTCTGTAATCTATACAAAGGTCTTCTGTAAATGCAAAAGAAACCTTCTTTGGATGACTGGCATGTGAAAAAGTTACACTTCAGAGGGTGAGAAACAAGAAACTAAAGAAGAAACAATTTTTTTATATATGTAAACAAGATCAGATAATCAGAAAAGTGACCGTTTCTGAATAACTACAAAGTGTGCGTCAAACGTTCATGAACTGTAACTCAACCATAGCTTATGACAGGAGATGAGAGAAGTTTAGATCCTAGCACAGGATTGCTTATACTGAGCTTTGGAGATTATATAAAAGAAAAGTTTCTGGATTCAGCTGTCAACAGTGCTGTCAAAATAGCTACCTGCTGGTTAGGGAAGAGTGAAAGGTGGCATCTCATCAGAAGGGCCTTTATTCACTGCAAATAATGAAAAACATGCGCACAACTTCACCATAACCTTCCAGCTGACAAATGTGACTTGTGCTTTATTCATGTGTTTATATGGGAAGCTGTTCTGAAAGGGCAATGTCCCTCCCACCCCAGTTTTCAGGGACCTTCTCTCAGGGAACTTTGTCAACAGAAAAGCTACAGAAAGACTGAAGGAGCACTAAATAAAAAGCTGAAATATTAAAAAAAATACAGTTCTGTGAATATAAGTTTCTCCTACAGTGATGACATGCCTGTTGTCGCTGTCTCCCAACAGAATAAAGAATTGCATGGGTCCAATTCTGCACTCCTGTGTTCATATGGCTCCTCTTGTCCTCAGCAAAAGACATGTTACCCCATGGTTCCATTTTCTGAGGCTAATAACTCAGTGAACGATTGCCTGTCTCTCACAAAACAGAGAGGCCTCTGAGGTGGGCATCAGGCATGGGCATAATACGTGAGTGTGCACACGTCTGCTGATGGAGCATAACATCTTGCTGCTTTATGTAACAGTGTGTTAAGATACTTTGTGAAATACTGTTAATAAAATATTAAGCCTTTTACCAGTGTATTCAGTACAGTGATGGAAGTTAAATGTTAAGTTTCCCGAGGGACGTGCCTCCAGCCTGATATGAATCTAATACAACCTCACCGACTCCATCTGAGCTCTGACTTTTGACAGTACCCGAGGGCTTGCTGCTTTCAACTTTTCTCCCACATTCTAGTTAGAACTGAGATTTTTAAAAAAACCCAACAAATAAATGGAGGTAGTTGCTTCACCAAGAGTACCTTGGCAGCTCATAGAGAGGGTAGAAGAGACTACGGAGCAGACACATCACAGTCACACTTTGTGCTATGATGTGATGCAGAGGGTGTGAACAGCCAGTCTTTTGGAAAGGTGTATAATAATTAACTCTGAGAGTCAGATCGGTTTTCCTGTAATGCCACGGTGCCTCCAGCAACATATGTCAACGCCAGATGGCTCACGTGCCTGCATATATGTCCTGTAGGTGAGACAGGCGACACTTTCACATGATGAGTCCTTGAGCAAAGCAAACCAGGGTAAGAATTTCCACCCTCTCCCTCTCCGAAGCTGTATGTTGCTTCTCCCTTTCTCCGCCACAGCTTACAGACCTCTCTGCCAGCTCGCAGGTATGGACGGGTTCACCCCACTGATCAGGTTCAGAGTGCAGACTTGCTTAGCTGAGGATGCGTAAACCAAGAGTTTTTGGTGAAATTGGACATTTTATCTACTGCATAAAACATACATTTTATCTAGTAGATATTTTTATGTACTGTAGCAGTCTAAGAGGTAAAAACTCACCCAGAAACCTGTCAAGCAACCTTATTAATGTGCATGTGCCCAATGTGGCACGGCAGCTGCCTCTAACTCAAATATTGCTGCAGTCATACTGTTTTGAAGAACTCACACATACCTTCCTGGTGTTGAAAATGTCGTTTCATTGATGTGCTGCATCGTCCCAGCTCACCACACCACTCTCCTCGACACGAGCAGAAAGGCGCAAAGGAAAGAGTAGCAAGATCTGTAGTAAGCTCTAAATGTCACTTGGTGTGAGAGCAGAGGGAAGAAGTAGGCTTTATCTCTGCAGGAGAAATCGAAGCACACCCGTAGTCATAGACATTTTCTACAACTGTATCTCTGGTTCTCCACTGCAGATTAGTCTATGGAAGCAGCCTAAATAAATAGCGTGTGCTTGATTTAAACATTGCTTTTTATTTGAAGTAACATTCTATTTATTTCTGGGTTTGAAGATATTTAAATCATGTTTGTGCACGACAGTATTACGTGTACTGAAAGGCAACAAAATGCTTTAGCAGTTAAGCAGAGATGATGAATTTTGAAGAAGATCAAATCGTCCTGGCATTAGTTTCACTAACAGGGAACTTTTAGTTTTGGTGAAGTTTTGCAGAAGGTCAAAGCTTAACCCTTGTCAGGTATAACTGCTCCCATACCTTCAGAAACAAGTTTCTCTTCTCTTCGGGTTATCCATCTTATTCAATTCAACACATGCTTAATTTCTAGTCAAACTGAATACAAGCTGAATAAAAAGAGGAATGCTTATTTTTGTCTAGCAATGCATATTTTAATTGGAGATACAGGGAGAACTGAATTAGTTGCCCTAAAATCTTGGTTTGGATGGTGTGATATAAATTGTTCAATTAGCTAAGTGCAAATAATATTTCATTTCTTCAATAAAAGGCTTATGTTCAGATATAGAACCTGTTTTAATAAAGCTTTTTCTTCTATGTACAACATATTTGAGGCATTTTTATTTAAACAACTGTAAATGCTGGCTTAGTTTACTTAAAATTGAATCAAATTTCCCTTTAATTACAGCTTGATGCAAATCAGAAACAAAATATAAAGTGTGCCCAGTAAACTGTTTACACAAGCATTATGTTTAGTATTTGATACTATAGCACAGAGCAATGGGAGTCCCTGCCAATGTATCCAGACCCTTAAAGCCAGCAGCCTGGAGTCAGATTTGGTCTGACCCGTGCAAACAGCAAAGAGGGACCAGTGTAAGGAAAGACCTTTTCTTCCTTTGTCCCACATCTGCTGGACAAAAACCACACACAGATCTGGACTTCATACACACCAGAGAACAATTGCTACCTGGTCACTGCTGGTCTGAAGTACTCTTGCTTCCATCCAGTTGTGACGCAGCAGGGATGCCTTCTCTTGGTGTGGATACAAGTACAACAGTGAAATAATCATAATGAGCTTATTTCTTGACTTTTGTTTTTACTAGCCTCTGGAAATTCCAGAGGAGTCCTTGTTTCTGAATTTTGGTGTCATTTCAGTCACAGTGTATTTACAAATTACATTTCCATGGCAACAATGTTCACGGTTATCTTAAATACTGTCACCAAACATAAAATACGCAAAGCTGAAAAATTGAATACTCAGGTTTCCTCTTTTTTTGAAGTCCTTAGCTTTCACATTTATTTGAAAAGCCAGATTCGGTCTCCCACGTATTGATCTAAACGTGATGTCAGCACTAAATCATGAGTGGCGTGTGAGCTATTATACCCTAACATTTCCAGCATATGGAAAAGAAGTGTCCTGTCTCCACTTCAAGTGTGCTTCTCATCTCTAGAAGAGTTTCAGTCTCCCTAATGTGCAGGAAAGATGAGGCTAACAACCTAATAGTGTTTGTAGTTTAAATGCTAGCGTGTTGCTCCATGCTGAGTCTGGGTTTAAAAGTAAATTGGTGATAGTGGAGAGGTTGGCGATGGTCCTCACCATCACCCTGTTCCTTTTGGGGGCAGAAGGGAAGAACAAATGAGCTTTTTCTGGTCCTCATTTTGAAGGAAAGAAAGACAGGCACTGGGACTGGAGAGGAGCCATGTCATGCCTCAGTAGGTCTGCACATCCAGAGGATGGCCAATGCCTGTGCACCTCAAACTCACTCAACTCTCAGATAGGGCTGTCTTTATCAGCGCGTTCTTCAGGACTCAGCCCACATGTAGGCCTCAGAAAGGGGGTGTTTGTCTCTCTGATGTGTAAGGACCCAGTGGTAACATCTGAAAAATAATAACAATAGCACTCTGGAGGCTTCACAGTATATTGGAGTGTGAAGTGCCAATTCATTTTCTGTTACTGTAGCTGTCTTAAACTTATGCCTTTCAGCAAAGAGCTGACAAGAACAATCCATCAGTTTGTTTCCCACCCCCTTTATATTAAAATGAGTTTGGCTCTTTTGTTCAGTTTCTTTGTTTTGTTTTTCAAGTACTTATTTCTTAAACTTGTAAAACAGGCAAACAAGCTGCCCCCTGGCTCTAAGTGAGGCACTGCAGTACTGAGTGGGAGACTGGCATGTGAACAAAAGTCATCGCTCAAGAGCCTCCATGGGGAGGATGCATTTTCCTTCTTCTAGATAAGAAAGAAAATGAGAGGTGCAAACTTACCATAGCTCCCAGTTACTGAAGAAAATGGAAGTGGAGGGAGGTCCAAAGTCAAGCCCAGCCCGTTGGGTGCTGTCCTCCTGAACACACCCCACACCTGTTGTTTAGAGCTTTCATCGCTGAAGGCTGGAACCAGCCTGCCCAGGCAGGCTGTACCCATGGCTCACTATCCTTACCATTAGGTTTTGTTGGGAATTTTCTTGATACCTGACTGAACTCTTCTAGTTTAATTTAAAGCCATTACTCTTTGTTCTGCCCATACAGGAGATGGATTTATTCTTTTTATACCTGTCTTTTTATGAAGTTGAAAGAATTACCTAGCTTTCTTATGCCCTCCATAATCTTCTCTAAACAGCCTTTTCTAGTTCACATACTTTAGACTGTTCTTGTTATTCCCCTGTCTCTAATTACTTTACAAATTTTTAAGATCAATTAAACAGTTTTCCAAACAGTTCAGAGTGTAACATCACAGGTTCAGCATCGATGTCACTTCCTATTGAACTATGTCCTGTTTTCCTAAACCATTTCAGTTCAGTTTTCATTTGTTCAGTTTTCTTTGCATTTGATGCCATTTGAAAGTTTAATTTAGGTTTATTTCTTTTGTGATACTAAAATACTGAGTAATGCTGGATCCAGGACAGATTCACGTGGAACCCTTTCTCCTGTTTTGGCAGCAAAACACTGATAAGTGCCATTGAAAGACGCAGTGTGTTCTGCCCTTGTACTCAGACTTCTGTGTGGTTCTGGAGAACCAGCACATTAGCACATTGCTGGCCTAAAACTATTTCAATTCCTGAACTTTGCACAGGTGGGCCTCTTGCCATATTGCAGTGCCTACTATGTGATTGTACTAGCTCAAACTGCTGCTACTTTAGGGTACTGGAACATAGGATTTTGTAAAGGAAAGTAGATCAGAAAGAAATAGTATTATTTTGCAAAGTTCTTTGGACCTAAATTCTGTGCTAGGACTTAAACATTTTTTCATGACTGCTACAGCAGATGAGAACGCACATGAGCTAAGACTAGAATTAATGTAGTTATAATTAAGCTGCTCTCAAAGTCATTTGATATTTTAAGTTGTTGAGTTGTTTCCAGCCCATTAACTTTATTTAGGCATAATTACATTTTTTGACCTGTTAGTCCAGATAAAGCCTCGATCATGGTTTTACATATGCTACAGGGCAGTAGACATACTGCACAACGATGTGTCTTGGGTTTCTAGTGTGGCCGCAGATATCTGATGATGAGTTGTTGTGGAGTTTGGGGTGGGTTTTTTTGGGATAGAGGAGCAGGGAGATGCTTTGAGGTGGTTGTAGGTTTTTATTTTGTTTGCTATTTGCATTGTTCTCTGGAGTTTTTACATTCTTTGTCAAGGCTATAATTGCTTCTCAGATTGTTGCTCCTTTTCCTTTCATGACTACTGTAACTACACCCTAGGTATTGTTTCACAGTTGGCATCCTCTTTGCCAAAGATGATGATATTACATGGAACCATTCCAGAATTAAGAGAATCCCTGTTTTACTAATTTTGTGGAATTGTTGTGGGATTTAAAGCTTCATTTTATACTTGGCTTCCAGTGGTCTGAAAAGTATTAAGCAAGAAGTAAGAAATTGGCCAAATATTTCCCCTTGCACAGAGGTATCCCTCAGTCTTTCAATCAGGAGCACCCTTGTTTGATGGATGGAGGTTGATTTTTGACTTTGAAATACATGAGTCACATTTTAAGGGAAAACAACATATTTTGACTGTTAGGAAGGTGTTAGAAAACCTCTGCCTGTGGACAGGAGTCTCTAAGGAAGGTTGAGGTGCTATATTTGGAGAGTTTTAGGGAGATAAAGGTGCAGGGACAGTTTCATTAGTTCCCTTTTGCTTTCTGAATGTTTTTTATTAGGATAGAGATGAGCGTTCCCAGTCTTTAGTGATACTATGCTCTGTTACATAGGCATTGCTGCATTAGTTAGCAAGGCATCTCAAATCAAGCAGAAAGTCTGCATTAGATGCAGCGACGTGCTCCTGAGTTTAAAATGAGGCATCTTATCCCCACAGTGGAGTCTAGAGCACGTCCAGGCTCTCTGGTCCCCCATGGTAGTGGTGGGGGTAGTTCGGTACAGGCTGACAGGATCTCCGCAAGCTGGTCCTCAGAGCTGGATGCTGCTAGACAAAGTAAGGATAGGGATGTTTAAAGACTGTTTCTCTTTCCAGTCCTTAGGCAGGGGTTCAGAAAACATCTGTTATTGATGTCGTGGAGTCTCTTTTGAATTAAGTCTAAAGAACTTAATATAGGTTTTGTGCAAGTGGTACAGAAGAAAAATATTTTCATCCCTAGCATGTAACAGCTTTTTTCCTAGAGATGAGAAAACTGGGTTCGGCTCCCTCTTCAGCTTCAAGGGCTTTGAATCCCCACACACCAAATAATGCTTACAGTGAAAAAATACAAACACAGATGTGGGAACAAAAGACAAGATGGTCCTAACCACAGGCCATGCTCTTGATTGATAAATGAATCTTGGGTTATATTTGGTCTGTCCTTACCAGAGGACATGGAAGGCCTAGTCCATCTAACCCCCACCTACAATATGGGGCAATCCTGCAGTTGGTGGATCATGTGGATTTGGATCCCCCAAAATCGAGGGAGGAATTTTCTCACAATTTTTCACATCTTCTAGACTAATATTAAGCGAATATCACCTCCCTCTCGTCTCAACTAAATGCTGTGTGAATCTAACAGTTTCAGCTGGTATTGTTTAGGTGTCATCTGAAAATGTCCACCAAAATGAGCTCTGAGAGGCAAGGTGTTCCACTGCAGAAATTTTGGGCTCTTATCTAGTTTTGGTGTTAGTCCAAGCCACCTTTTGGTCACAGGTAGCCTCATAATGTAGATTAAAGTCAAGCAGAGAAACACCTCATGAATTCAGGCACTTCTTGCATTACACAGGGATAAGAGAAAGCTTTGGAGAGTTAGGAGTGGAACTGATGCACTTCCATTCCTCTTAGCACTTTGGTGGATTTCATTATTTATGACTAAAGTGAAACAAATCATCTCAATTATAAGGATTGTATGAAGAGATGAAACTCACTGATGAAAAGTGGGTAAGCTACAGTATTTAATTAATGGGTTTAATTACTGCATCTAATCATTGTGTTTAATTAATTATTGTGTCTAATTAAGATAACATTAGCTATGAATAAGCTGTGTTGGTCTGGATGGAAAACCATCTCTCCACTACCAGTCTCCCAGGGAGAATCTGCCATTAAGCATTGAACTGATTCTTTGGATATTGCTTGCTTCCTCCTGTGTGAAGCAAGGAGGCATGCTTGGAGGGTGAGCTGGAGCTTTAGCTGCAGTTATATAAGGCTCGTGCTGCTTTACATCTTTGTCCCTCTCTCTTGTTTAACTTCACTCAGCTATGACAATTTCACTGCTGGACTTCAAAGGTAGCCACACAACTCTCCCAGGGAGTCCAGATTAAGTACCTGAAAGCAAGGTATTGTACACATGAAAGGTACTATACAAACTTCAGTCACTTCAATGATGCATACTATTTTGCATTTCTTTCTGATCTTTCCAATTTCCTATATTGTGCTGCTGTGCCTGTAAATACAAGTAATATTTTCTAAAGGGCAGAAATAGTACGTGTGTTGCAGACCACCAAAAAGATACTTATATAGACTGCAACAGGGGGTTTGTGTTGCATGACCAGGGTTTGACATGGGAATATATAGGGAGAATGCAAGGATATGGTTTGCTGGGATGGAGGTGGAAGATTGTGTAATGTGGAAAGATAAAACCTTGGCCTACATTTATCCCTATTGCCTGCTAGGAGCGGTCCCTGAAGTGAATCAAATCCAGAAGAGTCCTGGCTCTTCCTCTCAGGGGGTGTTAGTGGTTTTACTTCAAAGGAGAGTTTTGAAGTAAATACACACAATACAGACAAACGGCGTTTCAGGCAGTGGGAGCTAACCAGAGAGCTTAGCTAACTGCCTGTAGATGTATCCTGAGATTACCTGAGGATCCACCTATTGCTAGCGGTGGTGGTTTGTTACTAAATGCTGGTTCAGTTCCTCATTTCCACAGTTGTGGCTCCCCCATTAGCCACCCTGCAAACAGTCCAGCCACGTGACAATAAAGTTAGCAGCTCATTTTGAATGTGAGGATTTGGATACTCTGTTTAGGCAACCTTGGTTTCTTAGGGCTTGTTTCTTTTGTTTGTCTACCAGAACATCTCTTTTGATGGGTGGCTGGATCCATCTTAATAATTTATGGTTTTTTCTTGACAATGTGTAGTTTGTTCTCAGGGATGGCTGTTTTAAGAGTTTGCGTTATAAGAACCACCTATCAAAATGAAGTACATGCTGTGAGCATAAACTGAACTACACATATAGCACCCCTGCTAGGTAAAACAGAAAAAAAAACATATACAATTTTAATAACTCTATCATGTATGGAAGTACACCACCTTCACAGATACAACACTCACCTCCCCTTTCGAATCCCCAGGAAGACCATCAGAGTTATGATATTCATCTATATATGGAACTTGGGCAAAGGCAGAAACATATATCTCTGTGTTTTTTGTGATGAATGGATAAGATCTCTTTTGACCAATTTTTCTGTAAGGCTGAATTATGCATCCTTCAGCTGATAGGCTTCAAAAGGCAATGGTATTATTTTGCCCTTTAGTTCCTGAAAAACAAAGGCTTTGTCCAGTGGCAAGAGGTCATTCGTTTTCAGAGGAAATGATGTTTCTCCTGGTATTTCACGAAAGTTTAAAGACTGACTTATTTTGTCAGAAGGCACTCAGGTGAAGAACAGCTGACTGAAGGAAGTTGGCAGCTGTTATTTGGTGAAATTCTTTAGTGTTTCTGCAGTAGATTCTCTTATTCAGTTATTTGTGGTAAAGTCTAGGATACAGCTGAGTAAATAACATGAAGAAATAGAATGTGTAAAATCTGAATTTCTCTGAGAAGTTCCCAGGGGAATCGCAAGCTTTGACTAGAACAAGTATAAAGAATAGTAAAAATATTATAGTTCATTACTCTTGACTTGTCTTTGAACAAAGCAAAAAGAAAAAAAATTGCAATAATTTAGTCTAATAACTGGAAATAATAAAATTGATGTGTCACTTTTTTCTGTAATGACTTGCACTTTTCACTTACAGCCCTGCAAGTATGAAGTCACTGTTTCAATTCATAATGTTTATAGTGTTTTATTTATTTTTTAAATATGTAAAGGATTTCTTATATTGAATTCTTAGGGAAATAATTTAACAGTTCCGGTGGTATTATACCTCTTAGCTTTTCTTGGCTCATTTGCATCCCAAAGAAATAACTTCTTCCTGAAAGCAACTTGCAGGAACACCATGCACAAAACATTCATTAAGAGTCACAGGAGTGACAGGAACCAAATTAGAACAAGAACATTGCCATAACTATGCATGTCCAAACTTGACGGGCAATGAGAATAAACACAAACACAAATACAATTTCAGTGAATGTCTTTACTTGTGAAGAAATAGCTAAAGCCTAGAAATCACATTTCACTCCCTTGTATTTACAGCTGGGAGAGAATAGTCATTGTCTCTCAGCCTTTACGGTCAACTGTCCTTTAAGGTGAACCACTACCGATATCGATTGCAACATAAGGTCAGAGATATAGCCGAGGCTATTTCCCTTTTAAGTGGACAGGAAGGATAAGAAATGGCTTCAGTGGCACAATCCTTCGCTGGCTGTTGGAGGTGAGGGAGGCAGAGGGCAGGCAAAGAGCATAACCATCCAGTCTGTACCAGCACAGAGATATCCAACACTTACAGCTGTATATTTGGGGCTTGCATCTTGCATTCCTGTGCTGCTTCTCAAATTAACTTTGAATTTCCAGCTGAAGGCTTAGTTCTCCACTGCTGCCATGCAGAGGCATAAATATCTAAGGATCTGGTCATTCAGCTTTTGGGAGGATGAGGTAGAAATTTTGTTGATGTAGAAATTATGTATGGATTCCTTGAAAATTTTCTGTTATGTTATTTGCATGCTTTTGCCCCTAGGCACTTGCATCAAGTCTTCCTCAATGGCGAAGGCTGCAGTGCACCCAGGATTTTGGTTCCTCAGTTATCCAGGAGACTCGCTCATAGCACATCAGATTTCTCTCTGTATCTATGGGTTTTCTTCCTTTGAAAAACTGAGTGCAAGTAGGGCTGGTGAGCACCCAGATCTTGGCTTAGTATGAAGATAAGACATAGTGGGAGCACAAATGTAGTGTTTCTACAAATGTAGAAACCTGAAAGGAACCCAGAGTCAAGCAGTGGGAGGTGTCCTTGCCCATGGCAGGGGTGTTGGAACTCAATGATCTTTAAGGTCCCTTCCAACTCTAACCATTCTGTGATTCTATATACATAACTTCATGGGCGTGAGGAACTCAGCTGTTACCCCATGGAGTTGCTCCCAGATAAGACACCAGAAATCCTCCAGGTGTGGGGGGTTAGTCCCTTCTCCCACGGGACCTTGTGAGAGAACCATTTCTCCTTACTGTCAGAAGACACAGGCCACCTCATCACCGTCCTGCTCCTTGCAGTGCTGTGCATCCACCTTCCTGCTGGCAGAGTCCAGCTCCTTTTAGACAGGCGGTGGTCACTGGAAATCATCTCCAGCCTGGTTTGAGAACCCCCCACCAGCATCTTTTTGTGATCTGTCTCACAGATGAAGAACTGTATATTTTTTTATTTGGAGGACAGAATGAATGAGTACAGTTATAATTTCTCTTATGTGCTGTTATTAAATAAGTCTGATAGGTTTTTCTTGTTTGTATTTCTCACCCTCCCTGAGATTCAGCCATTTGGACTCAGCTAAGAACTACGGTTTAATTTATTTTAAGTAGAGTTGTTCTGTTTTCAATTATTTTCTGTTAGCTCCCAACGGACTGTTCTATTGGGGTATTTATTTTTCAGCTGAAGATTACTGTTACCATCCTTGGATCATTTATTAGCTGATGACAGTGCTTGCTGACTTGGTGGAGAGATTGCAAGGAAAACTAATATACTAGCTTTCCTACTATATTAAGGACTTCAGAAGTAAGGGAAAAATGTTTTTTCCCTCACATTTTAGCAGAGATCGAAACTGAATCATTTCTTTCCTCCTGAAATTGAAAACAACATCTCTTAAAGAAAGTTTAAGTGGAAAAAACCTGTTATACTGTGTTTCCTTTTCTTGCTCTAAAAAAAGCACACTAAATCCAGTCTTCATTCCCATACAGTTAACTAAGAAATGTTATGTGAGTATATCTAACTGACATTTTGTCTGTCACATTTCATTGTTGGAGATACTGCTTATATTTCGTAAAGCCAGTCTAACAACTCAGTGATGATTAAATTCTTGCACCAGTCTGGTGAATTTATGTTGCTTGTTTGTTAAAGTATGCAGCTAAGGAAGCATAAGAAAGCACTTGAGCCACTTTGAGCTGCAAATAAATTGAGAAGATAATTCCCATCATCTTAGCAAGTTTACTTGTTTTTTTCCTGGACCTTAAGTACTTTATGATTACAGAAGAGTAATATGTATACCAAACTGTTGCTTCCAGGAACGGTAGCCATTAGTCTATTTATCAGCATGGCATATATGTGCATTGGACTATCCCCTTATCTTTTGGCAGCATTATTTTTATTGTTCTTAAATGACATTTCAGCTGAAAGCTTTAAAGTAAGCTGTGCCTCACAGATGCAAATGAAGAGACCCTTTTCATTCAGTCCCACCCTCTTCCATTTTTCTCATTTTTCTCTCTATATGAGCGTGTGAATACGTGTGTTTTATTCAAAAACAGAAAAAACAAAAACAAACAAACAACAAACTACCAAGAAAAAGACCATCTGTTTTTAAAAGACACCATTTTTTTCATGCTTTTGACCATACCTTCTCTGTATTTCTTCTAATAACTTTCATGTAATTAGACCTATGGATTCTGTTCAACAGAGTTTTGTGTGCTGCCTTTTTCATTACCAGAATTTCAGTGTTGGGAGGACTCTCGCCACTGGCTAGTGCAGATTTTGCAATACAGCCCTGACAGCCTGAGTCTTCTCAAATTCAATCACAAGAGGAGCTGCCTAAAAGATATTGAGTATTGTAAATGGGCTGTCAAAGGAATTCCTCATTTTCTCCATTCCCAGCGCTGTGCAAGCATAAGTAATAACTGTACAACTTTCTCTGTGGGGCTTTCTTTGGTTAGAGTTCCTCGGCAATCACGCAATCTGACATTCACAGAGTGCAAGAGTAGAATTTGTGGATTAGAGTGATTTTTTAATATTAAAGCCATTTGTGAATACAAATATAAAAGCATATGTGCATACATATGTCTACTTTGGGGTTACCATCTGCCCATGGCGTATACATGCTAGCTGGCATTTTGGGAAAAGCTGAATAATCTTTTTTTTGGAATTAAAATAACATCTATCACTATGTACATATGCTCATGCTCAACAGGCAACTGCTTGCCTATTCTGAAGATAGTGAATGCATGTAGTCTCTCTTTCCTTCATAGTACATTAATCTTTTAGGTATAATGTAATGACACACAATTGCTTGATTGCTGTTTCTCTCTGTAGAATCCCTCAAGGATGTTAATCTGCAGTGTGATAATGAGCAAATATTTTTTAATGTCTGGTATTGGTGTTCCATAGGGTAATACCACAAGAGGTGATTTCCAACTAAGATATTCCTGTGGGTTTTTTTGTTTTTGTTTTTGTTTTTTTTTTTTGCTTTTTCTTTCTTTCTTTTTTTTTTTTTTTTTCTGAGCTAGAACTACAAGCTGTTACACTTGCTTTCAAAGAGCAAATAATGTTAGTATGTATATTTGTGATACAGAATAGCTGTGAATGACTGCACCGGAAGCAGAGAACAGTTACTACTAGATTAAATTAAATAAAACATTAGAAAGAACTGATTTACTACCAGCAAAGACTAGACCATATAGTGGTACTGCTCAATCTTCCACCACAAAGAATCCCAAGGATTCAGGAGAGTTACAGGATCTTACGACATCAAATAAGTTTGTCTTCTGTAAGTCACACTTCCAGCATGACTAACTCATTGCAAAAACTGACTGAATGCCAGGTTTATGTCAGGTTTCTTTTAGCTGCAATGGAAAAACGTGTATCTAAAACCCTAAAGTAGCTTCTACTCAGAGAAATTGTATTGCTGTCTGTGAAGTCCTGTGATGAATTAGGGAAAATAATAATTAAAAAACAAGTGGTTTAAGTAGCAATCTATCACTCCTTGTAACAAATGTACAGTATTTATGTTGCTACTTATATTTTAGCAACTGCCCATGCTGCTTAAGCGCAGACTGTTCTGACAGCTATGATAACGGAGACATGGACAGTGACAAGTCGGAGACATGGACAGTGGGATAGAGTGCACCCTCAGCAAGTTTGCCGACGGCACCAAGCTCGGTGGCGCGGTCAACATGCTGGAGGGAAAGGATGCCATCCAGAGGGACCTGGACAGGCTTGAGAGATGGGCTCGTGCAAACTGCATGAAGTTCAGCCAGGCCAAGTGCAGGGTCCTGCACCTGGGACATGGCAATCCCAGGCACAAATACCGGTTGGGTGGAGAATGTCTAGAGAGCAGCCCTGAGGAGCAGGACTTGGAGGTGTTGGTGGATGAGAAGCTCAACATGAGCCGGCAGTGCACACTGGCAGCCCAGAAAGCCAACCACATCCTGGGCTGCATCAAAGTGTGGGCAACAGGTTGTGGGAGGTGATTCTGCCCCTCTACTCTGCACTCGTGAGACCCCACCTGGAATACTGTGTCCAGCTTTGGAGTCCTCAACAGAGGAAGGACATGGACCTGTTGGAATGGGTCCAGCAGAGGTCCACGAAGATGATCAGAGGGCTGGAGCACCTCCCCTATGAAGACAGGCTGAGAGAGCTGGGGTTGTTCAGCCTGGAGAAGAGAAGGCTCCGGGGAGACCTCATAACAGCCTTCCAATATCTGAAGGGAGCCTACAGGAGAGCCGGAGAGGGACTCTTTGTCAGGAGATGTAGTGACAGGACAAGGGGTAATGGTTTTAAATTGGAAGAGGGGAGATCTAGATTAGATATTAGTAGGAAATTCTTTACTGTGAGGGTGGTGAAGCACTGGAACAGGTTGCTCAGGGAAGTTGTGGATGCCCCATCCCTGGAAGTGTTTAAGGCCAGGCTGGATGGGGCTTTGAGCAACCTGCTCTAGTGGAGGTGTCCCTGCCCATGGCAGGGTGTTGGAACCAGATGATCTTTAAGGTCCCTTCCAACTCTAACCATTCTATGATTCTATGATAACAAGTTGTTCCAATGAGACATCGAGGTAATAAAACTCCATTTCCAACACACTTGGTCCTTTATCCTCAACACCTACAGTAACTTCAGCTCATGCCCCAAATCCTAGAGCACACTCACAATGGGAGACACAGTCTAACTTTGTCTGGTGCACAGGGCTCAGGCAGCCATTGACCCGTAGTTGCTACTGGATCTTGAAACCTGTGAAGCAAGCTTACTTCTTGCTTTTTGGTATTTGATTGAAACTGGCCTATGGATCTATAAATCAGTAGGGAAGGAGATCACAGAATAGCTGATTTCCTTGAAATCAGACTAACATTAGCTCCATAAAGTTCTGACCTATTTTATGTCTCAGTAATGCCATATTCTCCCTCCACCGTTTTAAAGTAAAAAGACTGAGTTCTCAAATATGTTTTCTCCTGCATTTGTATATCTTTACAAACACAGACATGAACTTTGCTTAATCTGGTTCCAGCTTAATCAAAGATCTGACCTTATATAGATTGTTTATCCACAAGTTCAGAGACTTCATCAAGGTGCTTAAGTATGTGCTTGTATTAAGCAGATGAGTAGCCCTGCTGACTCCGGCTGTACATACTTAAGGACCTTGATGAGGAAATTTCTGAATATGTACATAAGGATCTGGTGCTTTCCCAAAGTGAGTGAAAGGATGAGCTGTTTTTAGCTGATTAGCTGAGCTCAGATGGACTCTGAGGACTTTGGCAAAAATGTGATGGCAAGTTAAAATCAGATGGCTGAAACTGCTAGGGCCCCTCATCAGCCACTCTGTGCATTTGATGCCCTGAGTTAAGGCAGTCTAATCCACCTGTGGATTAGCTCCAGCACCAATTAACTTTTCATCCAAGTATATTAAGATGAATCTAAATCAAGAATAGAAGCAGTAATAGGAACATCAGAATGATTCAAAACTGGGAGTGAGCTTTATTTTCTATTTTATAACAGATGATTGCTACTCATAGTCTAGGATAGATTGTACTTTGACTGCTAAACATGTAATCCCATTGCCTTTTCATTAAATGCCTTGCAAACCTCACTGTCTTCAGTGGGGCTTCATTTTTGAAACTAACGGCAACATTAATCTCAGAGGGACGATTTGCAGAGCAAGATACTACTCAGCATGAACAAGGTTGTTCATTAAGGGAAAGCTGGTCCTACAGAGGGGTTAGGCTTAGCTCTCTCTGATTAATCATCTGCCTCCCAGCTGCTGCTCTGATTTTTTTGTAATATACTCCAAATGCAAACAAAGGCACAAATATACCTGGAGCCAAAACTAGCTCACAGATTTCAAAGTTGTTTGTCAAACATAAAACCAGACACAATTCTTAAACAGGGATATTCTCACTGTTATTTGCCTTGGTATTGCTCAGTCCTTGCCCTGTTACTTAGATAACAAATGAACTCACAGGCCAAATTCATTCCTTTATTACATAGGTAATAGGCTGTTTCACTCACCTCAGTAGACCTTGTCAGCACAGCACTTACACATCTGCAATTAGAAAAAGAAAAAGACAAAGACTTAGGTAAATGGAACATAAAATGCTACTCCATTGCAAGTTCCCACTCCCATTTCCTCTTACAGTCACCAGAAATATTAGCAGAAAGACTTATGGATATTTTTAGAGAAAAGATTCTCAAAGCATTTCCTGGAAATCATTCTCAGACTAAACTGAAGTATCGAGCAGAAGCCAGACGTAGCCAGAAATTTGGCCATTTACATGAGGCGAAGAAGCAGGAAACATGTTGCAAGGTCTCACAACAGAAAAGGTTAGCAGTGGGGTCTCAGGGAGATCCACTGTTCAACATATCCATAAATGACTTGGAAAGGGAGATGAATAATGAGGTTAAAGAATTTGTGGATGCTACCAAATTATTCAGGTTAATTGAAAAAAATGATCACAAAGAGTTGTGGAAAGATGTCATGACAGTTTTGAATGGATAATGTACAGCATATTGAATTATCAGTGACCCAGAGAAAAGGAATGATTCCTCTAAGTCTCTTCTAATGTAAGAACTCAGGAGCACCAAGCAAAGCAGCTGGGAGTCAGGTTTTCAACAAACATAGATTTACTTTCCTTTATATGCCATGCATTTTGATTTTTAAACTCTCTGTCACAGGTGTTCTGGAAACTAAAAATATAAATGGTTCAAAAAGCACTTAGCCATGCATCTAGACATTGAGAAAAAACCATCAAGAGTTATTAAATATCAAAATAAGGGTATAAAAATAGCTAGCTCTAGGGAATTGCTCCTGCAGCAGAAGACACTCCGCCAAAATCCAGAGGAGTTGAAGTCCAAAAGGAAGAAGAAACCATTTGTCAGGAAGAGAAAAGGGGATTGCTATTCTTTTCACAGATTATTATTCTTTCTCTGTGGTATCTCTTGCCAGTTCCAGCTCCAAGTTGAGCCTCCATTATTGATAAAGCCTCAGTGTTTTACAGTTCCTTTCCTCATGGTTGTTCTACAGGTCTTCTAAATGGGGAGATGTTAGCCTGCCAATGGGACCTGGCCTTAGTCCCCTTAGGGCCTGTTGTGGGCTAAATTTCTTGGCAACCTCACAATTCAATTAGCCCTAACAAATGTCATTAGATGGTGAGAGGAGAATCTTGCTACTTTCAACCTCAATGTGATGATTCTCCAACTGACAGACAAGCCAGAGGAGCCACAGCGAAGACGTGTCTTACATCTGCACATGGAGAACCATTAGCCCAGTCTCTGCATTGATCCCTGCATGAACAGCTGCTTTTGAATACAGACTTTGCCATGCTGCATGAAGCTATACAAACTCCATGTTTGGGGAGTATGGTTAATTAATATTCATGCATTTCAAGGACAAAAGCTTTTCTTTAATCCACAAAACACTAATACTTCTTGATAAATTTTCCAGCCCAAGCTTCAGGTATTTTGTATCATCAGAGGTCCAACAATTAGGAAATAAGCTTGGCCTTTATTATGTTCTGCAAAGCAAGAACTGTTCAAGTGAGCAATAGCAAAGTGTTCATAGCAAATTCCTTAACATAATTTAGCTAGAGAAGGGGCTCTTAGTTGTGCAAGGATGTGTTTTATGCCTGTCTTTCTAAACAAGATGGTAATCCCTTCTGTAGGGAGCATCACACACCATTTGTTAAATACTCTAGCAAACAGTTTTGGAAGAGGTCACTGTCATAGGATTTCCAAATTTAGAGAAGCTTCTCATGTCAAAGTTGCTTCTCACAGTTGTGATGAGACAGCAACCCTCAGACCCAGTAGCATCCCTAGTACTGTGGTCGCCAAGTTCTGCACCTTTCACACTTTGACACTCGTTGGGGAACAGATTTGATGATACTCTTCTCTCTCATCTGCTTTGGTAGGCTTCTCCCAAGTTTGCTAGCAGTAGCAATAGCTTCCTTCCAGAAAGCCTTTTTAAAAAGGTTTGTTTATCCTAGTTTTTAAGGAAGAAAAGCGTGGTGTTGTCAGTCCTCCAGAGAACACTAAGTGAAAAGAGATGGCTTTTCTTACACCGGAGAAAACTGACTAAATCCAGAAGGGCAGGGCTGAAAATGCAAGTCTTCTCTGCAGGATTTCTCATTGAGACTTTCCACTTACTAGTACCTGATTTTCCTATCACCCTGTGACAGGATCCCTAGCTAGATCCCTAGAGGTCATCTGGGACTGTGGGAGCTATTGCGTTGGCAAAAATTTCTTAGTGAACTCAGGCCTGTTTGTTCTCTCAACCGAAAGATTTTGACACATTGAGGATAAATATCTTCACCTACCCAGCATACTGCTCTAGATAGACTGAAATGAAATGTAGCCATTAGAGACCTATGGCACAGAATTATTACAAAATCCAGGAGCCTTTGAAATTTATCAGATAGTTGTTATTCTTCCATATTAATGTACTTGTGAGGTCACTGTGTCAGAAAGATTAAATTATAGATTTTTTTACTCATGTACAGTGCAAATGTTTGTTTTACATATATTACTTGCATACAAAGCAGAAAAAAACCAAGCCAAAACAAACCAAAACAAAAAACAAACCCAAACAAGGGACGCTCTTGGAGACTTGCCTTCAGCTAAAATGGGCAGGTTTAGATATGCTTTAAGAGGCTTGTTAGCATTCAGTGGAGAAGACAAAGAATTTCCAAGCATGTCTCTATTTTTTCTTGGATATGCTTCAAAGACAACGGATAGCCTATAGAAGGAAAGCTGAAAATGCAAGGTAGAGAGCTGCACGTGTAGTCCTTTGTGAACAGGCAAATATTTTATGTAATAGGGAAGACAATAATATAGTATGTTCTTCATTGTGCTGCTATGCCTTATCAGAAATATTCAGTTTATTTTTAGTAGTCACTGAATTGAGTTCATTTTTGATAATCTGTTGTGAAAGAGTTTTAAAAAAAAAAAAAGTTGGAATATAACACTGAAACTGGTCACTGAGTCTGGTGTTTTAGGAAGAAATCCAGTTAAATAATACGCAAAGTTTGAAGTGTGCAACCAAGAAAATCTACACTGCTTATGTTGCAATGAGGTCCCTTAGACTCACTGAGTTAGAAGTTCCTGCTGACATATTGCAGGTGTCTGGAGACAGGCTTCTCCTCATTTCCTTCTCAAGAAGCTTTTTTATTGTGCACATGGTCATCCAGTTTATCATAAGACTTTTGTAACCTCTGCTGGAACCTGGAGTTGTTGATTTTCATGGGCTGCTGCTCTTAAGATGCTGCATGCTCTTTGTTTAATCAGTGTGGTAAGCAGTTTTATCATTCAGTTGAATTGCTCTTACCTTTAAAAAAATTGATTACAGGGTATACAGTGACACGGCACTCTTTTTTAGACTTTAAAGCTGCAGACAAGCCCCCTCAAATATCTGGCTGCTTCTTTAACCTTTTCTTGCAAAAATATGCAATGAACAAATGTACCACATCCTGAGGCCTAATGCATTTAATATGGATCCTGAACTGCAAAACTTCCAAAAGTTTCCTGTGAATTTTTAGCCTTTTTTCATTTAATTCTCATCCTTTGGGTATGTTTGATGAGCTGTAACACTCTACCATTGATGCAGTATGTGTTCTGCTTCTGGCTTGCGTTGTCAGTGCAAGGAGAGATGAGGGAATGAAACTTGGAGAAATGAGGGAGCTTGGCAGACTCCAGACACTGCGGAGCCTAGCAACACAATGCTGAGAGGTGGACCAGCTCAAAGCCTGAGAAGCAACCAAGACAATGATTTCAGAACATCCTTGAGAGTCTTGTGACTTGCTGAAAGAGCTTGTAACTACAATGAGAAGGTGAAATTCATTCAATCTTTTGCCATTAATTATTCACTGAGCTCTCGTCTCCCCTTAATGGGAAATTGAACTAAACCTAGTGACCTTTGGAACAATTTCATTAATGCCTAACTGCTTTGCAAAACAGTTTCAAACCTGATTTACTGAAGTAATATTCTCTGTTCTTGTTTAAGCAGCGTCTCTGAGGTCTATTTTTAATAAAGGGTTAGGGAGCTCTTGGAGATAAAACCTGAACGTGCAGTATGTGAAGAACTTTCGCAGGGAATATTTAGAGCAATTGTGTCATGTAGATGTTTATAGAAAATTGTCAGTCGATTGCAGTGGTTTTCACTAGACTTTCGCTTGCGACCTTTCTCAGGAGAGATGAAAACCTGCCAGCCGTAAGCAGGGATATTCCACACAATTTGAATCTCCTCTTCAAGAGATATATGCAGTCATATTGGGTGCCTTCCTCTGGTTTGCTTCCCAGATATTATGTACTAGATGTGTTTTGAAATAAATGTGCCCCACAAATTCAAACACAGGAGACCACAAATTAATCTGGTAACTAACAAAACAACAGAAAATAAAGATGTATTCTGTCATGTCTATGGCCAAATTGTAAAGTTAAATAGACAATGTAAATTAGGACTGTTTGCAGGAACCAGCAAAATCATAGGTTGGGGGATCATGCCTAGTTTAGGCCTGTCTCCTCTATATTATTCCAGTTTTATTCTGCTGTAAAGTAATTAAAATTAGGAGGGTTAAAGTGGTTTCAAATTCAAAGAATTGCAATAAATGTATGCATGAGGCTCCAAACTGATTTCCATGAGAAAAATCTCTGTACTGATAAATGTTTTTTCTGACAGTATACCAGTTAAATCTGCTTAACTAAAGCTCAGCTAGAAACCTTGCAGGCTGAATAATATCAACATGTTTATGAAATATGAAATACTTAACAAATGAGTCCTCAGTACCACTGGATACTGGAGATAAAAAGGTAAATAGTTCCTAAAGTATTATTAGAGCTTTTGTTTATGTGGCGGATATTTTGCCACTATGTTTTCCGGTTACCATGGCAACTCTGCCGAACTGTGAGAGCCTTATAAGGTATTTTTACTCTGACAAACGAGAAAACCTGGTCAGCTGGCTACAGGGGTGCTGGCGCACCAGGGCACACTGTTGAATAGCACAGTTTGACTGTCCCTCCATGGATTAGTAACCAGAGTGGCACCAGTCATCCTTGCCTTGACTGTGCTTATATCACATCCATTATGAAACGGGAGTTATCCCTAGGATGTTTTGTTAAGGAAAGAAATGTTTCCCTGGAGAGACAGAGCGGGAAAAATACCTTCTTAATCAAAGTTGTAACTTTCTTGAGCTTTTCCCTATTGCAAATTCTTGCCTTTTTAATACTCAGTGAATGGCTAGGTAAGAATAAAAAAGGTATTAAAAAAATCATAGCAGAAAAAAAGAATTTCTCTAGCTACTTATGAAAGAGAGAATTATTTACCTGTAACTTCAGTAATGAAGTTGATTCAAATATCGAAGATCTGCTGGCAGAAGACCTCTGACACCCACCCTCCAAAAAAATATTCTCTTCTGACTCGGTATTTTATGAATTGTGTTCATATTTAGGAACTTTTTGATCTCCCTGGAAAAGTCTGTATCAGCTTGATTATACTCAAATGGGCACCTGAACAGGAAGGTTTTTCTCTCACCGTTGCTGTGAACTTACTTCTGAGGTGGAGTGAAAAATTGGCATCTATTAAGTGGCTACTCCTGCAGGAACCTTAACAACTCCAGATGTCTACCTCCCAGGAATGTCACATGTTCAGAGCTGAAGAGACATGCTTCAGATGGAATGGAGATTTTGAGAGTGCATACTCTTTATAAAGGCAGTGGTGCTTCACATCACTCAGGCACAGAAGTGTAAATCTGGAGAAAATTTCAAGAGACCATCCAGTACCCTTTTCACTGAAATAGGGTCAAGGACACCTGCATCAACCTTAATAGCAGTTCATCTGATCAGCTGAAAAAAAATCTTCAAGAGGAAATTCTACAGTCTATGTAACTTCTATGAAAACTTTTTTTTTTTTTTTAAGAACTAAGCCAGATTCTTCTTGAACCTGTTTTTGCTTTACTTTTCTGGAGGACTCTCTGCATTTCTCAGAAATGGTGGTACACTGAATAAACAGAGATAGGCCTTGAATGATGTTCACGTCTTTTTCTGAAAAGCTGCTGAATAGCCAT
Source organism: Numenius arquata (assembly GCF_964106895.1). Lineage (NCBI taxonomy): Eukaryota > Metazoa > Chordata > Aves > Charadriiformes > Scolopacidae > Numenius > Numenius arquata. The sequence continues at coordinate 68,162,881 of NC_133576.1, read as the reverse complement.
TGCACAGCTACCCAGTTAATATATTTATTTTTAGCAACTTACATCTTGTTGATTTTGGACTCTACTGACCCTGCCTTCAACATATCCATATCATTTGAACTCTGATCCAGTCCAGAGAGTTTGCAGTTCTTTTGGAAGTTTATGTCATTTACAGAATTTGAGACTGTTTTTAATTCCATGATTCAGGTCATTACTGAAAATATTAAATGAAAACAGGTCTAGAGAATAGTTGTTTCAGATCTTGTTTGAGATTTCTCCCAGCAATACTTATAGGCAGGCAGTAGAGTAAATTCTGGTTTTTTAGCAATACATTTCAATGGGCTGCGCTGGGTCAGCTAGTGACAACATGTCCCTGGAAAATCAGGGCATTTCAGGGTCCCAGTGGTGATGTGTGTATGGGTCTTGGTCCCTGAAATTCATGATAAAAGTACATTCAGAGTGGGCCAGCAGAACAGAGCAAATGTTCCTTTGCCGCACACAGAGCAAGGTTATGTAGCTGGAGCAGGATCCAAGCTCCCCTGCCCAGGTTTCCAAGGTGGCCAGCTCTGGTATGCAATCTGGGCACCCAAGAAACACAGCATGCATCCGCTAACATGGCTTACTTTCCTGCTTAGGTACTGCACTATGGTGAGCATCTATGGCTGTATCTACATTAGTGTTTTGGTTGAAATCAACCCAATCGCCTCCCCTTACTGTGCTTTGGTTACATCACAGAGTGGGTCTCAGAGCTTACGAACCAGATTGCTTTTATTTGAAGATGAACCAGAAGCTGTGCTCCAGCAGTACACCAGAGAGAGACACTACAGCTGCAGACGGGCACTTATTCCTTGGGCCAGGCTAACATATGCACAGAGGAAAAATTGTGGAAATATTCAGGCAATGAGAAGAGCAGTTTACTGTAATCCTGAGCACTGCTGTAGCTCCTAGCCCTGTTTCTTGTAGTCGAGGGGAAATCCTACTGTATTTCATGGCTTTCTGCAGCAAACTGCATTGTCAGAGGGCAGACTGTTTGTCTGGTACAGAAAAAAAATAGAGTAGAGCATTCTAGCAGGTTATGAAAAAGTCTTTTTTCTGAATTGCCTGTCATAAGAAGGATCAGCTTATACAAGAAATCCCGAAATTGCATTTAGTCAAGTCATCCTCTTGTCACAGAATGGGAGCAAAGAGCAGCTAAAACCCAGAGTGAGTGAAAAGCTCAGAAGTATTTTGGCAGGCTACTCTTGAATCCACCGGATTGAGATTCTTGATCCTGCATAATTCGGACAATCAGATCACCAAACTATGGAATTTTTCTTTTTAGCAAGTAGGCTTTTATTTTGCATAAAATACCAAACTACAGAAGAAATGCCAATGCTTTATGAAGTACTTACACACGCCCACAAAGATGGGATGTCAAAGCTAGCATGTGATAAGGATTTACATCATAAATAATGCATCAGTGGCTAGTCTATCAGCAGTTATGTATTAAATAGAGATTTCTAAAGCTAGTGGGAGGCATTTTGAAAGCAAAATTTTGAAAGAAATGGAGGGAAAAGCAAAATAAAATTGACCTGAAACAAGATTACCTGTGCAGATTTCAAAGATATAATCCACAGGAGCACAGCAAAAGCTTTTTTATTCTTGTAAATTAAGACTGGTTTGAACTGAAAGATTGACCAAGACTCAAGGAATCTGTGATTATAACTCTGTAATAGTGGATACTATTTTTTTTTGTCAGAATCATTCCTTAAGAATCTTCTCTTCATAGACGTTCCTGATTGAAATATGTTTATACTAAAATAAGCATATGGTGATTGCACCATGTGCCGACACACACCCTTCTCAACAGTAAGAGTTACTATAGGGCTCTTATTTGGCATCCATGTTATGCAAGAGCACAAATGGCTATTTGATGTAGGCAAGCGACTCTATAAAGGTGGGAGAAGATTCAGAACAAAAGATTCTGTGCAGGATCTTAAATTTCACAGATTTGCTGTTCATGACATATAGATGATGTGTACAGGATTAGCCATAAAATATGACACGCACAGGGGTTGGAATATCTTTTCAAATAGTTTGAGCTCTAGAAATGCTGCTTTTTTGTTGCTGCTTTGGGTGCCATATTTTAGTTAGCAATTGGCATAAGAACATAAGAAAGGCCACACAGGGCCAGTTTGGAGTTCTAGCTCTGTATCCTGTTTCTAACTGTAACCAAGAGCAGCTGCTCAGACAAGAGTACAAAAATGGAAAGTTTATAATATTTCCTCTTCTGTGCAGTCTCTTGTGATCTATATATCTTCATCCCAAGGACATCTTAGGCTAAAGATGATATCTTTGTGACTAGTAGCTTTTATGCATTTTCCTTCCTTAATTTTTCTTGTGGCTTTTTGTAACTTTATGTAACCTTTTAGCATCTACAACCTCCTGTACCAAAGAATTCCCTAGTTTAGCCATGTTTGTGGGAAGAAATATCACCTTCAGTTTGTTTTGGAACTGTCGCCTGCTATTTTAATTTAAAACCTCCCAATATATATGTAAGATCTATATGTGGGATGGCAATCAGGTAAACAATCAGCAAACAGTTGCTCCAGCTGCTCTTAGAAAATACTTTGAAACCTTGCTGAATCTCAGTGACAGCTGAGTACTTGAAGATGCTGTTGAAAAAGTGCCTCTTGATTCTGTCAGCATGTATATAAAGGAAGCTTTACCTACCACTTACGGAAAAATGAGTCATGATGCAAAAGCAACATAGCTCTAGTTCTTCCTGAAACAGAGCTAAGACAAGGTTAAGGCAGCACAGAGAGCTAACTACTAAAGTTGCCAGCATTCAGATAGCCCAAAATTATAAGAGCTTAGACAAATGGTTTCTTGTTAACACCGGTGAACTTGTTTTTATCTCAGTGTCTGCCCCTCTAATAGCAGTTTAAGTGAATATATTATCTATTTAAGCTAGGTGGCTGAGAAATTCAGCTTCTTTCTACTCCCTGTTTCAGATGTGGCAATATCCAGGAGAGAGACGATATGGGCAGGTGTGGGGAGAAATGTCTTTAGCTCCCTCACTTTAATTCTCAAGTAGATATCTCTGAGTATCTTTGGAGACTCGACTTACAGGGTGGTAACAAATCTTGCACTGACAGGAAGTCTTTAAGAGATTTCAGGAAGGACCCTGTTGCTCAACCTATGTCCCCGTTCCTGTGGTCTTGTTTATTCCTGGCTCTGCAGGCTTCAGGCCCAACAACAATTCTTATAGGTTTGCTTGCAGTTTAACTCCAGCAATGCCTCGTACGGATAGGTGCAGATGGCAGTCTCCCCAGACAGGGGCTTGTTCGGTCTTCCTCACAACTTAAGGAATATCTGTTCCTATACGGGATATGTTTGAGTGTGGTGAGGACATTGATTAAACCTGTTCTGACACTGATGGTATGGTGGAAGATTAAGGGACATCCAGGAACAGCCAGGGTGGGTACAGACTGACTAAGTTGCAGCTCTGCAGAGAAGATCCTGGGTACCTTGGTGGATGGCAAGTTGAATATGAGTCGTCAGCACACTCTTGTGATAACTGCACGTGGGACTGTATTGAGAAAGCAGAGCCAGCAGATAAAAAGAAGTGATTATTCCTCTCTCTTCCTTACCGGTAAGGTCAGTTCTGGGCAGCTCAATACAAGGGACATATCAGCATACTGGACAGAAACCAGCTGAAGGCCACTAGGGTGGTTGGGGAGAAGCTGAGGGAGCTGTGTTCATTCAGCTTGGAAAACAAAAGGCTAAGGGGCCATACTTTTCTCAGAAACATACTGCAAAAGGACATGAACAATGGTTACAAGTTGCAGCAAAGGAAACCCTGGCTAGGGGTAAGTGAAAAAAAAATCCCTGTCAGAATGGCTAAATACAGGAACAGGTGCTGTGGGATCCCAGTTCTTTGAGATTTTCAAAACTCAGCTGGACCTATACTGAACTAACTTTGGAGCTAGCAATGTTTTGAACAAGGGTCTTGAACTGAAGGACCTCCAGAGGTCCCTTCCAATGTTAATATTTCTATGACTATGAATGTGACTTTTTTGAAGTCCCAGTTTCTTCTCTTCATTTTATGGCCTGCAGTCAGGTTGCTCTATTAATATTTAAACAAATTAAATAAAAAGGCAATCGTCTTCATTCTTAACACCCTAGAATCCGACTGCAGTTAAAGTGAGCTGAGGGAAAATTTCAGAACACTCTAAGTAAGGCATCCCAGCCAGCAATATGGAAGACTTTCCATATCAAAATGGAACTCTTTTTCTTTTAGCAAAAGTTTTAATGTGATTTTTTTGATATAATGTATACCATATGTTATAATATAATGTATACCATATATATTAATATATATGACGAAAGAGAAAAGTACTTGCATGTATAGTTCATGAACTAAAAACCAAATGGCATATCCATTTGCTCTGAGACTCCAGCCCATTTTCATAACCAGATAAAGCCCTGCCATCTCAAGAAGTTTTGCTTTTCTTTTTTTTTTTTTATCAACCATTTTGAAGCATTTTGTTAATACAAAGAAGAGAAAAAGGGGTCTCCTCACAAGCAGCTCCTCTTTCACTCCCGCATTCCATTATGTGAAGCAACACAGTAGTCTATTGTAAAAATGACTTCTGTGTTGTCAAAGAGATGTTAGGAGTATGACATAACTCCTCAAATATAGAAATCTCAAAGAAAACTCTTGTCTTCTTGTTCCCAGTACAAGTTAAAAGTATTATTAAATGTACAGATATGAATGCCTCCAAAAGTGTTGAACAGACAGGCAGATGTCCTAGCTTGGCAATGTACTGAGTTCCTCATGCCATTAACTTAAAGAACTTAAAACAGCATTTTGGTTGGAGAAATGTCCAGGCAAAATACAGTAAGAGGCTGTCGAGTGTATTACAGCAGTGGCAATAGTACACAACTTTCAAATTTAGATGTATTGTCTTTCAATTTCAAAGCCTGCAATTTCTTCTTGGCATCAGATCCAAAATATTTCTCCCCTGCCTTTCTTACTCTCTCCAGAAATGGATCTTTCAAAAAATTCTGTTTTTCAGTATGATTGAGGAATGGACTTGGAAACTGACAAATTATTCTGTTGCTCGTTGTAGAAAACCCAGCTCTGTCTTTCCTTTCTGTGTGAGCTTTACTGTAGTATCAGGAACATGCATTATTAAAAAGTTATTTGTCAGTGAAGCCAATGGAAATGAGTTTGAATTCTCTTGAGGACTATACCTGTTAAGCAATAAAGGCCTTTTCTTATCTTCTTGCATAGTAGCATCACACGCTGAAACTAGTGAAAAGTGCTATTCACTCCTTTTTAACACAGGAGAGTGCTGTCTGTCAGAGGTAAATGTGTACTTCATGCAAGTAGAGACTCAGCTACACCCTTAGATGAAGTTTGTTTATAAGCAAGGCACTCTGGAGCTCGTTATTCAGTCCAGATGCTTCAAAGAGTATTACTTCTAAGCACCATGGTACTGACCCACATTCAAACCTCCACAGCCTTTGGAGTGGCTGATCAAGCTTCCATTTTCACTTTGAATTCACATTTTCACTGAAGAGCCTCAGTTCATGTGAAAGAGCAAACTTTTCTTTCAACTCACATATTCCATTCTCAGAGTACAGCTGAAGGAACATTTGCTGTCTGACAGATACAAAAAACACTGCCATGACAACATTTGTGCACCCCGACCTTCCCTTCTCCTGCCAAGCATGCACAGTTCAATGAATATCTGGGTGTTCTTTAAAAAATGGTGTAATTTTCCCAAAATATCCCCTAGCTGGTATTTAAGTCATTAATGGAGGTGGCTTGTTGCCTTAAACAGTTACCAAGAGATGGCAGGCAATAACTGAAAAATACTGTAACTTTATTGAGTGGATTGATCAAAAAAGTCCCCAGAAGCAGAAAAATCCAAGAGAAATTTCTCCATAAATTTTGTGAAGAAACCTTGAGCTGTAGTTGTGAGAAACTTCAAATGAGGCTTTTCCCCCACTCTGTCATGGTTTAACTGCTATGGGCAGCTACAACCATGCAGCAGCTCACTCACTCCCCACAGTCTGGATGGGCAAGAGAATAAGAAGAGTAGAAGTGAAGAAAAACTCGTGGGTTGAGATAAAGACAGTTTAATAGGTAGAGCGAAAGCCTCACATGCAAGCAAAGCAAAACAAGGAATTTATTCACAGCTTCCCATGGGCAGGAAGGTGTTCAGCCATCCCCAGGAAAGCAGGGCTCCATCACGCATAATGGTTACTTGGGAAGACAAACACCATCACTCCAAATGTCCCCCCTTTCTTCTTCTTCCCCCAGTTTCATCTACTGAGCATGATATCCTATGGTATGGAGTATTCCTTTGGTCAGTTGGGGTCATCTGTCCCAGCTGTGTCCCTTCACAACTTTTTGTGCCCTCCCAGCCTACTTGCTGGTGCGGCGGTGTGAGGAGCAGAAAAGGCCTTGACCGCTTAGCAACAACCAAAAATATCAGTGTGCTACCACACTATTCCCATCCCAAATCCAAAACTATACCAGCTGCTAGTAAGAAAGTTAACTCTATCACAACTGAAACCATGACATCCCCTTGGTAGAAGAGTCTAAAAAGTTAAGAAATAAATGCAGTCATAGATCTTACAGGATATTTTGTGTAGCATATTGGTGGATTTAATTGCTTTGGTTGTTTGTTTTACTCTGTAAAAAAACTGTATGTATTAAAACACAGTCAGTGATAATACTCTTCATATTGTCTACATATTTGTAGTTGCAGTCACATATACATTTATGCATGTAACTGAAACTTTAATATCTTCATCAAATGCAAATATGAAATCTCAGATTTTACAAGGTCAAACTTCATAAATGGCAGGGTTCAGGTTTAGTTTTTGGGTTTGACGTCTTTAAGTTGATAGTTTAGCATTATCACATTTAACTTGTATCTTCGTTTTGTGTTTTTGCATTTCTTCCCTTTGACTTAAAAAAAAAAAATGATCTAGAAGCACTTTGCTTGATATTTTATAGACCCTGATCATGTTCACCAAGAAACGTAATGCAAGCAGGAAATTACTACTTTTAATCTTTCTTGGCAGCTTGTATATCAAAATACTGCCACTTAGGATTGTGACTGATCACTAGCTTAGCATAAGCTCAGTTGATTCCAGTGCTAAATTTGGCTAAATTTAAGCAGGTTGCCCAGAGAGTGGTAGATGCCCTGTTCCTGGAAACATTCAAGGTCAGGTGGGGCTCTGAGCAATGTGATCTAGTGAAAGATGTCCCAGCTCATTGCAGGGGGCATGGAGTAGATGAACTTTAAAGGTCCCTTCCAACCCAAACTATTTTATCATTCTATAATTTTTTTTATATCTGAGATTTCTTCTTCAGCTGCCTGATGGTACTCAAAAATATGAAGTGTCAAAACTGATGTCTGACATATAGGTGGGTTAATACATTTTGTAGCATTCAGAATAGGTGGGCTTATCAGTGGTTCTCCACAGTTACCTTCTTTGAATACAATATATGTGCAGTGTGACTGAAAACCAGTTTGGCTTCTTCATCTGATACAGAGCAGAAAAAAATAAGATTTTATCTTGGTGAACAAGAAGCCATCCTCCCTCTACCAAGCAATGTTTCATGGCACTGTACATAGTTTAAATTTAACTTAGAATCAAATTGTCTTTCACCAGTGTGAACTTCTGCCAACATTCTTCCTTTTCCAACCTTTCTTCCTCTGGCTTCTCCTCTGCAGACTGAAAATCTCACACCTTGCTTTCTGGCACTAAAGGTATTGAATGTCTCTCTAGCATGGCATTCCATTACTGCACACTGTAGATTGTTTAATCGTAACAGATTAGATACTGTTCAAATGTTGCAAAGTTGTCCCAATCAGCTATGGGACAAATTACAGATATTTCTGACCAAAAGGTAGACTAATTGGCTTAAAGAAAAAATATAATGCAGTACTGATGTGGATATCTATACCTATGTAACAGTAGATGGGTAGATGGATGGTTGGATGGATGAGTGCATTGATCAGGGAAGGGATGGATGGACATTCGTCACCCAAGTAAGTAAAACTAGCCACACTGCAAATGCCATTTCATCCTACCTGCTCAGTACAGTAATACCGCTGCTCCATCTACAATGGCTATGATATAAGAAGGCAAGTGATTGTAAACAGGATTACTGACATAGGGCATTAAATGATGTATTGCAGAGCTGAGTATAAGAGATTTAGTCTACATACAGATTGTTCTTCTTTGGCTTTTTTACTAAAATCAGACATAGCGCTAATTAAAAAAAAAAAAAAGTAGTTGCAGGCAGATTGTTTGTTAACAAAATAAATAACCAGGGAATAAGGACAGCAGGAACAAAGAGATAACAGAAAACCCACTGCAAAAGGTGACACAGAACAGGCATCTTCTGTCCCTTCTGTTCTCCCTCTAATTAAAAATAGAAGCTGGAAACAAATTAAATGTACCAAGCCTCTGCTATGTGCAATTCTCAGACCAGACAAGTTATGCACACCTCCTGCAAAAAAATATACATGATGGGTGGCATCTGATGGGACTTTAGGTCCTTTTTTATCCCATTGTTGTCGGACTGGGGGGCAATGCAATACTGATCTAGTAGGGATGCTTATGCTGGCAGCTTAGTTTGCTTCCTGTTTTGCTCCTGGCACTGATTTACACCAGCCTATATTTACATACATCAGACTCTGCCTGTAGACTTCAGCGTGGAGTATATCAAGTTGCTATAAAGGTGGGAGAAATCCAACAAAATTTTTTGCTGTAGGGTCTCTTCTCCCTACCTGCAGTATTCACCATGAGACAGTCCACACCAGTTAATCTGTAGACCAGACCCCCAAGCACAGATCCCCTTACCAGTATAGCTCTACAGAAATGCATCTTAACCACGTTGTATCCAGCCCTGTCTCCTGTTCTAAGAATGTGCAGCACAGGTAGATCTAGCATGAAAATAAAATAACTAGTGTATTTTAAACATACAATTTTTTACCATCTTTGAATTTTTGGACTCTGAGGATGGGGTCCATCTCACCTACTGATAAATGGAGGAAAATATGCACCTCCAGAATGTGATTCATGTAATGCCTGTTAGAAAACTCTTAGGATGTGCCGGATCACCTTGCACAAGCATACACAGAAATATGTCTGGATAGTCTGAGATGACTAGCTGAGAATTTGCTCTCTCAGTTTTGGATACCTAAATTGGGGCAGATAAATCAGAATAAAAGTATATTGGGAGATCCTAGAATTTACACTTTCATATATTTTCTTTCATCTTTCTTAAAAGTAAAATTTGCTAACTCATATGTTAGTACTAATTCCTTTCTGAAGATCATATTCTGAAAGCATACACATGGACCAGGACTACATGGTCAAAATTATTTTCTGTCCTTTCTGCAATGTATATGGGAACTAAACATGTCCTAACTAATCTACATTTGTATTTATTTCTGAAAAGATCAGCTGACAATGAAGGCACAACAGCAGCAAGGGACAACAGTACCTCCAGATTTGGTAAAATTATACAAACTCACAAAAAAGTAGAAAAGTCATTTGGGGATATTTTCTTTTTTCCTAAAAGATAGTGAAAAAATTAAAAAAAAATGGTATTTTGAGGGGGAGAGGGGGAGGATCTTTTTAAACCTCAAGTCTGGTTTGAAGTTATCTTTTATGAAAGCTAAAAAAATTTCTGCTTGTAAAAAATGCCTGTCATAACTCCCATCTTGTCCAACATATTACTGGCTGAATAGGAGACCTCCAGTTGGAAACATGAGCTCCTGTGCCTTACACTACACCCCACTTTGGGCTGGAAGAAAGTGTTGTTGCCTCTTTGACTGTTGACACTTTGGTAAAATCTGCACCAATGAGAACCTTTAATGTACACATATTCTAAGTTACATGAAAAGTCATTAGTGTTATTAGAAGTTAATTTTCCATCATATAGATTAACATTAAAATCCATTTTACTTGCTTATAGTTAGAGATTACATATATCTTCCTAGGGTTTCCCAGACAGAAGTGCATTCACATGCCCTGAACTATCTGTGCCCTTCCCCAGCACACTATGATACGCACATACACACACACAATTTTCTTCTGTTCTCTAGTGAGATCAGAGGATGAAATCCTTAATCCCTAATCCTTAAATATGAAATGCTCCTCTGTTGTTTTGACTGATTCTTAGCACATTTTATGGAGTAAAAGCTGATATTTCTGTTCAGTTTTTACCTGGACCAATTCCAGCTAAATTCCAGGAAAAATGTAGATCAAAAAATGAAAATCATGAATCTTTGGTAGATCCTGAAGCCTAGATCTTTCCAGCCCTTCTGCAGGTCCAGGAGCCTGCCATGTTAGAGCACACCATTCTAGGGCAAGGTAAAGCTCTAGCTCTGGCTTTGCAATACAAAGTGTGACTACCTGCCTCTCTGCTTCCACAAGGAGCAGGAATTGAACCCAGTGAGGGGAGAAGAGCAGATCTCTGAAGAGGAATCCTATTGAAAGGGGTTGTATGATACTAGCGAGGATGATACACCACACCTCTCAGTGATGTGCTGAAGCAAGCTCATTTCTTTGCATGCTTGGAAAACCCTCTCTGAAGTTGCAGGAGCCCCTTACTACAAGCCAGGCATTTATAGCATAATTGAACCATAGGTTAAAGACCTTAGTATGTAGCCTGCAATACTGTAGACTTTAGGCTTATGTATACATCATGTTAGTCCATAGAGTATTTCCTCCCTGACTTTCCAGGTGTTCCTCCAAATTCCAAATGCAAATAGAGTGCATAACACACTGTTCTCTGAATGTCTACAGTCATGATAATCTTGTCATCTAGTGGTGTGCATATCTTTCTCGGTCAAATGAAGTCAGGTATAAATAAACAATTCATGGGTTGGCCGCTATCATTATCACTGTGCCACTGCTGCAGTTTACAGCATTCTGGAAAGGAAAAGCCATTGTTCTGTAATAACTGTTAAAAAAAAAAAAAAAAAGAAAAAAGGAACCTCGTCTTCAGTAGAGTGTTAACATCCAGGATACACACAGAAGCTCCGGGGCCAATCCAAAGGAACTGGTGAAACTAAAATGTGTAGAAAACTTGGACTGCCAGATATGCATGTTGAGGAAGTACATCTGTCTTTGGTTAAGTACTGAATAAAATAGGAAGATAGAGGCATTCACAGTTTGAAAGAATCTATTTCGTAGACTTACAATGTGTGGCAGTTTCCATTTTTTACTGTGCTGTTTTCAGGCTTCTCTCAAGGATGTTGTGCACATCAGAAAAGTATTAGACTGTACGTCCTCAGGTATTTCATTCTTTTGTGGTACAAGTTATTATCAGTCTTCAGAATATTTGGCCCAGGAAATTTTTTGAAGCAGTTGCACAGCAAGAAATATTCTGGGTGTGCTGCTGTCTGGGAGCACTCAGTTTTAGGCAAGAAATTGAAAGATACATAAACTTTTAGTATATGTTGGAAGCTAATCCTCAATAGCTTATTTTTGCCTTAGAAAAAAAAAAAAAGAAGAAAGTTTACAGCTGCAAAAATAATCATGTAGGAATATTTGGGGATAAGGACTGGGAGGATTTGCAGAACAGTGGACTGGAACTTTATGCAAGTCCTTACTCTCCTTTCAAGTGCACTGTTCACTGCACTGCATAAATTATTTTCATGATTTGGTGAGACCAAATTATATATATTTAAATGAAAAGAGGTTATGTATGTCTCCTTATGTCACAGGGATGTACTCCTGTCACTGAATACTTCCCAGAATGAGGAGTGTGTACCCAGGTCCTACAGTTGCTGAGCTCTCCCGTTACGTCTACCCCAAATATTGCCTTCTGGGAGTTTTTTTGGAGTTCAGCTCCAGAGGATCCCCTTTTCAGTGCTAAGCTGGAACTTTGGAAAGGAGATTCCATAAATTCCAAATAATCCTTTTTGTTTTGCTGTTTTTCTCTTTGTTTCTCAAGCTGCCTAAAACCAACCCGATACAGATTCTGGAATGTCAGTTTATGACTTTTTCCGCACTAACAATTGATTCCCAGCATTATTTTTTTTCTTCTCCTGCAGCAGGTGTCATCTTACAAAAGTCTCTGCAGCAGTTAATGAAAAAGTGGAATATTCTGGGAGTTGTAGTCTTTCAAACAGAGCTTTGCAAGGACATACCTGTATTGGAACACTACAGCTCCCTGAACTTCCTCGCATCACTGCCTATGAAACGTCCTGCAACGTGACTAGTTTGGGGTGGGGGGGGATACCCATGGACTTCCAGCACTGCAAATCACACAGCACCTTGCATCTGTGTATGGGAGCCGGAATGGACACCAGTGCATGTTCAGGGTGGGCAACGAATGAAGAAGTCTGGTATGAGGCAGCATTGTCATTTGAAATATTTAGAAAAATACTCAACCCAATTTGTGCCGTTACCACAAAGGCCCTGCAGGAGCCACCACTTGGACACTCTCCAGATACCTACATTTTGGCTGAATCATGTTTCACTTAGATGCTTTTAGACTTTTCTTTGATTTAAATATCTTCTGGTGCTGGCTGTTTTCCTCTCCTCCGGCCCGTGCCCTGGGAACAGGTTGTCTGTCTGCAGTCTCTGAATAGAAGAAAGACTCCATGGCCCATGGCCACTGCTGCACTCCCACCCCAACCCCTCTGTTCCTTAAAAACTTTCTAATTCTATGAGAACTCGTTTTCTTTTTTTTTGTTTGTTTTTTACAGCTTAACCCTACACATTGCACACACTCCACATCTCTCCACACAGGCTTCAGAGGAATTACAAAAGCAATCACTCTACCTAGCTACCTAGCTGGAGATACATAAAGTTCTAAATAAAAATATTAAAGAATATCTTACACCTCTATTTCCTTTGACAATTCCTTGGCCTTATCTCCAGCTTCCCTAATGAGCCCAGATTTAGTCAGACCAACATTATTCCTGATTTGAGAATTCAGGTACAGTACGGCTGCCTCCAGGTGTAGACTATATTCATTGACAGAGCAACTGGAGAGCTTTACTAAAACTTTTCAAGTTATTATAGAACTAAGAGTCCCCCATACATCATGCTTATCAGTTTGTAAACCTGTGCTGAAACTCCTACAACAGCAGCTGTGCTTGTGCTGTGAGCATTGTGGTTTCTGCTGGCTGAGCAGGTGGTGTTAGAATAGCCTCTTTCACTGCCTTTTTGCATTGATGATCCTAGCTGGATACCAGAAGGTGGGCAAAAGCATAAAACTGATATATAAAGAGATAGAGATAATGATACTTTCTTTCTCCCCAAGGGTTCAATTTCAGTTTAACTTCTGAGCAATTGTTTTGGGAAATCTTTTTTTTTAGCTAACCAGCCTGATTCTAAGCTGCAGTCTTGGTTTATCTGTACTAGCACAAACGTTCAGTGGCTCTGCTGCAGAAAACCTCATTTTCAAGTCACAATATTCATCTGGCCTGTTATATCATTTTAATTCCATGGAATAGCTATTTGCATGCCTTTATATAAACACCTAAATATTTGGAAGAAAAATGGGATTTTAATTTTCAAAAGAAATATACAGCCCTAAGGAGAGAGGGAAGAGAAATGGATGCTGAAGGAATCAGCTTCCACAGAGGTCATTTACTTCATAAGAAAGAACCTCAATAAATTGAAAAATATCATGAAATATATGAGAAAAGTACATACTATTCAAGTTAATGACTAGTTTTATGATTTACAGTCTTTGCCCTACATGCACAAATAAATTCCATAAACATCCAATACTTACATCTGGCAGAAGATGTATTTATAATTAATGTCTTGTTGGACCGCGTGATGCTTATTTGCAGATTTCACTAATAAACAGCACATTTAACACATTCCTAAAGAATGCCAAGAAATTCATGTGAGGTAAAATTTAACTGTATCTTGGCTCCTTTAGGGAAACTCCAAATGCAAAGTGTTCTTGGATGCTGTCTTTTACCAGAGGAAAGATACTTTTTGATTTTGAATATATGCTACCACCTTGTCCCAGGTGGTGAAAAAAAAGATTTTTCTGAGGTGCAGTCATGCAAAGAAAAACAAACAAACAAACAAAAACCCGGCAAAAGATAGTGGTAGAATAATTTTTTTAGATAATACTTTCCCGCAGAGGAAAAATATGTTTTATCTTTATTTTAAAATAATTTCCTAATGTTATGTGGCTTGCTATTCTTCAAAAAGCAATAGTCTTTGTTATTATAATCCCCACCAACAAATGAACAGATGCATTTTGTCTTCAATAAAAATGTAATTCTTTTAAAGCCTTCTGCAATAAGGAACACTTGCATGAACCCAGATGTTTTTGAAGATGAATATACATGGTAAATGCAAGATTATTCATTCAATTAATTAATTCAATTTATTCAAATATTTATTCTATTAATTTATTTGATGAATAATTAATTAGTTTTTGTTTACTTTAAAAGATTCAAGACATCCTTGAGCAATTTGTGGACCAATACATCAGTGTAATTAACCACAGGCTGCTCTAGAAATGCAGCAGAAATTTTTCATCTTCTGCTTACGGTGGATGGAGGTGCTGATCCTTAAACAGGCTGTAACAGAACTCTTTGGAAAGCACTGTTGTCACTGTGTGCTGCTCGCTCTCTAAACACACAGAGAACAAGGAAACGCAGAATCGTAACTGCCCCTCCCACCCTTGTAGGGCAATACTGAGCAATGAAAAATGAATGCCACGATTCAAACAGTCCTGGCATTACAGGCTAGATCTTCTCAGTCAGTCCTTGGTCCTAACCAAAGGAGTTACTTCCAAGGTCAAATGTTGTTCATCAGAAACAATGTTGGGTAATGTTCAGTGTTCCAGGAGCACTAGGCTCCAAATTTGTCCTGATCCATACCTACGTGGCATGGAGTTCAGGACCAAAATTAACCATTTCAGCGAAGGAAGGCATATATTTACCTAGTAAAATTCAGTGTTAACCCAGAGACTTTAATCAGACTGATTTAATATTACCACACATTACGTAATTGGTATCAGTTACGTCCTCTGAGTCAGTTGCTGTCCTTCAAGGTACCCTGGATTTATAGAGCAAAGTTGCCCCAGCGTTTGTGTCAATAAGACAGCATTTATTTACATTCATTATATTTTTGGATAGTACAGCAAGAAAAACATCGGTAAGTGCTATTAGCTGTTTGGGCAGCAGACCAGGAAAATGGATATCCCTCAACAAAATTAGCTTTAAGCATTAGTTAGGAAATCTAGAATCACAAATAAGGGTAAGCTAAGATATTAGCCATTGAACTAAAGACTCACATTGGCCTTTTGAAGTTACAAAGTGGGGATTTTTTTGTTTGTTTTTGACTACATCACTGAAGAACTGTACACGTGACTAATGTAGAAGAGATTCCCTACATTTCAACGTGGCTTTTGCTTTTAAAATAATTCATTCGTGTATTTTCATATTTATCAGTATGCTGCTTGTAATAGTTGATGAATCCTTTGTGCTAATGTACATAAAAGAAATCTTTTACTTGGGAAAAACTAACTACACACCTGTTTTTGTACATTGCTGTCTCAACATTGCATTTTCTTTCCGACGGGATGCCTGAAAATCAAATAAGTGAGAAATCTAATGTCTCAGTTGCAACCCTTCCAGTTTGCATGTGCATTGACATTAAGCTTTTGTTGTTATATAAACAGTATTTGAATATAAACAAGTTACTCATGGTGGCATTGCTGGGAAGCAAACAGATTTTGTTAGAAGAATCTTGGAAGAAAGTCTTTTTAAGTAAATCTCCAAACTTGTTTTGTGCTTTATTTTGAAATGCCCATTAAATGTGCTAGTTCATGTCATTAGGCTGAAAGTTTGCTGATAATGAAGAATGATTTATTAATCATAACACATTAAAATATGTTTAGTTGTTTTTCAAGTATTTATATAAATTTGCATCATTATTATTTATTCATATAAATGAATTTGCACCTGATTATATGTAGAAAGCATTGTGAGTGTGATCAGTTCAGTGATACCTCTGATCAGTGATTCCATTGAGCTCTGTATGGTGGGGAAGAGGCCACATCCTGCTGAAGTCAGTCTTTCTTTTTCCAAGAGAAAGTTCTAGCTTTAATAATTCCACAGCTGAATCTTTGCAAATCTCTTCCACCTGAATTTTGCTTTGTGACCCAGACAAATGTGTTCTTTAACCTTGAGGTATTCCAGGGACCTCATCTGTTGAAAATTAAGTATATACTGAAGTTTCTCTTTCCTGGGAACTATATACAGGTATATACTTTAGCATATGAGCGTTTGGGCTTTAATCTTTATTTTTTATTAAATTTATAACAAGCACTGATCAAAATTATTTGATTGAAAAGCAATCCTGTTTACATGATTTTTTTTCTAAAAAACTTCCAATTAATTCAAAATAAAAATAAATAATAATCGCCAAATCTTTTAAGGGGGTGTTCTTAATGTTTGCTTTTCACTAAAACTAGAAGACACCCTAAGCCTAAATGCAGTTGCTGTGGAAATAATTTTTAATTAATATTTCCTGAAAAATAAGCAGCAATTTTCTACAGACTGTAGTAAGTTTCCAAGTACTCCTTATTCTCTACAGCCTTTTCCTTCTGTAACTCCATAGGATCTTTGATCTTTCTAAGACCTGTAACATCAGTTACAACTGTTCTTGCTAAATGTTTTGGTATAGTTTTCTATGTAAAATTCAGCTTATCCAGAGACAAACTAAATGCCCTTTAATTTTTTTCTTCTAAATAGCGTAGGCATTTTGTATCTGCAGACAGTAGGACATGCAGAAAATTATAGCATTGCTGTATTTCAGGCAATTCCATTTGCCAAAACTACAGTTTGTTGATGTATCATGCTGATAACAGAAGCAGACTGAAATGCTAATATGGTCCAAAAGAAGCAGAAAATCAATCATTGATATAGCCAGTGTTACTGGTAACTGTAAATTTAGGCCACAGCAATGTGATTTTGACTTCATGTTGATCTATGCAAAGTTATAATACCACAGAGAGCCATAGTGTGCTGATCTTGTAGGTAGGATGTGAAAAATATAAAGGGTAGTAAAAACCTCCCACATCAAGGTATTGTGCATACACTCAGTGAGATGGTGACTGTGGGAGCAGGCTCCACGGGATGGCAGATTCAGCTCAAGGCGAGGGTACGAAGGGAGATGAGGATGTACGTCATCCTTCCTCTATTTTTGTCTTTTAGATTCAAATCTTAATTTGCCTCCTTAACAATATACACAGCAAACATTCAAAGACTTAAATTGCATTTTATTTTCCATTCATGAATATGATATCCTGTACAGACTCTCACTCTGCACTTCTCATGCCTTTAATATGATGCTGTTCCACAGCATAAAAATATAAACATACAGCATTTACAAAGGTCAGAATTTTTCAAACTGATAGCAGCAGAGTTGAGAAAAGTCGTCTTAACATCATATTGTCCTTCTGATTTTCAAATAATAGACTTAATTTCCCCCTCATACATCAAGTCAGTAGTAAAAAAAATCTACAGTTTACTGAAATGATTAATAGTCTTTCAAAGACCAGCTCCTATACAGGGAGGTGAAGGTATCTTTACTCATGGTTTGGATTGGGGTTTTTTGTACATGTGAAAATATACTGTGTGTGGGGAGGAGGAAAGGACATTGGTTTGAAATTTATTTTTAGTTTTACTGAAAGCTCTTTGGCTGACAACACTGGATAATTAAATTCTCTGCCAGCCATAGAAATAGTATAATATGAGCAGTGGAGCTTCATTATGCTGCCAAGTGTATAACTTCCACCTTGGTCAGAAGGAAGAAGGCCAAATATCCAACAATGACAAAGAAGTCATTGGCCTCCCCACCGCCACCACTGCTCCCATAGTCCTGCAGTATCTGGCAAATAAAATAGCTGGGACTATGCCAGCTGTGAGGATGCAGAAAGCAGCTGGGAAGGACTGATGTGTGTCACGGACCATATACCCAACAGTCATCAGAGGGGAGCAAAGATCGGTCATGGTTTGACCTCTGTTTGAACCAGCAACTTACAAAGGCAAAAGACTTTACGTGCCATTATCAGCTCCCAGAGTCGTCCAGTCCTCTCATGGAAATTAAATTTTATCTTCAATATGGCATTCCTCAGCCCTAGTTGAGAGGACAGCAGAATTCAAGGCTGCATGCAAGCGTGTCTTTAAATTTATCTATCTCCTGGAATCTGAGGGAAGCCATTTGTCACCAGGGTTTAAAGACAGAATTAGAATTTGATTTTTCTCTCCAGCTGCTTTATGTGTTTATGTGTATGAAATATTTTATTGAAAAATAATTTAATACTTTTGTAATAATCATGTTTCTCAAGGAATGAGACGTTGCTATGCCAGAGTCCCTGCTGTGTTCTGTAAACTTTGAATTCATTACTGAGGAAAGACTATCAATATTTTTTCATTATTACAGTATCTTTTTGCTCTGAAATTATCACAGAGAAATAAGCAGGCCAGATGTCATTTGTTTTCATTGACATCCCACGCATTCAAACGTCTCTCATGAAATTCCCAGAGCAGCCCTTACTCCTTGACTGGTTTTGGATCCTTCTGAACCAAAGTGTAGATTTTGCTTCATCTTCCCAGGAAACGTGCAGGGAAAAGGAGCTCTGAGAGGAACTCTTACAGTTTACCCTGCAAAAAAAGTAGTAACAATAACTGAGCTCTTCCCTTAAACTACTGCAGGTGGAAACATGCTGTAAGCCATCAGCCCCTGACTGGTGAGCAACACCAACACTGGCGGTGATGTCTCAAGACCCCGTTCACATTGATTAGAATTGGGCAGATACATTATACGTGCTGTGTTATGTGAGGAGAGATGATTAATAACATACTTTATTTTTTATTTTTATTTCTTATGAGTGAAGTTTAATTAACTATGTATTACCATTATGTGAATCCCTCAGATTTAATAATTGCGATGGATGGCAAAAGACTAATCTTTCCTGACTGAGGTATCCAGTGCATTTTGAGATATTCTGAGCACAGTAATCCTGCTGTTCTATCAACAAAGAAGGATAAAAATATCATTGAGGAGTGAGGGTGATGCTGTTGGCCTTGGCCCATTAAGCTGGTTTCCAGATCCTATAGAGAGAGAACTGTTAGCCAGTTTAATGAGAGTCAAACAAACTGA
Source organism: Numenius arquata (assembly GCF_964106895.1). Classification (NCBI taxonomy): domain Eukaryota; kingdom Metazoa; phylum Chordata; class Aves; order Charadriiformes; family Scolopacidae; genus Numenius; species Numenius arquata. Next base: position 68,143,726 of record NC_133576.1, on the reverse strand, counting down.
TGTTTTCAAGGCTATGATCTTGAGTGACTAGAGACCAGAATAGTGTATGGACCTTAAAACAAGCTTACCCTAACAACTGGAACATTTTGAAGGATCATCTCAAACATGCAGCAGTACAATTCAGAAACCTATTGGGATAAGTAGTGCAACTTAGCAGATGGGGCTGGAGACACAAGAGCCCTCAGTACTTCTTCTTACTCTGTTGTTGGTCTTGCAGGAAGATCTATGGCCAGTTTCTTCTCCTCCACAGTTCTCCACCTGCTATTCTGTGTCCAAAACAAGGAGGAAGTCCGAGAGGTCCCAGGCTGGCCTCCCATGCCACCAGGCATGGGTGATTGTCTGCTTTGCCCCTCTGCTCACCTGAGAGCTAGGTTGTGTTGGACTTTACTAGAATAGGAGACAGTGCTAGTCCAGAAACACAGTGACCTTGTGAAATTTTGAAGTCTTACTCCTCTACTTTCTGCAGCTTTATATTTATAAAGTAAAAATTAGACTCCATTCTTCCATGGCAGATAAGGAATTCAGTCTTGAGTTCCAGCTGCAAATATGAAAATGTACAGTGAAAAGACATTTATTTTCATTATCTCAGAAGAAGTAAATTTATAAGCCAGGATCAATATTATGTCTGTGAAAGCTTTAATTTTAAAGACTTTTTCTGGATACAATTTTTTTTAATATTAATACCAGAGATGAAATCACAGGGCAGCAGTTCAGTTTTTCCCTCTCTGGGACCATACTGTAGAGTGAACAGTACACTGGTTAACTACAGTTTTGTCTGGTGCAGAAAATGGGATGGTAGCCACTTCCTGCACTGTTATTGTCAGCCACTTTATGCATAGAAGCTTTATAGTAATCATCATTTCAACAGCAATTGACCTTGCAAATATAAGGTCCTGAGGCAAAGAAGTGATTTACAGCATAGCTCCTGGAATGGCATCCAGGTTGGAGAGCTCAGCAGAAGTGTAGCAGCATCTAAGACTGATGACAAGAGGGGGTATATTTGTTTCCCAGACGTAAACAAGAAATGCATTATCAGCAAAGTGTGAAGAACACTAAAAGAATGAACATGTCTCCAAGCTATTTTGGAAAAGGACTCACCCTTTTAGCTCTACTTAATATTGTGAGGAAGAAAATTATTTTGGCTCACACCTCAAGAGTGTGCAAGGACAGCAGAAATGGAGCATTTTATTAACATAAGTACTCTGTTGTTAAAAACACAACTGCTAGATCAAACTGGACCCTAAATCTAGTTCAGCATCATGTTCTAACAATAGGTCATACCTGCAGTTTCTGAGAAACTCTGCAAGAAAAAATTAAATTATTTTGCTAATTTTGGAAGCTGCCTATGTGAAGTTTGTGGATTCTGAGTAGGTCTGAATCAGACCAAAACTCCAGTCAGATCACAAGCTGAGCTGTGCTGGCTTTTTGTCTTGCTTTTGCCTTAAATTGCAGCTCCTGAAGAGTCCTGGAAGGTGGCAAACATCTGTTGGTCATTGCTGCCACAGATACACAACAGAAATATTGATAGCAATCTTCTCCCCCTCAGAAAGTTTGGGTTACCAGGCGGAGCTGCTGTGGCAACGAGATGTGTTCCTCCTCCCTTCAGTGGGCTTAAACACTGGGATTCCCCCTGCAGCAACATGCCACTGCCCAGGGCTTCCCATGGGCTGCCAGGCTAGGGCACCTCCACACCAGGCTGTCCTGAGAGCCCGGGTAGCTCTTTGACAGCTGGCTCAGGTATCTCTGCATCATCTTCAGGGCCATCTCCAGGGCACTGCTAGGTCGAGGATCTGTACCTTCCCCAGATTAATCACCAGAGACACATCAGAGGCTAATTAGGTGATAAAAGGACAAGACCATCAATTTCTGCTATTTTATGCACCTCAAGCTGAAAGGAGCTGACAAAACTGGCAATCTGGTGAGGAGGGGAAGACCCTGCATCCCTCAACACTGGCAGCAGCTGTAGTAGCCCTTCTGCCTTCCTCTCCCCATGGGTGACCTCATCACTCCTCCCAAGATAGAAACTTTCTTCCTGATGCTCTCAGGTACAGGTTGAGATGCCCTGAAAGGAAATGAGGGTTTCTCTCTTTTCCAATCCCTATTTCATTTTTTAAATTCCTGGTGTCTTACCTGTAGGCTTGTTTAGTGTTTTGGGACATTTTTTAATGATAGCTTTGATAATAACCATCAATGGACAATAAACTTTATTGTCTGATTGTGTACTTCATTGAAAAATAATTCTACCTTTTTTTAATTTTCTGCCCTCTGAATTTAATAGCAAGCTCTATCCTTCTTGTATTCTGTGGGGACACATCTAGAAACACTTGTGCCACCTTCTTGATGTCATGCATTATTTTGAAAGCTATTGTCAACACCTCTTTGTCTTTTTTCCTAAAATAAACTGTCCCAAACTCTTCAATCTCTCTTTGTACAAATGTGTTTTCTGAATCCAGCCATTCCCATAATTAATCTCTCAGCTCCCTCTATTCTCATTGTTTTAAAATAGGGCAGCTGGAGATGAGTGCTGTGTTTCAGGTGACAGTACACTTTATAATGGAATTGTTACATTTTCAGGCTGATTTTCCCATTCTTGTTGGTTCTCATCTCATTTGATTTGTATTTATTTTCTGACTGCTGCAGCCCTTTAGATGGCAAGGTTTTCAATGAACTGCTAAAGTTGGTACAGCTTTAATTTGTACCCTGGAAGCTATTTGCATAACTCAGAGTCTTCCACCCAGTGTGCACTACACTGGTCAGCACCAAAGAAGTGACAAGGATCTACCAACCAATTATTAAAGTTGTTGCAAGGAATCACAGATACCAAATAAGCTCGTGGTAAGTGCGATGCCTTAGATTATCACCACTGAGTAGCAGGATGGGTGTGAGGTAGATAAAGTAATTAAGACACTTGGCATCAAGGATTTCAAATACCTTCCATTTCTGCTGCACACCTGAATCTCCTAGAGGAAAAGGTCTGGAATAGCTGCGTAATTTCGCATGGCTGAATGGCAACACTCATAGGTGAGATCTGTTCTTTGGGGAAGGGCCATGAGAATGTGAAAACTTGGAGGGACACACTGGATCTCAATGGGATTGACATTGTCTTGGAGAAAAGCCATTCTGTCCCAAGGACGATTGTCTTTGGCCCTGCCATAATGGCATTCTGCCACGTGGCTCCCAGGCTCAGTTACATCTCATCAGTGACTAGATGTGAGACATCTAGTCTTGTGGGACATTACATCCCACTAGACATGAGAAAGCATGAGCAAAATCTGACCTGAGCTATAAATTGACATACACAGATAATATACCACCCCACCCCCTCAAAATATCTGCTTCTCCATTTTAGAAGTGTGCTTTATTCTTAAAAAGTGGTTAATCCAATGACACATTGCAAGAGGAAAATAAGAAATCTCTCTCAGACCACCTAGAAACTTTAATATCTTGAATCACACCTAGCCATAATGCCAGGCTATTCATTTCAAACAATATTTGACATCTCATTGAAACAAGCTGTTATGCAAGCAATGATAATCCTTTCAAATTTAATGGAGTTTCTGAATTTAGTACTATGCGTCTGCATTGCCACCTCATTTTTTTTTCAAAAGCAAAGATTGACAAAAAAATACAGAAAGGAGCACTTTTTTGACTCAGAATACTAATCTAGGTGTCAATCTCTTTGAGCAAAGCACTACATTTTGAAGATTTACAAAAGGGCTATCTTTCATTATTATTTAAAACACAGTAGGCCAGATTGATAGCTAGTGAGATGCAAATTAAAGTTAAAAATCTAAAGAATTATGCACAGTGGAAGGACATACAGATATAGAAAAAATATTAGAGTAGTCTTTCATGTGTATCTATGGACTTCTTTATTTTTGCTGTACTAATTTGATACCATGTGTATCTTCAGTACTGCTGTTCTACTAACTCCCTTTTCTTGGCAACATTCGTTTTATAAACACAGGGAAGGGAATTCGGAAATCTCTGCACCTGCTGTGTATGTTATAAATATCAGCTACCATAGTGTTTAACTTCAGCTGCATTTTTCATATTTCAGCAATCGTAAGGATCATGATGGTGTGATGTTGATTGGCATGTGGGCTTCCTCCGCATCAAGCATCTGTATCTACGTAGGGGACTTATTGCAGCCTCTGGAAATGGAGGCTGAGCATATGATTCGCATAGTAATCCAAATTGAGATTGATGTCAGGCTCCCTGTGCTCCTGATGAGTTGCCTGTGCAAGTAGGGAAGAAGGGACAAGGAGACCAGACTCAGCATAGCCATGTTTCTGTGTTCCACCCCAGAAAGAGGGAGTGGATGAGGGCTTTACTTTGCCTTCTCACCCACCAACAGAACTGGGGGCTCAGAAATAGAAAATTTTAGTCAAAAGTACATGTGGCTGCCTACTCAATCAAAGAGATCAAGGAACTGGATCACGGTGGCTTCTCAGCCTTGTCTCTGGTACAGTATAGTTACATGCTTCCTTCCCTGCATCTCACTACAAAGTCATAATTAAGTCTTAAAATTCTCTTGAGAGTGGCCTACATCATCACTGCCAGAGCCCTAACTCTGCCATTAAATATCCTGCTCTCCAGCTGTGGGATAGTTTCAGTTTTGCAGCTGTACTGTCCTGAAAGTGTTCTGATTATATACTGGATTTAGAAAGAATGCAAGGAGTGCACGAGACACATTTCCTCTGATACTTAAAAACAGACAGTCAAGTCAGTCACTGCTTTTGAAGTCGCCAGGGTTTTTTGTTGCTGTTGGTTTGGTTTTATTTTTAAATAGACTTTTAATTGAAAAATCTAGCAGTATTTGGCTGACTGGAAATAATTTCTCCCTTTAGCCCTTATCTCCTCATGTTTTATACAAACTCTGCTATAAGCAGTCTACATTAAGGGTTAGACTTTGAGGTCCCTTTTGTAGTTAAAATGTACTTCATATTACACATAGCACCTAGCTGAAACAATCTGCTAGGCAGCCTATGCAGCAGCATCAACATCTACCTCTCCATATGTCATTACTCGGTTTCAAAATTTAGCCAGTTTTGAGGGGCATTGCTTGACTTCATTATAACATAGATGAGCAGCAGGTGCCAGCTCATTATGAGATACCGGGTCTGAAAAAGTGAATTTTCACTCTTAAAATGCTCTGTGCACTTCTGTGCAGTTATAAAGGAAACGTGCCTTATAAAATGATCTCTTCAAAGCATCTGCAGCCATTATAATCTCCTATAAATAACTCTCACCAATATCTTAATCTCATCAAAAAGTAAGGACAAATATAGGCTCAAAGTAATTCCCCAGAGACTGGATGACATTTTTTAATGAGAAGCAGATTAAGGGGTCTCCAAGCACCAGAAGCATCTGTGCCAGCACAAAAAAAAGTTATGACTGCCTTTTCACATGGAGGACATTTGCAGCGTGTCCTCTCACATGTACCATCCTGTTCTGAAGTGAGGAGCACTGCAACTAATTAGCATGCCTGGCATGCTAATGAACATCTCTGGAAACTGAGAAATAAATACTTTTCTTTTAATAATACAATGGCTTAGAAGCTCAAAATAGTTAAGTATCACAAAAGGAAGCACTGCTGACCAAATGGCAGTATATAGAAAGTGATCAGGGAGAGAGGAGGATACCAGTTTTACAAGGGTGTCAATAAACACTTAAAATACCATGTGACACTCATATTCTCACCAAGGTAAAGGAAGCATAGTGAGCATCCAACCTCCTCTCTACTACTGCAGAGTAGAAGGCAGAGGCAATTTCTCTCTCTCACCTAGTTCCTCAGTATGCCATTTCTCTGACTCTTTGCACCCAGATATGGGGCTGTTGAACTGAAGGGTGAGTTATATATGTTATATATGTCTATTGATTAAAGAAAAAAAAAAGAAGAAAGAGAAATATAAGGTGGAGGTAGTGCTTGCGGGAGATGATAATTTTTCATCCTAGCCTACTGTGGAAAAAGCTCTATGGTTTCTGAGGTGGGGCAACTGGTTTCATATGCTAGTCAAATTTGCCTAACTGTGCTGCAAGTGTAGACTTCAGTCCCGTTTTCCCTCCTTACCGATCACACAGCCTCATTCATGGAAGTCCACTGAACTTTATTGATGAGAGGAGGGTGACTGATGTTGGGAGGGCTGCCACATTGTTTGCTTTGCAGTGTGATCCAGTAACCGTGATTACAGGTGCTGTTGTTTCTTTCCTTTGAAAATTTCTGTTGCCAAACCAGCTGAAAAGCCAGGACAGTTATTATTCTGTGCATGTGTTTATTTAGGCTGCCAAGTTAGCAGACATGGGAGACTTTTTGCAGAAAGGAGCAAGATTTGTCACACACGGACAGATGGTTTCATTACAGATGGTGAAATTTCTGTGCAAGGTGTGGAGACCTTTCTGTGAAAGGTGTGGGAACCCTGTGCAAGCAGCCCTGGACTTTGGTAACCCCTTTCAAAGGAAATAGGAAACTTGACAATTAGGAGAGGGAGTTTTGTACAACTAGATACACTGCTGTAATGAGTGGGTGGCGGAGCTGCTTCTCTTTTCTTTAGCTGAGAAACATGTTTTTTATTGTTACTAGAGTTAAGCCTGAATAACAGCTTCTGACCTATCATTCAAGAAAGTGAGTTCTTCCACAAAATTTAATCCTTTCTTGATCCGGAAATCTTGCAATAGATGCTCGCAGGTTTTCAACATATTCAGATTCCAGCTTGAACTTTATCCTGTTCCTTTCTCAGTGGGGTTCACTTACAAGTAGAAAATAAATGCTGCCCCTGTGCCCAGCTCACCTTATATTCTTCTGGTTGTTCTGGCATGCAAAGTATAAGTCAAGGAGCATATTTTGGGCTGCAGAGATCTCTTTGCTCTCCTCTTTCACCCTTGTACTAATTCTTGCCATCTTGATTTCCCTGCTTTAAAAACCTGCCCCTGGCAAGCAAGGAGAGGCAGCACCAAGATAGGCAAAGTCAGCAGTAGTCTGCTGTCTGGGGCAGCAGTGTACATGTTTCTGCTGAGCCTTTTGCCCATGCCAGAGCCTTGGAAATCTTGTACAAGACTTAAAGACTTAGACCAACCATCTGAGGCCCTTGCATTTGTATCATTTTACCCCATGCTTCTGTGAGGACTCTCTCCCCTGGGACACAGGCTGTGTGTTTTGGAGCTGGGCTTCCTCTCCTGGCAAAGTTTTAAAAGATGGCTGCCTCTAGCATCTTTGGCAAGTTGTCCTCAATGAGCGAGCAAACAGAATGAAGGTCACTTGCAGTGGGGTTTTAAATACCCAGAAAATGTAGGGGACAGATGGGGAAAAAGGAGATAATTAAAACACACACCCTTTCCAAAATATGTTTGTGGAAGGGCAATGCTATAGGCTGGAAAGGAAATCCAGGAATAAAATTTGAGATAAGGATAGAAGGCCAAAAGGGTTAGGGTAATGCGAATAGAGAAGTATCTTTTTCAGTGGTGATCTGGTTGGGATACATTTTGAATCATCTTCATATGAATGTAATTGGCATGAAACAATAGCATGTCATGGCAAAGTCAGCCATTGCAGCTGAAAAACCTATGCTTGCTGAGAAGCAGAAAGCAGTGCCCAGGAAGCCGCTTGATGACAAATTTTGAAGGGTGAGATCCCCTACTTGTCAGTGTCCTTGGGCAAAGCCGCTCGAGCAGTCCAAGAACCAATTAAATATAATATCTACCAAATCACTGGGTGGTAGTAGGGAAAGATCTTTTGGGAGGAATGCTAAAATAAGTGGCGCTGTTGGAGAAATATGTGACAAAGGACACACCACAAAGGATATGATATACTACAGATGATGTCAGGAGACCATTTGAGACTCAAAATTGAGACAATGAGCTCTGCAATGTCTGTGTCATTAGGACTGGATGAGCCCACATATCTATTTTTAAGGGCAGGTGCTCTGCTCCCCTCCACTTTTTTACAGGACCAGTCCTCTCAGCCAGAGTAGTCCAGTGTTTTTGGTATCAGCTGCATTTCTCTTTGCAGGAGAATATCAGGGCCGATATCCCAAGGTCGTACGACTTGAGGATGAGCACCTGTGCCTTTCTCTGATCCTTTGTAAGGCTGTGGCCTTTTCCTCCTTGAGGGGAATTATTAAGAAGTGTCTCCCTTGTTTGGGAGCTTCTTTTTACAGAATATATAATATGAGTCTTACCTTCTTCCATCGAATTTCAATAAAATTGGTGAATGGATGCAAAAGCAAGGACAGATAATATGCACATAAACATAGACAATAAATATAATTACATAAGCCTCATTTCCTAAGCAAACCAAGCTAAAAAAGATTTAATTACTGTAACTTAGCCCAGAGACACATGAAGCAAAAACTGCTGAGGTTTTGATTTTCTGACTAAGTTTTTTTAAAAATTTTTTTAAATAGTTGTCAGTATGATTTATGCAGAGCCTGGAATAGCTGTGAAATGGCAGCCATGCACTTTTCAGAAGTGTTCAGAGTGGTGCTGGGATATGAGGAGTAACAAGATTGGAGAATAATGAGTAACATGGGAAAAAACTGAAATTTGACCTCCCCCAAAAATTCAAAAAAAGCAATTTTCACAGATAGGGTCGTGCACAAAGAGTCTCACTGTTCTATAATGATTTTTTTTTTTCAAAATATAAACCCACAAAAAAAAAATTTAAAAGAATTTTCCATGATCTGGGTATACAGATAATATTTTCTTTCCAAAACATGGGCACACATTTTCCAAGAACAAATGATTCTGACAGAACCTGGCAACTGCTTTGTAAAGCTGACATCATTGCCATTTTAAGTGCCGTAGGAAAAGCAATTTTGCTGTCAATCAGCCAAGGGCCAGAAAGCACTTTTTTTCTGGGACAGGGCTGTCAGGCTCCTGGGACTGCAGTTTGGAGCACCCTTGTAGCCGCAACATTTGGGGTTTTTTGAGTGGTGGCAGCTGCCTGATGCCCTGGAAGGACTTGGGGAGCTGTAGCCTCTGGAGGATTCACAGCTGTTGGAGTCAATTGTGTTTTGTGCTGGTGCACAATACTGCTGCTTTAAAGCTTTAGTGGAAAATGAAGTAGCACAAAACTATGCACAGTTGGTACATAGACTTATTTCAGATAATACTTTGTTCTGAAACAAGGTACTGAAGAACGTGATCTTAAAACTTCTCAGTTAACTACAGGCAAAGCTATCTATGAATCTAAGAGCTGAGGAGTACTTAGGCGTTGAGATACACAGACACATCACAGAAAGATCACTGTGATCAATACAAGTACCTCAAAAGGTGAGAAAAAAACATGAAGAATATTCGGACTGGTTTACTACGCAGGAACATCAGCCAATTTCCATCAGCAGTATCCTGAGAGCAAATGAGATAAAAATACTAGAGTTTTTTTTGGGAAAAAAGGCATTAACTGGAGAAGGAGCAGCCCTGAGATGCTTGGAAAGTAAATGACAAACCAAGGCATTGATAAATGCTTTCAGAGGAGAGGAAGGCCAAATTTAGTGAATGCAAAATTAATGTATTTACGTATTCATCATAATACTGTTGCTGATGTTAAATGAAAATAGTGCAGTGCTCTCACTAATTTAGTTGAGTGTGACTATAAATATGTCAGAATCAACAAAGTGTCCTGTTAATCTGAAACTTCATTTCATCAGATAATTTCTGATGAGCTGTTATTAAGAACAGGGAGATTACATTTTAGCCATGATCTTTTCAGGAAGTATTATTTTTGTAAGCATGAGACACAAAAAAGTATGTTTACATTTATCTTTGGTTGCCTAGGCTTGCATGCTGTGCCAATAAGGTGCAGACAAGTCCTAAGGACCTAAAATTGAAAACTTGCAATATATCACAAAAAATAGAAATCTCTTTGTTGTTTTACTTTACAGAGCTATAAAAACTTATTGTTTGTGAATTTTAGTGTATGTGTAAATGACAATAAATCTACATACAGAATAATAACTATGTGAATAAAGAGATACCACTCGTTTCTTTGTAAACAGCTGATAGACTGAGAAAACCGACTAGAGGAATCTACTCATAAATAAGTATTTTTGATTTTCCAATATCAGTTCACATATTAAGTTACACTGTGATGAAAAACAGATGAGTCTTTCCACAAAAAAAAAATGTTTGTATGTTTGGTTTTTTTTTTCAACATTAACAACACTATTTCACACATATTTTAAAAGCTAACTCTGCTTAATCTCAGGCCTAATGAAACTTTCTTTTTAGTTTTGCTTTTATGCTGCAAATTATTGTTTTATTCTATGAAATGACAGTACTCAGAAAGGACACTGTGTTTTCAGTTTTGAGTGTTCTGGTGTTTTACCTTTTATTACCCATTCGTGATGCATTCTGAGAAGACCTATAAAAAAGTCATAAAAATCTTGTATGGAAATCTTTAATTCGTAACCTCCTTCCATTAATGCTATGTTGACTCAGCATAGCACATTTCTGATGGCTTCTGTAAACCCACAGGCTTTGCTGGTGTAGCTCCTGTGAAGCCTGAAATGGGTTTCATTGCAATTCAGAAAAAGCATTGTTGATACCTAAATTTTTATTTTCGTAGGTCTGAAAACGTACAGCTCAGGCTAGTCACAAAACCTATGGACTATGTAAGTTGAATATATAACTACAATGACTTTCGTAATGGAAATTGGATAGAAGATTTCTGTACATGGGACAATGCAGATAGGTTGTAGTATATTTCTTGCCTAAGAAGTTAGGCAATGTTAAATAGGTGGATGCTAACACTTCTGTGGATGCTATTGTTATTTCATTGTAGCAGCTATGTTCAAGTTGTAAATGTATTTTTTTTTAATCTATGCTTACTCTATTATTATTATTATTTTGTATGAGAATACAAAGTATTCTTGCCCGTCTTTAGAAACACAGGCTATATCTTGCCAGTTCTTTTTTATATACTTTGTACAACAAATAGTTTATTTACTTATATTTACATGTTGATAATAGTATACTTCTGATCATAATATTGTATTATCTTATTGCTAATGGATATCCTTTTAGTTGCACTCATACATAACATATACATACTATATTTTGCGTAGCAGTTGCAATATGAGTAAGCATGTTTAGCATCTTTAAATACTGTCATGTCCATGTGAGAAACACAAAATGGGTTCTCAGTGTTAAAGAAATCTTCGTATCAAAGTGTTGCAATAAAAAGCTTAGATGGATTGCTAGTCAATGAAAGGAAGAAACCTGTACGTAAATTATCTTCGCTCCATTCCTCCCCACTTGAATGGACAAAAATTTTTACAGGTGTATTTTCTTTCATTTCCTGGGCTATTTATGGCCATGTTGTTTACTTTACTAGAGGTCTGAGTGTCCATCAGAATCTTTACTTGTTCATTATATGTTGTCAGATGAGCCAAAACACATATTTTCAGCACTTTTTCTACAAAGCAATGGATGAAGTAAGCAATGTTATCTTTCTCATCATGATAGTCTTAAGGAAATCTTAGTAGTCCTACAAAGGATACAGTTAATTACTGCCATTAAATGGGTAAAGACAAGATCTTGTGGTATCCAGTACAATTCTGAGTGATTGCCATCACTTACATCTACCTGAGATACTACCTGAGTATGCAACCACTCAGACTTCGCACATCTCAGCAAAAATCCTGGGAAGCACCTCAAAATTTTCCCTCAGCACATCCAGCACAAAATTCATGTTTAAATACACGTGAGAAAATCTTGCATGCAGCATACTATTCTTTGCTAGTTAGTTACAAACTGTAAAGACAAGTGATTTTTCTCTTCTCATTTGAGTTCATGCAGTCAGCTAAACACAAAATTTTAGCTGCTAAAATATTCATTTTGCACTGTTTGTTTTCTATTACAGAACTAAATGCACATGTTTAGCAGTATAATAATGAGGACGGAGTTTCAGCAGTAGTACCTAGCTCTTGAATTCTCAGCATCATTCAGTCAATGTTGTAGGCCACATGAAGTCCAGGTTAAAGAAGGGAGGAGAGAGGAGACTTCCAGCTGGTCAAATCTCACCCCAAATCCTCCTGAGAACAGCAAATTCCCGGGTGAAGACTCCCATCTCTGTGCATAGCTGGCTGTGGTATATATGACCTAGGGCAGGACAAAGCAGCAGCACAGGATCCCAGCAGACTCTGAAAGGCCATCTCTTTGCCACACGTTTCTGAAACTTCCCTCTTATAAAATAAGAGCATAAAAACATGATACTTGGTCTATAGTATCAAAAAATATATAAGCCAAGTTATTAATAAAATCTTGGACTATTCTTTGTCTGTAATGACACACAAATGTGAGGCATCACAAGATCATTATGAAATAGCAAGGAAAAATCACTACAGGAGCTAGAAAATGAAATTCTGTCTCCTCCTGGCATCTTTGTGTATAAGCAGAAAAGTTCTAAATAAATAGAATGAGTACATATTCCAGAATAATTCAGATCAGAAGAGAACCTGAGCTAGGAAAAACAATTTCAGGACTTTCATTTTTTCTCTGCAAGGCTGATATCGCAGAAAATGGAGGGTGAAATCTTCGTTTTGTTCCATACACAAGAGAACAGGCAGTTGGGATGAAATGTCCATTACGTAAAAAGCACGAACAAGGCTGCATATGGCTAGGCAAGGTTTCTGTAGATGTCCTCCGTACACTGATCTGTGTAAGAACTCTCTCCTTATCTCAGATACAGTTTATATCCAGTAAGTTAGGAGTGAGATGAGTCTATTAACCATTAATGATGTTAGGAATGGGGATGCAATATAGCTAAATCAGAGGAATCTGAACATTTATCAGATGTTCTATTAAAAGTGGAATAATTTGTGAGATAATCTTCTGGCCAGAGCAATGCAAACAGATAGGGAAAAGCAATTGTTGCACATGTGGCTTCTGAAAATTGCCTTCCAAATAGAACTGTTAGACAAGCAGTAAAAATATTTAAATAAATAAAAACGCATAACAAAACATTAAGACAGGCTATAAGATGGGACTGTTATTTTTTTTTCCTCTTTTTTTCAGAAAAGGGGAAGGCATATTCAAGAAAAGTGTAATTATAGGGACAATAGATGATAAAACCAACTATTTTCCAAAATTAAATCACTCTTGGTACCAATTGTAAATGAATCAAGAGTAAAATTGTTTAGTGAGCTTAAAGGCAGAATACAAAGGTATGATGACTCAAAGAATTGCCTTAGCTTCTTAATATAATTTCAAGCTTTTCAATTTTTTTTCAAATTTCAATTTTCCACCTATCCCTTAGCATCTGATACTCAGAACAGGGATTTTCACTACTAGGGCTATGTGTGACAAAAATGTAGTACACATATATGAGAGTATGTGTTAGATTTTAAAAGAAAACTGAGATTTTTCTCAGAAAGTGAGCACATGGAAAAGCCACATCTCAAAATATCTTCAATGGAAAACTTCTGTGTCTTGTTTCAGTACAATCCCATTTGTTCTTCTTTGCCTTCTTTCTTTCCTTCCCTTCCGATTTTCACCTTTTTATTCTCTTCTATGTTTTTCCCAAGCTAAGATTACAATTTGTCTATGAGTACCAAAAAACAAGGAAAATCTCCTACAAGAGCTGGTTAACAGAAAATCCTTCTTTTGGGACTTACTTCTCTAACAGCAACACGTCTTTTCCCCCTTTCTATTCTGAAGGCCCAAAAGATGCATTGATACTGCAAGTTCCTCCCAAAAGCTAAGCTACTTTATAATGTATCAGTAAATTCTATTAGCATTCTAGCACTTCTCTCTAAAAAGAAAAGAATTAGTTGTGGGTAAAAAGATAATTAAGCATTACTGTTGCTGAAAATGATTGGATTCTCTAGTTCTTAGCTAAAGTGATCATATTAAAGCACATTTTAAGGTTGAAAAACTTTGTTCTCTTCAATGGGAGATGTATCCTTTAACTTCAGGGCAGTATTAGATACATTATGAGGCAGTTATGGCTATGTTCGTTGATTTTTTTTCATGAGTTAATGTACTGTTAATAAGGTGTCAATTACTAATGCAAACAAACAGGGCAAAGAATTACGTTTATAATTGCTGTAGTTATCATCTAAGTGCAATTACCTACAACTGCTGAAATAAATCACATTTTAAAGCTATCTGCACAACATTCATATTTATCTTTTTTTATTATAGGTGCCTTTTAAAATGTTTCTTTTTTAAAAAAAATAAGTGAGTGAGTGTTAGTCACCTTCATTTTTCAACAGACAGAAATAAAATCCATATGCATGAAATTTATCATGAGTACTTTTTCAATAGATCTTAAGTAAATAATTGTCTCCATTCTCTTTCCCTGCTTCTCCTTCCATCTAACCCGAGGGGTTCCTCCTGAAAAGACATAATGTACTTTCTATATTCCCTAATTTTTATTTTAAAATAATTGAACTAAAACTTTGCTCTTTCTGCCATCTAACTGTGCTTAATAAGTGCATACAATCATGAAATCCAAAGTAAAGTAAAGTAAAACCATTTCTAATAGTGAACTTCCAGGATTCTTCTAGTTAATAGCACAAACACCTTCCGAGAACAAACACCAGACATAACAGGAATAGATCACTGAGAAATTTCTTCCTCAGAAATGTTAAGAAAGTTGGATTAAAAATGCAGTTTTCTTCCTGAAAAGGGAGCATTTATAATGACTACTAACAAGAAAAAGAGCCCAGGCAGCTTCTGTGGAAGCATATGATTTGTCATCCACAGCACGGTATCAGAGAAAGGTGCATTTCTAGACTTCATTATCCTCATATGGCTGGTGCTGTGTTGGCAGGGGTTTCCCTCTTCATCTGACAGGGGCTGTGCTGACAGGAGTCTCCCAATTAGTCTGAAGAAGAGTTTACTAGGTAGCTTTCGAGGAAGCAAAGCATGACTGGAAGCAGCTGGCTGTAAGGTGTGAAGGGATGCTCATTGCCTGCCTCTAACTGTATCGGGGCATCCACCCTCTCCCGATCGCCTTCAGCAGCAGCAGTCAAATCTACCATACTTCCTCCATGCCTGTGGTGTAAACTCTGATCACTAGCTGCTGGCGACAGCTTGTTTTTCAGATCATGCTTTCTCCTGACTTTGTATATCTAACACCCCTGGAAAAACAGAACCTTCCCAGAATCCAACTATATCTTTCAAATATACACTTCTGTCATAAGCATCAGCCTCCTGGCAGAGACTTAAGTGAACCGATCCTTTCTTGCCTGCTTCCCCCACATTTTCAGCTTTGCTGCTGCTTTCATTAACTTCTCATAGCATGCTCTGAGCATACCAATTTTTCCAAGGCTAGAAGGAGAGATGAGCTTCCTTGTTGTATTATTCCTTCTGCTACAAGCTGGGTCTGCCTGCATTATGTTTGAATACAAAGTGTGGGGAAACAGCAGTAAAATAAATTGATTTCACAGAGCAGGGAAAATATGTCTGAAGATATGAAAGAGGCTGGGGTTATTTTTCCATGCATCTCTGTGTTTCCATGTCTTGGATACATTTGTAAGGAAAATTTTTTAGACAGAAACTAGTTCTTCTATTGGTCTGTGTCTTTTTTGACGTGACCCCCATCCTACCATCTTCTTCCCATCTCTACTCACTTCCTAAAATAGACCCATTATCACAGACAAGAAGGTGAAACAAAGGCTCAGTCATTGAGCTAAGATGCCCCGACCAAAAACAGTATTGGGGAAATCAAGGTTAGAGGCACTATGCACTAACAGGCATGGATATATCAATGGTTGTATTATGGACGTTACTGATTTTCCATCAGTGTTGACTCCTGTAGCAGATGTGCTTCAGGGCCATTTGACACCAATTCTCATGGCTATCTTGTGATGGCATATGCATCTCGTTTGGCCTGGAGTTATTTCTGACCATGACAATTTTTACAGAATTTTGGTGGAGGCTTCTGTACAAATCAGTCTCCATAGAAAGTGAAGCACTATGAAGATGACGAATGTAATTTAAATATTTTTAACCTGTCAGTTATAAATTATATGGTGGTGCTGTGAGAAGATGTGGTAACATGAGTTCAATTATTCCAGTAATGAAAAGGAAATAAAACAAAATCCACAGAATCTCACAGGTTGTCATGACAATTTAGCTTTCTGTTATAATAGGTTCACATCCAAAACAGTGCATATATTATTTACCCATGTTTGCATTATTGGAGTTAAAGTCAGTGGTACGCTTTGAAAATCTATATGTTTGAGTCTATGAGTAAAGCAACAAAGGTACCAATCACATGTTAACTGGAAAAGCCATTAGTATGTTCAGTGAAAGAGAACAGGAAGTATTACATAGGATAATTACAAGGATAATTTCTACTAGGCTCTTAGAGAAATAACTTCAACCAAATTTGTTCTTGACTTGATTTTACAAAACCGCATAGTACCAGTCTTACAAAAAGCCAACTGGTCAAGGTGCGTTGTAGAAGTCTTTGATATGGTAGCATATAAATCTAAAACTTGCAGAAGATGTGAAGAGCTAGAGCACAGACAACAAAATAACCACCAGGCCAAAAAATAGGAGAATTTAAAGGCAATCAAATACATTCATGAGAGGGAAAATGAAGGTGTTGACACAGACTTTGGTTGAGAAGCTCCTGAGTTGCAGGTTGCTAGACCTTGGATATCTGTAACACAGAACACATACTTGGTTGTCATGGTTGTCTTCTTCCCATGCTGTCCCCTTTGCTGCCTTACTGGCACCTGTTGGAAAGCCTCCAGGACCTTCTGGAGCCTTGCCCTGCTGCAGCATGGATATTCCTACATAACCTAAAGCAACCTGACAGGGTAAATACCCTTGATGGATAGCAATTTGTTCAACATGGGTGGCTTGAAGCCATAAGGTCAAGATTTAAGGTAATCTACTGCCATTTGTCATGCTGGGGAAGTGAAAGAAAACAGACATTTCTATAGATAATACACTCCTAGTTGTGTTGAGGGCTGAACAGCAGAGGTTTCATTTTCTTGTGGAAGTACTGAAGTCTCCAGTTCTTCTATTTTCTAACACAAAGCACTTAGAGGACTAGAAGCAATTAGGCTGTATACAAGAAATATTGGATATCACTGAAAGAAGAAGCATCATGAATTGTCCATTCTGTAAGTTAAACGAATCCTAGGAGTGATATACTGTCTGAGTAGATGCGTGGTCATTTCACAAGAAATATTATATCTTTTAAATGAATTGAAAAGTGAAGTCAAAAGGTACTGGAGCAGAACATATTAGCAGTTATTTAACAGGTTGAAACAACTCCCGTCGAATCACCGGTACTTATCTCCCTTGATGTACGTAACACAACCATTCTAAGAGCAGATGTCAGTGACTGTAGATTAAGGAGACTACCATTGAAAGGGCATGATGGTCTCCTGAAGTCAGTTGCTTACTATTTAATGACAATGAATAATACCAAAAGTAGTTATTCTGAAATTGAATCTCTCTCTTCTCAGTCAAAAATATAGGAAAACTCCTGAAGGATGAGTGTCTCGTGAACTTATTCCTGACTACATGCTGCTCATGCCAGGATAAACAGATATGCGCTGGATAATACAATAGCAAGCTTTCAAGCTAACTGACAGAGTAATGAATTTTTGGTGAGGTGGCCATGGAATGAAAAAAAAAAAAAAGGGCAAAAAATCAGGGAAAAATATGAATTCAAGACTAATCGATACAATTTTTTTGCAGTAAAATTTGGAAAAAAAATGTTAAAAGATAATTTTGGATCAATTTCAAATAATGTTTTAAAAAAAATAAAATGTTTGTTACTTCCAGGATATTTGAAATATTTTTACTTAAAATGATTATGGTGAAATTTTCCTGAGAAAATGATCCCAATCTACTACCTGCTACAAAATCTGCAAATTGGTGCTTTGGGCCACAAGTTCTGGAGTGGGAGCTGGTGCAGGGAATACAACAGGGCAAGGGTTTCCTTTCCTCCTCATCAGGAGGCAAATCAGAAGGTAAGATTAGGACGCAGACTGCATGGCAACCTCATTTGTGGTCCTGATACTGCTCTGTGGGGACAGGGCGGCTCTGCCATTGTCACCAGGTGTTAGGGCACAGCAGCCACAGCATGGCGCAGAGGACATCTGATGCTTCTTCCCTCCTGAACTGATAGAGAGATATCAGAGTTTCCACAAATGAAGGCAGTTTGACAAGGCTCCTGAGGAAAAATTTAGGGCTTTCTGTTAGAGGGAGACTTTATTCAATCAGAAATGTGACCCAGAGGGCTCAGTCAAATACGAGCCAGGCTCGAGAAGATTTCAGAGGATGCAGGGCTAATGCTTGGAGGCCCTGCAAAGCTTGACTTCCTTCACTGTACCTCTGCATCATCTGACAAAATCTGCCAGCCAAAAGTAATTAACCTTTAGATCAATCTCGCAGATTGGCACAGCAGAATTGGCAGTGAAATCTGCTTGGCAGCAAGAGTTCTCGTAGAGAACGGCAGGGTTTGTGTTTGTTGCTCAGTCGGGTCCTTCCTTCTTCATTTACATCGACGGGAAATATATAAACATGGCATTTTGAATTAACACATAGTCATTTTCTCCAGATTAGAACTGAGGGACTGGTGGGTACTTTTCATGCTGTGTTAGTGAGAGGGATAAACAAGGCCACGCACACCTTAGAGCAGTGCAACAGCAGGGTGGAACCTTAAACAAGATGAAGAAGACACTCATAGGAGGAAAACATCAGCAAAATAGCACCATGACTAGAGAAGTTTTTTTGTAATGCAAATTTCAAAATTTATCGGGATCCAATGGGAAAAAGATTACAGCTGAGACAGTTATATTAACTGGCTATTGTTATTGTTAGGCTTTTAATTTGCCCTGCAATCTACATCTACTATATTAATTATTAGATGAATAGGCATTTATTGTATTATGCATTAGAGAACAATCTAGTTTTAACTAGCATGGGTGTGCTGTTGTTTTCTAGATGGTCTGTTATTATGGATTGAGCTGGTTGAAGATTTGTTGTTGGACTTCTATAGGAAAATGCCATTCTCCAGCAAAAAGAAAAATAAATATTGGCATGATGGTTAACTATGACTACTAAGTGCTAAACTGATAAAGTAAGACTTTCAGAAGCTATTTCAGCTGTAGAGGTTAGGTGATGTCTCATTAACTGCCACAACCTTTGGAAGGTATAATCACTTTAAAAATCCCACAGTAATTAAAAATTTGGGGTTTTGCACTGTAATGAGCTAATTTCAGAATTACAGTAGCACACACCACATTAGAACTATTGTCCCTTTTAAAACAATCTGTCCTTTTCAACTGCTTACATCTTACACCGACACCCCTCCTCACCCTTTTTTTTACAGTATATTGGTTTACACAGTTTATTCAGATCATATGTAAAGCAGAATACTCCTGTGTATGGACCTCAACTTAGTACAATCAACTGCATCTCTGAGGCAGAGAGATAGAACCAATCAGTATTTTTCCCCATTGGAAAAGAATATGTGAAAAATCAAAATTTTGCCAGTATTACGACTAAATTTTTGTGTGCCATACAATTCCTTAGCTGAATTATACCACCAAACCCACTGGGAAAGCATCAGATCAGAAATTTAGATATTCCCAAATAGCTCTAAGTCATGAACAGACACTGTTTTGCAGTACCTTTTTTATGAAATGTAATAATTTTTATTTTTTTTTTTAATTTCTAGATGGTTACCCTAAAGAGGAAATGATTTACAGATGGAGAAAAAACTCAGTGGAGGCTGCTGACCAGAAATCTTGGAGACTCTATCAGTTTGACTTTATGGGTCTGAGAAATACTTCAGAAATTGTGAAAACCTCTGCAGGTGAGAATGATACGAATGACAGAGCTTGTTTTGGAAAAACAAATTATTTGAAAATATTTGTTCTAAGTTTGCTTTCATTCAATTGCAATTTTATTCAATGTACACCAATGTTCAGATTAAAACCTCCAAAGTGCAGGCTTCACAACTGTTGACTTTGTCTAGATTTTGATAACTTCCTTTTCTTTTTCTCTACTCTTTTTGTAATTTCACAAACTGAGGAATAAATGCTAACTTGACATAGCTATTTGTTATATACTTGAAGTTACTATATGATTCTCATTCCTCAGCTAAGTTTATTAAGCCATTGCTGCAATGAGACATATGTTTTCACCATAAATTAGAGGAAGATTTTGAGCACAATGGTAGGGTTAGTGAAATTAGACACTTTCAACAGTAGGTAATCATTCAGCCACAAGTTCAGTATTTTTCTTAATATTTCAAAGGAACTCTTTATTACTCAGCTGATGGATGCCTTTGTTAGTGACCTTACCAATTGATTGCGATTAAAATTTACTGATGACTATTTTATTTCTTCAGAATTCTTACTGTTTCTTATAATAACATCAACATAGGAGAAAAAAAAAAAAGAGATGTGTAATAGAAAACATTATTTGAACTGGGAAAATTCTCATAAAATTCACACAATGTCTGAACTTTATGCACGACTCTGCAGTAAGTTCCATGATTCCCATTTGGTAAGTCTTCTCCCAGTTGCAGAAGGAACCTGCTAGAAGCAATCTTTCGCTTAGCTAGTGGTGAATTTTTGAAAAATCTAATTTATGTATTTTTTTAAAATGTAAGCAGCTATGTTTTGTTATTCTTTTGGAAACACTGTGAATAATCGTAATAACAAAAAATCATTAATCTGTGAAACTACTGCTGTTGGGTCATGCCCCCCCCCCCCCCCAATATCCGTAATGTATTCTCAGGACTGTATAGCAATTTTGATAGCAATGAAGAACTAAAGCTTTAGTGAGTATTTTGGGCTGGTAGTTTGGCAGAGCAAAATGTTGCAAACAGCACACATGTAAAAACTCACTTGTGTTATGGATAGAAATCCTTGTAGTCTGCAAGTTTCTCAGGAACGCTAATTTCTCAGGTGAGTCAGCCATAAGTTGAAACAGGAGTGACAGTCAAGTACCAAACACCAGATCATGAAAGTATCTGTGTATGCAGGCATGGAGCTCATTGGAAAGGATGGTATGAATAGTAGAGAAAGCCCTGCTCTTTCTGCTTTGCTCACATCTGGACTAATGCCGTTCTGAGGTTGCATCAAGAACTACTAAACATGCATACAAGAAGAATTACTGAGTCAGCCATATTAAAATGTTGAAAGTGTCTTGATAAACAGATCTATTAAACTCTTCCTTTGCACAGGACGGAGCCGTTTTTATAGATGTTTCATTCAAGTGAGTAAATAGTTAATGTGGAGCAAGGAAAAATATATTTCCTATGCTCTTTTTAGTATGTGCCCAGTTCTTATTAAGATCACTGAATTTGCATAGAATTGACTCTCTGACTGTATTTAGGCTATAATTTAAGGTACTGTCAAGGGGAGATTTACTGAACATCAACAGTATTTACTGTCAGGAGCAAACCCAGGGCCAGGACTCAGGAAAACTAACTGGTACATTGGACAACTTTGAGTAAGCCCTATGCTATAGAACAAAGATTCCCAAAATGGAGGGAGAAGGGCAGGACACAACCCACCTGGGACTGTGCAGTATGTCTCAGAGACAAAATTTACAATAATTCTGCTACTACCTGCTGTGACCGTCTAAGTATATGTGAACAAGTAGAATAAAGAGGCATCTGTGCTATGGTACATGCCTATTTACTGAAGAAAAGTAGCCCTATCCAAGTTTGAGAATTAGGGAACCCCCAAGGCTGCTGTTTCCTACAACGTGGACAATTTCGGATGAAAGGAGGCAGCAGCTGCTGGCTACAGGTATCCTGTCTCTTTTACAGCCATGCCACAAGGGCTACATGCGGTCAAAAAAGAGATGCCAGGTTCTGTCATGGAAGATCTGTGGCATATTAACACTAAATCTGCCTGAAGAGGGAGACTGCACTGGGGCTGTCCCTAAGACCTTATGGGTATAGGACCCTCCCTTCCTGCCCCAGCTTCGGGCTGCTCCACAGAGAGACCAGTTCCCACTGACTGGGACTGTGTAGGGTCCCTTTGAGCCACGTGGGAGCCCTTGGGAGCCACCAGCCATCATCCCTTCACAGACTCAGGACAGAAAGGGAGAGCAGCGTTGTTGAGAGTGCTGCGCTGGGAATCATTCAGAGTAATGAGATGGAGTTGGGAAAAGGAAAGTAGGCCAGATACCAGTGCCAGCTTCCTGACAAAGAGAAGTACTAAACATCATCTCTCCCTCCTAATGGAAATTATGGCAACTACTATCAGACAGGGCATTTAAAAACAGACTAGGAAAAGTATGGGAAAATGAACTGCAGGGAGCAGTCCTCCACTAGCAGGAGATGGATTCAAAGCCCTAACATCTTTTTTTGCTTCTGACTTACACCTTTCTGCTGGTTTACAACCCTATTACTTCTCACTAAAATGTGTGTTCATCTATAATGTGAGAGCTGTTGCAGTGTTACCTACCTGTAACCAATTCAGGGATGCCTCTTTTAGCTCCTTTTCAGCAGAGTTCTGGCTATAGTGAAGAGAGGTCACACTGACCACAGGGCAACATGCTGCTGTTCTTCCAGCATTTGTGTAAAGCCCTTTCTTGGTAGTCGTTTTCACCACAAAATGGCTAGGTTTAGTACTCAGCAGAGTTCTGCTATTTGGTGTTCTTTCAGTCTTTCCAAACCTTTTTCAGACATCTAAGTAACCTTTATGTTAATCTAGGGCAATTTCAGAGGTACACAAGTAGGAAGCCAGCTGTCAAACAGACTGTAATCTAAGCAAGATAAGAAATGTTGTCATCTCTTGTCTTGAACCAGCAGTGGCTTAAATCATTGCCACAGTGGTGTGCTTTACTCTTGCAAGAAGACTAGCTTCTTTTACAATAAACTGGCAGCCAGAGAAAGTTTTCATTGCTATCTGGAAGAGGTATTCAGCTTCTTCTTGAGGATTTTTTTTTTTTAATTTCACGCTAAGATACAAACACAACCAGATAAATATCTACTGCATATGGTGATTACATGGAATACACAGCAGAAATCACTGTGCTGGTGCTGTGGTCGTGAACCTTTATCTTACACCCCAAGTAAGCTCTCACTGTCAGGTGATATCAAACTAATTCACAGGTACTGAAGAATTCCCCTGTTGCTAGCTGGCAAGATACTTAGATAATATAGCAAGAGCATTTCTCTTGCTACAATGTCAAATAAGGCTGACAAAGATAATTAAAGTAGAGGGAATACTAAGCCACCTGGCACTGAGCTGTGAAAAAAGGAGGAACTGCATATAAGGAGAAAATTCTCAAATTTTAAAATTGCAAATCAGCCAACAGAAGGGTGGTCAGGAAAACAGGAGAGAGAAAGAGGGAGAACGTCATCCTTAAAAACATCCTGTGTGTATTTTCAGTAAACTTTAACTTTTTGAGTCCCAGCCTTTCCAAGTATACTTTTTTTTTTTTGGGGGGGGGTGGGGGGAATAATCAAAACAAAACAAAACAAAACAAAAACCAAAAGAGAATCGTGAAGGAATTTACAAGTAAAGCTCATGGAGTGAGCTGTAGTGTTGCTTGCACTTTTCTACTGCAATCTCCCCCAGGGAAAGTCTATTCGTTCTTTTTAAACCACTCAATTTTTTACACTGCTAGATAAACACAAAGACCTTGTAGCTACTGAATCTAATTTTCATTTACTTGAAAACTTCTTTGCATCATACAAGTCCTATTTGTGTTCTTCCTCAGATGTCTTTAGCCTGAGAGATTTTTGCAGTCCAAAGGAGCTTTTGCACAAATAAGTTCAAGATAATTCATCAGAAATAGAAAACACCATTAAAGTGCCCTATGTAAAAACTTTAATAGCTGATCATTACAAATGAATCATACAGAACCAGACAGAAAGTACTGCTTCATACATTCTGAATAACCCCCAAGCATCAATACCCAAACCCAATAAATAGCCATAAATACCTCCATAAAAAGGTACACCTTTGCATACATACAGGTAATGGGTGACAATTAGTGGCGTCTGCCTGTCATATGACTTCTAAATTGTGCTTCATATTTTGAAATAGCTGTTTCATCAAGTACCTCAGCTTACATGTTGTGCTTAGCCCTATATCACAGGGCTGTGAAGCAAGGTTAATATCTGTTGTCACAGATTCAGATAAAGCTCTTTGGGACAATGCTAAGAACAACACAATTTAAAATACATATTCTGTTGCAGGGAACTCAATAAATGGCAAGTAAAAAACTACCCTAGAACAAAAATAAGAATGCTTGTCTTTTAAGAAGATGCAAAGACCTACATAAATAGCTATTGGCAGAAGAAGGGAGGACTAGACGTATTTTCATAGGGAGGCCAAATTTCACTGGGGGGGTCCAGTCAAGTCAAGTCAAGATCAGGCTGAGACAGGTATTAGCTGATGCTCCTTGACTTTGTCAGACCAACACACTCCCAAAGATTTATCCAGAGGAAAAGACGTTCATGTGCCTAGCTCTTCTACTAGGTGAACAAAGAACAGCTGGCTTGAGAAAATGTTTCAAAATCGGTGCTTCTGCTTACTTTTTGCTGTTAAATGCTTCCAGGTCACTTAGATGTAGGCACAGAGAGCCCATGATGAATACCCACACAAGATGAGCCAAGACTGCCTAGTGACAGTACAGGGTTCAGCCAGAAGTCCAGCCACCACCCCACAGGTCCCTGTTGTTTGGGCAGGACCACCACCCAGTGCAGACATCAGGTTGGCAAGGCAAGGCCAGGGTTGGCAGCAGTCAGCTAAGCCCCTCAGCTTGGGGAAGGGGTTGCAAGGGGGGCTGGCAGAGAAGGATGGTCAGAGGCTGATCAGGGCAACTGGAGCCTTTTGGTGCACTCACAGCCCTGAAAATGAGTGGAAAACAATGCACGAGATGCCATAGTTGCTGAATGTGGTTGTGTCTATGCATGGTTGTTTATAATGATCTGGTTCAGTCACACTCTCTCTTGTACCAGCTGACTGATCTGAAGACATTTATTTGATAAGATAGCTTCCTGACACAACTGGTAGGAGAGCCTACCAGGGGAGGCGCCTCGCTAGACCTGCTTTTCACAAACAAAGAAGGACTAGCGGGAGATGTGGAGGTCGTAGGTCGTCTTGGGCTTAGCGATCATGAAATGGTCAAGTTTTCAGTTCTTAGTGAGGTAAGGAAGGGGGGTTAGCAAAACCTCCACCTTGGACTTCCGGAGGGCGGACTTTAGCCTGTTCAGAACCCTGGTTGGGAGGGTCCCTTGGGAGATAATCCTGCGGGGAAAAGAGGTCCAGGAAGGCTGGACGCTCTTCAAGAAGGAAATCCTAAAGGCCCAGGAGCAGGCTGTCCCCATGAGGCGCAAAATTAAAGGGTGGGGAAAATGGCCGGCCTGGTTGAACAAAGAGCTTTTGATGGGACTTAGGGAAAAAAGGAAGGTTTACCACCTTTGGATGAAGGGACAGGCAACTCAGGAGGAGTACAGAGATCTTGTTAGGTTATACAGAGAAAATATTAGGAAGGCAAAAGCCCAGCTGGAACTCAACCTGGCCATTAATATAAAGAACAACAAAAAAAGTTTTTATAAATACGTCAACAAAAAGAGAGTCAGGGAGAATCCCCATCCCTTACTGGATGTGGGGGGCAACATTGCAACCAAGGATGAGGAGAAGGCTGAGATACTTAATGCCTTCTTTGCCTCTGTCTTCAATAGTCAGACCAGCTACCCCCAGGATGTACAGCCTCCTGGGCTGGAAGACAAGGATGGAGAGCAGAACAACCCCCCCTGTAATCCAGGGGGAAGTAGTTAATGATTTGCTTATGCACCTGGACATGCATAAGTCTATGGGGCTGGATGGGATTCACCCAAGGGTACTCAGGGAGCTGGCAGGAGAGCTCACCAAGCCTCTCTCCATTATCTATCAACAATCCTGGTCAACAGGAGAAGTACCAGATGACTGGAGGGTGGCCAATGTGACGCCCATCTAAAAGAAGGGCCGGAAGGAGGATCCGGGAAACTATAGGCCTGTCAGCCTGACCTCGGTACCGGAAACGATCATGGAGAGGATCATCTTGAGTGAGCTCTCACGGCAAGTGCAGGGCAGCCAAGGGATCAGGACCAGCCAGCATGGGTTTATGAAAGGGAGGTCCTGCTTAACCAACTTGATCTCTTTCTATGACCATGTGACCCGCTTTCTTGATGTGGGGAAGGCTGTGGACGTTGTCTACCTGGACTTTGGTAAGGCCTTTGACACCGTTCTCCACAGCGTTCTCCTGGAGAAGCTGGCGAATCATGGCATAGATAAGTGTACTCTTCACTGGGTAAAAAACTGACTGGATGGCCGTGCCCAGAGAATTGTAATTAATGGGGTGAAATCCAGTTGGCGGCCGGTCACCAGTGGTGTCCCTCAGGGCTCAGTTTTGGGGCCAGTCTTGTTTAATATCTTTACTGATGATCTGGATAAGGGGATTGAGTGCACCCTCAGTAAGTTTGCAGGTGACACCAAACTAGGTGGGAGTGTTGATCTGCTTGAGGGTCGGCAGGCTCTACAGAGGAACCTGGACAGGTTGGATCAATGGGCCAAGGCCAATGGGATGAGGTTCAATAAGGCCAAGTGCTGGGTCCTGCACTTGGGTCACAACAACCCCAGGCAATGCTACAAGCTTGGGGAAGAGTGGCTGGAAAGCTGCCCGGCAGAAAAGGACCTGGGAGTGTTGGTGGACAGCCGGCTTAACATGAGCCAGCAGTGTGCCCAGGTGGCCAAGAAGGCCAACGGCATCCTGGCCTGTATCAGGAATAGCGTGGCCAGCAGGAGTAGGGCAGTGATGGTGCCTCTGTACTCGGCCCTGGTGAGGCCTCACCTCGAGTACTGTGTTCAGTCCTGGGCCCCTCACTACAGGAAGGACACTGAGTTGCTGGAGCGTGTCCAGAGGAGAGCCACCAAGTGGGTGAGGGGTCTAGAGAACAAATCATATGAGGAGAGGCTGAGGGAACTGGGCATGTTCAGTTTGGAGAAGAGGAGGCTGAGGGGAGACCTCATTGCCCTCTACAACTACCTGAAAGGAGGTTGTGGAGAGGTGGCTGTTGGCCTCTTCTCCCAAGGGAATAATGACAGGACCAGAGGAAATGGTCTGAAGTTGCGTCAGGGGAGGTTTAGATTAGATATTAGGAAGAATTACTTTACTGAGAGAGTGGTCAGGCACTGGAACAGCCTGCCCAGGGAGGTGGTGGAGTTGCCATCCCTGGAGGTATTTAAGAAACGTGTAGACATGGCACTTCAGGTCATGCTCTAGTGACCGAGATTGTTGGTTTATGTCTGTTTGTGGGTGGGTGTGGTGGGGTTTTTGGGTTTTTTTTTGTTTGTTTTTGTTTTGTTTTGTTTTGTTTTGTTTGTTTGTTTGTTTGTTTGTTGTTTGGTTTTTTTTTCTGGTTGGACTCAATGATCTCAAAGGTCCCTTCCAACCATGAAGATTCTATGGTTCTGTAACTGTGATAACTGAATGTGAGACTGAAACATTGTTCATAGAGATGTACACACTTCTCAGTGATGGTCAGAACAAAACCTTTTGAAGTTATGGAAAGAACTCAGCATATAAATACTATTGTGAATGACTGGCCTCAATGCCAAATCTGCTTTATCATTTTCATCTTAACTTAAGTTTAAAACCATTATCCATGGCAGGTTTAAAACACTTTTGAAACCATAGGAAAAGCTAATGCCTGTAATAGTCAGAAAGTTTGTCACTACTGTTAAAGGTAGAGAAACAAGGCTATATAAATCTTTCAAGGAGATTTTTGAATGTTCTTTGAAACAGTATTTAGTTTCTTCTTACCTTTCAAATTACCTGTGTAAATTCCTACTTTGTCAATTAAATAAGACCTCAAGAAACTGAAGAGGCCTGGGTTCACTGACCTAAAGCACTTATGTACTAGTGTAAAGTGTCAGTATTTTTGAGCTCTTTTTCTCAAGCCATTTTGTGTATAGAACATGGCTTTCCAGCCTTGGAGGCTTTTAAGATGCTCAGTATCAAACTTATAGAAATTTTATACCTAGCTTATTAAAATTACAAGAATTAACTTATACTATATCAGTATTAGTGTGTGCAGAAGATATACCGCTATCACCTTTATAGTGTGGTTGTGGGTGGGTTTTTTTGCAGGGGGGTGTTTGGGGTTTTGGGGGGGTTTTTTTGTGGTTGGACTCGATGATCTCAAAGGTCCCTTCCAACCATGAAGATTCTGTGATTCGGTGATTCTGTGATTTAATGAATACTCATGAAGCTCTTTTGGTTTTTAAAGTCATTGACATTTTTTAGTGTCCCACTGAGTCCTGATGGCACATCACAGAGTGCTTGTCATCTTCCCAGTGTGTTCTTCCCAGGAGAAATGTGAATTTTGTTGGATTTTTTCCTCAAATACCAAATTCAGTGGAATCCAGCACACACTACTTCAGCTGGCTGTGCTGCACAGCCTGCCTTTGACAGATGGCGTTCTCAAGCAGCAAGTGGAGACTCAGATAAAGGCCTGGTGTCGTTTGAAAACAGTGCCTATTTTTACCTACCTGGTATTGCAGGAGCTTTGCCTCTTCCAGCCAGGGTATCACATAATCTCAAATGCTTTAATGGTTAGGCTTTGATTTACAGCCCTCAGCAGACATCTGCTCTGGGTTCCAATGATTCCAGTGTCCCCTTCTCTTTCAAATACTGTCCCTTCCTCCCCTTATCCTGCCTTGCCTGACTCCTAATGTGAGTGCAGAAGGGGAGAAAGAATATGTGGGGCTTTGGTTTTTTGGGTTTTTTTAACCTGTCATGAGTAGAGTAGCAGCTGGATTCCAGCATCTCACAACCTGCTTTCCCTTGATGCCAGACAATATCTTCTGTGTGTCAGGCATTTGTGTGTGGAAAAAGTCTGTCTAACACTCCCCAAAGAGGTAGAACAGAAAATGGGTTTGGTGGGAGAATTCTCCATTGTTCTGCTCTCCAGCTCTTCAGTTCTCATTACCGGATGCAACCCACTCTCACAGTTGTTGTGTCTTCCTTTGTACCAGGTAATTATCCTCATAACTCTCTTTGGGTTCTTGAAATTTGTGGTCTGAATTTTAGACCTTGCAAACCTACAAACTGTGCTTACATTTGTTCCCAAGGTTCATTAAATCAGGTTTGGGCTTTCAAATTCTGTTTCTGTCATTTATAAGAAAATGCTAAGTTAGGAATCAAGCTAAAATCCTGTGTTGTGCCTTGAAGCTAAGTATAAGTTTATTTTTATAGGTGGTAGACAGAACCATACAGGGACAGCTGATGCCTGGGATGCCATCCTTCACCAGAACCTGCTGCACCCATCACACTCCTTTCTGCTTTCTCACCTTACCTACACAAACACACACATACAACTTCTCAGAATCCTTGTGCATCTTTTCCACCCATGGGCCCCCATTCACAGGAGCTCCAGCATTGCCAAATTAGTAGGCACCAGGAATATACCCTTTGAAACCCTTTGAAGCCCTTCTTGCCCAGCTCTCAATCTCCAGTGCTAAAGGTACCTCAGCTTGCTGCCTTAAGACAGGCAGACATGCACACCGTACTAGCACTTGCAACCTAGTATTCAATCATCTTTTCTTTATTATCTGTGGCTTTCTCCACAGCTTTGTCCTTAATGAAATCCATCAGATCTGGTGCAAGAACATAAAATCCCATCTAGGACTTCAAACAGGTTGAAAACACTACTTGGTACTTGAATATAATGCCTAGTACTGACCCACAGAACTGACCTATGACATATATAACGAATTCACTCTCTTACTTTTTCGCTGTTCAGTTTTCATAGTTCATTGTGAAATATGACTCCAATAACACCTTTAAATGCAGAATGTTTATACAGCTTAAAATTACTTTGCGTGCAGCACCAAATGCACAGCCTGGATTTGAATTGGCTATCATTCTTTGGCTCCTTTTAGAGGAACAGAATAATACTGCAAGTCCTTGCCACTACAATCATCTCTGGAATGAGGGAATATCATAGGACTTCTTTTCTGACAGTAAACATCAGTTTATGTGAAAACAGAAAACTAGCTTGATTATAAGAAGGTTTAGCTATAATCTTTTTGTTGACAGAGCTTTTCTCTCTGATACAGTATTTGCAATAAATCAAATCCCAGTTTAGCAGAGATAATCAACAGTGGCTGTATTGATTTTTAAAAGATATTCCCATGTCAAATGATAATCAATCAGAATGAATATTTAGAACAAACCGTAGTCTTTCTATAAAAAAATTCAATTATTATTTTTGAAAGCAATTCATCTTGCACTGATCTTGTAAACTTCATATAATACATTCTGATAAATTTGTCCTTAGCCACTTAGGTTAGAAATGTAGTAATTGAACAGACGATTACTAATTATACTTCTACTAAAGTGTTTTCCCATGTTGGTCACAAGTTTGACTGACACTTATGGGAATAAAAACTTCTATATTGCCCTGCAAATCCAGCACTTCTTACAAAAATGTCCCACAAAGCTCACAGTAATACAGCTTCTGAAGACAGTGATTTATAACTTGATCAACAGCTTACTGCGGTTAATGGAAGTTTTCCCTGATGCTGCCCTGGGATCAGATCTTGAAATGCGGAAGCCTGGAACTGGCTATTTAATATGAGTAACTCTTCAGTCACTAGAAACTAGAGAAAGCACAGCTTATCGATATACCAGTGGGCTAGGTATAACATGCTCTAAAACACTTTTCTTCTTCTGTTTACAAATAGTACAAAAGTTTATTAGAACAAGAGAGTAGAGAGGATGTTATTGCTCTCCATATTTTGTAAGTTCGGCAGAACTGCATATATGACTGGTTTGATGCTTATACTCTGTCTTGCAAAGATAAATGCTTAGTGTCCTTTATATAGGCCCTTACTGTTGCAAATGGTGAGAAAGATTAGAAATAAAGTGACTTGACTTTATGGTAAAAGCAAAACTTTAAAAAAAATAGCCAGTGGAAGACTTGGAGGCAGGTCTTTGCCTGTGGTTTTTTTAAGAGAAAATTCCAGTAGGAAGTTATTTCTCCCTAAAAAAATACCAGTTACAGAACCACATAATCACAGAATGATATGGGGTTGGAAGGGACCACTGGAGATCATCTAGTCTAACCCCCCTGCCAAAGCAGGTCCTCCTAGAGCAGGCTGCACAGGAACTTGTCCAGGTGGGTTTTGAACATCTCCAGAGAAGGAGACTCCACCACCTCTCTGGGCAGCCTTTTCCAGTGCTCTGCCACCCTCACAGGAAAGAAGTTCCTCCTCATGTTTAGATGAAACTTCTTACGTTCAAGTTTGTGCCTGTTACCTCCTGTCCTGTCACTGGGCACCACTGAAAAAAGACTGGCCCCGTCCCCTTGATACCCACCCTTTATTTGTCCTCACTAGTTGGCCTCATTAAAGGACCTCAAGTTGTCACTTTTAAAGATTTTCACATTGTATGGAAAAAAACCACACAGCCTTTTCCCATTAGGTTTTTATCTGATAGTTCCATATTTGGAAGTTTTGTATGTGTCTAACTTTAAGAAGTTCTTGAATCAATGTCCTCATTCACTCATCCATTGGCAATGTTGTATTTGTTGCTTTTCTTTGTATATAGAGTCCTGACCTCCTGCTCCTTTCTGTTGGAGCTACGTCACTGTCCATTCTGGGATAATTCACCAGGACAGGAGGACAACAGGGTTGACTGTTCTCTAATAGGCATACTCTGGAACTTGGAGTTGTTGACCTGAGCTCTCCTCTGAGACTGAGAGAGTGATTGAACATTTAATAACAATACCAAGAATTAGGTGAACTCATATCAGAATTTAGCATGAAGGTTAGGC
This sequence comes from Numenius arquata, assembly GCF_964106895.1. Lineage (NCBI taxonomy): Eukaryota > Metazoa > Chordata > Aves > Charadriiformes > Scolopacidae > Numenius > Numenius arquata. The sequence continues at coordinate 68,111,958 of NC_133576.1, read as the reverse complement.
AAATCACTCACTGAAGAGGTAGAGATTTTGGTCTCATATGTCTTGGTGCTTTAACCAGTAGGCCACAAGGTAAAAAAGCAGAAGGTTGCTGTTGCTTCCATGTTTTGCTAAAAAAGATGGAAAAAGATTTTTGTTCCTTACTTAAAAAGAACACAGATGTGAATTCTTCATAGCAACAGAAGCCTTCCTAGGAGCAACTTCTCATCGGCACTTTTTCTTGCCCAACTTAGTTGACACCGTGGTAAGCTGCTGGCTTTCATGGGTTCATTCTGAGATGCCCTGCTCCCCCACGTGCTGCAGAGAGACATGGCAAAATTGAGTCTGTGGGTACAACTGTGGCCAGGGATTGCCAAGTGAGAATTTTCACACAGTGTGCATGATAGCCAGGCCCTCAGAGGTACAACACTTAGTCTACAGGACTATGTTTATAAAAGCACTAAGTAGCAAGCTGCCTGTGGTGGCAAAAGCAGTGGGGAGAGAGGGAAGTATTCCCATAGAAGAGATGCTGTGACTGCAGTCAGAATGGCTTTGCAAGTGTCTTTAATACACAAGATACAAAGCAGAATTGGATTGATAAATTGTATTTACTTTTTAAAAGGTACAAAATGTAGAGAGAATATTTTGACTCAAATTGCAAAACATACTTTGAGATTTTCTGATCTACAGGGCAAACTGTTGATAGAATATCTGATATTAATGTCACCGTAATGGGGGTGGAAAGACATATTGTATAAGAACTGTGAGCCTCTTTACATTTATACAGATGAGAACAACTTTCAAGACTCTTGCTACTCCAGCACCTCTGTCTTTTTTTCCCTACTTCTGTGTCATTACAACACTGTATTGGTGATTTATGGTGGTTCAATCAAAAGTTTTATATTATCGCAAACTTTGAAGGTTTGGCTTTGGCCCAGAGTTCCTACAATGTTATCTAAAAGTCTTTCACAACCAGCAATTGTACTTAATGTAAGACTCACAGTATTGTACAGGATATTTTATATTTTATTCACTGCTGAATCTACAATCTTAATGAGAATTTTAAGATACAGAATAGGGTGACTATTCACATGTTGCAGAAAGGTGCTAAGTGTCTTTTTAGATTTTAATTTGCCATACCTTAGAAAAAGTGCAGCACAGATTAGTTACATGCTAGCAAGATTTCTCTAAATTTAGCCTTTACTCTTTCACATTGAGGTCATGTTTCCAGATTTCTTCCATGAGGTCATTGAGCATCTTTGCCTCTAGGACCCTTTTCTGCAGCTAATATTGACAACATTTAGGTCCTGTTCATGATAATAACAACTCCATTTCAGTCAACATCTTCTGCTTCCTGGTTACACTGGCAAGAACCAAAATCTCATCTATGATTAGTTCCCTGATGCTGGATTTATCTGCTGCCTACTGAAGCCAATATGTGTCTTACCATTACCTGCCAGAGAATCTGGCAAGTATGAGCTATGCTGTCAAGTAGCGAAGGAAATGGTACAGTACAAGAATAAGTGCTTAGCAAGTTTCTAAATCTTCCAGCAAATGCAACCAAAGTAATGCTATGGGATAACATGAGAGAGCCTTCCTGAAATGTAAGGAAGCCTGCCATGACCAGGGCTACCACAGTATCCCACAGAGAACCAGAGGTGAACACTTGGCAGTTGAGTGCGGCAGTTGGCAGTGACAGAAACCTGGGCTGGCATCAGTCATGATGCATTGCGGTGTTTACAAAATAATTTTGGCAGAAGACACCAAATAGACTGTCACTCATTACATCAAAGAAAGCTAATCATAGTCAGCTTGAGATGAACTGAAGGTATGGACTAGAGTTTCATTGCTTCATAGAAGTAAAATATGTAATTGCAAGAGTACAGGAAGGTGGTATTAGGACAAGGATCTCAAAACACTCATGACTTTTACTAAGTTCTGCCGATGTCCTTGTGCTTCTGAACACACGAATCTTCTTGAATACATTGCCTTCTCATATGAGCCTTGCAAATGAGCCTGTTTAGTCTTTATGACCTTTTTATATAAAACAGTGGTAGAACTATAATAGTAGACAATATCCCTATAGAGGATAATGCTGCATGACAGTGAGGCATTTTCTTGTCAGCCTTTCTTTCAAAACCTTTCGCTGTTTCTCAGAATTTACCATCTTGTATTTATCCTCAGTGGAAAGGAAAATTAAAATTTTCATTCTGACATGACCCCTAAAGACTGGCATTGGGAAGACTACATTTAACGATGTTGAAGATCCAGGTTGCTACCTAACGCAAGGGTTTCACAGCATCATCTACATTATCTTTCTTTAAGAGAAACAATCCACAGCTACTCCTGTTTTAGTTGTTTTAAATATCTGCAACTGCAGTAAGTTCCATTTAACTTGTACAAGTCTTTCAAGTCTGTCTTGGACCTGGGGACACCCCCTTCCAGCACCCCTCCCCCCCCAAACAAAATTATGTACAGTGTTGTACCAAAGGAGAACAGTTTATTTTTAGATAAGTATAAAATATAGATTTTCGTCTGAGAAGTACAGAACCACCAACCACATTCTAATTCAAGTCAGTATCAAAGTTAATTGCAGACCTCCTACTAGTAGGAGCAGTAGAGTGAAAAAATATCTGAAGAGTTTTCAGCTCTTCATGTCCACAGCTTCAGGCATGTCTTTTGCATATTATAAACAGTGTGCCAAATTGTTCCTTCGATACTGTTGGTTCAAAACAGAAATTTTCTTAGAGTAATGAAGTAGGAAAATCATAAAAGAATTATAAAGCAGCTTGAAGAGAAAAATAATATGCATCTTATACATTGTTCATTAGACACAAGTTGCTGCCATACATCTTCCTAGTGTAGTTGGACACGTCAAAATAATGCAAATCTTTAGGCAAACCTGAAGCCAAAAATGCAGATCATAGTTTTAATCTGTGTCTTGGTCCAATGAAATTCTCTCCATCTAGTCAATTTTTTTATAAGGGTGTCTCCCAGAAAAAAAAATACAGTTAAACAAGTGTCTATTACTATAAAACATTGATTAAAATGTCTGTTGTAGTAATACCAATGCACACACTCCCTTTCCAAATTCTCTCTTTTATCCTTATTCCTCCACTCCTCCACTGAGAGACAGCATGTCTGTTTGTTTTTCTAAAGGAGGGAGGAAAGCTTGGTAAATGTTGCCTGTGTTAATAAAACAGATAAAGACAGAAATACATTCAAATGTGAAGAAAACCTTGTTGCAGCTTATTCTTATTTATATGAATAGAGAGGTTAATTACTAAGTACAATCCTGAGCAGCATGTCTGAAAAAAATGAGTTCTTGGACATGTTTCTACAGTGCAAGGATCCTCTCAGCAGACTCTGAAATTCAGGTCACCCCTGGCTTACACACCTGGAATTTTTTAATTTTTTTTTTAACTCAAGCTGCCTCCAGGCTGTGTCTGCTTTTGGACAGGAATCATTGGAAACCTTCAAGGAGCAGTCCTGGGGTACCTTTTCTGCTTGGAGTTATCAGAAAAATTGAAGCAGGAAAACTGCATGGTGAGGTGGGGCCATCCCCTTTGCAATGAAGTGCATCCTTGCAGAGTGCTCTCAGTACTGGGCTGACAAAAGCTCTCTCCATCACGCTCAGGGAACAGTAGCAAGGGTGCAGAGCCTACCTTTTTTTAGCTGGAAGCTGTTTTGGTCTTGACATTCTACACTGTGACATACAGGTGTAGAAAGTTTGAGTTTAGCCATGTCATCTGAGGTAACAGAAGCCCATTTAGCTCAGCGGTAGGCTCACAACTCATTTCAGGCCATGGCCCATTGCAAATGGTGCTTAATCCCAACCTCTAACAGCATGTGCTTAAAAGTCAGATCCATGGTGAGATGTGCAGAGAACAGGATTACAGGATGCTAATAAATACCCTATCATCTAGGAATGGAGGATTTCTTAAAACACAAGACAAAGTTTTCCCATTGTCACAATTTTAAAATAAAGCTGCACCTTAAATGGATCTAATTTCTTTGTGCAAAACTTGACAATTTTATGACAAAAAAGAAACTTAGGACAGGGGAACTCCAGAGAAGTTTACAAATTGTAGCAGATAATACATTTTTCATTGCTCTGGTTTTTGGTAACTTCTGATTTTCTTTGATATTGAACTGCCAATATACCCATTTTTTGGCCTATACTCAAAACCATTTTTAAAATATGAGCACTGCTGGCAGTTATTCTGTGTCCAGTTTCAGTCATCCTGAGGAAAAAAGAATTTACTCTTGTAGTTTTATTAGAGATTGAACTAACAATAACATCCCGAAACAGTTTTAATCCTACCAGTCCTACTTATAATTGCATTATAAGGTAATTTGCGACCACTTTTTACAGTTACCCAATTCATACATAAATGCCCATTTTCCTCCACTGTTTCCCAAAGTGTTTAAAAAATTGACAAGAAAAAAATCAAATCTCAATCATTGCAACTTCTGGAAGTAATAATTTCTTGAAGAATATTGTAAACATAACTTTGCATACTTAAGGAGAATCAGTGATTCTACTGTTGAAAAATAAAAAAAAGAAATTTGAAGACAGCAGTCCACCATTTTCTTGAGGCAATTTCTCTTCAACTGCAAGATTTTTGTACAACCCTGTAATTAGTATTTGAAAGTGGTTATTTTAGTACTGATACTGGCTCAAAAAAAAGACAGAATATTAATTTATTCTCTGCTTATTGGAAACTTCAAGCTGATCCCATAAAATAGGTGTAAGATGCTGTTACCATTTGCAGCTTTTCTTCAGAAAGCTACTCTAAAAGGCAGTGACAATGAAGTAACTTTAGGATTATGTATTTCAGAAATGCCTTCATCTCATATTATGTCATCTGAATTTCTGTAAGTAAAGAACACCGTAAGTCATTCCAGTGTAGAATTGAGTGAGAAAATGAAAATAATAATGTTGAAGATTTTTTCATTGCATTCACGTCTTTAATTCATGTAGTTCATAAATCTTTGAGTACATTAACACCAGGTTTTGTCACTTTGGTTTTGCTTTGTTCTTAAAGTCATTTGTTATTCTCCCATTTAGGAAAGCTGTCATCCAGTTAAAGCACAGACAACGCAGTTTCAGTCGATGTATCATAAAGGGCTTTTTAATAATTGTATTGTTAAATTATTTATTGAAGCCAACCAACAAATACTAAACAAATGACAACAAACTAATACTAAAGGTCATTTTGAAAATGATATGTTAATCAAAAAGAAGATGAAGTCTTCTTTAGCCCATCACATTTCTTAATTACAGTCTCAACATTTTAATCATGGGATGGGGTTCAACAAAAGTACGGTTTATAGATCCTGGTATTGGATCAAAACCAACACAGACACACTGTAAATTGTAGCAATTACTTATAATCTCACTATGGTGGTTTAGATGTGCTCAAAAATGTTGGCTTATCTCTGCTTTTACTAGCTTTATGCCAATTCCACTCCAACATGTCAAAGCCAGCTTGCCTTTCTGCACCTAGCCTTTGGGTGTCTTTGTTTCTTTTTTGTCCTTACTACTTTGTCCCAAAGACCATTTTCTCTCGGTACTACTGTCTTTGCTCTAATGCAGGTTTCAGGCTTTTCTTTTACTTTCATTTGAACTCATACTGGAATAAGATCTTTATTCTTCTTTGACCATTTGCTGCAGACCTCTTGCCTTGTTCTTGGCTATTTTTTTTTAGCTCAGACCTTGCCATTCTTTCCCTACCCAGAGGCATGACACCATCACCTAACTAGAGTCATGCCACAGGAGAGCCATGCATCCTGGTTCTATCTGGCGCCCTCAAAACTGGACACGGATACAAGCAATGGATTTAATAGGGCTCTGGAGTGTTCAGTATCCCTCACTGGCAACACATCAATACGGCTTATTGCAACTTTTCTACACAAATAGTCCAACATGGAAATCTAGGGAGCTGGAGAAATACAGGACCAGGGTTATGAGGAAGGTCTCAAAGAAAGCTCATTAAACTACTAATGAAAGATTCCCAACTTAGTGTTGGGAACAACGTGAAGTAATGGAACAACATTAGTGTTTGGAATGAGGAGTCGTATGAGGATGAGAAAATAGTTCTGGAGTTAAATAGAAACACATTCACAAAGTATCTAGGATTCCCTTTTGTAAAAACCTAATTCTACTATGCTAAGGAGGAAGGGGGATTCACAAATCATTAGCAGATCTCTGTGAGAACAGGGACAATTGTAGAGGTTAAGTAAGTTCCCAGGAATCAGGTCCCTGTAAAGATCAACTCATTTCTGTATTTCAGAAACAACAGGATCAACAGACCGCCCCTGTCCTTTATGTCCCTTATCCACATGGTGATGCCAACCAAGCACCTCAGGAATAACAGATGTCACCTTTTGAATCACATAGGTGGCTGTTGTCTTTCCAGATAGAGTCTGCTTGCACTCTGTAGTCAACAGAATAGTAGTAGTCAAGCATTGCCAGCTTCAAACTCAGCTATGCAGATCTATTTCCATACTTGGTAGTATATTCTTGTTGGACATCTGCTACAACAAATAAGGGTTAAGGTCAGCATGGATCTTCACGAATGTTGCCTTCTCCCATCTGAATTTCCTCCTGCTCAGATGATTGTTCTCACATATTGCAGCATAATAATTCACTTCCTTTCCCTCTAGACTGACACTCCTCTCATCTCCACTAGACTCCCTGAGCTGTGCAACAGCCATGGTGCATTGGACCATCATGCATTCACTTGCTCTGTTGTGCCATATATGGGCCATACAGAAACTTGAAACATTTTTATCAGCACTTCAACTGCAACATGAATAATGGTGATGTATGGTTACATGACATGTAGGTGCAATGCAGGAAATAAAGGGTGTTACTCCTGCACTGGCAGCTTCACCCAGTAGCAGCATGGCTGTGAGACTCTTTCTGTTTTGTAATAACAACCTCAAGGCTATCTCTCTTCTGATTTTCTCCCTCCACTTTGGGTTGATTCCACAGTGCTCAGAGCTGTTATTGTAATGATTTAGTAAACCACGGCACACAGAATGTCTTAGACACATTTTTGATTTGTAATGAGTTTTTATCTTAAGAAAAACAGCCCGGGGGCTTTTGCACTAGACATAATGCAAAAGTACAGGATTGTGTTAACTCTGAAAGAATTTATGGGCCTGCACAAAGAAATTCAATAATCCTGATTCCCTCTACCTTAGAGAGAGTTTCTGCTGTAGAGGGAAAAGATAGACAAAAATAGAACAAAGTAAATTTTGCACAAGATCATTAAGAGTTTATCAAAGCGAGAAGCAAAGGTGAAATGGGCTGCCCATAAACACAAATATTCAACAAAGCCAGAAATTGACTCTAGCTTTAGTAATCGCTATTTGTGTACCAGCTTTCTTCTGAAAGCAATCAGAAGACATCCTGGTGAGGAGTTAAGACTCAGTGGTATTATGCATCATGAAAGGATTTCCCTGGAAGAGGGAAGTAGAAATTCTCTTTTTCTTAATTACCTTACCCCTCTCCAGTCCTCTTTTGCTGGCAACTGTGATCATGGGGTTACTGCTATTCTGAATCCAAAGTGACTCAAACTACTCACACTTTGACAATAGATGAAAATAGCAATATTTCAACCTGATTCGCTTTCCTCAGGGTACTTTTTTTTCCCCTTGTTCCCCACCACTTCATATTGTGAGACATCCAGTTATGAATACTGGATTTTTAAATCACCTTATGTCAAAAAGAGAAATCAAACCTATTTTTAAAGAGTTGCATTAAAAGTTTTCTTCCGTCCACTTTATCTTTTTTTTTAATTTGTTTTCTTTTTTTTTTGTCTTTGGACACCTACAACTTTTCATGCTGTAAAATCAATTTGGCAAACTGCTTAAGAGGCATATTGTCTTGTATGTTCACACTACTTGTAGGGATCTTTGTAGAATATGGTCTATAGATATAGACATATGCTATAGAAGACCACTAAAATCAGGAAAACAAGAATAAGTAGAGGAGATGGGGAACATGTTCTCTCCTTCCTTGAATCTGGTGTGGTAACTTTCATCAGTTTTAGGGGGATGTAAAAATAACAGCCAATCGGTATGTAATATTTACATTATTTTACCAAAATTTACATGACTTCATAAAAAGGCAAGAGAACATTCTAACTATATAGAATTTAAATGTACTGGTTTCCCACTATAGATGCATTTATGCCATTTTTTTTGCTGCAAAAACTGAACATGAAATTATCTACATAACTGGAGACTGAAGGAAGAAATAGGGAGATGAAAGATTTACTTGTTCAGCTTTAATATATAAACTTTGAGATTTGCATTTTGTTCCAGTTAAATATGCTTAAAGAAAAGAGAAAGAAGAAAAAGAAAAAAAAAACAAAACCAAAAAAGAAACCCAAAACCCAGGAAAACCTCTTTATAACAGTGTCTGTAGAATTAAAAATGTACTGGTTTTATTGATGATAAAACACAGTTTTCTCCCTCTGCAAGTCCACATAAATGCAGCCTCAAGCATTAGTATTACAGGATCTCTGATGATTTCCGGCTTTGATTTTCCAATTCAGAGTTTTTACTAGGTTGACAACCTAAGCATTAATAATGAAAAGTGGGAGTTTTATTAATCAAACATGTTCAGCCACCCAAACATGATTAAAACTTTATATAATCTTATAGAGCAAATGCTTAAGCAACTGGAAATATTTTCACGAAATATTGTTTTAATGGTAAGTGAAGTGTCGAGAAGATGTCTAGCCCTCTGCTCCCTTTTTCTTTGAATATGTAATCCAACAATATAAATCATAAACAGACCTGCCCTGACATAAACAGACCTGCCCTGACATTGATAAGGGAGACCTTATCAATGCTTATAAGTATCTAAAGGGTGGGTTGAAGGAGGAGGGAGCCAGACTCTTTTCAGTGGTTGCCAGTGAGAGGACGAGGGGCAACGGGCACAAGCTGGAACATAGGAGGTTCCACTCAAATATGAGAAGAAACTTCTTTACGGTGAGGGTGACAGAGCACTGGAACAGGCTGCCCAGGGAGGTTGTGGAGTCCCCTTCTTTGGAGATTTTCAAGACCCACCTGGATGTAGTCCTGAGTAATGTGCTCTGACATGCTCTGGGCAATCCTGCTTCAGCAGGGGACTTGGACTAGATGATCTTTATGGTCCCTTCCAACTCTAAAAAAATTCAGTGAAATTCAGTGAAATTTATAAGACTATGGACCAGTCTCCTGCCTGTCCATTTAAGTAGCTAAATTCTAGGCAGTTTTGGTCATTTAAAGCTTTGGTTTATGCTTCCAAAAGATTTCACCCCATAAGTAAAACAAGAAAGAGTTGAAGTAATACAAAATTATGGAAATATATTTATATTGAAATTAATAATTTAGAGGAAGAGGGCTAGGTAAGTTTAAAATGTCCTCACTCCACCTGTGTAAGGTCACCCTGTGAGTTAAGGCATGCAAGGCAGAGCTTGTATCTTAGAGTTAATAAATCCAGCATGACAGCTTTCCAGGGAAAATACCTTGCCACACTCTGTGTTTGAAAAGTTTGTGGGCTCAGTCCAGGCTCCCTCTGGTCAGGAGATCACACTGAAGGAGAAACATAAAACTGCCCTGTAGGTCCAGGAGGAAAGAAATTCTCTCTTCCAGGTAATTTTTTTCTCCAAACTTAATTAATCTAAAAGCATGCCTCATTTAGTGATTTTGCTGCATTACTATTAGCAGGTCGTTAATAAATGCATAAAACAAAGTTAAAAGTTTCCAAAAGAAGACAGAGCTGGGAAGCGATGAGAAACTGGAAGCTCGGATCAGGGCTGAGACTGGTGGGACAACGGCACTAATATCCAGGGAGAGGCAAAGAGGGAAAGATGGGACTAGAAGCCCTTGAGAAGAGGAAAATGAAAAACAGAGAAGGTGCTTGGGGAAGGCCGGACAAGAAAACTTCTGTTGTAGGAAATGGAGTCATACAGTGTAGGAAAGACTGGGGCATGGGGGGAAAGGGAGATGGCAAGGACGAGGAGGCTGGGACTGGGATCAGAAGCTGGTGAACGCATGCTGGAGCCAATTGCATAAAACAGCTAGAAAGTTGGAGCTGTGAATGAGAAAGGCTTTGGACAGAAGCAGAATATATTAAGCTTGGTGGAAAGGCTACATTGCTGTTCAGAGCCTGGAATGGCCTCTAAGACCTTCAGATCTCACCAGTTCTCTGCTGTCAACAAAATGCTTATGAACCCATGGCAAAACATCTGTGTTTTGTCCTTTTCTGGAATTGGGTGCTAAATGATCATAGACAGTATCAGTCACTGAGGTCAGGTATCCATAGGGCTGCAGGACAGCCTGCAAATAAAGTTAGGGAAGAAAATGTTCAGGGGAACCTTTTTTCAATCAAGAAGTGGACAGATTCGATAGAGGCCATTGAATCTAGCAAAAATTTGGATGACAATCAAGAAACAAGGCTGCTTATTTTTTCACAAACAAACAAACAATGAACCTCCTAAATGCAAGAACCACAAAGCTTTGACCATTTTGGCTTTTGTCATTCATTGCTATCTGGAAGGAACTGCCAAAAATGTAATATTGCCTATTGGATAGACTTCAGGCTTTGTGAGACTTGATAGGTTCCTGCAGGCAAAATCAAGGCAATCTGTATTAAGAATGCACTGCTCTGTACTGAAAGACTCTTACAGAACAGAGGGAACAAAAAAAGAAGATTTCAGTTCTTAACATTGTAGTCTGCTGGTTTTGACATGAACCTGTTTAAAGAATTACCCTATACAATCACTGCAAAAGAGAACCTGAACAGCATCATTTAGCAGGACAGGCTAACATAAGAGAACTACACTTTTCTTCAAAGAAGTTTTACAAGGGAAAAGATGCACAGCCAACAGCCGAACAGAGAACATGCCAGAATTAGAGCTTTAGATTTAGTTTTAGATTTAGAGCTGTTCTTGCTTATATCCATCCTATTTTATTACATTAGAAATATCATAGATGGATTATAAACTTCAGATCCTGGATTGCTTGTCTGTAGTAAGCAATAATCCTGACTGTCCTGGCTTCCACTTCACTTTTTTTCTTTTTAAATATGAATTATTATGGGGTTGTATAGAAATCCATTCAAGGATGGAGTAGATGTAAGAATATCAGTTATTACTGAAGTTCATTACTTCAAGATTGAGAGGGTGGGATGGCAAGGAACAATATATATACCAAGTTTAACCAAATCATAATCTTAGAATTTTGAGCTGCTAACTTCATATATTGCTTAGAATCATAGAATCATAGAATGGTTAGAGTTGGAAGGGGCCTTAAAGATCATCTGGTTCCAACCCCCCTGCCATGGGCAAGGACACCTCCACTAGAGCAGGTTGCTCAAAGCCCCATCCAGCCTGGCCTTAAACACTTCCAGGGATGGGGCATCCACAAGTTCCCTGGGCAACCTGTTCCAGTGTCTCACCACCCTTCACAGTAAAGAATTTCTTCCTAATATCTAATCTATATCTCCCCTCTTCCAATTTAAAACCATTACCCCTTGTCCTGTCACTACATCTCCTGACAAAGAGTCCCTCTCCAGCTCTCCTGTAGGCTCCCTTCAGATATTGGAAGGCTGTTATGAGGTCTCCCTGGAGCCTTCTCTTCTCCAGGCTGAACAACCCCAGCTCTCTCAGCCTGTCTTCATAGGGGAGGTGCTCCAGCCCTCTGATCATCTTCGTGGACCTCTGTTGGACCCGTTCCAACAGGTCCATGTCCTTCCCCTGTTGAGGACTCCAAAGCTGGACACAGTATTCCAGGTGGGGTCTCACAAGTGCAGAGTAGAGGGGTAGAATCACCTCCCGCGACCTGCCGGCCACACTTCTCTTGATGCAGCCCAGGATGCGGTTGGCTTTCTGGGCTGCCAGTGCGCACTGCTGGCTCATGTTGAGCTTCTCATCCACCAACACCCCCAAGTCCTTCTCCTCAGGTCTGCTCTTCAGCCATTCTCTGCCCAACCTGTATTTGTGCCTGGGATTGCCATGTCCCAGGTGCAGGACCCTGCACTTGGCCTGGTTGAACTTCATGCAATTTGCACAAGCCCATCTCTCAAGCCTGTCCAGGTCCCTCTGCATGGCATCCCTTCCCTCCAGCGTGTCGACCGCGCCACCGAGCTTGGTGTCGTCAGCAAACTTGCTGAGGGTACACTCTATCCCACTGTCCATGTCTCCGACAAAGAAGTTGAACAGCACTGGTCCCAGTACCGACCCCTGAGGAGCTCCACTCATCACTGGCCGCCAATTGGACATTGAACCATTGACCACAACCCTTTGAGTGCGGCCATTCAGCCAGTTCCTTATCCACCGAGTGGTCCATCCATCGAACCTATGACTTTCCAATTTTGAGACCAGGATGTTGTGCGGGACAGTGTCAAACACTTTGCATAAGTCCAGGTAGATGACGTCTGTTGCTCTGCCCTTGTCCATGAAGCCTGTGGCAGTATTGTAAAAAGCCACCAAATTTGTCAGGCACGATTTGCCCTTGGTGAAGCCATGCTGGCTGTCTCCAATCACCTCTTTATTCTCCATATGCCTTAGCAGAGATTCCGGGAGGATCTGCTCCATGATCTTGCCAGGCACAGAGGTGGGGCTGACTGGCCTATAGTTCCCTGGGTCTTCCTTTTTTCCTTTCTTGAATATTGGGGTTATGTTCCCCTTTCTCCAGTCAGCGGGAACTTCGCCAGATTGCCACGATTTCTCAAATATGATGGAAAGCGGCTTAGCAACTTCGTCTGCCAGCTCCCTCAGGACCCGTGGGTGGATTTCATCAGGTCCCATGGACTTATGCACCTTCAGGTTCCTTAAGAGCTCTCAAACCTGATCTTCTCCTACTGTGGGTAGTTCTTCATTCGCAGAGCCCCTTTTTTTGCCTTCCGTGACTTGGGCAGTGTGGTTAGAGCCCTTGCTGGTGAAGACTGAGGCAAAAAAGTTGTTCAGTAGCTCAGCCTTATCCATATCCTGGGAGGCCAGGTCTCCCATTTCCTTCCAGAGAGGGCCCACAAGTTCCCTAGTTATCCCTGCCTTTATCCCTGACATATCTGTAGAAGTTTTTCTTGTCTTTGATGTCCCTGGCTAGATTTAGTTCTGCCTGGGCTTTCGCTTGCCTGATCTGGTTCCTGGCCACTCGGACAGTTTCTTTATATTCTGCCCATTCTACCCGTCCCTGCTTCCACCCTCTATAGGCCTCCTTTTTGGTCTTGAACTTGTCCAGCAGTTCCGTGTTCATCCACACAGGCCTGCTGGTTATTTTGTCTGACTTCTTCTTTTTTGGGATGCACCTCTCCTGAGCTTGGAGGAGGCAATCCTTGAACTCTTAGGCTTCAGTCCTAAGAGTTATCTTTTATGTTTATGTATTTTCACATCTGTGGATCTGTACCAAAAATGTTTTTATAATACTGTCTACTACATTAAATGATCCAGGCCTTGATTAAAAACATTTAAAATTAATAATTCATGGATAGTATCATAAAAGATATCACGAGAATAGGAAGATATTTCTGAGTGCTCATGGGAACTAATTACGTTTGCCATTTCTGATGGAGACATGCATGTTATCTTGCAAGAGTATAGGTCACTCTGGCTGGTGTTTAGAAGACAGTATTATTCATTGGTCCCATTGGCTTCATCAAAAAGACATGTTTAATGATTATTTTAAAGAACAAATTGCATTTTCTGACATTAAAATTCAATGTATAGAAAACTCTTGAAGTGATAATTTTCAAAGGAATTCGTAGACTACGAGGGAGTATGCTAGAGGAAAAAAATTGTGTGATAAGTTGAGATGGAGAAAAATTGCAGATATCACTTTGTTTAGAGTAGGAGAAGAATCATAATACAGAAATAATGAAACAGAAATGAAGACTGCCTGAGGATAGGCAGCTCCAGATGAAATAAACCAGGTAGAAGAAGGTTGATTCAAGGAGGAAGTGGTTAGAGGTTACACAATTGAATTAATTTGAAGATATTCTCAGAATAAGAAGGCTTGGGGTTTTTTTTTAGCATCTTAGTTATTTAAATGTGCTGTTTCCAAACTAGCCAAAGCAATTAGTTTATGTCAATCATTAATTACAGTACTTGCCAAAAATAACAGTTTGAATCAAACCAGGTTACAAATCGTACTAAGAAATCTTTGCTTCCACTAAGAAACAGTGGAACAACTTTCTTCTTTTTTTTTAAGGTAAACTTTCTGAAAGCTCTGAAAGTCAAGAGCTCCAAGGTGGCAGTCTTGTTTCCAAAATTCAGTTCTGAATACATTTTCACAGATGACCCGTGCATCCCTGAAAACTCTGAGAAATGATGACCAAATGCAGCTATACATAAAAAAATAAAAACTCAAGGCAGTGCTGATAGGTGATCTGTCATTTTCCATTTGGTATTTTGTTATTTATCAGTATGTATTGTCCTTGCACTAAAAATACATTTAAATATTAATGGAAAAGCAACCTACTTGCATCAAAAGCGATTCTTCAGGCTCTTTCAAGCACTTCAGTTTTACCAGTCTCTTCTATTCATTTTCTGACAGTTTACATCTGCCATTAGTACCTCATTAGCATCTTATTTATGTACAAAAGCCCCACAGTTTGCCATAACTGGTTGGTAGTGCCATAGAAACCTAATTCTAGAGGCTAAACCATCTAGGCGTTTAGCACAATAGCCTTTTACCCAAGCAGGGCACAAGTGTGTTTATCCCCATTATTCCTATATGTACCAAATTATTATTCCAAATGTACTGCACAGCCTGGTACAAATTGAAGATAATGCACAGCAGAGGTCTAGATCTAGAATAAAATTACCAGTAGTCAAGGCTCAAATAATATAGTCAAAGAAATAGCGCACTGAGGGAAAACTAATCTTAATATCCAAATACTCAAGCTGTTTGCCTGAAGTATTAAGTCTCACGTGGAGCATCTTGTCATTGTCAGGCTCATCAATAAATGCAACAGTAATTGATCAATGGTAACTCAGTTCCGGAAGGCACTTCTCATTAGATAAGGTGTAATCTACACATAGGAATAGGCTCCCTTTGTAAAGAGCAGTAAAAAGGGGAAAAAAAAAAAAGAAAAAGAAAAAAAGAAAGGAGAGAAAGGGATAGACACAATGTCTGGTTCTTCCCCCAGGGTTTTTTTGAAAGCACTTTTTATTACAACAAATGTACACAGCAAACTTTACTCCTTGCTGACAGAAACTCCTCAAGCACCTATTTACACAGTGCCAACCTCTATCCTGGGCTAATCTAATGCCCTTCTTAAATGTTGTATATGTTGCAAATCACTGAACTGTCGAAAGCTAGTGTTCAGTAAGCAGGTGCTGACAGCACAGACTCAGCCATAGCACTTGGTTACAGCAGCCTTCACAGAGTGAAACTTAAGAGTAGTCTTCTTCCTCGAGCCAGCTCTTCCCTTCAGGTTGATGCCTGCTAAGCATTGTGAATATTAATTGTCTTGCTGAGATCTGTGACCAACTTGTGTAAATAAGGTACTTCATTTTCCAGTCTGTCTGGTGGCTTCTAAAATCAGTAATGTTATTGGGGAGACATATGAAAACTTGTTTATGTTTCTTTCTCAATGTAGGCTGCTGCTCAGGTAGCTCTTAGGCAAAGTAGGTCTCAAATGTGATGGCTGTTCCGTATGTGGTTAGGTTCCAAAGGTGCGTATAATATTTAAATAGGACCCTAACTATTTAGGAATTTCCTGAGTTTCCTTCTCACAGGGCTGAATCACATCTCCCCAGCTGTTTATTTCTAACACATTACCGTTTTATACATGTGGTGTTTTCTCCCTATTTTTCATTCAGATTCAACTTTGGAAGCAAAGCATAGGGCAAAGAGACTGCTAGCTGTGAAAAAAAAAAAAAAAACCAACCAAAACCAACCAAAAATCACAGGCTTAAATTAAGACTGCCAGTGAATTTTTTTGGCTGTCTCTTGGGTACCACATTAAATATTTTTGCAGTCCTAAGGCCTTCAGAAATGGAAACGTTCATTCACTTTCTTCTTCAAAAGACTTAATTTCAGTGAAACGTAAATAATTTAGGTCCCATATTCTTTTCATTAGATGACCAATACTGACAGATTTTGTTTGCATATGTAAAACTAATGTACATAGGAGAAAACTCTCAAAAGTGCCTGTTGGTCAACCTGCAGAGTGCACAGAGCCATGAGGGACCTTGCATGCTGCAGATGCCCAGTAGCAGTGGTCCCAAAGTGACTCCACTAAGACTGGCAATCCATCAGTATTAGCAAGGCATTCATATAGTTGCAACATGGGCTGGTGCCAGAGAATGCCACGCTTCGAGCCTCTCTTGTGCTCATCCAATTACCTTGTAAATATGTGGCATAAGTGACTTAGAAACCTGTACCTCATTGATTTCCAATAGACTGAAGTGATTTTGAAAGTGCTATGACTAATATTTAGGCTGCAGTCAGCAGAAGACATCCACTGGGCTAGAGTTCACACCTAGTTGTTTAATGAAAGCAGGGCATGGTTACAAGTCGTAGGCCTGCGAGGGCCAGCAACAAAGACTGTTCTAGCAGAAACAAGCAGTGCAACCAGATGTACACAGGAATGACAAACTTCCAGCCTCCAGCCTTTCCACAGTTACTCTGTTCCATTGGTGTAGCTCTTCAAATTTTTAACTGAGTCCTTTCACATGAATGAAGCCAACTTGGCCCTTTCATAGAATCATAGGATCGTCCAGGTTGGAAGAGACCTTTAAGATCATCGAGTCCAGCCATTAGCCTAACACTGCCAAAACCGCCACTGAAACATGTCCCTGAGCAGCACTTCTGCCCATCTTTTAAATACCCCTAAGATGGTCACTCAACTACTTCCCTGGGCAGCCTCTTCCAATGTTTAATAATCCTTTCTGTGAAGAAATGTTTTCCTAATATCCATCCTAAACCTCCCCTGGTGTAACTTGAGGATATTTCCTCTTTTCCTATCACTTGTTACTTGGAAGAAGAGACCAACTCCCACCTCGCTACACCTCCTTTCAGGCAGTTGTAGAGAGCAATAAGGTCTCCCCTCAGCCTCCTTTTCTCCAGGCTAAACAACCCCAGTTCCCTCAGCTGGTCCTCATAAGACTTATGCTCTAGGCCAGCTTCACCAGCTTCATTGCCATTCTCTGGACACGCTCCAGCACCTCAATGTCTTTCTTGTAGTGACGGGCCCAAAACTGAACACAGCCTCACCAGTGTCAAGTACAGGGGGACAATCACTTCCCTAGTCCTGCTGGCCACATTATTTCTGATACAAACCAGGATGCTGTTGGCCTTCTTGGCCACCTGGGCACACTGCTGGCTCATATTCAGCCAGCTGTCAACCAACACCCCCTTTTCTGCCAGGCAGCTCTCCAGCTACTCTTCCTCAGGCCTGTAGCGCTGCATGGGGTTGTTGTGACTCAAGTGCAAGACCTGGCACTTGGCCTTGTTTAACCTCAGCTCATCAGTCCAGCCTGTCCAGATCCCTCTGTAGAGCCTTCCTACCCTCAAGCAGGTCAACACTCCCACCTAACTTGGTGTCGTCTGCAAGCTTACTGAGGGTGCACTTGATCCCCTTGTCCAGATCATTGATAAAGATATTGAACAGAACTGACCCCAAACTGTGCCCTGGGGAACACCACTTATGACCAGCTTCCAACTGGATTTAATTCCATTCACCACCATTCTTTGGGCTTGGCCCTCCAGCCAGTTTTTTTACCCAGTGAAGCATATGACCATCCAAGTCATGAGCAGCCAGTTTCTCTAGGAGAATACTGTGGGAAACAGTGTCAAAGGCTTTACTAAAGTCCAGGTAAACAACACGCACAGATGTGCATGAAAACTTAATGTTTTGCAAACATTTGGGACAAAATAATTTTAAATCACGTACTCTGCTTTTTGCTTCTATGTGCAGACTGGAGCTTCAGCCACCACAGCAGCACCGTCATTAAATAGTTACAAACCAAATAGATTCTCCCGTATTTAGCCATTTCCAAATTGTTCTCCCCTTACAAAAACTTCCCCTTACAGTTGAAGTTGCTGAATTTTCAAAGTCTTTGTACTGTTACAGTCATTTAGAATTCATCTCATGTTCCCTTTTAATTTGCACATATCTGAAAAAAAAATCCTCTTCATACAGTGCCATTTGAATAGGTGATTAATGATGATTCATGGGTTGAAGTACAGCAGGCCACTCCACTCCCCGCAAAACTCATACGTTTTTAGGTAATTGCATGGGTATTTGTAGTTGAGGAAAACCGGAATCTATAGAGTAATAATCAAAGATATTACCATATTCCCTTCAAACAGTTAGCAGAGTTGAAAAATAAATCCATAGTTTGGTCTGGCTTTATTACACAGAACTGCTTTTTCATTTGCCAACAACTAATTAACTTCTGGCATCAATGGATGTTGATATCTTCCTGCACTATCGGTGCTCCACTCTACAGTTAACTGTAAACTGTGAATGAAACATCACCTTCGTGTCACTGAACTTACCTTTGTCATCCCTTTCTTCAGAATTTTACAGGAGTCCTTTCTTCTCTCTGCAGTTCTTTGTGGTCACTCTTCCTATTCTGGATCTTGCAGGGAAGATATAGAAATACATAGTAGGCTCTTGCCCATGACTGAAGAGAATGATTAAAAGGTGTTACTGAAAGGTAGTCAAGGAAAACAGCTCTATTTCTTCATTTGCAACAGGATAGCATTTTTCTGACAGCATGTAATTTAACAGAAGCCGCTTAAAATTTCAATGCATGTTATTCTCCTGTAATTTACATATTTCACACTGCAATATATCAGATAAAGAGAATTCATCAATAAGCAAAACCAATTCCCTAGAGACAGCAAGGAGAGAAATAACAACAGATTTGGACTAAATCTCTGATGTCTTTAACAATTACGAGCGAACACTATTGGCAGGTTAAAGCCAAGTTTATTGTGAATTGAACTAAAAGAAGGAAATATTTCTGATGAAAACTAGTGAAAGTCTGAGCATGGAGTTCAGAAATAAAAAATATCATTCATAAATAGAGATGAACAGATAAGAAGTAGTTGGATTTGGATGCAATTTAGGGTGGCTTTTTCATTCATTACAAAGGAACTGGGAAGTACCAAACAGACTGACAAGGTAATCCAGGAGGGCAGTACACTGAAGAAAAAGGGCTAGCAGGAACAGGAAAAAAAAGGAGTATTTATTTAGCACAAAATTAATCTATTAACAGCACATTGCAATGAAGGTATTAGGGGATGTGAAGGATAAAACTTTGTATGAATATCAGAGACACAAGCTAGGGAAATTAATAAAGGCAATAGGGATGGCTTGTTTATGAACATACATTTGAAAAGGTCATATCAGTGAAATTTGAAGACACAAAATAGTCATTGTTGGGAATGTAAGAAGGACTGATAATAATCTAGTTAGAAAGGCTTGAGTAGGCAAAGAAGGAGCTAAAATAACACTCAGTATACTAAATGGCATTACTTTTTTCCAGTTGTCAAATGTCTTGGAAGTAAATAAGCATGAGTGCATATGGATCAATATTTTTCTTTATTCTACCAGATAAAACAGCAAACAGAATTCAAGCTTGCATCTGTTACAGACTACCAAATAGCTCTGTAATAAAAAAATCCACGTCTACCTATAATGTGAAGTGAGAAATAGCTGTGCCTTATCTGAAGGACTATGCTACAAAACCTCCTGCAAATACTAGTATTCCTTGGAATTTCTTAGCTGAAAAAGCAAAAAGCATTGTCTGCAGCATGCAGGAATTTGGTATGAGATAGAAAGTTAGAGTGTAAAAGATAAACTATTACAGGTTTTTTGAATGCAAGCAATCACATACTGGTTTTATGTGTGGAAAATGGAGAACACAATTTAAGAAGGTTATGAAGGTTCTTGAATGCGTCCAGAGAAGGGCAACAAAGCTGGTGAAAGTGCTGGAAGGAACGTCTTATGGGTAGTGGCTGAGGATTCCGAGTTTGTCAAGTTTGGAGAAAAGGAGGCTGAGGGACAACCTCATTGCTCTCTACAGCTTTCTGAGGAGGGGAAATGGAGAAGGGGATGCTGCTCTCTTCTCCCTGGGATCCAGTGATAGGACATGTGGGAATGGTTCAAAGCTGCACCAGGGGAGGTTTAGACTGGACATTAGGAAGCATTTCCTCACTGAGAGGGTGGCCAAACCCTGGAACAGGCTTCCTAGAGAGGTGGTTGATGCCCCAAGCCTGTCAATGTTTAAGAGGTGTTTGGACTATGCCCTTCACACCATGCTTTAACTTTTGGTCAGCCATGAATTGGTCAGATAGTTGGACTAGACGACAGTTGTAGGTCCTTTTCAATTGAACTATTCTATTCTATTCTATTCTATTCTATTCTATTCTATTCTATTCTATTCTATTCTATTCTATTCTAATGTTACCAGCCACTTCCCTGGCACAAGCCCTTCATTAAATCCTTCTTTACTTAACATACCCTTTAATAACTTGATAACAATAGTTTAAAGAGCTGAACAGGGATCACTACTGCCTATTTGTGATGGGTCCTCAAGGAAGGCTTGAGGGGAAATAAAACACTTTTTTGCCCCTTTTTTCAAAAAACTGTAAAGAAAATGACCCAAGCAATTACAGGCTTTTCATCCTGGCATTGGTCTCAAGCAAAGCTATGGAACAGCTGATCCTGGAATAGATTAATACAAATGTAGAGGATAGTATAATTGACACCAATAAACATACATTCATAGAAACTAAATGCCGTCAAACTAGCTCAATATCATCTTCCAAGCTTATACATTTGTGGTGATACAATGTACCTTTGTAAGACATGTCACTTGATGCAGTATGACATTTTGATTAAGAAGCTACAACGATAAGAAAATCATTGTGACTCATAAAATTATTAAATTTTGACTACCTGGTAAGATTCAAAACATAGCTAGAAAAACCATTATTCATCGGAGCCTTCCGTTGAGATGCTGTCTTCTGGCTTCATGCAATTTAATAATTTTTGTTAATGCTGGAGAAGCAATCATAACATTAAGGCTTATTACGTTTATAGGTGACACAAAGGATGAGGAAGCGATCAATAATAGATACAAGTCATGGTAGAACATAGTTCAGATAGCTTGGTAGCCTGGATTCAAGTGCCTATAGGCATTTCTGTCCTTCAGAACATGCATTCAGTATCAAAGCATGTATTTAGGATTGAAGCCTGTGGATTTTACTTTCCCAGAATTGGAGAGCTGCCATTCTGGGTGCTGCAGGTTTGTAGGCTCTGGGATATTTCTTGTCCGTTAGTAGTTATTTTAAAATACACTTCTTGTTTGGAGGTATGGCCAAAATACCGATCACAGATTTTGGATATGTATTCAGAGAGAGATTATTGTCTAGAAGAAGGGCATTTATATTGTCTCTACATGTTATGCTTATGTAGGTGCTGTGGAAATAAGACTTAATTCTGATGGCTGCACTTCAAGAGTAATTTTGAGAAGTTGTGGAGTGCACAAAAGAGTCAGAAGATTTATTAGAGACTGGAAAGTATTCCTTGTGTTAAGAGGTCATGAGTTTTTATCTTGAAGGATTAAGGGTAGTTAATTACCATCTCTAAATACCTGCATGAGAAAAAGAAAACTGGTTAAAAAAGGGTTCTTCAGTCTAGCAAAGATGTATTAAGATTCAAGGTATGAGCTGATGCTAGATAACTGCAGACTAGGAAAAACACACCTGTTTTTCACAGTGAGAATAGTGAAGCATTGAAAGAACTTCAAGGGCTACAGTGTAACTCTATTGCTGGAAATTTATAAATAAAAATAGAATGCCTTTCTAAAAGATGTTCTACTTTATCCATAACTTTTGGGTTTGCAGCAGTGATTACTTCAGGAAAATCTCATATCATGCAGAAAGTGAGACCAGATAATCGCCATAGCCTCCTCCAGAATGCAACATGATCAACAGGTATGGGCTTCCAACAGTGAGATGCTATTTAAACCTTTCAAAAGATCACAAGGGAAATTGGGCCACAAGAGCGTATGTTAGGGACAACTGACGTGGACTAGATGTCAGTATGGATAGGAAGAAACAGGTTACCCCATTCCATGAGTATATAAAAGATGTCACAGTACAGTGACAATGGTGAGGCCAAACTCATGAACATTTTAATTGAACAAAAAGAATATCAGGTCAAGCAAAATGTTGCATTTTTATTCGTCTTCTTTTTAAAATGTGTAAAATTAAATTCTAAGGAAGAAAAAAAAAGAGCATTTTATTTGAAAATGTTGAAATGGGATTTTTTGATAGCTAATTGAAAACGATTTCAACTGATTTTGGAATTACAAGCTCACCAAATCCATTCCTATGGGACTTCCTAACAAACTTCAGTACAAAGAGGCCTCCTCCCACAAAAAACAGCTCTGGTGAGTAAAAAATTCAGTCCTAGAAATAAATGAGAAGTGATCAACACTGACAGATGACGTAAACCTGGGGATTCCCAGGCATGATATAGTGCTTATTAAGAGCAAAATGAATGCAAGAATCATTAGTGTTGTATATTCTCAGACCTCCTACAGTATTTGGTGCTCTGTGGAGCATGAAGACTGTTCTGTTTGAAAAGCATTGCACAGCTCCCCATCAAGAAATCCTTTTTAAAAAGATTCCTACATAAATGACACTCATTTTCACTCCTATCATCCTTCTACTTTCACTGACATAAGCAGATATGGTAATTTATTATTGTTTTTACTTCATGTGTGATTATTCACTTTTATTCTTCAAGCACAAAAGAAAACCTATATATAGTAAATATTAACACTTCTTAGGAATAGTGTGTAATGGATCATGCATGCATGTATTTGTATATTGATTTTCTCTCAGATTGATGCATGAATGCAAACAGAGATTATGTGGGTAACTTTTCTACTGTTAAGGCAGAAATCGAAATGGACTGGTAATCATGGATAGAACTCTTGCTTATGGTGTTATACGTTTTTATACCCATTATGTGGCTTGATGAAACTGCATTTTTTAGAGGATTTTCCAATATTACTTGTACCTTACAAGAGCCAAATTAAAAATCCATTGTTTCCATCAGTACCCTATTTGAAAGAAGATGATACTTCATGTTGTAAAACAAAAATGTCATTATGCCTAAAGTTAATAGGCCTGAACAGGCTGAGAGCAATTCTGATGGTTGTAATACTGCATAGATGAGTAAGAAGCTATAGCTTCACATAGCTTTTGTTGGAGGAAAGTATTACAGCAGTAAGACTGGGAAGAAGGAATAGGTATATTTGGCAGGACGGCTTGTATAAGTATAGAAACACATAAGTGTACAAATAAATAAAACATTCTTGATCATACCACCAAACACCATAATTTTTTTTTCTGTTTTCCAAGGTTTTGTTTTTAGGATTAATTTTGGAGGTCAGTTGTGTTCATGGAAGTTGATCCATCTCCCGAGTACATTCAAAGCATTCCAGACACTTAACAGAAGACATGGGCTACAGCTGCAGACACTGAAATGATTACAGCTCAATCAAAAGTAGCTGTTTTTGAAAATGACAGTATAGCATATTGGATAGGGTGCAAGAAATATTGACTAGTATGTTTCAAATTACTATGGGACACAAAGAATTTAAACGTTGAAACAATTGGTCTTTTATTTATTTAATTTCAGTACCTCATGAAAAGTTTCAGTATACAACCTGTGTATGCCAGTAATTCTATTTAAAAAAAAAAAGTCAATACAAAGAAATTAGATCTTTGAATGAATTCATAGTTTTTTCCAGATTTAATACTAAATGACAAAATCAGAGGATGAAATAACTTTACTTGCTGGAAACATAGTCATTAACTTTTTAAATGCAGGCAATAGCTCTTTTAACATACCTGTCATTTTACAAAAATCTTTCAAAAATGCTGCTTGCATCAAAGAAAATGAAAGTTCACTATCTAAGGAAGAACAAGCAGAAAAAATCCAAATTGTTTGAGGGTGATGAAAAGAATTTATAGTTTCCAGTAAAAATATGTTCCTCAATATTATATTCCTCTTGTTATTACACAAGAAAAAAAACACTCACAACTTAATGTCTTTTAATTTTGATAAGTTGGGACAAATTCTTGGTCTTACTTGACTCTAAAAAGTCTGTTGCCTTCCGTCAGCCTGGGATCCAGTCTTTGCTTTTTACACTCTAATCTGTCAATATTTGATTTCTATTATGCATGCTTATGAATATGTATATACTTATAATTGAACATGATTTCTACAAGCACAGACAATGCTGTTGGTGTTGAGTTTCTTTTTTTCACTGTATACTGGTATAGTAATTTGTCTATGATAATGGGAAACTTAAGCAATGATTTGGCACTCATGGTGTGCACATGTTTCTGGAAAATTTACTTTTCAAGTGTAAGTGCTGAAAACCAAATCTGGGCTACACTGTACTTGCACACACACACACACACAGACATGCCCTGATAATGCCAAAGGCAATTATGAATTCAAAACCAGAGATCTTTGGACACAGGAAGCGTTTTTGTTCTGTTTGTTCTATATCTATTATATAAGATCCCTGCCTGCGACTGGGTATCTCATAGCTATTATGGCAATATGTATAAAAGTGACACCTCTGAAGGCCTGTATGCATTTCTTGTGTGATTAAACAGGGAGCTTGTGCAGAAATTATGTATGTATGAGTGCCTGATGCCACTTCAAGAACAGTCGATTTATTTGGGATGAGGTGCAAACATGTTTCTCTGCTGTACACATGCTCCCATCCAAGCACAGTATCTTGGTTATCTAGGTATCACCATGAAGATACCTAAATGCCAGAGCAGCATAGAGGAATCTAAGACATGTCCTTAAATGACAGCATGACCTCAACCATTTTGTTCTTTCTTTTGGCTTGGAAGCACTTGTCCTAGAGTGCTATGGAGCAAAGATTATTCCTGGAAAGGAAAACTGCTGATGCATCCTAGTTGACAAATTTTGGAGGAGTCGGAATAAGCCTGCAATAAGTCCTCAGCATTTCCTCATTGTTTATAAAGATGCTGAAGAAGATAAAGGCATTTTCAATTATACTTTTATGACTCTTATTCCTTGTACATTTCTCTTCAAGAGAACTGCAAAATCCTATTTTCACCCTTGTGTTTTCTGATTTACTAATAGCTCCTTTTGGAGCCATAACCACCCGTAAGGACATTCACTTGTTTCTTCTACCATTTTGCTTAGGTTTTGGATCTTCCAAAGTTCAAACCTCCTTCATACCTGGACTGGCTGTAGACCAAGCCATGTTAGGATGGCATAGCAGCTCTGTAGACAGACCAGCTGCTAAAGTGTTAGTAATAGGCAGTGTACTTTAAGAAATCCTGATCCACCTGTTTTCATTTTAGTAATGCTAGTAAGAAGATAGCTTGAACTTCCACTGGACATGTTTCTGAGGGGTTGAGATTATGGCCTGGGATGTGAAATGTCTAGTTCACATTACTCCTCTGGCTGATTTTGAAGAATATTTCTACTCTGAATGAGGCAGGGTTGGGTTTCATACCACAGTCTATGTTTCTACCTGATTCTCAGCTGAGATATTCTTTCTAGATAGTGCAAAATCTGGAAACCTGGAACTTCTCTTGAACCTGAAACTTGCATATTCCCAGCTGACACCAGCACTGCCATGATAGCATGCATCACTTCCAAAACATCTCTTGTGAACATGTTGCAAAAACTTCTGTACATACTGACTTTGATGAAAACTTGTTTTTTCAATGGTTTTATTTGTTAGCTGTCTGACCAACGCATTCAACAACAGGAGTGGTCTCCTGCTTGAGCTAATTGTTTTCAAATATTACAGATCTACCCTGATAAATGTCTGTAAATGAAGGAGTTTTTAATGCAGGGACACTGTCCTAGATGGCTGATAGACAGTGGCCAAACCATTAGAAAATTTTCAGCTTACTAAGAAAGCAGAGAAACCTAGTTCAGGAAAGAAAAAATGTAGCCTTGGGAAGCAAAGATCAGAAAACAGGTTGAGAGGAAATGAAGAGTGAATGGCAGGATTAAATAATGTCTTCTTTGGACTTCCAAATAAAAATAATTTTTTTTTATAAAAAAAGCACTGAAGATTAGAAATTTAGTTTGCTCACTATTAAGTAAATTTATTAAGAAAATAGGGAAGATGCCTCAGTGTACTCTGTGTGGTCTTGCTGATCAACAAAGTAATACTTGTGACACACTGTGTGAGTTCTCATTATAGTGACTAGGACGTTTTTATGTAATCAAACTCTTGTAACAACACGGATAAATTTTTCCACTCCTCATTATTCTGCACTTCTAGTGATGGACAATTAGTGTGTAACCTTCACTCACATGCTGAAATTGCTCTCCATGTGCATTGTAGTTTCATACTGCAGTCTTTGTAAAGTCATTCTTTGTTTAACTTTTTTGCAAGATAATTGGAATTGTAACACTTATTAACCTCAGAGTATAATGACAGGATAAATGAAAATGTGTAATAGGATAGTACAGCATGGTTTGAGTAAATAAATGATGCACAGTATATCATTTTATATTTTTAAAAGATTTTCTTAAAATAAAATAACCAATTGCATTCTGCTTAAACATGTCATCTTTAAGGGAGCTGTTCTTGGTGCAATGTAAGCAAAATTCTGGCAATTCAGTCAACCATGCCCTTAGTCTTCAAAAGACAAAGGAAATAGACTATAGACTAGCAATGTTCATTAAAATCCACAGCAGTTATTCCTTTAAAAATCATTATTGTTCTAAACAGTGTCCTATTTTCAAAATAGAAACTTAAGCTCATGTAAGTCCTATGGGTCACAGACAGCAGTCATCTTGGTTTCATGGGAAGCATTGCTACACTATTCCTGTTATTCCAGATTTGCTGCCTCAAGGAGCATCTTTTGGTCTTATTATAGAAAACTGGTCAGGCAGTATTTTACCTCAAGGTAATTTTCATTATTTCAGTGAATTGATGGTCTGATGGTTCAGTTAAAACTTAGTTTGCCTTCCTGGAAATTATTTAATCTGTTAAAAACTAGAATTCCTCTCCAGGTTTCAAAACAAATTTTTTTGGTATTAGCTATTCCAGTGGTCCCTAGCTAGGCAATCACTGTGTGATTACTTTTAAATCAAGTACTCTGATTTAATGATATGAAGTTTGGAAGGAGGTTTTTCGCATCTTGCCTGCACTGCGGGACTTTGTCACACGATCAGCACCAGCTCCTCTTCTAGCAGTGGCTGTAATGGCAAGTGGAGCTCTGAAGGCTGGCAAGGGAGCAAGGAGGCACTGTGCAGGGTTCTTGAAAGCTTTTTCTCTTCTGTGGGTTGCTCATGCCTGCAGAGTATAAAGAATGAATTCTAGGTTAGGTCTTTTAGAAGAAAGGAGAGTTTCTTTGGACACATTATTTTGTGTGTATAGAGAAGGTCGGAAATATATGTACCATGGCTACTTCCCTTTAAGCTGCAGACAAGTGCTTTTAGATACATAGAGAATAATTACTTCTGGAAGGAGTAATTTAGAAAATAATAATAATAGCGCAGTTTGGAGTAGTGCAACAAGGAAAGTAGCCACAGCATATCCATGCTGGCTTTTCTGTATGCGAAGAGACAATTCAGGAATCTCAAGAGAAGTTGACTTGGCTGAGGATAGAGAACTGAAGTGGTAATTTAGTTGAAAATTGTAATTTACTGTAGCTATTAAAAAAATGCATTCAGTACATATTGTGCAGAAACATGCTTGCCTTTGACAGTAGTCACAACATTGGTGCTTCCAGTCTGGGCTCTGCATTCAGCAGTGGCGATTTCCTCCTCCTGCTAAGCATTGCCATCAGCATTCATCGTATCTGAGTTGCATCCTCACTAAGCATGGTCAGAGTACTGTAGGAGAACCAGAAAACTCTCCTCCTACTTCCACTTTGCATGAGCAATTCCATTGAACCAACCTGTTCTCCCAATCTCTTGACATATTATCTGTCAGTGTGTATCCGTGAGTTAGAGTACAGCCCAGAGGGTACAGTATATAAGTCCATACACACAGCTGCTGCCTGTATGACTGGGTCTGCCTTCTTCATTGTGAGAATTTTTGTATGGATCTCAGACAAAAAAATAGCTTAGTGGCTAAATGAATGCAGGTGCTCACTATCCTAGGATTTCATCTAGGATGGAAGGAAGGAAGGAAGGAAGGAAGGAAGGAAGGAAGGAAGGAAGGAAGGAAGGAAGGAAGGTAGGTGGAGTAGCAAGCAGAGGAGTTGGGCATGTCCTCAAGGATCAAGGCATCAAGTTTAACAAGATTAATGAAACAAAGGAGGAAAATAACTAAAAAACACTTTGAAAGGTTAAGAAGGTTATTATATTCATCTGAAATAACCTTAGCACCCTCACAGGAGCAGACCAATTTAGCTTTCACCATGGAATCAAGGTGTGTGATTGACTTCTTGGATCATCTGCAAGTGTCTACAATGTTTTTGTCCACATCTGAGCCAATCACTCTCCTTTTTTAGACAAAGGAGAGAAATGGAAATGTTTTGGGC
The DNA here is from genome assembly GCF_964106895.1 of Numenius arquata. Classification (NCBI taxonomy): domain Eukaryota; kingdom Metazoa; phylum Chordata; class Aves; order Charadriiformes; family Scolopacidae; genus Numenius; species Numenius arquata. Next base: position 68,083,437 of record NC_133576.1, on the reverse strand, counting down.
ACATTCACCTCCTTCTAAAGTATACCTCTAAAACAGATTAGACAAACCATATACTAAAAGTGACAATTTCTCTTCATTAAGTATAGAAAGGAGGCCACAGTGTGCAGGTCATCTGTAGAATTTACCTTCTAGATATCTAAAATCAAGGCAAATGAATCCTGCCTGAAAGATACTGAATCAGTTCATGACCAAGTGATGATGACTCTCTATGTCATTTAATCTCTGCCTCAGTTCATGTTTGCAAAACAGTTGAAATGTGCCATAATTCTTTCCCAATCTCAGTTTATTGGCTTTATTTCAGAGACCTTGGAAGCAGGGACTCTAACTTACTTTCCCAGAATCTTACTGTCCAGTATCTAGCCCCATTCTCATTTGCTGTGCTGGATATCACAATCATACTATTCAGAGGAGCAGTGACCTGTGTGTTTACTTGAATTGGGTGTCATATCACTGTGTGCAATGAGAAGTCTGCGGATTGCTTTGCTTAATACCATTCTAAAGCAACTTATCCATAGATGTGCAGTACTAGATACAATAACTGAGTAAAGAAAATGCAAAGGCTTGGCACGTTTCCTATAGTCTTTGATTTCCTTTTTTTTTTCATCCTTCTGCCTTGACAATGTTTCATTTCCTTTTTTGTTCATCCTTTGATTTCCTTTTTTGTTCATCCTTCTGCCTAGACTATGTTTGAAACATTATAATTTTTTTTCCGTGGTTCTTGGGTTGGTTCCTATCAGTAGAAGCACTGGTTAACACAGCCTCTGACTCCTTACACCTACTTCAATGAAATGATCTCAGTTGCTGAGGTGTAAATCTTTCTTTGATGCAGAAACCAGACTAGGAAACTGATGTAGTCTAACTATAAGCCAGCAAAATCAATGGTTCTAAGCCACATAAATTCCCTTGTGCCATTCCCTGCATGGAAAAAAGTGCTGGGGATTAGTGGAATGAAAATAACCATTAGCCTGTGAACAACCCACAAGGCTCACTATGTCATGATGTACTGCAATATTTCCTACTTCTAAGAGCAGTGAAGTCTTTCATTAAAGCTCTGCCCCATAATGCCAAATACACAAGTATTCTGAAATGACTGTCCAACTTCTTGGGGTCACATGATTTTTACTGGCACAGTACTCTTGAAAATGTGCACATTCCTCTAACAGAGGCATGAGGGAAGCACCCACAGGCTTATCAACCTCCTCCAAATATATCTATATCAAACTGATGTACTTAACATGGAAAATTTTCCTTTTGACTCGTTCTAAGTTTCTCTCCCTAAATCCAGCCTCAGATTTTTGTTTACCTTTGACTTTGTAGCTTATGGAAGTTCACTCATTTTGCAGTGGCTTTCAGGGATTCTTTGGATGGAAGCTATTCTTACTGAACTAATTTCTTTTCTATGTAATATTTAGCTACAGTCAAAATATCAACCTTATTAAATGCTTTTATTCATATGCTTGCTGTTACTGGAAGATTAAGCTTTAATTTGTCTGAACTCCTAATAAACCCACTATGCCTCTTCTTGTGTGAGTAGCGTGTATGTTCCTTGGGGGATTAATCCCTCTGTGCTACTGATTTCTTCACTCTTCCAATGGTTTGCTGCAAGAGGACATGCTTACCTACCTATTGCAAATGATACCTTCTGCAAATATTGTATTCTAGAAAGTCAAGGCTTGTAACAAGAAGCAATATAATTTATTAGGTCAAGTCTGATGTACTCAGACAAAACTCCATAAAAGTTCTCAGGCATATAAACTCTTCTTCACATCTGAAATAGAAGCAACATACTTCAAACAAAGTACAGAAATTGGTCTCAGTTCAGTTTCATTATTGTTAATCAGTCTGATGGTCTGAGAGAAAAGGATAGTTAAAATCTGTGAAGCTGAAGGAGCTGTTAGTAAGGAGAGAGGTAATAAGGTCGGTAGCCTCTACTGAGTAGAGAGAGAGGGACAGATTATTATCCCCTGTGGAGTCACAAGGGTTAGCAGAAGAGATACTGTGAAGAAAATCATATAATGTGGGGTAAACTAGCCTCTTACTGAGCTCTTGATTTTATGATTTTTAGTATCCAGCAGGATAATAAACTTTATATCCAGGTTCAACTTCTGAAGGTTTACAGATATGACAAATGACCACAACTGCTTTGAAATGGAGGAATGCTGACAAAAACAGACTCTTGACTTTTAATGGTGTGCCCTTTAAAAGCACGCAGTCTGACCTCTCTCACCAGCATTGAGGCTCTAGTGTCTATAAATGACTTCTTATGTAAAGACATACTCCTGTACATGCTACACTTGCCATAAAGACCCTGATTCATATTTCAAAAGAAGATAACTGAAGTCACTCAAATGTGAAATTAGGGCAGGGATGATACAGCTTGCAGAAGGAGTGGTTTTGTGTGGCTTGGTTACAGAATCTGGTGAATGATAGTAGCTTCATATTTGTGACCACAGAGCCATTCAGAAATATCAATTCTGGAATGCCAAGATGCTTTTCAAAAATTTACTCATCCAGAATGATCACTGAGAGCCTCTTCCTGTCCAAATAGGTCAACATTTCCACAGAGACCTAAAACTAGAGGAAATTAGAGTGGAAAGGTTTGTTTCAATTCTATTTTACATGAACAGATGCTCTTGAAACACTAAGAAATATTTCGTATGCAGTGTTTTTATGAAGCTCAAAAAATTAGCAACTCAATGAACAATCGTCTGTATCTCGCCACAATATGAATTTATTTTCTTTGCTATTATTGCAGGTGATTATGTAGTCATGACTATATACTTCGACTTAAGTAGAAGAATGGGATACTTTACTATTCAAACGTACATTCCCTGTATATTAACAGTAGTTCTTTCCTGGGTATCCTTTTGGATTAAAAAAGATGCCACACCAGCAAGAACAGCATTAGGTAAGCTGTTAATAATTCCTTTTTCCGCCTTTTTTTTTTCTTCTGCAGTTCTTACACTATCATTTGAAAATGTCATCTTCCTTTCAAAGAGACCAGTAGCTATATGCTGTGGGTTATTGCTAGGATGTCTTGCAGACCCAGATTTACTTATCACTGAAGCCTCTGGTTTTCTGCCTTTAACAGGGTAATTAAAAGTAAACTACCCTGACCCTTTGGAATGACACTGCCACCTATTTTGCATAATGTTGTAAAATTAATGTCTGTCTCCTTTTTCTCACTATGATATTTTAGTGACATTTTTGAAGAATAAGTTAATTGCACTGCTGGCTTCCTTTCCTTCTGAAACTCTCCCCATGGGGCATTACGTCTTATGTATACAGAAAACTGTGGGATATAATAATATTAACTCATTCAAAGAGTTTTAGCTTGCATGCTTGAAGTTAAGAACCACACTAGGTGTATAGATATTTTTCATAGATTGTGGAGATTTATGTTGGTGTAGGTTTTCCAACAGGTCATTCCTGTCAGGACCAGCATGTGCATTTTGGCATTGTGATTTAGGATACACTTTGAAATGTTGACCATTTATTATTCTTATTTTTATATCTATAGGAAAACCTGCAGGTTTTGCCAGCATTGAGGGCATAGGGCTACCTAATAGTCAATTATAGGTGTACATCGGAACTGAAGGAAAAACATTTTAATCCAGACTGCGGTTGCCAGGGCTGCAAATATAAACTGATTCAGAGATCTACCAGTCTATCAAAAAGGAGAGACTGTGGCAAGGTTTATATGCCTGTTTCCAAACGTAGAGGTTACCATTCCCAGTTATTCATTGCTTCCTCCTGCTGGAGTCTGTCACTATTTCCAGTCAACCAGCTGGGCCCTGTAAATCATTTCAATTTGAAAGAACAAATTATTAAAAACTGACCTGCCTGACCTTTTGGACTGAAACCAGATGGGAAGCATTCATAGGAGCAATTGAGTCCCCAGGTTTGGGAGGGTGATACTGCTGTGAGGAAAGAGTGGAGAACAAGGGATGCAAACAGGATGTGCCTTCTTGGAGGACACATGAAGGCAGCCTGCAGCAGGCACGGTGTTCCCAAGTGCTGCTGAGTGCTGGCAAGCCTTTCTTCAACCACAGTATAGGAGACGCCATTTATACAAACCATCTCTGTCTCCCACTCCCCTGAACACCTGATCAATGGTCATGAGTACTTCTCAAACTTTTTAATCCAAGTAACTAAGCATTTACCAGAAATGATGCTTACTCATATGTGAATCCACTTCTCTTAGCTCGAGTTGTTCTACTTGATCTCAGGAGGAAGACACCTAGTTTGACGATGCAGCCTTTATACAGTTGTTCAAAATGACTTATCCTGTTTCTGTCTGTCTCTCCTGCACTAATAAATCTAAGCAACCACCAATTTTGAGGGTGCTGTGGTTTCTAGCATAAACCCCCAAAGGCCCTGAAGGCGAAAATAAAAATTAACTGCTAAAGAGACTTCGAGGCCCATTCACACTGAGTGAGATTTTAGCTGCTAAGTCTCATAACGTGCAGAAGTCTGATCCCATTTTCTAAATCTTTCACTCATACGAAAAACATAGGTCATCTATTCAGGGTTACTAGGCCCAGGTTGCAAACATTTTTCTTTCCAAAACTTTTAATGCTTCAATAGCATTATAGTAACTTTCAGCTGAATGACAGAAGAAATACATTACCAAAAATATCCTCTAAGTGTAACTCCCTCACTAGTCACAGCTTTACTTAAGCAATGAAGGTATATGCTAGCCATTCCTGCTATAATCCTTAGGCATCTTCCTTGGGGGAAGCTGTATCAACTTTAATTCTTAGTGAGTGACAAGAGGCATCCTTCCAAACCGAGAGCAGCTCAGAGACTTGGAGCTATGCAACAGGATCAGTAGAAAGTATCAGAGAACCTGTAATAAGACAACTGCATGACTTGTTCACACTTTACAGATAATACTGTATTAAAACTCATTCTGTGTGAGATCAGCACAAGACCATAACCTGCTGGATTTGCTCTAGGAGTTTGTAAAATTAATAAATGTAACACTTCTGACCATTGTAACTCATGTGGCATCATTTGGGTCCAGTTTTCTGAGGTTATTTTCCAAGAAAGGAATATTCAGCCATCATTCCTTTCATGTGAGTGCCAAAGTGCCTTTAGACTGTGGCTCCAGCAACACAATGGACCCTAAGACTTACAGTTATTCTGTGACCCACTCCAGCACCAGGACAGCACAAAGATGACACAAGGGTGAGGACAGAGCAGCTGTATGACTGCCTGTTCCTGGCTGTGTAGACTTGCCTCTAATGGCCAGAAAATTGAGCAATAGAATCATAGAATGGTTTGGGTTGGAAGGGACCTTAAAGATCATCTAGTTCCAGCCTCCCCTGCCATGGGACACCTCCCACTAGACCAGGTTGCTCAAAGCCCCATGCAGCCTGGCCTTGAACACCTCCAGGGATGGGGCATCCACAACTTCTCTGGGCAAACAGACCCCTAACGTACTTCTCTGCTGAAATCCTTTCTTCTTAAATTGGGTGACTCGGTGGAGATAAGGAAGGATTGACCATGCTCCATCTTTTTTAACTAGGACCGTGTGTGTGCATAGAGTCACATACCATCCATTTGCGTTATCCTTCATAATGCTTAAGAGAAAATGGAGAAAAGGCATTTAATAGTTTGCATTACTAACTTTTTGGAAGCAGCGTTCATACCCTGTCCCTGAGGGAAGTTCCTCAGACCACACAGCTCTGTTTTCCAATTAACAAGGAAGTAGGTTAGATTACTAGTCACAACAGTGTGACTCTCCCTGCCTCACTCCCTCAACCAGAGGGAACTTCAGACAAAAACTGTATTCATATACTGAGGTTATGAATTTGAAGTAAGAACATAAAAATGAGATGTTCCAAGGCTATATTCAATGGTTATCGTGACTAACTCCTAAAACTCTGATGAAGAATTAAATTGCTGCGCTAAAATATAATCTTTTATAAATAAAGTCAAGTAACAAGAAAATAATGTATACATGAATCATGTCTTCATGTGCAAAGTGTCCTGCTGCTCCCAAAAGGGCAGTGGCCTGTTGACTCTTGGGATGCAGTAAGCAGATGTTCCCAGTTTACCGTAGGTCTGCTTGTATAACGCAACCTATAAATCCGTCTGAGCAACAGCCCACATCCACATTTGGATAGTGGCACATGGTGAAATTGTGAGTAATACAGCCAAAGGCAAACCGCTGAAATTTTCCTGCTAATAAGTTGAAATGAGCTGTAGACTCAGTGCACCAAACCTGCCCCAAGTATAGCTGCATTAATGTAACGGGCTAGCATTAGGGAAATATTTTAATCTCTGAAATTAATGAGTAATTTCCTAAGCTATCAGCAACTACTCACAGTCACATGAAGGACAGGTTTCGTCCCTTTCTCAATAACACTATGTAATAAGCTATTTCTGTGCTGGAAAAAAATAAATGCAATGGAGGTATTTAGCTATGAGGGAAAAATTAGACCATAAGTATACTTTCAGCAGAACTGTCCGGTTTTTTGCTTAAAAACTTGGCATCATAGTCCCTTTTTCACATGTTTTTTGAGGGACTGAGGCTCAGAGTGGCAACACGACTCACTTCAGGCCACCTGAAGAGTCAGTGGAAAACTGGGAATAGAAGTTTGAGTGTTGGATGAGAACTCTGTGTTTTCTGATCACAGGTTATTTTGTCCTCCATTCAATGAGGGGAAAAACAAAGGCTTTCTGCTGCTTTTGCTTATCTCTAGTAATCAAAATTATCTTCTCCAAATGCTCACAGTCAAGAATAGCCAGCAAGTGTCTGAAGAAAAGTTATGATCTGTGAAAGAATAGGTTGTATTCCTTGAAGATAAAGGGAATTAACTAAACTGAAGCTTTTATCCGTTTCCCCCTGCTTTTTCAAAACGGGTATAACATGATGTGACTAGGCAGTTATTACAGAGCAACTTCAAGCTGCAGTTTAAAATAATCCACTAGGTGTTAAGGTCAGCAATGTGTTGATGTAAAAGATACAGATGATGTCTAATAAAAAATGAACATTGCTTTCCTTGTTATTCCATCTTAAGCTCATTCCCTAAAAATCAAACAAATGACCAAAACAGGTGTCTCACTGGAAAGGTGGAGAAATTAAGTTTATAAATGAGTGATGGTATAGGTAAAAACAGTACACCTTTCTCCCAGTGTTTCATCAACGTACCCCTAGGAAAATAAAAAAAGAGCCTCACTGACCAAAATGTTTCTAAGACTGAAGCTCCTGCTACCTCACTTTGCATACTGTAGTCCAGTAAGCAGCTTTCAAACAGTAAAAAGTTTATATATCTGTTTAGGGCAATGATCTAAAGGTTAAAGAGTTCTCATGCATTATGTATCCCTGCATCATTTGATCTCCCAGACAGCCCTTTTTGATTTATCAAATAGCATCTTTGGTACGGAATTTGCTCAGAGAATATAAATGTCACAAAACGGTATTTATACACAAACTTGTAAGCTCCCACTTACACTTGTCTACCTGAAAATTCTGAAGCTAGGTTACTTCAAAGCTGATATTAAAATTCTGTTGAAATAGTTGGTTCAAGAGCATTGTGAATTTCAATAACAGATGCAAAGCTCACTTTACCATAGGGGCCTCCCTAAAGCGAGAGACTTAACAATTTCATCTGGCAAGGTTTATTGCATTTGAAACTACTCAACAAACTGAATTTTTTAGCGTGAGAGACAAAATGAGCTAAGGGAAGGGAAACTAGATATTCTTTTTGGAAATAATGGGTGCTCGCATTTGTTCATATATGTGCATCTGTATATTCCAACTTTTAAGTGTATAGGAATACATAACCATCATCTGGTGCACCTTCTTTCTGTTTTCTCTCTGTATATATCCCCATATAACTTATTTTAATATTTTAAAACTTGTGCCGATGTGTCAGATGTAAAATTGATATAGTGGGTAGAATTTTTATTATTTCAAAAACTCATTGCTTGTTTATGGTGTGATCTGGAAACAAAGTCCCAGCCGCAGCTTAAATGAAGAATGATGCTTTTCTATTGGATTTCATGTCATAAAAATATTTTGTATAAATAATAAAAGTAAAAATATGTTTTACCTTTGGAAGTTTCTGCCTATGTGCTCAGCAATCTTGTTCCATGGCCTTGCTGTAATTTGAAATGAATTGTATAATGCAGAAAATATGATGGTTTGTGATAACATTAAACTTTCCTTTCTCCAAGGTTTTATATTCTGGTAGCAAAGTGTGATCTGTTGTCAAAGAGACTGAGGATGGACACTATTCATATCTTAAAATGAAAATAAATCTTACGCCATTGATTGCTGTGTCTATAAATTTAGTGGAACCTACTTTGTTTCAATCAGCTAAAATTAGTCCGGAGCCACCCAAAACTCCCAGATTCTGTATCGGTGAGACATTTGCAACATGATTTACTGGGCTGGTTTTGCTTAGTTCTCACCTAGAGCTTCTAGGTCGTCATGGTCTCAAGCATGATTCAGGTAGGCATTTCACATTTAGGCTTAAGGCATGGATATAGCACTTAGGCTGAGTTGAGGACTTCTGTACTTAAGCACAGAGGCTAATGGCAATTTTTCTTTCACTATTCTGCCTTGTCCATCTTGTCCATAGTCACTTTGGCAGCTGGGAGTCATTGCAGACACCTGCACAATACCTCTTGTCACAAATAACATAAAGTTATACCTCCATTTCAGCAAAAATAGAGGAAAAATATTACATTGTCAATACAGCATTCAGTAGAAAAATTGCAGACCTTTGCAAAAAAAGAAAAAAGGTTTTGAGCACTGCAAGTCTTTTTTTTCTTTTATTTCTTTTTTGCTTATTAATAAAAAAGTGTCCTAAAGTAATCTGAGATCCTTTCACAGGATGAGTGGGAAATAAAAACATTCCCTTGAGTCCAGGTAAAAAGGACATTGTATATTGTGCTGGAAGAAGACTTTAGGCTTTGAGGAATTTTTTAAAGGTAGTAAAATACTGAGAGCTGGTGCATTCAGAACCATAGCTCTGAAAGGGACGGATTTGTGTTAGAAGACTAATTAACCTGTCATTAGCAAGGGCCAATTCAAGGCAAGTGAGTCAACGCCTTTTGCAGTTGGACATCTTCACAGTTGACTACTGTGATGAATGGCTAAGCATCGAGTTTGTCTCTGGAGCTTTTTCAGCTAGCTCCAGAACTCTCCTAAAGGGTCTGGAGAGGTTACTGGGTCATGACGTGCTTATGAAGGTGGCACAGTTGGCAGGAAGCAGTAGCTTTTAGATGTCCAAGATATGTAGAAAGTCTGCATTGGTTTCAGCATTGCTTTCATCTTGATTACTGAGTTGTGTTTCTTCAGCAACCTTTTTTTTTTTTTTTTTTGTTTTGTTTTGTTTCTGGGTAGTGGACATTTAAGAAATCCAATTATTTATTATTCACTGTAGAAGAAAGTTGAGGACCAGGCAATAATATGCCTTCTGGCTCTTCCAAGGACTTTCTGACAATTTGAATGGGGAGGGTTATTCTTGTGAATCTCTTGTGAGGGTTATTCTTGTCAAATGCTACAAATCAGAGATGGGCATTCCTTCATAAACAGAAAGTAGTCAAAAGTAATCCACAGATACTTCTTTCTCTCCAGAATGCCATTTGTGGGAAATAATTTTACTATAAGGCATAATTTCAGTCATCCCCTGCCATTTCAAACACTGTGTACCATTGCAAAATATCACTTTAACTATAAAAAGAAAGATTACCTTACGGTTATGTTGTTTTTAGAGCAGGTTCTCTCTTGAGGCTTATTTGAGTGAGAGCTTTATTTTTCTTCCTGAGCCATTGAGGAGTTTTATTTTTTTCTTTCAGAAGGCTTGCAGTTCATAAGAAATTATTAAAAACATCAGTCCAAAGCAGGAATGAAAAGACTTCTATTCCTCAGGCATGAATGAAGAGAAATTATATGAGTTACCAGCAGCCAAATAACTGATACCCCATAGATTTCATTCTAGGAGTGGTTTTATTGTTTCAGGATATTTCACACTAAGTAATTCCCCTTATATTCATTATTGCTAAATCAATCTAAGATGTGGTGCTTTGTATGAATTAAAAAGGCTATTTCCATTAAGGTTATATCTGAAGTTTGTATGAGAGGCTGCTTTCCCTTACACAGAAGGAAAATAGCAGTGGAGGACTCCCAAGGAAGCAGAGGTGTGAAAACATATTTTCAAAATTCATAGTCAGAACTTTGCAGCAAAATGTCTTTTCTTTTTCCCTCTCTTTTTTCTTTTCTGAACACAAAATTTTTCATGAGAGCAGAACTGCTGTGAAAAAGACCACGTTTTCTTCATTGTTTTCTATGTTTCTTATTTTTTATTCTGGGTTTAGCATCTTTTCTGCTTTATACTTTTCTTCAAAAAATTCTTCAGTCTCTCCTTCTCTCTTCACTCCCATCTCCAACCTAACCAGGAGCAGAAGAAGGAAGAGATGAGGAAATGCGTACTGAGAGGCGTGGGAATGTCACTTTTGCAAAGATGAATTTAAACAGATGAGGAAATCTTTGTTTACAAAATACTAGTGGCTCTACTGATGTTATTTTTCATTATTTTTTATACTAGTAAACAAAATTAATGAATTATTTAGATACCCTTTGGATTTCTGTTTTGTGTGGGTTTGTATGTTTTCCAAAGATTCTTCTGCAAGATGGGGAAGTGATGTTGCATACAATTAAATTAAGTTTCTCTCTGCAGGCATCACCACAGTATTGACCATGACAACTTTGAGTACCATTGCAAGAAAGTCATTACCCCGTGTCTCGTATGTCACCGCTATGGATTTGTTTGTGACTGTATGCTTTCTATTTGTCTTTGCTGCTCTGATGGAGTATGCAACCCTCAACTACTACTCAAGTTGCAGGAAACCAAACTGTACTAAGAAGAAAAAGTCGGTAAGTAGGGAGCATTTAAATTTGTTTTCTAGCATGTGTCTGGCTCAGACAGCAGAGAATCACTCAACCACAGCCTGTAATCCCATGATACTCCACTCCTCCGAGCTCTTCCCAGTTTGTGGTGTGATCTGCCCTGAAAGCTGATGGAAAATAGTTACCCGCAGTAACAGCAGAAGCAATTATGTGCCTGTTGAGTGAGGTCTGTTCCTAACAGAAGCAGCCTGCTGACCATGAGGCAGCAACCCTGCCTACGCCTCTTTTGTCCACCGATTACTGTGCTGGTAGTCATAAAGGACTCCCACTGAACAGATTGCATAGCATGTTATACAAATACAGGCACATCAATGTATATTCAAATGCATCTGCTATTTCATGGCTTATCAGGTCTAGAAATATTTATGAACTTTACAGAGGAGATTTCAATGTCTCCACTGGAAACCAGCACTTGTTTTCAGCCCTATGCACAAAGGGGCTTGTCCTAAGCACAAAACCAGAGGAGGTCACTTGCAAAGGTGCATTTCTGGCCATAAAGACGCTTCCAAGAGTAACACCCAGATACATTCAAAAGCTGTTTGTTTAGAATCAATTAAAACAATCGTGCAGGAAGAATTGCCTGGTGCACACCATAATTGACTATTAGAATGAGAGGAGGCGGTATAATGGAGAACAAAATTTCAGTGTAAACATAGGGAAGGGGAAGTGGGCTGTCCACTCAAGATCAGTGGAAAATCTTATGTGTTTGAGATCAGTAGTTTGAGATGTTGCATGCCATTTTGCATAATAGCAGAAATAAGGACATTTGAAATCAGAAATACAAAGACAAATATGAAAAATGTGGAGGAGGAAATTGAAGAGAAAGAAGGCTAAATTCAGGGAATAATAGGTCATGAGGTGAAAAGGGATTGGATGAAGAGCTATAGAAAATTATTAAATGAAGAACTAATGAAGGAAAAGCTGAAACGAATATGGAATTAGAGAAAGCCTTGAAAGCCATAGACTTAGTCAATGAAAACTCCATTAAACCTCTAACAGCTTCTCGTAAAAATATATTGCACACAAAAGGAAAAAAAGTGTTACCAACAGAAAGTATGAGACAATCAAAATGAACTTGCTGATGATCAAACTAAAATTGCCATCCTATAGAAAGACTGAGTGAAAAAGTCATGAGTATCTTTGTGAGTTGGATGTATTTTCAGACATGTGAATGAAGATGAGGGAAAACTTGCAACATCGATGAGATTTAAATTAACACAAGAACAAATGCTCACTTAGCTATTGTTTGCTAAATAAATAAGTTTTAATAAATAAATAAAAGTTTAAAGTGAATGGAAACTAGGTGTGTGTTCTGCTGAGGTTTCATGCGGTTTAAAAGTGTACGGAATATTTTTCTGAATATATAGAATACTCAGCATGAAGTGTGTTATGGACAAATACATTTAAAGGCTTGGTTTAAGGAATGCTATTGAACATTAGATGCTTATGAAGGAATAAGTATGTTTTTTTCTGAATAATTCTTTTGTTATCTTCATTTAAGCTACCTGATGTCAGTTTTGGTCATGTGATGGTAAGTGAACTATTTTATTCAGTCAGAGAAACGGAGGCATGAATGTATTGCTAATCTTTACTTGCAATAATTCCTGAGAAAGCTGTAATGCGATGTTATGCTTTACCCTGACTTCACTACAAATATTGTTTTGCTTTTTTGTTAAAAGGTTAGTTTGGTTTTGGTTGTGGCAGAGGAACATAGCTGCCTCTTTCTGTAAGGAATTGTCAAATGATTTGGGAGGGAGAATGGTCAAGCGTAGAATATCGTATGTTACTTTTACCTCCAAAATTTTGCCTTCTTTATATCATAATGCAGTTTGTCATTACATTTTATAAAAGCAGTAATAAGCAGAAGTTATTGCATAAACTTATATGGGGTTTTAACTGAATTTCACAGAAAATAATTAATTTATGCATATCTGTAAAATCTTTAGCAAGCTTTCAGGTGTATTTTCAAGTGATTTAGGCACATGAGTTTAACACAGTTAGTTGTACTATATCTACAAATAGAAAAATTCTATTACCCAAAGTTCTAGATAACTATTTATATATGTACAATGGTAGTAAAGTTGAAACTGAGCACAAAATTTTGCCTCTATGTTGTATGAAATCTGAAACTGGAATACAAACTATAATATAAATAAAAATAAAGACTGTAGAGGGCCAGTTAATCAGCTGGTTGCATGGCCTGCTTCCCAGCTATCAGATCCAAATAAGAACAAGAACAGAACTAAAACATTATTTTTGCATTTCTTGGCTTGGATATGCTGGTTTATCATTTACAACAGCTAGGTCCATGTTACTAGCTTACCTTTTACAAAAATGTTATACACCTTTTTTTTCCCATGAGTTTTCTGATGTATTTAAAGAGCATAGCATTGAACATCTGCTCATTGACAATGAATAGTTTACAGCAAGCATTGCATTTACACACTTGTTACTGTTGTACTGCTGTCACTCCCTGGACAGACTTTTCTGAAAGATGAAATAAAAAAGTCACATTGAATGGGTAGCAGCACTTTCTTTTTTCCAAACAAAAAAAAAAAGAAAAAGGGAAAAAGATACACAACTAAAATGACAATAGGATTTAACATTTAATCTTTGTCTCGATCTAATTAGTCTGATCTGCTTGGAAATTATCCAGCCTTTTCAAGTTTTTTACTCTTTTATTTTATTTTTTCACTATAAGACAGATATTGAGCAGGGCCTTGTTCTATACATAAACCACTTCCATGTTGAAATTATAGCATAAACTGCATAAAATAAGCAATGTCTCTGACTCTTAAGATGTCAATGCGTCTTTTCCAGCCTTTTAGTAATGCCACCTCAAACGTGGAAAATATTAATCTTACTAAATCCATGTTCAGGTAATCCCACCCCTTGCTTTTTCTTCCTAGAGAACACACTTACACCTTGTCTGAAATAATTTTATTAACACTGCAACTGAACTGCCTTGTCTGAGGCACCTGAGAAGTACCTTGCCTTGCCAGACCTTTCAGGTGATACCGGCGCCCACTGTGGGTGCACCACTGTCCTCCCAACCCCAGCTCAACAGGACTCACAGGACACAGTGGGTACCATCCACCTTCATCTGGTATCTAGTCACCTCAGGACCCCTCCTAGCTGACAGAGATTAAAGCAACCAGATTAATTTCTCTGTGGAAATTAATCTCCCTGTAGCATTTATTTTGTCTTCTGTGCTGAGCAGTTAGTTGATATAACAAAACAAGAAAAAAAGCCAGTCTATTGATAGATCTGAAAGTTTCCTTTGCAGAGCCAGGGCATTTATTTCTCTTCACTTACCAAAATTGTCTGGAGAGATGGAAATCAACCTTTCTTCTTTTTAACATAAATATTGTAGCCAGGCATAGAAAATTTCAGTCCCTGAGTAGGAATTTTTCATAAAGACCTGCAAGAAATGAACAGTATGTCATGCAATGGTATAGAAGAATCCCATGCATACTTTAGTTACAGCTTTTTTCTCTCCAAAGTGCTACAGTCAAAAAGTGATTGCTTGTGCAATAATCTTAGACCTTTTTCATGTGGGAGCACATTGTAAAGCTCTGATACCAGCCATCTGAAACTTTAAAAATGAGAGAGAAGGCCATAAGAGCATAATTTGTGTCATCTAGTCTCAGAGATAAAGTCATTCAGAACAAATATATTTGCAGTAATCTACCTCTGAATCAGAACCTTTTACAGCCCACAGCACAATGCACCTGAGAGATTTTAGCCATCTACTTATGATAAGATGATTTGTGTCCTAGAAGTAATTGGCTGGACACCACAGGGCAGTTGTTCAGATGTAGTTATCTATGTTGGAGATGCCAACATCTAAGCAGAGGGATGCCACATCAAGATCTTAGCTCAGGGACCAGCATTTTTAATGAGATGGGTAATTTTACTGTGTGTCAAACCAAAGGATTTGTAGAAAAAAACCAAAGTCAATAGAAAAAGGAAAATTTTCACTGAGGGAAATCACTCATATCACTGATCTTTTCACATACAGGGTGAAAGTTTTCAGGTACGCCCCAACACCTTCAATGGGAAATGTTGTGTACTTTGTACAGTAAGTGTAGAAGAAGGGCCCAGAACACCCTCTAGAATGCAAGCAGGCGTGATGCAGAGGCATGACTAGCTTGTTAGTGTGCACCTGACATGCTCCTGCAGGCAAAGGCAACGCTCAGCGGAATCATAGGAAGAAGAAGGGCCCCCCAGGTGGAGAAAATCGCACTGACGGGGCCGGAGTCTGCTTTGTCAGGGTGGTATAGACAGGCAGCGAAGCTGCTGGGACCTTTCCTAGTGATGCCAGCGGAGGAGGTGACATTTGTGAGGATGGAACGGGTGGCTTGATGAGAAAGGAGACTATTGTGAGAAAGCACCTTTTATGAAAAGGAAATGGTGTGACAGAAAATTTGACAAAGTGTAAACTGGGAGTACATTGAAGAAGGAGAGCTCTGTAGGCACCAGTGGTACTGTGACGATGTGTGATATCAAAGTGCCCTACTTCTGAGCATGGTTGATGTGATAAGCACTAAGGGGACATGCTTAGGGATAACATTTTGAAATCCTGTACAGAAATCATCACTTTCTGTTGCTCACCATATCTGTTTTTATAATTCATGGTGAAGTTAAGAGGCAGTGAAGGCAGTTATACTAAGTGGAGATTGTTCTGTAATTAATTGGGGAGGGGGTTCATCTTCCTTATTTTTCAGAATGCTTTCTTAAATGTAGTAGCTGCAAGTGTTTTAAGCAACTTACAAATAATATTTGCACAGGCAAGTGAACTCCTAAGTATGAAAAAATGGTTACTAGGAAATGCTTTGAGTTAACCAAGTAGAAAATACAGCTAGAATCATTTAACTTGCCGCTTCATAATCTCTCTATGGAAATTAATCTGAAAAGGCATCTTTTGAGGGAAAGAAAGATGCTCCCCAAATCTAGAATTCCTATTATCCCCAGTGCCTCTTATTTTTTCCCATGACTATTAATTGTGATCTGCATCATCCATGGAAGCTTATCAAACTGTTGGTTTCTTTTTCTCTCCTCAGAATTATTCTGTACTTGATATGAGACCACCAACTACAGTCATCACATTGAACAATGCCATGTATTGGCAAGAATTTGAAGATGCGTGTGTCTATGAATGTCTGGATGGGAAAGACTGCCAGAGCTTTTTCTGTTGTTACGAAGAGTGTAAATCAGGTTCATGGAGGAGAGGACGGATTCACATAGACATCTTAGAACTGGACTCTTACTCTAGGGTCTTTTTTCCTACATCCTTCCTGCTGTTTAACCTGGTTTACTGGGTTGGATACCTCTATCTTTAAATGTTGCCCGTAGTGGTGAAGACTGCTGTGTTTTCACTCTGCGGAGAGATGGTGAAAGTGCAGAAAAAGTGAAGGACACGGTCAGTTTCATCTCAAATTATAAAGGCCACATTAACCTTCACCACCACAGAGCCTGATGAAGAATTTTAATATATAATTGCCTGAAAAAGAAAAACGTGGAAGAATTCTCTCCTTACTGCTATTCATTTTAAGGAAAAGATTCTTACAAAATTCAGCTGAATTTGTAGTGTAAGCGATGTTTATGAATAATTATTGTATATTAGAATCTCTACTATTCTCCCTTGGCATAGAAGTTATACACAATTCAGGCAAAGATTAAATATGTCATTTTTGTTCTTCATTCCCATACTTTCTTCAAAATGCTGCCATATCCCTAAGGCTCAGAGCAACCTACACTGGCACTGGCAAATAAGCCAAGGCCGACAAAACCACTCATTTGTATTTAAAATTGCTTGAGCTATGTCCAATAGGTTTTGGGAAATATTTCATTGGTGATCTCCTTGTTATAGAGAAACCACCAAAAGACAGTAAGAAATGTCTCTGGTGGGATCAGAACATGGACGTTAATTTCTGCAAAGGTCTGGGATTCATGGAATTAGCCAATTACCTACACATATCGGTTTTAACTTAAGGCGAAAAGGCAGAGTTATAAGAAAGCTATTATTTTGATACAAATAAAAGACCTGCCTATCTCTGAGGCAGCTGTAGGCATAACTTCTAAAGTTTTTCAAGCTTTTAACTGTCTTTTTTATGACTGGCTAAACACAGGATGGTCATTGATTTCTAAAGTACTCAAAGCAGGACAAGATTCCTGCTTGTTTGTGTTATTGTAGCAGATCATAGCTGATAGGCCATGAGTAAAAATCACTATATAATAGCACTAGGGATACGTGACTTTCTTCTGATTGCAATTTACTAAAAAGTGCTCTCTCTCATTCTTATTTTTTCTCTCAAAGCTGTTTTACAAAATTGAAAAACATGTGCCAAAGGATATTTTTTGTTCCTTCCGTAAAGTTAAATATTGCAGTCCTTACTCACAGCAGTTGTTTCCTGGGTTTGAACTGAAGACGTAACACTTTTGACTTGAATAGCGCATTACGGGAACTCAACTGTCACACTTGGATTAAAAATGGAATAGTTGCCACATGTACAAAAAGGTTGTTTTCATTTTTTTCCTAAACTACCAACCATATTTTGCCCTTAAAAGCTATTTTGTATTTTTCAAGCTTTTGACCATTGAATTCTTAAACTACTCATTTTTTCAAAAACTAGTTTTACAGTGTTAAACTAGATTACATCTTTTACAGACTGTCTCAATAATTGTTACTAAACAAACAAAACATTCAAAACTAAAGAGCAATGGCTTTTCACTACCCTTTGGATGACAAATGGTTATAAAAGATTAAAGTTAAAACATACCTAAAACCAAAATTCTATTTTTTTCTCTTCTGAAGGAACTGACAATTTTTTTATTGTCTCAAAAAATGTGTGTCTCTTCTACACACTATTCGATAAAAAAATAAATAGTAGATGTGATTGAAGAGCAGTTCCTTTTCTCATCAGAAGGAAAACCCTGCAAACAAGCAAAAACTAATGCAATGGTGGTTCTAACGGAACAGAAATGCTGTCATGTTCTTTGAAACATCACTGTCTGTCATTGCTGTTGCTCTGTGCTTCCAGCAAGTTTTTAATTGAAAAAAATTACTAACACAAAAGTTAACTGTAGTTCTTTAAAATACTTTCTTCTGTTTTTCACTTGTCTAAAATAACAGAAACAGAGCTGAGTTTAGGTGGGGGAGGGAAATCACTTCTCTAAGGACTGACAAAATTCAAATTAGAAGCACAGAGAAGAAGTCTTTAAGAGCAGGATCAAAATCTTATTTTTAGCAAAATCTGCCCAATCTGATGTCTTCTAAACCAATGATAACCTTCTGATTTCAAAATATGTGTTGAAGTTTTTGCTAACTCTCAGTAGCAAATTACTGTGTAAAATCTATTACTCTGTAAACCTCTGTGCCCTGCACTTGGAAGTATTGGATTTTATTTAAGCATGAGAGTTATATTTTCAGAAATTCAAGAAGGGGGTTGAATTGAATTTGACTATCCTGGTCTCTAATTACGAACTAGCCTACTTTAACAGCCACCTTCAACCGTATTTTCAAGAATACTGGAAATAGTTCAAGCCTACATAAAAGAATGAAAACAGTCATCCCTTGGGGGCACGATCCTGCAAACCCTCTGCACAATCAATTGATTTTGGTGAAAGTATTGAGCCAGATGAGGCACAAGAAGGTGTCTTCCACTATTAGACCTTGAACAGTTAAAGTTAAAGTGAGGTTTATTTAGCATACTTGAGTGAATGTCCTGGGGAAGTATGGAACATTCCCATTTTAGATGATGAGCATATACTTTTCTTACACTTCTGCTCATGGCTACCCATTCCTGCTAAAAGCATGCAATTCTACCAGATCATTTCTTGGAAGACTGATTCTACCAAGTCCATTCATATTGCCTCTGTTTTTTGAGTGCTTTCATAAACACAAGTTGGAGGCATATCATTCCACTTTTTTCCATGGTCCTAACCAAGAAAGAATCTGCAGACACTACTGGCTTCTGCTCTTACTCTGACAGCAGAGGACCTATTCTACTGTGTAATATACTCTACTCTGGGGTTATTTGCAAAAAATTGATTTACATGCAAAGTGAGTGGCCACAAGCTGGCAGGTTCCAGAATGCATTCCTCTGCTTATTCCTAGTTGCTTGGTTTACTCTCTCTGCTTTACTGTTCTGTGTTTTGGCAGCCACTGAAAAATTATACAGATCAGGGAAGATGAGTGTTCTAGATTCTGCATCATTCAAAATGCAATTATTCTAAACACCTAGATAATGTGGTCTGTGTATATCTATGTGCCATATCCTTCTGTAGCAGTAAGAGTATTCTCATTAACTTCCAGATATTCTTTTGCAAAATTGAAAAAAACCCAACGCTTCTGTGTGTTGAGAAATGTAACACCTTTTAGCATTTTAGAACATTTTATTATTACATAATTTCATATTCAAGACTTGCATTTATTCAACTACTTCTCTTTGTTATTTAGTACTTCTTTTTACCCTTCCAAGGAAGGGAAGGGAATGGAAGAAGGCAAACCCAAATGCCTAGAGAAATGAACGCATTTGGATATGTATGTGAAGCCACAAAATCAAATATGTTCACACTACATTCTTTCCTTTCTGAAGTTACAGAAAAGATTGTGAGGGTTTTTTTAGATAACCAACTTTTCCCAGGAGGATCTGAAGTCAAACCTCTTACTCTCCCTCTTCAATTAAAAGTCGATGGACAGTATTTCCCTGCATTGTTAGCAGCATTTTCAAGGCAATTAAGACTGTATAAAAATACTGTTCTGGTTAATTCAGTCTTCTCAGTTCTTCTGGCCCTGATGCCTAACATACTGACAGCTCCTTCTTTTACAGTCATTCTTCCAAGAATAAATGTATAAAAACTCCCAGCCAGTTTATGCTGGCTCCATGTCCAGCAGTATGTGGAACTGAAGTATGCCAGACAATTTTAATGTAACTTTCTAATCAAGAAGTACAGCTGTAGATTAAAGTACCTCAGGCAGTTTGTTAACCTGTCTTCTCTTTTAAATGCTCCTTATCTCCTTCATCAACTCTCAACTGTATATTGGTATATTGTACATATCAAAAAAAAAAAAAATCAAAAAAGCCAGAGCCATCTTCACAGAGCCAACGAGTAGTGAAGCTAAAAGGGGAGGAAGAAATTATTTTTCATTGCTGTGCAGTTCTTATCTGTCCCACTCCTCTTATTCAGTTCTTCCCACCACCTACCCACAGCTAATTCCAAATCATCCACCTGGTGGTTTGCACATTCATCAGCTGGAACAGCAGTGACACATGAGCCCTTAGCTGGTAGGAGATGATATTTCTGGAACTGGAGGCATCCTGCCAAATAGCTCAGATAGATAGCTATCTCAAATACTATTTAATGTGTCTCAGCACCTCTTGTCACTGTATGAATTTATCACAAATCACCTTACTCGGCCATTTCATGAAGGGAAGGATGCTTATCTCCTTTTTACACCAAATTTCACCTTACCTCTAGAAAAATTACTCTGTCCTGCCCATGCTCCAAGTGACCAGGTGCAAGACAGCTCTGAAAAGACAGTAGTTGTACTGCTGAGTTTGTGGGAAGGGAGACTCAATATTTTAAGATCAATTTCATTGGCCTCACAATCTGGAGAGCTGGTGTTACCTTCTAAGCTGTAAAACAAAGCACCCACTGCAACTTGTAAAGGCTGTCCATAACAGAGTGTACTTTTCCCATTGGCTGCTCTTTCCAGGTTTCCATAAAACATTAAGAAAAGGCAAGCCGTATTGCATAATCTTAGCTGCCTACACAGTTAGATGATTTTTTTCAAGGTATATTCTTCTTCTTGCTTACAGTGAAATCTTTGTGCCTCTTACATTAGTGCCTTTAACATTTCTTGATATTGAAGGATATACTATTCCTGGCTTGAGAGTTAGAAAGAGGGACAGTCACCTTGATGGAGTTCTTCCTGAGCACCAGTCTGTGACCAATATTTCTAGATCTCTTCAACCTACACATTGAGAATTTCTTTGATGTTTCTTTTTTTTTTTTTTTTTTTCCCCAAGCAGTTTGTAGGTTTCTTAATTCCTAAGTAGCAAGAAAACTGCAGTGGGATTTCAGTGGTTTAGTAAAATCCTTCCTTCTTCACCCAGCAACTTCATTCCACCAAGAGATGCAGATAATAAACTCAAGGCTGAGGTTTACCTCATCCAGGCCACTTCCCAGAAGACAGTTTAAAATAGGCAAAAAACAAACTATCCATTGGGAATGCATTTCCACAGCTGAAAAGTGAGGTTCTTTCTCCTTTAGAGCTTTTTTTTTTTCTCCCCTGAGTAAATTTTAGATCCTCCCATTGTCTTCTTGAAAAGTTCTAGTATATATGTGAAAAACGAGGGCCTTCCTTCAAGACTCAATCGCCTTAATAGTTTTGCCTTATCCCCTGGGATCCATGGTTTGTCTGAACAACAAACAGAGAATCTACTTTCCTCTCATTTAGGACACAGTTTTAGATACTAAAAGTAAAACTATGTTTTATGTCTAAACGGAAATGACGTTGCAACAGAAAATTTCATCTCCACTTAAACTGCATTGCTTTGACAAGTTAAACAGGAAATTTTTGTACACCGTACCTATGGTGGATAACTCAAAGAGACATGTTACCCTATAACCCTGTCTATGACTTAGTCCTGAATTAGGGATAAATATTGATATAATCATCCAATTTATCTAGCAGCTGTTGCTTTAAAAGACTTTGGATTGTGACTGACTTTGAACACTTGGTTAGCATCCAATGATATTCCTCAAGGGAGATATCCAAGATCTGTGACGATGTATTCCTTTCTACAAACTTTACTTTTTTTTTTTCTCTTTTGTTTTGGGTCCTCAAGTCAGTTTCTGTATGCATCTGAGGTCCTTAAGGGTTTTCCTAGAATATAAGTGCAATTAGACAGTAAAACTTATCATGAAGTTCAGTGCCTCAGAGTTGGACACCTGAGAATTCTCTACTTACTATCAAAATGTGCATTTTGGTCTTGTAATCAGTTGTTATTTTTGAAGGACAATGTAAGACAGCAGAAGACATGTGGTTATGTCTATTCATATGTCTGAGGCTAGGCTATCTCAAGGACTGAACCAGGCAAACCGGGCAGTGATATAGTCAGTTGTATGCCAGGTATTCTTTTATCTAGGTAACAAATGAAACTAGCCAGATGAGTCACAACAGCCTCTTTGGTGTCATGGAAGCATTCATGTAGCTCAGCTTTACTTGGAGGGCTAAGCCAGCCTGCAGAGCTTCTTCTACAGGAACCCAGGTGCTGCCTTTTAGGGCTTAATACAGTGCTTAATACTGTCCTGACATCTCTTTACCTTCTTGCAGCCTATGGCAGTGCTTGGGAGAGATGAAGCTGTACTGACACAATATATTATAAAATACAAAGAATGGAATATCCACAGTGAAGCTGATGCCTGCTTGTTACAGAGACGGTTATGATTGCAAGTTTTAAAGAGAAGGCCTCTAGATCTGAGTGAAAAACTTCTTCACCAATCAAGACCATTGACCAGAAGAAGGGTTTAAATTAAAATATTCTTACAAGCAAAACAGAGGAGCTTTGGATCATATTCTGGCAGGGCTGACTATCCATTGACTGGCTTCAAAGCTTGTGCAGAGTAGATTTATAACTTAAGTACTTTAAGTGAGATTTGTAGTTTACATACTTAAAGTGAAGCCTAAAACAGGTAAATGCCAAAATTTCTAAATTGTACATTAATAGAAAATGGATGAAGAGAACAATCTTGATGATATATTTGAAAAAAGCTGCTGATAAATATAGAACAGAGCATGCTACAAAGTCCATTTCATGTTTACAGACTACATGGGATCCTTAAAAAATGAGCTGCTATTGAACTCATGGAAAGCTGGTAAAATAATTGCATCTGACAATATTACACAGGCAGAATAGGGAAGTAAGTCACTGCCAGACAGTACTCCGAAGGAAACAAAATTTCAGAATAGCCTTCCACAAAACAATGCTCCTCTGAACTACAGTAGGAAACTTGTGCAGAGAGATTACAGTATCAGTCTCCCATATTCTCTTTTGTAGTCATTAAGGAGCCCTGTGACTTTATTGTCATCCATGCTCATGTGCAACACCAACCGTAAATCATGGGCCAACATGTGGCTGTCACAAGTAGGAACACTACGCTGGAGGGAATCTGAGCCCAGCCTGTGGCTATCACAGGCAGTGATCAACCACCTCATATAATCCTATTTTAAACTCTCAGTATATTCCTCTCAAAATATTTTTTTCCCCTAAATGACAGCATATGGATATTTTTTTTTTATTTTAAGTGAGTGCAATTTTAGGAATCACAGAAAAACTGCCAACTATGTGCCAAATTGAACTTTCTTATAGAACACAAAATTTTACATTTCTAATTATCCTTCCTTCCTAAGTTTTTCTTAGGGGTGTGTGATTTCTTTGCTAGCAGTGCAGCTTGTGATGTCATAGTGAAATGAAAGTACAATTATGTGCCCAATGTGCCTTGAATAATACAGGTAGCACTAGTACCAGTATGTCATTCTAAGTTAGATAGCCATCCTAGTGATTCCCCAGACTGACCTAACCAGAAAAGTCAAACACCCGTGTGCTTCATCTCCTCAAGTTCTCATACAACAACTTTCCCTTATCAACCACATCCATTCCACTTTACTTTGTGTTAAGGAGTAGGGCTGTGCGTCTAGAATACTATTTATATTCGTATTTTGATCCCAACATTTGTATTTCTGGATACAAATAAATACACATTATCAGAAAATGCAAGTCTTGTGTGCATATATTGGTGACTGTATTTTCTTATGAAAGATGAGACCTTAAAAAAATAGAAACAGACATCTGCAAAACTGCCTAAGAGAAGAGGAATAGTGTGTTACCTTTCTGATAGGGTGTTCTTGAAAGGAATTTCAAAAGAGCCTTTAAAAATATTTTCAATATTTAGCAGGAGCAGTCAGTAAAGTAAAAGAATTGAGACTGAAGTTTATCTATGGGGCTAAGATATAGTGGGTAGAATATCCTACAAAATTCAAAGAGAAATCCAGAAATAAGCTGTTTCTTTTGCATAAACTGCTTGAATGTAAAGACTTCATAATTTAGAAATTGCAATCAAATTTGCTTTCAAAGCTTTTCCAATCCCAACTTTTTCAGTACACTGAAAGCTAGTTCTTTGGATCTGCTTACGCAATGAAATTTACTTGTAAAACTATATTCTGCATTTTTACAAGTATAATTTCTTTGGCAGCCACTTATTGTTAAGTAAAGGTGTCTTCTTATTTTTTTCCTCTTCAATTGCAATTTAATTCCCACCTCTGTACATTCATGACCACAGAATTGCCAGTCTCAACCCACTCCAACTGTGAAATCCCTACTCCTTTTCAGGATTCCAGACCATAGAAACACTGGAGCTGACAGCTGGGCCAGACATAATGCAGAAACTTCCCAGATTTCTCATGATCCCACAGTGCAATAGGGATTTCCTTATCTGAGTTATATTTATACTTTCTGTATGTTCCTACCACTAAGGCATTTTTTTCCAAAAGTCTTTTTATTTCACTAACAACAATTACACCTAATTCTTCCATAGTCTTTCAGTAAGTTTTCACTAAGAAATCTCTTTTCCCTTAAGGAACTCCACTGGTTTCACTTATTAGTTTGACAGGCAATTCACGTTTTACCCCCATTTGTGTTTCAATAAAACTAGTTACTAGTACTCAGCTGTCTACTCAAAAAGAAAAATAGACTCTGGACTTCCCTAACAGAGGCTGACACTTGTTACATCAGTGTATGACATGCGGTAACCAAGTAGATGGGGTTATGCCCCACTTCTCAGAATAACAGGTAAGCCTAATTGTTGCCATGACTATTTGCCTTCTACATATTACTCTTTAACAGTGTGAAGACACCATCAGCTGTTCTCCCTTGCAGAGCTTAACCTGGAACACCACCTATATTCTCGCAACTATTCAGGGGGACCGAATGCGAGTTGAGCACATCAGCCTTTCATGAGATTTAAGGTGCTCATCCTGCCAGATTCAGAAGGCTCTGCTACATCTTCCAATTTAATAACATTTCCTGCCCAGTAGGCTCGAGTGCGCAATAAAGTATGATGATGAATCGTGCCAATAAGTTCTGCCTTTTTATGTTACCCTCTGTCTCACCACCACAAATCTAGTTAAGAACTGAATTACTGCTTGGCAGTTTCAGTTAAAGTAAACTCAGTCTGTGAAATGGAAAATGAGCAAAGCTGAACATCAGGGAGCTATCCAGAAAGTTAGGAATAAGCAGAATAGACATCTTCCTACTGACTGATACCAGAAGACCACTGTCAGCTAATAGCCATGGTAAAAAACCCTCACATTTTTAAAGTTGGTTTAGAAGTGTGAGATGTCTGCATTAACAGTGCAAAATAATTGATATAGGCCAAAATTTAGCATACAGCAACATGTTCCAGTGGGTTTTTTAACTTATTAATTTGCATGTTTGCTTATTTTTATTATCATTTATTATATGTTCCCTGAGAGTGCCACAGAACTGACCTTAAAAGAAAGAATTTTTCATGTAAGTAAAATCTGGGCCAATAAGTGTTTCATTAGCCCATCCTCTAGCTTTCTATAACCAATGCACATCATAGACACATATTTTTACATAATATAGTGCCTTCAGCTTCTAGGTTGTCAGCTCTAGCCCCTCCTATGTAAAGGAGGGAGTCCTTGCTATCTTGTATGTTTTTTCACCTCTAACATCCATATTTTTTCCCTCCCCAACTAAATAGCACTGATTGAGTCAGATAGGGCAGCACATCACTGCTAAGTATCTTCACAGCAGTGAGGGCACTGCAGCCTGTGAAAGCCCAGGCACCCCAGTCCTGCGTGCACTATGACTGGGAGGGAAAACAGCATTGAATCCTACAGAGCTTAGTGTGATGGTCACCTGAAATACATGAAGAAGCAGACCCTAAGACACACAGGAGTGGAGTCTGTGACAGTTCATCCATCAGGCACCCTCAGTGAAAGCAACCATTAACACATTAATGAAAGATTAAATTTTATCAGAAAATATTATATTTTAATAGATCTAACTGTTGGTCAGGGCACTACAGAACCCAGCAGAAACTGAATTGGCAAAGTTCATACTCAGCCAAAAGTTTACCTCTCCCAAACGCTGAGACATTCTGTTTTCAATACTTTTGACTATGAAATACCATTGTTTTAAAGATACTCATACTTGATAAATGTCAGGCCAAATGCTTTGACGAACATTTTTTGATAGAACTCTTCACTCAAAACAATGACAACTATAAAAGTTAAACTCAAAATTTCCATCAACTCCCCTATTTTCTAGTGTCCGTGATAGATGAAATGTAAATGAAAGCTGTAATGCTTCTTAATTGATCATACAGAGAATTTAACTATATCCCCAAAGACTCATAGGATTCATACTACATACATGCTGTCATTAGTACACATTGACAATGCAATTGACAACGTATCTCTGAATGTCTTTCAAATTCAATGAACCATAAGCCATTAAATGGTCTACTCCTGGCACTTAAGATGAGGATTAAACAGAGAGAAAACTCGTGGATTTCAGTAACAAAAAGCATAACACTATACCAGAGCAGACAAACCTTATGCATCAGTACAGACTGGTAAACAGCAGAGTAGCATGAGAAGCCAGTGAAGATTGCTGCAATTGCCAGGCTGAATAGGAGGTAACAATGTGCTCTCGCCGCAGCTCATGCAACTCTATAATGTGCTGTGCTATTCTATGACTGTGTCCCACAGATCTAAAGAATTTATTACTGCCCTGTACTCAGCACTGGTGAGTTGAATAAATATACTGGTTTGGGCATGTCCTCCCCACCAACATCATCAAGGGGGATATTAAGAAACCAGAGGCAACCTGTTATGCAGCTGCTAAGATGGTCAGGGCCAAGAGCAGATGGCAGTGAGAAGTTGAGGGAACTGAGCTCATTCGGACTGATAAAAAGAAGGCTAAGGGATGTTCTAGTTGCAAATTACAACTACTTGAAGGACAGGTACAAAGACATTGGAGTAAAATTCTCAATCTCTTCTCAGTACTGCTACAGTACTGCAGGAGGCACAGGTTTCACATTGGGAGGCTCAGGCTGGAGATGAGGAACAGCTTTTCCACAATAGACTGCTGCAGGAAAGGGGCTGCCTGGAAGGGCTGTGGGAGCTCCCTCCACAGAGGCTTTCGAGACCTGTCTGGGTAGAGCCTGACCTGTTGGTGGTGGTAGTCCCTCTTCAAGCACGAGGTTGAACTACATGACCTCCAAAAAGCCTCACATTCTAAATATTCTATGATTCTATAAAAGGAATTTTTTCACCAGTTACCTTTTCCATGAATATTCAACTAGACACATTGTGAACAATGACCTAACTAAAACCAGCTATCTGCTTTGGCATTGCTGCTATTGTTCATTCTCTGAACAATTTCTCTTTCTATATAGCACATAAGACATGTCAGGAATCACATTATGCTTTCCTAGTGTGACCTCTCAATGCTATCTGGAGAAATAGATTTTCTTATGACTATGCAAAGTCCCAGTTTGAACATGTCATTTATGTCAATTAACTTTTTTAATGTGCATTGCTGACCCAGTTTTATCAAATAAAATAAATTTGTTCATTATGCAACTTCTTAAAAGAAGCATCTGATACCATGCCAATTTTATTTTTCCCTTACAAATTGGTAAATTATACTATTTATATATTACATTGCGTGAAGAAAACCCCCTAGCTGCTTTTAGTGGATAACCTACCTACTACATTTCTACACAAATCCAGACTGCAATATGAAAAATTATTAACTTTGAACAATGAACTATGTGATTAACAGATTCACTGTTTCATAGGATCTATGGTGTGGTTCAACTGCATAAATGTAAGAAGATACTTCAAAGTATGAAAAATCAAACAAACAAACAGCAAACAATGCCCCGTAACAAATCAATGACATTTCTAGCCCTTATTGTAATGTAATGTGTACTAGATCTTCCAAAGGTATGTCTGCAGTCATTTCAACAACTGGTGGACAACAGACACATATTTTTGTCTCTTTTTATGTGTTACATATACAAATAAAATAGCCTCTAGCTGCCTGTGTTTTGCAACTAATGTGCAGTGTGCAGTTATATCCAAAAGGGTGAAAAAATGCATTCTCTACAAGGTTCTTCTTGTAAGTTTTCTCCCCTTTGGCCATGTATGATGCTAACAATTCACAAGTGGAGACTGTATGGATAGGTGAACACAGAAAGCTCAGAGGAAGGTTAAGGGGTTGAGTTAGTGAGCATATTTCTAGCTATTATCTTTGGCCCAAAATTTGTTACTGTATCTATTATGTGCATACACTCATTTGCTTAATAGAGGCATTGAACTCATTAGTTCTGCATGTATGAAACAAAGCTAGATTGAAACTAAAGATGTTTCCACTACAGATACTAATTTCATACATCTATGAAGAAACCTACTGGCACAGACAAGCTCACATTTGTGCAAATCAAATCAAGTGGCATCTGATTCTAGGAAGAGGGTAATTTACAGAGTTCATTCCAGGGAAGAGGTATTGGAAATAGCAGGGTGGAGGGCTTTTGGAAGTAGGACTGTGCAAAGTCCTCCTCACATGGCACCGAGTCTCAGAGGAGGCAGTGAAGGGTGGCATCTGCACAAATGAGCTGGTGCAGGATTCATCCTAAGGAGAGCTGAATCCACAGCATGAGCTCATCTACATTGCATCTATGTAAGCTACCGAAATGCAGCTTAGACTCACAGAGTGGATTCCAGCACACAGACAATACTCCCAGAAATGTAAAAGCCAGGAAGAGCTTAAACTGTAGGCAGTTGGGTGATCTATGAGGGGCTTTTAGCCTTTTCAAGTCAGAAAGCAGAACAGGAGAGAGCTGCCTGCTACAGCTCTATGTAGGCAATTGGGACTGCAGTTCTTCCACCAACCCAAGTTCCAGGTGATAGAGCCCAATGCAACCCAGACAGAAAGGGGGGTTTAGAAGTGTTGAATATCCAAGACATTGATAATCCTGGCAGGTAACCTGCGTAGTCACTGTCCTATTCTATAGGCCCACAGGTATTACTACCACTTCAGTCCTCCAACATCAAAAACTGAAACCCCACAACTCTTTTCCATGGTGTGAGAGTAGATCCATGAGAACAAGAAAAGAAAATACTCTTTCAAGCAATTTATTGCTTGAGTTACTGTTACTGAAGGTGGCTATCAGGCTAGAAAATAAATCCCTATTTCTATGTTGCAGGAGTCCAGTGAAATCAAATCCCAGTAGAAAAAAAAAAAAACAAAACACAATCCAGCAATATACACAAAGTAAAGTTCATCTGAACAAATATAGGTATAAATATTGTAGGCACTGTCACTGAAGTTAGTAATCTAAATTCCCTTTACAGCTGATGGAGAGGCACGGACACTTCTGGAACACAACTCATCTTATCTTAAAGTAGACATCTGAAATTGGAGTCATATAAAACATACTCTAAAAGAGTTCATTTATTTCTCAGCACCTATAAAGGGAGTCTAAAAGGTTTTTAGCCCAGCCATAAACATTTACAATTATGGAAGATGAATCCCATTCACACCATCTTTTAAACAGCAGAAACAGGGATTCTGCACTGAGGGATGCAGAACAATAATAACATAAGAAAGATGTGTAAGAAATAGTGCAGTTACGAAGAACAGAGCTGGATGTGGGGATTTCCCTGTTCTTTCTAGGACTAAAGGAAAATGCTAACACAAATATGGCTACAGTACCTGCTAAATTATATTGTGCACATTGGCTCCCTACTGTATCACAGCACAGACTGCTTGCATTAGCACAAGTACAAGGAGCCTTTTTGATCTGGTAGCATGGAGCTGTGCTTGAGATCACTCTACTGTGCAGTCCTAGCTAAAGGGTTTGGGCTAAAGGGTTTGGACTATTTCTCCATTGCAAGCCATCTGAATAAAATCAGCTCAAATATTTCTAGATTTCACCACAACATGCAGCAGTTTCCTACCCAAAGGTACCTATATAAAGAAATATATAGCACAGTGGTCTCAAAAAGTCATGGTCAGTTCTCTGTAACACAACAATCAAGTGTCCCAACTCACTTTCCAGTTAGTCTCTAAACGATCTCAAGTCTTTCTAAACAAGGTGAGGATCAAAAGACAGTAACAAGTAGGAAAACAAGGTGATGTGGAACAGGAAATAACTGTATTCTGGAGAAAATGCACAGCCTTGTGCTTTTAATGCTACTGCTAATGGGCTTGCAATGAGCTCTTCTACATGAGGAATACTCAGGCAGGGTGAGGTGCTGCATGTTATACAGCACACCTGAGTATATATCAGACCACTGGGGAAAAATTCCACAGTTTCTGTCATTTTTCTACTGTCATTTTGGAGGTCCATCATAAATTATTTCATATTGTGCTCTGCTAAATGCTACTGTATCTGGTTGTCCTTCCATTAAGACTACCCTGAGCCACACAGTCATACCAAATTTTTCCTGCCAAATACCTGTTTGTGTTAAAATAACTGCTGAAAATATAGACACAGTAGGCTACTATGCAGTATTTTAAATATTTCACTTATATATTGTTTGCATATCACACAAACACTAGCAGAAATATGCTAAGAACCTTGTGTGTGACTGTGCAGCAGCATCCCTCTTGCCTTTGCTCTTCACTCGTGCTATTGAGATCTTGCTTTTTTGAGTAATATTACTGGAATGAGGGGAAAGACCTTATTGCCACAACACACCGACATACTGTCCCTGTGTGTTCTTGTCCCTGTGTGGTTAAATTGTGTGTATTGTCTGTATCCCTGCATACAGACTTCCCTCCTATTGAATAACTAACCATCATGTTTTCCAGGAACACATTCTCAATGGATAACAGGGTACACCTGTGTGTTGTGAGTATACTGTCAAATATCAAAAACACTTCCCAGTGAAGTATGGAGGCAAAGTGATCAGCATGCACTGCTACAGAGCACGCAGGTTCTCACATCCATATGGTCTGTAGCGAGAGGTAAGCTACCCTCCTTTTTTGACTTGCATTTCATCCTGTACTTGGCACAGTGTGAAGAATAACTTGGAGCTGGCAGAGCCACATGAATGTGAATCCTAGCTGGAAAGGTTTTTCATACTTCTCTCACACACCATCCAACACTCTTTTGACAGAGACTGGCCTCCGTTCACAAATGGGGATGTAGCCATTGTTATCGGCATAACGGGGAGTAGGGCTGCACTTCTGTCTGGCCATAGTTGCTACAGAAATTGTATGATACAGACAATGGCCGTTGCTGTTTAAATGCTGTTCAGTGTGACTCACCAGAGGCAACCGGCTGCTTTAATTTATCCCACTAAAGCTTGCCTGCCAAAAGGGTGGCCCTGCCGTGCCTGTTTTCCAGCTCCAGTGTAACTCTTCCCCCATCCAGCTGCAGTAGGGCTGCTTTCCAGTTTGTTCCCTGCCTTTTTATAATGTGAGGAGACCATGGCACATAGTTTGACAGTCCTCAGGAATAAACAGAATTGGAGTTGCATCCACCTGTTTTGGAAAACAGTCACACTGCTTGTTTAAGTAGTGCTCCTCAAGGATTAATAAAAGTAGTTTTCATACATTTCCCTGGAGGGAGTTAATTCCTTTTCTCTTCTTGTTACTATTTGCCCACTCTCTACGTGAAGTTAACCTGACAAAGGCAAGGACTGTAAGTACTTGTTTCCGCCATTTGATGGATAAGTAGCAGCACTGATCATATGCTTCTTGGCTGAGTCACCAGAGATACCCAGGACTCCTACCCTTCAGCTTAGGTTCTTCAAGTCAAACTTGAGGCACATGGTTAGAGCCATATGGAGCATTTCCACTGTTGATCTTCAGCTCGTACCTTGTTAATGATTAAGTAAATATAAATCCAACACTTCTAGTAATATCAAAATTCATTTGAAAAGAACATACTAAAAGACATGGTGGGTACTTTCCACACAAATGCTACAAAAATTCTAAGTACTTCAGCACTTAGGAACATTTTTCAAAACAAACCGTCCCCTTCAGTGAGAATGTTCCTGGAAGTCAAGTGTTGTGAGCATGTCGAGAGTGCTTCTCCAGTCTCTCTGATAATTTCAGATTTGTCAGTTAATAGTGTAATTTCATTATTCTGTGTAAAGTATTGGACCTATTTTTCAGATTATGTGCTACACTGAACTGTATTTTTCCTTCCTATTGTAACACCCTTGTTCTGAGACTATGGGGTTTTTAAATGATGTATTAATACTGGAAAAATCTATTCTAGCCCTGTTATTAAACTTCGAGAAACATTAAAATTATTGAAGTATTTTTCATATTAGGATTACCTTTTTTAATGCTACATACATTGTTACAGATTTAATTATATACTTTATACACATGGTGTTTTAATATATAAACAAAGAACAATATATGTAACAGATACATATTACATTTAATAGCACATCACAGCAAATGATATAGTAATATTACATATCTTGCTTACTGGTAAGCCTCAACAGGTTTTTGTTCGTTTTAAACATTTGGTTTTTTCATAGCATTAAATACCAAGCTTGACTTATAAAACATCTACGTGCTTCAATATTTCCAGAACAGGAAGCATTTGCAGGAGTTACCTGGTATTTTTTTTAAAAAAATTGTTACTGTTAACCTATCTCAGCAATAAAAAACTCTCATACCCGAGGTAGGACTGATCTCAGTTTCAGCTGGTTAATCTAATTTAGTTACCTACCTCCCTTTGTAATAATGAAAATAAGTGAGACTAACCCTCTTTTAGAGATTTTACTCTTTTGCTCAGGCACAGCATACAAATCCTTTGCTCACACATAAGCATCCTGTGACAATGTGGGCACAGTGGGATGTCTAACCTTGCCTCCAGCTGCCTCCAGATGGGCACAGGTCTCCAGTAGGACCTGTGCCATATCTGGCAGACCCAAGAAAACCCTAAATAACCCAGGGAGTCCCAAATGACATTAGATATGTAAGTATGAGCAACTGAATCAAGCCCTAGATGTTCACCTTGGACTGAGGTGCCCTAGAAATACCTTCTCTCACCTCATACAAATGGAATCAAGACAACTAGAGTTAGACTCAGTACCCGGAGAACTCATGTTGATGACAGACATGACACAGGACATAAGGGATGACTGTGTCCACCAAAGTGAAAGCTGTGATGAGCCATGTTATTCTGTGGCATTTCCTATACCTCAGGAAAGAGCTGTTGAGGACACTTGACTGAGACTAGCAAGAGAAGCCAGTAATTTGAACACAGAAAACGGTTGCAGTTGCAGCATTACCAGCTTCACAGGGCAGCCTTTGACCTTGAAGAACAGAGTTTAAAGTATAGGCTTTTCTTGAACTTTTCTTACGGACTAACCCATGCCATCATGAAGACCAGGTCAGGTGCAAGGAGTTTTCCAATTTATCATATAGGGACTTTGTCACCCAAGTCACTATGTGAACACTGGTTCCAGAACCAGGCTTTTAGACCTGTCTGTTATTCAATTATTTATGGAATTGGGGCCATCAGGTTACAAACCTGTGTATTTAGCAAACTGCCTTAGCCCTTCATCTGCAAAATGAAAATAATGTTATTTCCTTAACTCAGAAGCACTGTGAGAAACAGTACAATAAAAATGTCAGGAAATATGGTAACAAGGTTCTTCTAAGTAGTGCAGATGAAACCTGCTTTTTTTCCTTCTGGGTGCTAAAGAAGTCGATACCATCACACCATATTTCTTTCATCATGTTAACCATAGACTGCAAAAAAAAGAAGGGGGTGAAATCTTAAATAAGAAGCTAAATCTAGCACTGTCTCTTTAGGCCTAAACAATCTGTGAGTGTAATAATGTTTATTTGCAAAAAACCTTTTATATGGGGAAATTGGTAGACAGCTATTTAGACATAAATGAATTTCAGACTGGAGCTGCGTGGGTTTTGTTCTGACATTTGTTTAAACAAAAATGTCCTATGCTATATGGTGTGAAAAGAATAAATGCACTGCAAGTATCCTGAGACACACTTCAAACAACCTCACAGCACATGCACTTCTTCCTCTGAAGTGCTTGGATACCATGGAGATTAACACCAAAGAAACGCCTATAAAAATGTCAGTCCAGTTTTTTAGCCAAGCTGAATTCTGATCATTTATTGTCACGGAAATTTGAGTAACATTGTAAGTAGTTGTTCCGAGAAATGTCAGCCTTAGTGTATCAACACTGTTTATTAATGAACAGTGTTCTATTTACGCACTTCCTCTTTCATACTTCATCTTTAATTGCCTATAGTGTTGTTGCAAGGTTTCTGGTTGATAGCTCAAAATTACCTACTTGTTTACTGAAATGCAATCAAAAAGCTGAAGAAATCTTTGGGTGTCTTAGCAGAGAAGCAATGGATAGAGAAGCTATAGCAGTGTTACATGTGCCAGAGGACAGTCTTTATGGAGTAAGTCACAGGATGGAGAAACCTTCTTGATCATGATCAAATTTATTACAACCAACAATGTTATCCTACCATGTTATCCTCATCCACCTCAGAAGTCAGCCATGCTCCATCTTAAAATTAGGTATTTTTTCCTTTATACTGTTGGAAGGTGGTTCCGGAATACCACTAATTGGATATATTCTTCCAGTACCCACTCTAAATTCACTTGAGGTCACTCAACCATTTGGTCTGTGAATTCTCTATGAAATTCTATTACTCACAATTCAAGACAATGCATAAACATTGGAGAAAAAGTAAAAGCAATGAGATTGGCCAAAGGATTGAAATACGCTTTAGAATGCCAAGGTGGGATCGACTGCACCTACATGGTCAGATCACTTGTAGACCACAGTTTTGTAGAGATCTAAGTTTCATTAGATGAATAATGGAGATGAACTTATGAATGAGAAGTGAAGAGAGGGCTGTGTGGGGAGGGAGGTTTGAATGGCGAGGTTGCTTGTGTTGTCAAGATTCAACCCAGCTAGCCAGGGACAGAGTGAGCCCTTAAAGGGAGGACACTCTCCAAGGCCATAGAGAGGTGCTAGGTAGCTGTGACATTTGCTCCGGCCAGTCAGATACAGATCCAGGTATTCATGGGCCTAAATGCGAAGGAAATGCTAGCTTTTCCTGTTGGCTGTAGCCAACAGTCCTACAAGTCCCAGGAGCTCTGGAGAGGGTCCAGTATAAGTAGTCACTGAAGCAGATCTGCAGGGTGTGAGGCAGCAGCAGCCAGATACCTGACCCCTTCCTGAAGGTGTGGGAGAGTCTTTAGGGGTCCTGAGAATATCTCTAAAAGGGCACTCTGCTGTACATTTTCCAACACCTCAATTCTCTTCCTGCCAGCACTATTCCACCAAATGAGGAACCTGCTTGGTCTGCCCCCCAGTGACCGCTCCAAATTCACTCCCACTGAATTTTACTGAATTTCACTGAATTTTTTTTTTAGAGTTGGAAGGGACCATAAAGATCATCTAGTCCAACTCCCCTGCTGAAGCAGGATTGCTTAGAGAATGCTACCCAGGACTGCATCCAGGCGGGTCTTGAAAATCTCCAAAGAAGGGGACTCCACAACCTCCCTGGGCAGCCTGTTCCAGGGCTCTGTCACCCTCACCGTGAAGAAATTCTTTCTCATATTCGAGTGGAACCTCCTATGTTCCAACTTGTGCCCGTTGCCCCTCGTCCTGTCACTGGGAACCACTGAAAAGAGTCTGGCTCCCTCCTCCTTCAACCCACCCTTGAGATACTTATAGGCATTAATAAGCTCTCCCCTCAGCCTTCTCTTCTCCAGACTATAGAGTCCCAGCTCTCTTAGCCTTTCTTCATAAGGGAGATGCTCCAATCCCTTAATCATCTTTGTTGCCCTTCGCTGGACTCCTTCCAGTAGTTCCCTATCCCTCTTGAATTGGGGAGCCCAGAACTGGATGCAATACTCCAGTTGTGGCCTCACCAGTGCAGAGTAGAGGGGGAGAATGACTTCCCTAGACCTACTAGCCACACTCTTCCCTATGCAGCCCAGGATTCCGTTGGCCTTCCTGGCCACAAGAGCACATTGCTTGCTCATTGTCATTTTGCTGTCTACCCACAGCTAGGTCCAGGATGTGGAGGGCCCATTTATGCCCCCTTTCCCCTCCTGTGGGTGCTGGAGAGAAGCCAAAGGCTCTGCCCACAGGAATACCCTGGGAAACCCATGTTCTTGGCCCCCTCTGAGCTTGGGATACATTTCTGTCTCATGTCTGGAAAAGGCCTGTATTTGACCCACTGCTACTACTCACGCGTAAGAAGTGAAATTCTGGACAATCAATTGAACTAGGGCGCTGTTTGCTGGTCAGGCTTTTCCAGACTTTTTTCATTTTCCCTTTAAACTCTGCTGTCCCCCTCTACCCATTCTGCTCTCTTTGCCTGCTGCAAGCACAGGTAGGAACGGGAAGAGATCTTGGCACCCTACTATCTTCTCCCTCCTCACCCAGTCACATGTAGATTTCTGACATATATACACATATATTCATATCTATGACTAATTCCTGTTCCAAAGGAAATGGGCAGCCAATCAGAGGGTGCTCTGAGCTCATGAAGGTATGATGTGTTCAAGAATTAACACCAAACTAATCTTAAAGCAGTGTGAAAACAGGTGGGGAACGATACCATTGGAAATAGAAGTCTCTGTCTTTGCAGGCAGGGGCTTCCTCTTCCAGGTAAACTGGAAGCGGTGGCTGCCTGTGAACAAGGGGAACACAGCATTGTCAGAAGTGGTGTGTCTCTGCTGTAAAAATGGTGGCTGAAACAAAATGGTAGCCCCTGTGTATGGAGTGAGAAAGGCCTTCATGCTCAGATGTCATGGGTGAAGTGGCCAGGGCAGCCGTCAGCCAATTACAGGGCTGGCTGTGGACATGTAGGTTATGACATATCACTCAGTGGCTACCCCAGGGGCAAAAAGAGGTGGCGTCGGCATCAGCAGAGTACATGACTGGACGATGGGTGGGACTTCCCCAGCCAAGTGGGTGGCGCTGCAGCCATCAGGATAGGACTATGGCTGAATTCCTGTGGTTGGCCTTTGAGTACATGACTTTGTGTTTTCTTCTGTTAGTTTTCATAGAGTATCCATCAGACCAGCCAATAAAATTATCTTATATTATGGTCAGGTCCTCTTCAGTTTCAATAACACTTCAATTCAAGCTTCAATTCAATAATGAAGTTCAACAAGGGCAAGTGTAGGGCCCTGCACCTAGGGAGGAATGACCCCATGCACCAGTAGAGGTTAGGGATTGACCTCAGCTCTGCAGAGAGGAACCTGGGAGTCCTGGTGAACAACAAGTTGATCATGAGGCAGCAATGTGTCTTTGTGGCCAAGAAGGCCAATGGTATCCTGGGGTGCATTAAAAAGAGCATGGCCAGCAGGTCAAGGGAGGTCATCCTTCCCCTCTACTCTCCCCTGGTGAGGTCGCATCTGGAGTACTGTGTCCAGTTCTGGGCTCCCCCGTTCAAGAATGACAAGGAACTACTGGAGGGAGTCCAGCAGAGGGCTACTAAGATGATGAAGGGAATGGAGCAGCTCTCTCATGAGGAAAGGCTGAGAGACCTGGATCTGTTTAGCCTGGAAAAGAGAAGATTGAGAGGGAACCTCATCAACGCTTATAAGTATCTAAAGGGTGGCTGTCAAGAGGATGGGGCCAGACTCTCTCCAGTGGTGCCCGGTCACAGGACAATGGGCAAAGGACACAAGCTGGAACACAGGAAGTTCCATCTGAACATGCAGAAAAACTTCTTTACTTTGAGGGTGACAAAGCACTGGAACAGGCTGCCCAGAAATGTTGTGGAGTTTCCTTCTCTGGAGATATTCAAAACCTGCCTGGACACTTTCCTGTCCAGCCTGCTGTATGTGAACCTGCTTTGGCAGGGGGGTTGGACTAGATGATCTCCAGAGGTCCCTTCCAAACCCTGCCATTCTGGGATTCTGCAATACCTAAGTTTGATTTTTCATCATCAACTTTTGCCTAGTTCTACCTAGAGATGAAATATTATTATCTGCAGCAGGGATAATTTCAAGTCTGATCCCTAAGGAATACTTTTTTTATGGTCTTCTTTTTCTATCCTGATAATTCTGCTTTAGTCAACTCTGTTAACCTTGGATTCTATTTTATTGCCACCAACAATTTCCTATGAGCATCGGATAAAGTATTTAAGTACAAATGGATTAACCCACTGCGTTACCTTTCCAAAAAATC
Source organism: Numenius arquata (assembly GCF_964106895.1). Taxonomy (NCBI): domain Eukaryota; kingdom Metazoa; phylum Chordata; class Aves; order Charadriiformes; family Scolopacidae; genus Numenius; species Numenius arquata. The sequence continues at coordinate 68,045,236 of NC_133576.1, read as the reverse complement.
TCTTATCAATAAAAAGGTATTTGAGCAGACTAACGGCTCTACCTTTGGTATTCAGCTTCTTATTAGACTCCATGTCTGTATCTCTGTTGCTTTTCTTTGAAATCTCTTCCAGATTTTGTAAAATACTGATGTAAAAGTAAGATATCTCTGCTTCCTTGAATCAATCACTTCACTCCCACACTTTTACTTCTACTTGCTACTACTCTCCAGGTATCAAAACAGTCCTGAAATAAAAGATACAGGGAAAAAAAACAACCCACCAACAAACAAACATTCATTTTGCTGGCTTTGCAATTTCCTGTGCCAACTCTTCTCACAGTCTAGGACAAAGGTTAGCAAAACTATCTGGTATTATATGCTTTTTTAATGCTAACTGAAGTAAACTTTTCTGTTAACCTCAAACATGGTCATTTGAACTATCGTTCTATTCTATTTTTTTCCACAATTTAGAAATAATACAAAAAAGGGCACCCTATTTTTTCTTTCTAAGAAGATTGCATAAGGATTATTCTTGTGAAGCTTGGAAAATTAAATTCTTCCTCATGAGCCTGAATTCTATAATTACATTCTCCCTCTTTTCATACATGTAGCTTCTGCATCTGTGTCTTTAATTATCTGGCTCAGTCTTTCCTTTTTTCTGCCTCCCTTGCAGACTTGGTCTATTTTCTCTCCAAACTTCTGGGCATATGTTGACAATACTTTTTAAATGGTCACAATCTGAGAGGAACTATTCTGAAATGCAATTCAGTTGATTGTTAATAGTAGTCATCAGAATACTTTGTAATTATTCCTGTGAGAATACTTGTATAGATTACATGAAAGGATGATTGCAGAGGAAAATAATGGCTGTCTTGAGTGCCTGTTATTTATCTGGAAAGCATTTTTTAATAAAGGAAAAGTTTCTGGCATGCATTACGTAAATGTTACATTGTTTCAAGTCCTTGTTCTTAGCCTCTCTCCTATACAATTTTCTAAAATACTTGCCTTTGTTTTTGAGTGCCACTACATCTAGAAATGGAGAACTCTAGCAATTGGTGCTAACTAGTCTACTGGAGAATGCATGGCCATGGGATCTGGGAACTTGTCTTATGTATACAATTTGGCTTGTCTCCTGCCATAAATGAATAATAAATTAATTTATTTCATACTTCAGTCTGACATATGAACATGTATTTCCACACAATACCCCAGCATAGACATGAGTGTTGGAGAGCAAAATGAGTTAATAAGTGAATATAGAAAGCTTCCAATATTTTTTAATTTAAGACTAGAAAATTTAGATATATTTTGCCTATTTTGTTCCTCTTACAATGTGACCTTCTGTTTCAGAGAAGTTCCCAAATAATGACATAATCCTACTGGGACTCCTACATAGCCCCACATCTCTATTATTATCTGACTAAGGGGTTAGGTTTTTAATGACAAACCATACAGGTTTCCTACCTGCAGATTAGAGCGGGAGAGTGGATGGTCTGGGATGGGCCCAGAAGTGAGTGATAGTGGGGCCTCCAGGGCAAGAAAGAGTAGCCTGAGAGAGAAGTTTCTCACCTGTTCTTCTGCTGGGTTAAGTGGTCTGGGCTTTTGGAGGCTACTTGAATTTCTGAGAGACTTGCTATCATGTGGAGAGTATTTACAGAATGGAAGCAAAACTGAGATATCTCAATGCACCGTTGCCCGTGATTTCTGCAGATCCCAAGTTGCGTTGGGACTTTACTTGTTCCCAGGTGGCAAAGAGAATATAGCATGTCATGCCTATCTCTTTATGCTACCCATGATACCTGACAAATGCCTTTGTGTGACCTGCTCTGATATCTGAAGAAGTACAACTGAGATTTACAGTGATGACAAATTAATTGGACTATTTCCATATTCTTCCAATTTCATTTAAAGAATGTTAAGGGAAAACCTACTACTAACATTTCAGCTTGGATGCACACTGCTTTCCTGGACTATTTGAAAATATCAACCTCAGTGTATTTGCATGTAATTATCACATGCCCCTCCTGCACTCACCAGCACAATGCTGACACATAACTTGAGCTATAGTTCCTGCTCACTGTTGCCATCTATGGGTGATTCTACTCTCATAGCCTTTTTCTCCTGTCTTGAGACAGAAAGAAAATCAATGCTGACCTGATGTGAAAGACCAACAGGAAAAAAAAATAATCCACCAAACATGTGCGTATAAATTGAAAATGAATAATCATTTAATCTATTTTGGACTTCTCCACTGATTGCGAATAAATTATCAGTTAATAAATTAAGTCAATAGGAAGTCCTCTGCAATGTTCTGTGTTGTTCTTCTACCTAGTTCTCTTTGGCTTAAAGGAAGTTCTGGACAAAGATATATTTATTTCAGTCAGACTTTTCCAACTCTTCCTTCTATAACTGATTACATTCAGATATGTTCTGGTAATCAATTAGACTTAAAAATTCTAAGGGAAATGTGATCTTTATCCCAATATGAAAGAATTGGCTTATATGCAGCATTCCCACCCTGAAATCTGTTATTGCTGAGTAAATTGGGTTTGCTTCTGCCAGCAAAGAACTCAGTCAGCCTTCCTCAGGGCTAAATATGGTGCTCAGCAGAGCCTGACTTATCCTTAAAACATGTCTATTTCCCTGCTACAGGGAAAGGTCCTTCGGTTTCTTCTCCTGATGGGATCACTGTAAACTGAACATGGGCATGGGTGGGTGGGTGTGCATATGCGTATGCATGTGCCTGTGGGGACAGTGGGGGGAGTGATCCTCAGGAAAATGGGGCCATGCTCTGGTCCAGTATAATTTCTCCTGCAAGACTCCAGCTAAGCACTAATAAGTCCTGTGGGCTTGGATAAATGGTATCCCTGGCAAGGGTATGATAAGCTTCACAAGTAAATATGTAATTGAAATTAAAAATTAAACCATAGTTATGTATAATCTTGTACCTGTCAAGTATATGTTGCGCAAAGAGGCAAAATAGTTTTGGCAGAAAATAAACCCCCTTGCATTCTAACGCTCCTCACCGAGGTGGGAGGCTCGGGGCAGCTGGGTTTAAATTCTGAGTGATGCCCAATTCACCACTATCAGTCCAGTTGCGTTTAATATATTAAACTATCATGATTCTGGATACACTAATAGTGGACTGCACCTTCAGTCTAGTCATGCTCACGAACTAACACGGCCGCACTTTAGTGTCTGATCACGTTCAGTGAGAAACCGAAATGGCTAGCTACTTAAACAGTGCAGTTTATTTAAGCAACAGATATAAAGATTCTTATGGTTTGCCGCTGATAAGTACAGTCTGCAAAGCACGTGCAAGTAAAAGAAAAAATGTTAATGGTACAAAGCGCGCGACAAAGTTACAAACAATATAGCCTGGCTATAAATGTAACAGGTAACCCTCTAGAGAGATTTCTAAGTTCCCCGAGGAAGCACTCGGTATAGTCTAAGTCTTACCCAAAGACGTCCCTACGGGGGGGAAGAAAGGCTCAGCCCGTCGACTGGTCCCGGGAGTCAGAGGCAGTCCGTGATGGGGTCCTCCCTGACTTGTTTATGATGGTGTCTTCCCTAGCATCCCCTCTTTCTCGGGTTATTTTTATATTATTTTTTACCTTCAAGGTGGAGTTTGAGTGACTTTAGTCATAAATACCTTTATTATGATTTGTGTAAAATTCTCTTGCCTCGCATTTAAAGGTATAGTTTATGAAAAATTCAGCGCGCAGACTCCAGGAGGAGTGGTCGCACCTTGGAGGCAGGTAGCCTTCGGGCTGGAGGTGTGTTTTGGTATTATAATGACATTATAATGAGCAAAGTTTGCACAAAGGACAGCACTTCATCAAAATTTGACAGAGTGTTGGCTCAGGGTAGCAAGCATGCCGCTTATCACTTCCATAGGATCACCTTGTTCCCATTCTGCTGTGTAATCACAGATCTTGGCCGTGGAATCTTCACTTCACTCCATCCTCTGTGTTGCTTTTGCAAGCAATATTGTTCAGGGAGTCATAGATGTAGCGGATTCCTTGCATACCAGCTGCTGCTGTGTTCTACCCTGGAAACGTTTCAATTTTATACCTTTCCTTAATGTGTGAACAATGCTATATATTTTTAATAAAAATTCTATTTTAGGAGTTATTCCACAGTATATCAAGTCAGCTTCATTCTAATGGAGAAAGAAAAAGTTTGACACATTTTAAATAATCTCAAGCCCACAGGATCAATAAAAACACAGGGTCTATCTTCTTACAGAGGATCACTTATATCTTACATTTTTGTAGGCAACACCAGCTGTGGGCGGTAGAGTTAAGGATTTGGACACCTGACCTTGTAAGGCTTTATTTTCACTCATCAACTTTTAATCGTCTAGGCAGAAGTTTTCTAGACATAGGTTACACTTCAGTGTCGCAGTCTTTCTTTAAAAAGTTAAGAAAAATGTTTGGGTTTTTCTTGGGATGTGGCAGTCTGTATAGCTAGGAATACTGGCACTTTGTAAATGTTCTTTGTATTTATTTCCTACAACACTTCCTCCCTTTTTCCCCAAGATGCCAGGGATCACGTTTCTTGCTTTGGAAGGAGAACTCTGGGGGCAGAGATGTGGAGAGGGTTCCCCTGGTATCTATCACAAACATGCCGACTGGGCCATTTTTGGCTAAGACATGCATCTCAGGTGGCAAATTAGCAAGTGACACTGGGTAGGGTGTGAAAGTTGAGTTCTTAAATGCAGCATTTGCAGTGAATATGCAGCAGCAAAAGGTCAGAGGAGTAGAAGTGCAATTTATTTGCTTTTGGCCCTTCTGGTGGAGGCTGTAGTAGCTGTGACTGTTGGGAAATAAGGCACATAGCTAGGGAATGGAAGCCATGCAGTCTACTCTGGGAAAGGAAGGAAAATGGGGTAAAGGCAAATTTAGACAAGGGTGAAGAGTTGAAAAATATGCTGAGACAGTATATATGAGTGTGTGAAAGAGAAGGATCTGACCAGGAAGGAAAAGAGCCCTGCAGAACAGCCCTGGAACCAGAAATATCTGTGTGTCAACCACTGTCTCTCTGTGAAATGTCCTGGTGAACAGCCATGGACCCTCTGTATAGAGCTGACATCTAGTTACTGCTGCAATTAACTCCAATGGCAGAGGAGTGGCAGAGGACTAAAAGGTTTAATTCTCTAGGTGTGGCCTGCCAGAGGTAGCACCTTAGTAGCCATTAGTGAGAGAGGCAACAAGAGTTGACAATCAGAGTCAAACTCTTGGTGCCAGGGCCCTGGCATCTAACTTAAACATACTTCAGGGCCTTTTCCACTGCAGAGTAGCTGTAGGTCATGGACTGAATGCTTGTGTGTGGTTGCAGTGTGTTATGCATGGTCATGGAGCACACCATCCTGTATAGTCTGACACAACAGGAATTTCATTCATGCTTTCTGACACTGCTCCACAATGCAAACCAAAGCACAAGAGGTGGGGCTGTCCAGGTGATTCACTTAAAAACCCAACAGTTCCCAGAAGTACCCAACAGTGGATGCCTGGGGAACAGTGCAGGAGCCACTCTATTGTTTGCTCTTCTGTGAATTTGTCCAGCTGGTTTTGGAATCCACATAAACTTTTAACATTTTGTGCCAAGGTTCTTCACAAGTCAGATATGCAAAGCATGAAGAAGCACCCTTCTTTGTACGTTTTGAATCTGCTGTGTGCCACTTATTTCTTGCACTGGAAGAGATACTGAACAATTTTTATGTATCCTGTCCTGGCACCTGATCATTAAACCTCTACCATATCCTTATTCATTCATCTTTGAGCAGGGCTGATATCTGCTACAAAGCAGAGATGGCCTCAGAGCCTCCATCTCAGTTTTTATATATTCTAAATTTAAAGGCTTGATTTGTCAGTGTTAAAGTTTTTTTCAGTCATTTTCAGATGTAAATATTATTTATTTTACAGGAGCCTCTACAATACTGAATCACATCAGAGTTGGAGCACTTAATTCATCTTCTAGGCCTGAGGAGTATGTAGAAATGTACAATACCAGATCTGAAACATTGACTCGCTAAAAAGGCAAAGCGGAGAATTGAAGAAAGGAAGCACTGGTTAGTTGTAGAATGGATAGAAAATTGATGAACAGTTTGCCCAAGGTCAGGTGGAGACAGGCAGAGTCTGGAGCCAAGTTAGTGTATGGGCTAGCTTGAGTTGCCTTTCTCACGGAGACAAGTTGCCTTTCTCAGAGAGTCAGTGCTGGTAAGTCAGGTCTGCAGCAGAAATAAATGTAGTAAGTTCCCTTGGAAACTAAAAATCTTTTTTTACCACTGGGTTAGTTGAAGGTAATTCACATGAACACAGGTTTTCTAGATCGATGGTTCTCCTCCTCCAGTTTTATTGACTTCTCCCAGCAGAGGTATGGTACACGGCTTCTAATGCCTGTCCTCATAGTCAGCCCATTTACAAAAAACATTTCAATTTACCTTCACAAGATTTGTCAAGGGAACATTTTCTCTGAATCTGAAGAGTCAATAGTTTTTATTGAGCTGCATGGTGACAAAAAAAAAAAAAAAGTTTAGTATTAAATTAATACTTTAATGTTCAGTTTTGTTAAGTACTGAGGATACATTTCCAAAGTAGTTAGGTAACTCCTAGGCAGGGGAAAAAAATCCCTACTATTACAAGGCCTGTCCATCCCTACAGTCCTGACTTCCCAAGGATAAGGGAAGATTTTCAGGTGCTTATGTGACTGCACACCTGTTTCATTTTCAGAAGCACCTTACCCATGTAGGTATGTCAAACTTACCTGTCTCCTCAGAACCCCTCACAGAGTAAACTATAGCTGAAAGGCAGTGCGAGAAGTTATCTGACAACTGCTAGTGCCCCTTAAACTGAAATGCAGTTCTTGAGTATAACTCAAGATGGGCTTAGCAAGTGCATTAGCATATCATTAGCCAAGTCAAATGTGACTGCAAATTTAGTTTGTTAGCAGGCATGATGTGAAGGATCCTATGACAGTGAATGCAATATCTTCTCTAAGCTGACATACTGAAGTGACTTAAATGCAGATGTCAAAGGGCATTATCTTTTGTAGCTGGGACTGGAATAGGACAGACAGTACAGACTGGTCACAACAGTCTGTCGTGATCTCTCCCTGCCAAGTCTGATGCAGAACAGACCTTCCCCTACCTTAAACAAGGATTAACCTCCCATCAGGAAGCGAGGAAAACTCTTATTTTCCACAGTGAGAAAAATAGCATATTTAAGCTCCCCAAAGTGTGGGACTAACTATTCTATTCTAATTTGGTTTATGAACTTTTCAAAGAGGTGCATAGCTGGGTGATAGAATTTACTGGTGGCATTTATTTATTTATTTATTTATTATATAAATATTATATTATATATTTATATTTTTATTTATATATTTATATGTATACAGGGTAATAAAGTTAAGGTCTGATTGCAATTGCTGGAAGACCTTGAGACCAAGTACCTGAGGGGGATAAAAAAACAAAAATGCAGATAAAATTGAACCTAGTGAATTCATAATAATGTAGACAAGACAAATGAATCTCGGCTTCACATATAAAATGATGGACTCTGAGCAGACCATTAGTCTGTAGAGTTTTAACACCAAATCTTTATTTAAAAATATGATGAATTATCCAATTTTATTTAAAAATATGATGAATTATCCAATTCAACAGAACTACCATCTAAGTCTGTGGTTAATTATCCTCTGAAGGTTTTATACTTGCTTTCTGGATATATCCACCTTCAGCTCAAGATCATTAGATTATTTTTTTTTTTCCTTTGTTTGCCTCTGTTGCTAAATATTTCTTTCCCACATTGTTAGCAGTGACCAATTAACTGCTTTGCCAGGCTCTTGCTGAGGAGGGGATGGGACCCATGGCCAGCAGCTGGGGGGTTCTGCCTCCCCTTGCTATTGCTCAGGGCCACTCACAGACCTCCCTGATGGTCCCTTTGCCCAGCCACAGTGACCTGAGTAACCCAAGTAGGAGCAGAGGGAGCAGGGGCAGAGAGGAGATGCAGGAGAAGGTGCAACTGTAAAGGGACTTTGTCCAGTGGAGAAACTCAAACTGCAGTTTTTCCCTCAAACTCCACTGTCCCCCTATGCCCATTCTGCTTCCTTGCCTGCTGCAAGCCCGGGCAGGAGCAGGAAGAGACCATGGCACCCTTCTGTTTTCTCCCCCCTCACTCTGACACTTTCCAGAAGGCCATCAATGGACCAAGCATAAGGAAACACATTCAGCACCAGCTTGTACCCTGTGTGATGGTTCTTACAGGCAGCTGCAAGCTCCACAGCAGCCATGGGCAAAGGGAGCCCCCCTCCCTCCCCAACCTCTGTGTGAAACTTACATCAAAATACAGTTTCTGTAGTCCCATTTGCCAGTTCTTCTGGTTCACATGGTCCTTTCCGGGAACCCTCTGGGACTTTTCCTTACTATCCCCAGGTGTCATTTTTTTCTGAAGTTGACATTTTGTTCTGCTTTTCAACTTGTTTGTTTACCATGCAACCCTTCAGTTGTTTGCTGAAGGAGTTGCTTGTGACCAGGAAGGTGGCTTTAATCAAGAAAAGTTTTGCAAATACAAGGAAAGATTTGAGACATTCTGAGAATCAGAATAAAAGCTGTGTTTAACACCTGTACATTTACTTGCTATTTCCTTTTGCAATTTGTCTAAGCTGGTAATAGCTGAACCCATGAACCTGATAGTCATACATACTTCCTAGAACAAAGAGGAAACCACAAAGCAGAACTCTGGGCCTGAATCATGTGTTTAATAGCTATAACATTTCCCTTAATGAGAGTTTAATGATTTGAGGTTTGATATAGATGCATTAATGAATAGGAAGAACAATTGTAGGACTGAAACCATTCTGAACTGGTGCTGTGCCATGTACCTCATGATGGATGCAATCTTCTTCCAGTTTGTGCACAATCTGTAATATGAAGCATGCGTATTTTCCTATCTGAACTGCATCCTGAAAATCAGGCTGTAACAAGATTTAAATAGACTGATACTAAGTGACCTTTTTTCTTTTTATTTTCGGTGAAAACCAGTTTTCCCAACAGTTTTCTGACTGAAATCTCAAAATAAGGAAACACAAAGAATTGAAAAATAATGTTTGCCTTGCAAGTTACAGAATCCTTATTTAAGCAAGGTTTTCTTTTTTTTTTATATTTTGAGTCATACATTATATCTGTCTCAAGAAGTGGAGGTTGCAACCGAACATCAGTTTTGTACAGCATTGCACTTTGAGGAGCTAAAGATCCAAATCCAGCTTGGCATCCCGTGTCCTTTTCAGGGCTTTTATCGGTGACATTCAGATGCATTAAAATGCCTTGGTTGATCTCAGCAGTGAAGTAGCAGGGTCAAACAGTTAGTCATTACCAAATGAATATGATGAGGGATTATAATCCAAGCAAATCATACAACAGGAAGAAACAGGTGAAGAGAAAATAAAAAAGGCAAAAGGTATGAGGAGTTTGTCTAATGATAATGGCTGTGAATTGCTTATGTCTGTCCAAAAGACCATATAGGAGTGCTGCAGAGTCATTGGCAAGCCAGCAGAAACAGATAAAAATAAATGAGACTTAAAATAGATAAATGTAAAGTATATATTTATGAAGAAAAATAATTGGCAGAGACAGAAAACTAAAAATTGCTATGTAGAAAAGCAGTAATGGAGAAAACCAAACCCAGAGCTGTAATAAAGGTATTAAAAAGGAGCTCACAATGAATTGTCGTTGCAGTGTAAATAAATACCAGTTTGTGCTTCAAATAAATGAAAAAGATCCCTTCTGAGACAAAAGAGGTAATCATAATTCTGCTCAGTCCATCACTGACTGGAAGCTACTTGTAATATAGTTTCAGTTTATATCTTTCTATTAGGTCCTGAAGTGTAGCATATAAACTAACAGCACTGTGTTCTTTTAAAAAAAGATAGACTAGTGTCATATATATATATGTACATATTTATCCATATACATACTCAATAATATGGCAGAAAAAAAAGAAGCACTGGTAGAATTGTAAGCACTTCTTCAGCAACTTTCACAGGTGACTTTGCGACAAACTGTTTTTGAGGGACAGCGATATTTCTTTGCTGCAAAAGTTCAACTAGAAAGAGCGTACTACATCCTTGTTTAACATAAAAATCTGTAGCAGACAGTAAGGAACTAGTGATGTTTAGGCTTTCTATCTAATAGTTCTGTTTTAGTGTCCTGATAAACTGACTGGAATCAGTCAGTCAAAGATACACTTAGCAGAATTTATTGCTATTCAGCTTCCCAGGTACGATTAGAAGGCAAATAGATGCTCACAGTAAGATCCTGAGATTTCATGCCTTTCATGTGGTATCTAAGATGAGACTGACGAGCTTTGTAATAATGGTGAGCAATCCTGCCAAAAAAAATTTGTGAGCCAGATTCTGAAAAAATTGTCCCAATACTCATACATGTCACAAGATTATTAGACCTTGGATGGGGATCAGTGTGAGTGCAGAGGTCTGCAGATGAGGAACCAAGGTGTCTTCTCCCTTCTTTTTCTACACTAGCCAGTCTGATTGCAAAAGGTGTTTGGGATCTGTTCCCAGCAGATTTCTTCCAGGGGAAAGTCCTTCTTGCTCTGAGGAATAGGACTGCGATCCCCAATATTGCCCCTTTCTGGGGTCCTGTACACACAGCTGTTCCCTCCTGGTGCTTTGCTTGAATGGAAGAGGAATACTGTCCCCAGGGAAGGAGAAAGTAAGAGTGGAAACTCTACTTTCTCTCACCTTTGTAAGTAAAGACCTCATGGAGACCGCACCAGCTCAAAGGATGGTCATGGGGAGAAGAGAGGGAAGAAAGAGAGGTGCAGTGCACAGTGAAGCTTCATCATGTGGTATGTCATAAGGGTGGGAATAGCTGTACTACTGGTATCACCAGGTACATGAATCCCTATTAATCATTTCATGCATTTATAAATGTCAGTGGGGAGTGCCATTCAAAAATCAGTACCAAAAAAAAGCAATACATTTACTCTTATATAAAAGTTTTGACAACATACATTGACACATATAGCTAGACCCGCCACCCTCCAACTGAACCCGGGGGATGTAAACCCATTACAGCCTGGGTTTCATTCACTGGGTTTTGGATGCTTTTCTTCTTTAGTCTCAAGTCTTTGCACACTGATTCATCTCATGCCGCCCATGACTCTGGTGTGAGGTTAGGTCACATGCTATCTGCAACTATCACAGCAAATCTATGCTGCTTTCTCCCCTCTGAGAGAAATGACAGTGAAATTCCATTCAAAGAGCTTTTCAAAAGCAATGTTCAGATAACTACAGCAAACATTCTGAACTGGAATGTTCTGGAGGAAGGCATCTTAAAAAAAAAGCAGCAGACTGCAAAAAAGCCCCTAGGTAACTACATGCTTATACTCCCTCCCACTAAACTCTTTGTTAAAAACATTTTCTAGGCATTGGTTGATCCAGCCAGTATCTGTAGGTAAAATCACTTTGCATGGAGAGCAAATGAAACCTGCAGCTTAACAGACACGGGTCATGAAATATAAGAAACTGGCATTTTCTCCATTGCTGTTGAGATATATATATTTCTGGATGATTTATCTGGATCTTATCATATTGGTATCCTGCTTGTTCTACCAAGATATATATTAAATAAAAGCAAAACAGAAATGGAATAAATATTCTTCTAACTGCAACATGACTATACAGTCTGTCTCCATAAAAGAAAGAAGTAGTAATGCAGTCTTAATGTAACTATTAGATAGCCATCTCATGACCATTACTTCTAAGGTTACTTAATTTTCCAGAAGGCATTTATCATTTTCTATTATTATTTAGTATATAAAGTCACAGATTTCCCCCTGTCAGTTATGACATCTAAAGTTTGAGCTTCATTTTTTTCCCAAGGTTTGAGCTCGCTTCTCCTTGCATTATTTTTTTAACATAGTAGGAATGCAGTGACATGCAGAAGCAGCATAGCAGCACCAAGAAATCTTTGTCAAGTGAGGGTTCTTGCACTGTAGATGTTTGCGCTCTCTCATTCCATGCATCTCTTCTTCTCTGCTGCACTGTGTGTCCATCTGAACACAAAGGGTTCCCTCTCACCTTCCTTGCAAACATTTCCAGCAGTGTCTTACAACGCATAGGTAGGCAAAAGCATGACACTTGCCATCAAGATATCAGAGGCCAGTGAACTCAACTCAACAGTTTCACAAGAGAGGTGCCGGCAAGGATTTAACCGAGGTGCAGAGGTATGACTCCCAAGTGGACATAAGACCTTTTGTTCAAGGTCTCAGTCAAGTGCCTGACCTCCAGAAAGAGCAGGAGTTCAAATGCATCTCAGCCATTCAGTGTGAGGATATTTCAGACTGCCTTTCTGAGACAGATACCTACTCCACACTGTGCTCTTGGTTGTCTTGCTTTATGTTGCCATTTTCATCCTGACAGCCAACCACTCTGAAGTGAAGTATTGCAGCATGTAAGTCCCAAGCGCTTCAATTGCCTGGGAAGATCCAGGCCCATAAAAATAACTGTCGTCATCACCATTATCAGTGGATCTTTGTTTCTTCATTTTTAGAGATCCTGCTTCCAAAACAACTTTTTAGATGCACAAATTGTTTCTTTTCCTGCATATGTTAGTGCTTGCTGTAGTTTTGACACCAGGGATGGATTAATTGCAGATGTGCACAGTGACAGCCTCTTCTAAACTAGTAACCCTCAGGTCTCTTTATAGTCAGTGGTATGAAAAAGACCCTGCTGGGGCGTGATTTATCTGCCTTATTGACATTGATATTTTGGAAGAAAATGAATAGAGTCCAGAAAGATCCATTTCTCTCTGTTGCCTGTAGCAGGAGCCTAGATGCCTAGCTTAGGTGGAGACACATAAATTAGGTCAGATGAATCTCACTTTACAGTATGTTCCTAGTTACTTTGTACAGACATGATCACAACTCTGTAACTGACACTTTATAAATTTAGACTCAGGAAACAAAAAAGTTAACAACTGATAGTTTTTCCTAAGAGCATGTGCACTTATGGTTTGCTCACATGGCTCCAAACAACTGAGTTATGTCACTTATTGTAGGTGATGACATTTTCAGTGGCAGCAGAACCTCCATATCAGATGAGAAATGATATGTTGCTAATCTGTAATAATGCAAGACTTCTGGTTGTGTGAACTTATCCTTTGTTAAACAGAACTTGCAGAACTGCTATAACAATGCCATATGTCTACCACTAAAATTAGGACTTGCATTTTGTTTCTGCTGGTTTCCTCTTCTATTTTGTGTCCTTCCTCGAACAGCATATCCAAGGTTTATTCCTTCTTAGAGTGCATTGGATTTATTATTTTATCAGAGGCTGCTTTTTAACCTGTTTTCTTTTTTTCAGGTGGTAATCTTTATGCTGACCATAGTAGAACTGACATGAGCAAACCCTGCTCTGTAGGTGTTGGTTCCAGAAGGCTAAAACATTAGATTTGACCTGAATAATTTTATGAATGAAAAGTATATGTCTTACCTTCCGAATGGAGAGTTCTTTCCAAAAGAACATGGACATGTGGAACAGGAAGATGTGTGAACACTTCAGGAGGACATTTTTTAATGCGTTCAGGAAAATTATGCGACTTCTGTGTCAAACTTCTGGTTGGTGTCAAACTAGTGGTTAGGCATTCTAGATCCATAAGAAGCTTTGGATTACGTTTCCAAAATGCAGTTCCCTTCCAAATTTGTGTGTCTATCTATTATTTCTGTTATGTATAAGATGAACATTCAACTTTGAAAATAGCACTTGTAACAGCAAATGGACTTTTGGGTGCAGTCATCTGAATTTTTAGATACTTGAAAATTTCTGACTATTTACAAAATACAGCAATACTGTGCTTTATCTGTTGGCATTTCCTTTTCGCAGCATAGAATAATGGAAATAGTCTTTTAATGACAGTATTTAACTCCCCTCTGAATCTGGATATACTGGAATCATCTGAATTTCTCAGGAGTTTCTGGCGTACATCTGAATTATTTAGTTTTTAAAACCAGTAATATATGTCCCCTTTTGCTACACAGAGGAGTCTGATTCTTCTGAGTAAAGTGTCACAAATTAACAAAGAAATAATAATTTCTTTCTAGATGTACCAAGAAACAATTCTTTCTAAACATCTCCAGTACACTGGTCAGCTTTTCTAATCTGTTTATAAACCATATGTTTGCAATCTAGGGGGTGCTAGCGATGCAACAGGGAGGTATGAGTGGATGTGCTGGTGAGGTGAGTTGTTTTTTCTCTTGCACAGAAATTGCAAAGCCAAGATACGCTGTAGAAAGTAGTTACTTTAAACTTTTCTACTTTCAGAAATGTAAGCTTCTCTAAGTCTGCGTTACCAAGCATCCGTTCATTGAAATACATTTGATGTGCATGTCAAATAGATTAAGTATATACACCTACTAAGAAAATATATCTTCAAAAAGTGTTGCATATAATTAAGATAACGCATAACCTTAGAAAGACACTAGCCCAGGATTTTTCTAATCACAAACCATTTTCTGATATCCACTTGGACCCATTTGTTTTAGTCACTACTTCATTTATGTCCTTGAAATTGTAAACTTTTTCTAGCAGATCCTGTCATTGCGTATTTATATGGTATGAAGCGCTGTCTTGCCTCTCATCTCCACTGAGAACATTTAATAATAATACTTAACTTTGGCCACCTAAGAACTAGTTGTCCACTTGTTCTAGTTGCTCAGAGCCTTTTTGCAATCAGTGGAAAGAGCTGATGCCTACATGGTTGCGTGTCCTTTGATGCCTTCAGTCTGTGAGGAATTGTCTCCTGAAGGTGTCTCCACTGACTGTAGAGGAAGCAAGACTGACTGAAACTACGTGGGAGGCACCTGGTCCACTGAATTCCGTCAGGAATATTGCCCACTCTCAGGAGCTCACTGCAAATTCAGAGCAAGGCTTAGTGGTGATTGAGAGCAAGTCAGACACAGAATATTTTTCATCCACTAAAATAACTTTCTTGATTTCCTCTTGGTCATGTCTATACTGAAGATACAGAATCAGGCTGTTAGGACTCTCAGGAGCATCCGCTTCAGTGATTATCATCATAGCATTCAATTTCACTTTGCAAAAAAGCATAGGTCAGGAGTGAAAGATTCTACAACCCCTGTTAAAGTGAATGTAAATAGTCTTTACTGAAGATTATCTTTACTTTAGATATCTTACAGCAGGCTGAGTCTGCACAAACTTGCAAAAACTGGGTTGATTGGACCAGACTGCATGAGGGTGTGGGGACTTTCTTGGTTCAATAAGGCCTGAAGCCTGACTAAATTCCTCTTTGGGTTTGCTGTTAGCTGTGTAGCTAGTGGGCATTTGGATGTAAAAGTGTGCTTGCCTATAGCTCTTACACATTTTTCTCCCAATTTCATGTATATTTCTCTGAGATTTCTCTTATTCTGGTCCTCTACTTAAGATGTAGTCATCAGGACTGTGGGACTGTCATATTCATTAAGCTATTTGTAGAAATACATAAGTATGAAGCTTCGTACAATTACAATGTTGGGCTTCAGAAAAGTTTCCAACCAAATTTTTGAACTTTTTTCCCTCCAGAAGTCAGTTATCAAACAAATAAGGTACTTTTCATTTCCACTACTGCAAGACCAATGCTATTCACATCAATGATTAATCTGATGCTCTGAATTCCTTGTTCATTTTTTGCTTTACTGCTCTTGGAAATGCAGCAAAAGTTAGAGTTGGAGTTAGACTCATGGGGGTGCTTATTCCTTCCTATTTGTCCACTGTCTGCCCTGCAGTCTCAATGAGTCCAAGGGGTCTTCTCATTAGCTGGAGTCCAGAGCAATTGTCTTTGCTGCTGTCCTCCGGAAGAGCCCACAAAAGAGAGCTCAAGTTGCACTACTAATGAACATTAATTCTCCACCTAAGGTTTCTGTTGTCACTTGTGGAAAGTTTTGTAGTTGGTTAGCAGTACTTGGCATGAGGAACAATTACTATATGTAAGGATGGGTGAACTCAGAAAATGGTATTTGCCAATGTGTGACTGCAAACTCACAAAGCTGAAGAGAAGAAGATGAAGATGAATGGAAATGAAGCAGGGAAAGCAGCTACTGAGGTTAAAAGAGGCATTACCAGACCCAGAGAAAGAACTGGAAAATTTTTAAGGCTTGACAAGAATGAAGAGCCTGTGGCCACTGTGGGCTTCTTAATCCTTTGAACTTAAAGAAGCAGAATCTGCTGGAGCCTTGATGTACAGCAGGTACCTGAGAGCCCAAGGATATCTGGTGAAATCTTGTTTATGAGGACTACAAATCACTGCTTCGTTCTGCACAGTAGTATAGGTATCCAGTGGAGCTTTTCTATTAGAGGACAGAATGTCTTTGTCTCAGCAGCCGACTGTTCAACTGCTCACTACCCAGATTTATCATTTTGGCAACAGTGTGTGTGTTGAAGAGTTATCCAAGCACTGGTTATGTGCTCATGGTTCCCATTTTCCCTTCTCTCATCTAATTTACAGGAACTACTTGAAATAACTTAGCTGGAGAATTCTCAGCTGGAGAATGGTGATTTTTTTCTGTCTTTTGGTGTGATGTATGGGCCCAGTCTATTCCTAAAAGTTTCCACAACAGGCACTGGCAGTGCCCCAAATGCTATTTTATATTCTGCCTTTCAGGTCTCAGGATCTCTTTTGTTCCTCCCCAAACTTTCATACCAGTGAGCCGAAGTCCATGAGTCATGGCTCAGTTATCTGTAACTTGACTCCCTCCCAAATGAGGTGTACAACATGGAGGGAGAGAGCGCTGCATAAAGAATATATGGGCCTTTATGAGCTACATAAATTTTCATAATCATTCAGCACTCTTTTTTTTTTTTTCTGTTAGACTGGTTTGCAGTGTCCTTTAATTAAAGAATTATTGTAAGTGGGGAAATCACAATAGGAATACAATTTTCATACATTGTGAAAGTGTTTTCTGACAAGGTGGAAACCATCTTAGATACTCTGAAAATCTTCAAATCAATTAGAGTGTACATACTTTGGAAGTTGTATTTTTTTCCTAATAATTTTCCTACTTTTGTTATAATCTGAATTAATACATGCACTTCTTTCTGTTATATACTTGAAGTGCCACTGAATGTGGTACTCCATCTTTTAGTTTAAAAGGAAGATTTCAAATTCAAAGAGAATTTGTCCTCCTGGTCCTAAGCTGTCAGATTTCAAGTAAGCTGTTACCTGAACTTCCAACTGCAGTTTAATATTTTTTCTTCCCTCAGAGTTCAGAATTTGGAGTTAAACTACGAGTTGCATAGGCTAGAAGTCCTTTGGGATTTCACAAAGATTTGGCTTAAGTGTTATGTTATATGTTAATTACCAGTGGCATGGAAATATGGATAAGATACTTCTGCAACTGAAATCTATAGGGTTTTTTGATCCATGAGAATGAATTGAAAATGGAAAATGGACAATACAATTTTATCCTAGAAGCTGGTACATTAGCCTCATATGCCAAAATCTATGTTCTCATATAGCAAGTAGGTAAATTCATGGGAATCCATACATTTTCTTGAGAAGCATACAATTATGCAATTAACAATTAAATTACATCTTGTCATCTTTCAAATACTTTATTTCATTATTCTAGGCAGCTTGCATAATAAGAGGAAAATGCTAGTTTTATCCAAGCAGGTGAAATTCTGAAGTAAAATAGGAATGGGGATACTTTGGCTGGGAATCAGCTGAGGTGGGTATCTGCATTTGGGCTGGTAACTCTAAGCTCTCACACCAGACATGGAGGAAAGCCCGTAACGTTCAAGGGTGAACCTTTAAACTCAAGTGGACGTTTCTGCATCTGCTCTGAGGACTTTTGCCTCTGAGTGTGCTAGTTTCTCTCCATTGCATATTGAGGGCTCTCAGGTGTAGATGTTTATGATGGACATATGTAGATAAGTGTGATGAACCCTACAATATGTTGATGACACACAGGTCAAACATCAGTGAGTTCTAACTCTGACAGTGTTTTCATGCTCATTCTCCTATGGGAAAACATATCCTTGCCCACCAGTTTTGGATAAAATTGGTTTTGAAAACTCTGTGTATGCTAACCTAATTGCTACAAAATATGTTTGTCTTTGCCATACTTATTACTTAAATTATATTAAGTGTTTAATTTTTTCTTACAAATAAGTCCAAAAAATAAGCTTAGAAGAAATGCGAGCAATGTCCCTGAAACAAACTGCTGTGAATAAGTAGCAACTGATACTCCACCGTATTCTGCACATTTGTCTTTGCTGACTTACTGTGTGAGTAATAACATGCTGAGCATTAGAAAAATCTATGACTCTATTAAGACAGAAATATGAATTTCACCTTATCATATTTAACAGTGTGGAGAACAGAAATTTGATTTATTTTAATTTCGACTGGTTTATATTGTTATTGCATATTTAGATTTTTTTCTTGTCTTTTTGGAGTGAAAGAGAAATTTCACAGCTCAATGAAACATGCATGGTTAATCCTTTTCTCCCTTCAATGTTACTTCATTTCTCCTTCCTCTGGCCTTATATAAGCTTTCATTGAAAAAAATATTGACCTTTTTGGACTTCTGTTTAGGAATAAGGAAGTTTCAGGTCAGTGTCATAATGGTTTGAGAATATCTTATTTCTCAAAATCTCACCCTGTCCTGTGAGCTTGCAAACAGTCAGAAGCTAAATTTAGAGAGCCAAGCCTTCACATTTGGGTAGCATCTGAAAAGTGGTTTCACATTCACAGCCTCATTTTCAGAAGCAGCATTACCCCGGCCTGTCCCATGGCAGTGTGCTCAGCAAACCTATGGCCATGGGTAAGCTTTTCCCTCACAGATGAATGTCAAATAGCATGGCAAATAATCTCTGTCTAGCCATGTAACTGTCTTGTTACTCAAAGCTTTTAATCCATGGGCTCTCTGTCTCCTAAAATATTCACCTAAGTCATAAGAAAGACTCACAGATCAGATTGTGTGACTGGGGCTGAGCTGAGAAGGTTTCACTTTGTGCTCTAGAAAACCTTGCCCAGGCTCTACCACATGGAAGTACTTCACAGACCCAGGTGATGTCTGAGGTTGCAAGGGACATGGATCTAGAGAACATCTAGTCCCATCCCCTGCCCAAGCAGTGTTATCTAGAGCAGATGGGACAGTTGATCCTTAGTCTCTATCCCAGAAGGGGTAATCTTTCTTTGGTGCATTGATATATTGCATGGCAATAAAAACAGAAAGAAGTAAAAATATAAAGGTCCAATGGAAATTGTGTAAAGATGTAGATATGTTTAAGTTAAGTTTAAGATATGACACAAACCTTTGAAAGGTGTATGATTAACCACTGTGAGAAAACACTGAGAGAGGTAGCAATGTCTTTATCTTTTGAAGTCTTCACATCAAGGCTTGATATTTCTATTTAGCTAAATACAAGCTATTCATCTCAGAACAGAGGGAAATGGATCAAGTATAGTGCCTGTGTTATTCAGAAGTCAGACTAGGTGATTTAATGATGCCTTGTGGCTTTAACTGTCTGTAACTGACACTGTGAGCTCTTGCTTATTGGAGCCATTAATACTGTCAATGCTCCGGAATTCCTCTAAGCTACAAGGAGCATCACCCACCCCATCTCTTATTCTTCCTCGCCTTTATGGAGGGAAAGAAAGCATTCTATGGAGAAAAGGAAATAGTGAGTAAGAACACCCATACACTGTTCCCTTGATTCACAGAAGAAAACCCTGATTCTATATCCATTCAAATGTCTGACATAAGATAGAAGAGAGACTTTCAGCATTTGCATCATGCATGTATAGCATAAGACGTGTTACAACAAGAAAGGATAGTAATGACATAATTACGGGGAAAATTAGAAAAAAAACTATGGTCTTTTTTTTTCTCAAGATTTGTTCTAAATTCTACTCTTAGTTATGCTATCGCAAATACTGATTAATTCCAGCCGGCTGTCTTACTTCTGATTTAAGACACTTCCATGAAAACAAATGCAAAATTTATGTATTCATTACATAGCACGTACACCTATACAAATCTGGTCCACAGTGAGTTGCTAGTGCTCATATTATATTTCCTAATATGCCTCTAGAGCTTTAAAATTCTTATCTTCTGTTGTTTGCAAGAGATATGACCTATCCTATCCTGGCATTCCATCAAACGTGTAAAAATTCAGTGATGTAAATCATCTTTTGCCAACAGCAATATGATTGACAGCCTGCTGTTTTCACATCCACAAAAATTACCAAGTTTTTATTTAGTGACGAGAACAATTACAATAGTGAAAGTTATTTTGCTTCATTTTACTGTGGTGGAGTTGGGTCTGAAATATTTAGTAGTTTGCTAACTGCAGCTCTTGAATGAATGGTGGTTTTTGTCATCGTTTGAATGAGCGAGCAGTATTTGTATCAGATTTATCACTTAATGCTGCAATATGTAAGTATATCCCCAGTCAAGTTCTTAATTCCAAAAATGGAAATGTTAATAAAGGTGCTTGAAAAGAAGCAATAGTAAGATAGATCTTCTCCTGTTGCAAATAATTGTTAGTATTCACCAGAAATGCTCTGTTTCAAGTTTGTTTCTAGTGTAAATTCTGCTTCCCTGCAACATGCACGAGAAGCATATTATTTGCTGAAATTCACTATCTAAGCACGTATTATTGAAGTGGTACAAAATATTAATAAACAGCATGTGGTCAGATGCTGAAATTTCCACAACATAATCAACTTTAGTGATAACAGTCTAAGCTTACAGCAGTTTAATCTTTTTGCCAGAGACTGGAAGAACACAATCAAGCTTCCAGGAAAGCCTCTCTTGACATTTAAGAACAAATAATGAGTATTCTACAAAGCACAGTTTGAATTCTATGGGCGATTCATTTATTCCAAAATAGGTTTGAGCAGGGAACTCCTAAAAATGTGATGACAATGGCAGGAGCCTTCAGAGGTATTAATAAGTTAATTATTTAACTGTTTAAAATACTGCATGCATGCTATATGACTGTGAATATGACTCAACAGAAAATCAAGGGTTCGATAAAACCAACAATAACAACAGAGTAGTTTTATTTTTTTTTCCTATTACTTATTATTACTATTGTCACTGTTATTGTTATTTACAATAGGTTTTCCAATGGGGACTGGGCATGAAAAAGCTGAATGTGAAAAGCTGCTCCAAGAACAGGATTTCCCCATCCAAGAGCACAAAGTCCTGAGGTTTCTGGAGGGAGCAGATTCCCACCCGCTGCCTGGCAGGGGGTGTGCTGGGGCTGGGGCCCAAGCAAGCCTTGGCTGCTGCCAACTAAAATTCATGCAATCCTTCTCAGTCCCATTGCTACTCAGCATTGAACCCAATGGAAAGGAAGTTTACTTTATTCCATGACTCCTACTGAAGCCTGCACAGCTGTTGAAGTCAGTCCCCAGTTTGGTAATAATTGGATGCTTAAGCTGAGCACAAACTCCCAAAAAGAACAAACCTTTCCTGCAGGTAAGTTTGACTTCAAAGTGTCAGCAAATTCAGAGCATTCAAAAAAATCCCAAGAGTAATGCTTTTGACCAAACCACTGAAGTTTCCAGTCAAATGAAGCTTGAGGCAGTTTTACTTTCTAGCTCATTAGTGGCGGAAATGAATGTCTTCCTGGGAAAAATCATCAGTCTGAAATGTTGATTATAATATTTATTTCAATATTGTGATCACAAATTACAATATTTCACCAACAGAATAGATGCTGTAAGCTACATACAAATGTCCCCTCATTGTTTAATATGTCAGTCATACAGGAATTTATCAAGGTATCTGTTCTTTAACTTCTAATAGTCTTAGAAGGTGATGACCTTCATGTGAATGGGCAGAAGTGGTTCATTATGAGTATCTGCAGCATGAGTGACTTGATCTTAAATGGGTAGTGAAGGAATTCTCTGTTTCCCAAAGATGAATATGACAGGAAGTATATGCTGTCTTTCACAGCTGGAAATACCATAGAGGAATGCACTGAAGTTCTTACGCAGCTCAGTCTGCAGGATTTTCTCCTGTTCTGTTTAAGACATTGTATACAACCTCAAATAGTATTTTAGCACCTTCTGAGGCTAAGTATTCAGAGAGAAAAGCCACTTTCAATAGTACAACATTCCTAATGGGCAAACAAGGGGAAAAAACCCCTACCAACACAGAATATATGTTTTTTTCTAATTTAGAAATCTACCTAAATCAGGGCTTGCAGTCTGTCTCTCTCTTCCATCCTCAAATTTCAGCTTCCTTTGCCTCTTTATAGCCTTTATATGCTTCTGGTACAGCTTAAAGAAGCAGTACACAGTTACTCTCCTTCCACTAGTAGGAATGCTCTGTGCCAAAAAGGTTTATTTGGCAGCAAACCAAAGATCCAAAGAGAAAACTTCCTCAGTGCACATCAAGACAGACAAAACAGTGAGATCCCTTGATTCGCTTGCCCTGTGAAATGCCCAGGGGTGCATAACTCCGCTCAGTGTTCTGCCTTCCCTGCAGTAGGGCTGCTTTATGCAGGTGCTGAAGGTATGGCATTCACAACACCATAGACCTTGTGCTAGTAAACACCTGCATTATCTAAAAAGACTTATTCAAAGCATGATGCCCTGCACAGTTAATCACAGAAACTTTACAAGAAAAAATGCAGACTGAGCGGCCAATTGCCATGACTGGCATATTTTCAGGATGCTGCAGCACTCAAATGACTCTTGAAGTAGAATAACATGATTTTGCTGTTTTGACACTGTGTTGCTTGAAGCTAATATAAATATTTGAGTGATGTCACTCTGGTATGAGATATACTTGACACCCCCTCTTTTTGCCAACAGCAAAAATGTTGGGGTTTTTTGTTTCCTCTTAGCAAGAGACAATTGAAACATTTCTAAAATTATGTAATATTGTACAACCTCCTTTGCATACAGAGGAAGACTGCATGAAGTGCCACAGATAGTTTGTGGATCTTAGCATGGTCCACATGAACCTCGACAGCTCATTGTTATTTTTATTTTCTTTAAATCCATGTTATGCCTTCTCTTTCTATGTTTCTTAGCTAAATGATTAAGGTCAGCCACTTTTCAGCCCCAAAAACTCAAAGCAATGTGTTTGCTATTGTGCAGTTAATGTGTTTTTTTTTTTTTTTTCAGTTCACTGACTTTGGTTTTTTGGTCAAACCCCCTGAAGAGCTACAGTAACCACAAGAGCTTGCTTTGGACGTTCCTGCTGTTGTATATCTGCAGTTACCTACAATGCCTTGCTCAGTTTGGACAAGTAGCTACAGCACACACTACAGCAAGGTTAACCACCAGCTAGTTGGGCTTTTTCAGTGGCTTTATCACTGCAAATTTAATTTTCCATGGAGAGCGAACAACTTCCTTGAGAGTTCCTTAAAATACATGAGATATCCAGGTAGTGTGGCAATCATTAGATGACAGGTATAGGTAAGCTGGAAAAGCATATGCCATTTTACCTTTCTAATTTTTAGTTAAATGACAATAATAATACTTTTCAGTTTCACGTGTATCTTAAGTTTGTGTTTTTTTCCCAAGAGTCACTCTAGGAAGCCAGCCAGAAGCACCTATCCTTCAAGATTATGAAACAGAAAAAAACAGGCTATCAAAGAAAAAATCAAAATCAGAGTCAACTTGAAAGTCACCAGTGCTTATTGTGACAGTCTCCGACATATAAATCTCACTTCAAGATTATTGTCTCAGTATAAAATAGCTTGTAGCAAGAAAAACAGAAACAGCATTCATATGAGCTTTTACTAAAGTTAGGCTGATGTTCTGTGGAACTGATGGTTAGACAGACTGGTGTCTGTCAATTGAGCTATTGCTTCAGTGCATGAAACCAATTTGCTTGCAAGCAGTCCATATTTCATTAGCATCGTAAGTGCTACAAGAAAATAATTAACTTCTTTACAAGAAAATAATTAACTTCGCTATATAGCTAAATCACTGGAGCAGAAGTGATCAATAAAACAGTCAATAGCAAATCGTTTGGTCCCATTTTATTAATGCTATTTGAATTCATGCACTTTCCAATCTGGGATCTATCTGCACATCATGAGGGAAATTTCATGTCATGCTACAAGTTTAATCACAATGACACAGATCACATATCTATGTCGTATGGCTGACAAAAGCCACCAGCTGTCTAAATCAGTAGGTGTCTGGGAAATCAGTAATTTTTTACATATGTAAAATTTAATCACGGGGTATTAATAGAGTCTTTGCTAACAGATCTGGTCAGAAAGAAGTCAGATGGGGGAAGGGAGGGAATTTAAAACCAGGTGCCAGAGGCCTTATCAGATATGACAGAATAAATGGCATATCTCAGGATTACTATGAGGCATGAAAGCTCTGCAATCAGCAATCCTGCAGCATCTAGAATTACTGCCTTCACATTTCATATTCGTTGGCACTGTGGAGGTCAGATGTGTTGGTGACCCTTTTTTCTATATGATTAATGGCTCCAGTGTTCATGATTTTCATCCAACAGAATCACATTGATTGGAATTGCAGCAAATAAGATTGCACACGAAAGTTTGCACATGGCCTCTGACTGTATAAATTTGCATTTACATTATATTTGCATCTGGGGAGAGCCCACATACTATTTTTTTCCACAGTGCAGCTGCAATGTCTTCAGATCCCGGATGCAGTGGTTGAACATCTGTCACTCAGTGCCAGACTGTTTTAGATCTTTTAAAATCGTAAGGAACTGATTAGTAGATGAATTAAATACTGCTGTGTTTATTTGTAACTCTAGCACTTCCTCTTCTTCTTGTTGAGCCATCATTTCATATTAGGATTGAAATCCTAATTTTAGTTGCATTTACAGGCAAAGCACTCACTTAGGAAGACATTTTAAAAGTCTAAATATGACTGGGTCAAAAAGGTCACAGAATAGTTAGACAAAAGGAGCAGATGATAAACTACATGAGTGTATGATGAGTATTTCAAGAGCTAGAAGACTGTTAGATAAGGACATAACAAGGTACCACTTCTTTGGTGATTAAAAGAGAGACCTAGTGAAAAGCAGATGAAATAGATAGCCACACACAAAAGGCAGTAGGCTAAAGCAAGCAGGAGATATGTTTAAAACAGCTACTAAATAGCTATGCCAAACTTAAAGGAAAAGACCAGAAGAACCCATCTGTGAAAATCATTGTTTTGTGGAAATGAGTGTTAGGTGGATTCAGGCAGTCACAACAGGGAGCTGCTGTGGCTTTTACCCTACCCTTTAGCATCAGAAGATTTAGTCTAAATGACTGTGAAAACCCAGGCCATAAAACCTCTTAGTCTTTGGTCTGGCTTTCCACCAAAAAAAAGTGAAAAAGTCATTCTTGGCATCGCTGGAAACAAAACCAGATGAACTAGTAGAAGATGTACTATTAGGGAATAAATAAATAATCTCAAAGATTTTTGCTGTCCTCTCTCTTCTCAGTTAGAACTAGGTGAAAAGGGATTTCCATTGTATACTTTCTAGATTAGTCATTTTTGCAAACAGGAGTAACTGATGGTAGCAACATTATATTTCTTGTGTCTGATGACTAAAATTAATTAGGAAAATCTAATGAAAATGTATTATTGTATAGTAAATGTCTTTAAGTTTTGTCATTAAGGTAAGGGCTTTCTGAAGGTGGTTGCTCTCAATGAGGGGACTGCAGTTTCTCTTTTACCCATTAAAGGATCTCGATTTTTGTTACTTTCAAACGTAAATGTCACTCTTCATTCCAGTTTATGTCAGCTATTAGACATGAAACCGCACCATGTTCTTAATTGCAAAACAGCCTGAGAAATACAGGGATCTTTAACATATTGGACTTACTGGAAACAAATTGCGAGCTCACAAAATGCTAATGCACCAAATGCTGGTGCAACAGTATAATAGCTTGCAATTCTAGAATTATTTTAACATATTAATATGTCATTGTAGGTATTTAGCTGCATTTCCTTTTATTGGTATTATGTACACCTTCAAATCACTCGTTACTGCTGCACATCACATGGCATGATGCAGGCTGGTCATCACCTCCCGAGGCACAGACAGTCCCTGGGCCCCCTGGGTTTAGTCCACCTCCCTGCCCCCCCAACACCTCGCCCAGGAGGGCAATGTGGCGGTGCAATTCCCCCCTCTTTAGGCCATTTGGTGTGATTCTGCTCCCTGCCCCCACAGCTCACTGGAGTTGCCCTCTGCAAAGGGATATTTGGTCCTACCAGTTAACAACTCGTGTGTGTGCGCAACTCTTCAAGTGATGTGTGTTTGTATGTTTGTGCCCATATGCATATGTGTTGATTTGGGATACCTTAAAGTAAGTTAGTGTGAATCTTGTGATTTTCAAATCTGTAATTAAGTTTCTGTTCAATTATTTTATTAAATTATCTTGTAAATTCTTAAATCAGTTCATGATTAAGTGCTGCTAAAATTTCACCTCTTGATTTACCTCACACAATTAAAAAATTTTGAATTACTGCTAAATTGTAACCATGTCAAATATTTCCGTTCACGACAGGTAATTGCCAGGCTGGGGGAGGAGCTGAACCCTACTCCAAACCTACTTACTGCTGTTTCACTCCCTCTTTTCATTCTTGCTTGTTTACTTTATAAAAACTAAACAGTGACTGACAAAAGACACCTTGGCCAAGAATAAGATGGAGCATCTCATCTCATGAGACTTTTTCAGTGAACCTTCCCACCTTGCATGAATCTGTGACCCAGGGAGCATCAGAAGGAGTGGTGGGGGTCTCTGTATTTCAGACATTCTGTGGGATCTTCTCCCATAAATTCATTTGGTAACTCTTTGAAGACCTGTAATCTTTGGTTTAACCATGTTTTACCTGGAGATTTGCTTCCTTTTCCCTGTTTTGAATTTTCCTCCTACTGGCTTACTTGGAGGCTGCCTAGTTCTTACACTGGAATTGTTTCCCACACCCCTGCCCCAGGCTGGCAAAGATTTTACAGACCTGTATCATCAGTTGTCTCGTTTTTCAGGCTGAACAGTCTGTATCTATTTAACTTTTTCCTTGCGCAGAAGCTGTTCTTAAGCTTTGATCATGTTCTATGTGTATTGAGTTTAATCTGCTATTTTATCATCTGTGCCATGTCTGTCATTAGGGCCTTCTGAAGTTCCTTATTATCTTTACACCTTACCTTTACCTTTATCTTTTTTATCCTGAATATCTTCCTTCACTCATTACTTCCTTCAGCTTGAACCCTGAGCACTTATTCCTCTTTCTCTTTGTCAATATGAGGGCATGTTCCCTTGTCCCATGGTGCCTTCTTTACCTTCTTTAAGAGCTTTTGGTGAGGAATCTTGTCAAAATGCTTTTAGAAAACCAAATACATACAGCAATCAGACCTTCTTTGTCCATATTCTTTGTTTCCGGTATAATGTAGTAACTCTGTCTGGTGGCACTTGTCTTTACAAAATATGTGTTGATTCTACCCAAGTAATTAGTACGTATCCATGTAACTCTCTTCCTCATATAGGCTTATTGCTTGGTATTTCATTGTATCTAACCTGGAATTGTTTCCAAAAGTGGTGCCACAGTAGCCTGGTACTGTAATATAGAAGCAATTATAAGCTTAATGTTGTGCATCAGTTCAAAAGATCCACGTTTTGAGAGCTCTTGGGTGAATACCATCAAGACCTTGCAATTTATTAATATTGATTTTATGATTTGTTCCCTGATCTCTTCTACTGACATTTTATTCTGAGTTAGAGAATAACACAGAGCTACTGTGTTTCCCAAAGACTCCTGGTGTGGAAAACTTCCCAAGTTCCCTCATGATCAAGGTAAATTAAAAAAATTCATTCAGCTTTTTTTGGTACTACGCCTAGACCAGTGAAATAATGTGGTCACGTGTGGATTCTCATTATTGTGGTCACTATTTTACAAGGAACACACAACAGCTATTATAGGTATGAGACACAGGAACTCTTCAAAGCCAGGTTTGTAGACCAGCGATAATTTATATATACTTCCAGGCCACCTGATGCTTTTTAATATGAATCTCTGTACAGCACAGGTAGAATCTAAATACTTTAGTTTACATATTAGCCAACACCGGCTTCCTCAGCTATATTATTATCTTCTCTTGTCTTTGACTGATATAAGGAGACATATGCCCACTCAGGGTATGTTCCTAACTTTTAAAACTGTTTTCCACTTCAATACAAAGGTAAGTATTAATCTAGTTCTGTTATTAACTTCTATAACTATTCTCTGGTGTAACAATATATCTATCTCTAAATATCAGTCAGACAGTAACTGTCCAAATGATAGCCAACATCATGGTGGCTGGAAAATTCATTGAGGAACCACTGGTCTAGGAAACCATTTCCAAGATTGGATTTTATAGCCTCCTTTCTGTTTTATCTCCATAAGAAACTCACTTGAAGACAATTTAAAGGCAAGGTTCTTCCTTATACTTGTGTAGCTGAGAGCCAAATATTGTTCTAAGGGTACTGTAGCTTAAAATGACAGAGCAATACCAAATGAACATTTTCTACCTCTCTTTCTGCAGAAAACTATGTCCAAGTGATACTATAAAATTGACTGAAATCATGATGGAAGTTTCTAATAGCTATTAATGGCTTCATATGATAATAACTTTTCTTGTAGCAATAATACTTGCAAAACCACCTTGACCGGCAGTCCTTTCTATCATTGCTTTCATCATTGCTATCACTGATGTAATTTTGTTTCCTTTCTAACCTAGGGAGAAGGTTGCACTATTTAGTTTTATTTATACTCCTAAATATTATGATTCAGTATGGCTTGGAACATGACTCTTAGCAATGATACCATTTACAGACAATGGTTATAATAACAAGACAAACAGTACTTATTGGTAATTGAGGTCCTTAATTAATAACATTTTAAATCCTAGAACAATCTGTTCATTAAACATTGCAGTAAAACTGCTCTAAATTCATGCCTTCTATTCAGATTTTACCTGGAGTCATTGCTGTGCTAACAGGTTTCACCAGTCTCTCAATTAAATCTGATAAATATAAACTGCTTTGCCATATAGATAGAGAAAGCATGTTTATTATGGAGCCTGTGGTAATCCAGGCTTTTGAATCCACACCCTGTTTCAGCTGGTAGCTGCATCACTGCTAAGCTTCTGTTGCATCATAGCAGGAGAAAGAACTGACATGGCTGTTAGCATCTGGGAGATTTGCTTCTCAGGTGTCAAATATCACCCAGAAGGCTTTACAGCACCTCTTTACCACCTGAACCAAGCCCAACAGCAGGAATATCTTCTTCATGTGGCCCAGTTTGGAGGAAGAATAAGGAACAGCACCTCATTAAGTGTCCATCACTGGGAACTGCAGCTCCTCTGGGGATCTGTAGATGCCCAGTGAGCTAGGGCTTCCCTTTGCTGACAGATCACGGCAGCGAGAACATAGTGGAGAGGGGATCTGAAGAAGCTCTAGTGTGGGTTTGTGTCAGGTCCTGGTGCACCAATTTATCAGCTGAAAACTGGGAACTGTTAGGCAACACATGGTAGCTGAAGAGCGTCTTCTGGGGAAGCTGAAGGCGTTGCAGTGGCCACTCCACCCATCTGTGCTAGCACATGCTCCAGCTCATGTGACAGATAAAATTCTGCAAAGCATTTCCACTTCTCTCAGCTTTGGGGAGGTATCTGTCCCAACTGTCTTCTGCTTCAGATCACTGTAATTCAAGAATAGCACCCTGGCACTGAGGACTGATAGTTGTGATTGGATAAGTACTAGAAATCAAGCCTGAAACGAAAGTCCAGCTAAATTAAGAAATGTTTGCAGTCAGAAAGCTCTGTCTCACACCTCTAAGAGTGTTACTTTTTCTTGTCATTTTTCACCGGAAATCTTTTCTAGGTATGTACTTGCAGTTCACAGTTAAGACACATCTTAACCTTTCAGGTAAATGCCAAGTGATTTTCTTTGCTTTATGACTACTGATGCTTTTCAAAAAGTCAGGAACAAACAATCAGATGTGTTTAAATGAACATCTGGACAGTGCCAGATGTCATTCATTTAAGTTGACATGGCAGGTCTAAATTTTTTTCCTTTAGCTGTATTATTCACAAAGATGGTACTCTTTGCCTTTAGAGCACTTTCCTCTCATGACAGCATTGCAGTATAAATTTCCCACCTGAAACTAGTCATTCTATCCTCAATTCAAGTAATTTCTGTCAAGGACTGTGGGTCTTGGCAGTTTCAGCTGAAACCTTGGTGAGGGAAAATATGACTGAAATACCACAGAGAGAAAAAGTCACTTTAATTTTGAGTAGTGCACCAGGACCTGACACAAAACCACACTAGAGCTGCTTCAGTTTCTTTGAAATTATTTTTCACTTAAAATATAAGCTCATGAAAGAGTTTGATTATTGCTTATATTGCGTTCTATGGTCATCTCCATGCTGATGCTTTGGTAATTTTTTCTTTTCATTCACAGCCACCTTAAACGAGATCCAGTAAAAGACTTTGGTGCCTTTAAGTTACCAAGTTACACTTTCGGGCGCTTGGGCCTGACCTGTATTGCAAAGCATGTGCACAGAGAACACATTAGGTTGGAGGTGCTCCAAAAATTTTTCATGGGTGAGCGGGGAAAACCTGCTAAATCCTGGAATAGGTAAGAAATTTTTGCTCCACTCCAGAGCTAAGGTATGTGAATTGGGACTGCAAGGTACCCTTCTCCTGTCATTCAAAACTCAGAGCTGAAAACTCACTCCTAAATGTTCCTGGGCAGAATGAGCAGGTGCTGTTTCCCCCTTCTTCACAATAGCCCAACTCTTAAAGCACAAAAGTTTGACATCCTCAGCCCTAGGCTGGGTAATTCACATCACTCGCTTCCACTATCAAACTGAAAGGAGAGAAGTTAAAGGAGATTTGATGAAGGAACCCTATGACCCCACCTATTGCTACCTGGCCATTATGCAACTAGAAATACTAGAATTCCCAGGATTAGGAATTCTGGAAATTCCCAGGAAAGCAAACAAAAAGGATCTGTGTCCAGTGGTTAAGGCTCACAGTCATGGAAAGAGATGGGAAAAGGCTGGTCTCTACTTGCAGACTTTGCTTATATTCCTGATAGTAGCATTCATTCCATAATTAAAAATTATGTACTGTAAAGTCAGGGTAGCTAAACCCAATCTGGGCCAGCTGTGCTTTCAGAAATTATACAATAGCAGTGAAAAACAAGTATTTGGGAGAAAGGAAGCTTTGGACATACAACCCTGCTTCTGGCATATCATTTCACCTATGTTAGTAGCACTTATAGTATAAAACTGCAATTTCTCTACAGGCATTAGTAGTAGCCAGACCTCAGGGCTGTGGATTTCTCAAAGCAGGAGCTAAACATCTAAAGTATAAACATGGAAATCAAATTAAGTTGGACATCAAAAATTCCTCCCTTTGAGATATTACAAAACATAGAAAAAAGAGATTAAGAGGTAAGAGAAAAGGATATAATCTATAACAGACTATTTAGGATTACTGAAAAACGGTCTTTATACAAATGTAGATTTATGTGAACTAAGATGGCTTTAGTTTAGATAGCATGTTAAACTTGTGCTGTGGCTCTAGAAGAGAGAAAATATTGGGACCTTCAACCATAAGAAATGTCTTGTTAGCGTTCAGGCAGCCAGCCAGCCCACCCTAATTCTCACTGATGAGGCATCTGATTTGACAACTGTCATGAAACCTATTCAGATTTATTCTGAGGTGTACACAGATGTTTGATAGAGGTAAGGGGAGGGAATGGTTTCTTGGACTGCTCTCTGGGGGTACTGCTCGAACGCTGTGCTGGACCAACAGATGGTGAAGTGCTGTTTTGTCACCAGCTCCAGAAGTTGGAGTGAAACTTCAAATTCATATCTTAGATTCTTTTCTCCAAGATTCACCTGACATTTTTCTTTTGTTTGTGGAAAGAAGTCAAAATCAGGAGATGTGAAAGAGACAGGTGGCTTCAAAAGGCACATCTGTAATTAGCTACAGACTGCAGCGTAGTCACTACATTGACATCAGATCCTTTTTCAGATAGGCGACATCCCTATTTAATTAAGGACAAAGGCAATCATTACAAAGTGGGTAAGGACTAACCATCCACCACAGACTAAAGTATACCATAGACATCCTGCGGGCCCTGATGTACATTTCCAGGCACCAACTATCATTTTGCAACCTTCCCTCCCAAAATCCCTGATAGAAATGACAGCACTGGTTCTACAGCCTGAAATAGGGACAAAAAAAAATCTAAAGACGCATTTTTCAGATCAGAAAATGATCAGAAATATGCCTAACTGCAATGGCAATTCCCCGTAGCAAGTAGGGCCAAAGACTACAAAAGCTGAATTGTTTGAATATCTTTTTATATGAATTATTTAACTCTGGGTTTTTTTGGGGAATACACTTTGGAATCCTTGTAGCTGTATAGGAAAGCACTGAAAAATATTTCCATATTAAACTAGAATGCCTTCCCTTCCAATCAAACATTACAGTTTTCCTAGGTTTTATCAGAGAAAAAACCTACTGAAATATGTTCTTATCAAAATACCTTGTAACATTTATATTCCCTGGGACAGAGGAGAGAAAGAGCACGCTGATTAGCATCTGTACTTGATGGTGAACTTCCAAGAAGAAAACATTAATTGCCTTCTGAGATTGTAATGTAGATTTATGCTTATTTGCTTTTTATGCTAAAACATTTAGCCAGCTAAAGATTTATGCCACGGCTGTAGTCGATCGTGTTTTGGAACTAAATGAGTGGTTACCTCCCCGAACTTCTTACTTTAGGATTTAGGAGTGATTATTTGCAGTGTTCATTTGATGGTTTTGACTAATCTGAGGATTTACTGCTAGCGGTGCTGCTAAATTGTTACATGATTTTATTTTGACCATAATTTGATATTTGCGCTGATTAAGTCCTAACTGATTGAGAAGTATTTGTAAAAGGCTTAACTATTGTGTCCTCTTTAAATTGATTCCTGCTTATTTATTACTATTAATTAAATTAATGAAAAGCATATTCAGTCACTTTTTCTTCAATACATGGTTTTAGATGAGCCACTGAGACTGAACCAATTACTTTCATATACCTTCAACCGACTCTGGGTGACTTAATAAGAAGAACAGGAGGGAATTATCCAGTATCAATGAGTGTATGCATACTGGTTCTAAGAGCTTGGTAACTGCAGACACAGCTTGGTAAAAGCAAAGATATCATTAATTTCAGTTGTACTCAGACTGCCCTTTTCCAGTGTGATTTCCTGTCTTAGAATGGTCAATAAAACAGAAGTTTCAGTGCACAAGGAAGTTTTTGACAAATGATCTTAATTCAAATCAGATTAAAACCAACTCTTATAAAAATTTCCTATGAAGGAGAAATTCCCCAGAGCCAGCAACTGTTCTGTGAAAATGACATTCTTGTCAGTTTGGCTAAAAATATCTGTAACATTGATTTATGAGAGCAGTTGCAGGGGGTTTCAGTATTCTCCCGCCCACAGCAGATCTGTTGGTGAGATGCCAAGATGCTGACCCTGATGTTCCCAGGATATATAGCCCTGGGATAGGCACAAACCTATTCTGGCTCAAGAGGAACTGTGCTGAATCTGAGATGCTTTGAATGAAGTATTTCAGGCTCACTGTGCTAGTGGTTCCAAGCAGAAGTTTTTCTCTTCACAAAATGTCTGAAATTCCCGAAGACAGTTATGAATTGCTAAAATGTCCTGATTTGTCTTGCAATCAACTGAAACAGCGCAGTTTGCAATACCTCTCAGTTGCATATCTAACCCCTGGGCTGACCTGATTACACTGCAGCCTAGCCTTCATTTTGAAAATTAAGTTTCAAAATGTGCCCCAAATGCTTTCAAAGACCCCTTTTTCCAGCCGAGTCTGCAAAGACACTGAAACATTTCTGAGAGCTGAAGTTACCCTTCTGGTCTCTTTTGGAAGGTTAACTGGGAGAGGTGGAAGTCAATCAAGCCACACATTCAACGGACCACATCACCATTACAGCAGAGAATTTCCTGCGTTAATAGAAAAGAGCTGCAGAGCCAGATGATGAGGCCCCTTCCTTTGAGATATTCAAGGTGAAGCTCGACGAGGTCCTGGGCAACCTCGTCTAGTTGGAGGTGTCCCTGCTGACTGCGGAGAGGTCAGACTAGATGGCCTTTGGAGGTCCCTTCCGGCCTGGACCAATCTATGAATCTATGAATCCCAGCTATCCTGGTACCTCTGCAGGGAGGAAAACCCAAGCTGCCAACTACTGCCTTCCATATGAAGTGTCAGCACGTACTATACTGTAATGTACAACCTATCCAAGCTCTAAAGGAATGGAAACTATTGCTTGCTTCTTACTGCAGCCTGCAGTTAACACTCCACATCTGCAGAGCTTGTAGAACAGGGGAACAGAGGAAACATCATTTTAGCTTTTCAAAATGGAAAAAAAAATGTCTTCCAGAGCAATAACTTGCATTGGGAGGAGCAGAGGCAGAAGTGATGGGGAGCAGGAAATTGCACAGTCCATTCAGAAGAGAGAAGTGCTGGTGCTCCTGTCAGCCAGTTTTTGCAGGAAAAAAAAAAAAAAAAAAAAAAAAAGGCTGGACGTGGGATTCAGATTTAAATGCAGACCCCTAGACTTAGGTTTCAACCATGTCAGCCTACAGCATATAAACCAGGATCAGAGTTCAGCTGCTCAAACATAGAAACCTCATGCCATATGACATGCCTTAGAGCATCTGAAATATCTGTGTGTAGGTAGTGGATGTGACAAAGGGCTGGAGCCTTTGGGACAACATTTGGAGGCCCAGTGGGATTTCTCATAATTCCTAATAAGATGCTAGGTGACTAGCACTAGGCAACTGATTTATACCCTGTTTAAGCTCTTATGAGAGAGAGCAGGAGTCATTTGCCCACATTTAGTGCCATCAGTCGTGCTCCGGAGTGAGTGCCTGAGACAGCCACAAGGCAGGGGCAGGTATCACACAAGACTGATTAATGTCACATGCATTCTGGAAAGGCATCTGGAGATCAGGCAGGATGCCTCAGAACTGCCCAAACAGCACTGGACATCTACAAGTGAGCAACTGATTTCACCTTGGAAGTAAATTATGCTTCATTGAAGTATAGAGACATGTTCACCTCACTAAAGTTAAAGTCACATTTGCTGAACTGATCTCCATATGTGTTACCTGTATCCCCATTGTGCAGATTAACAATCTTGTTCACAAGGTGGACGTTGTAGGTTCACCTACACTTCTAGCTGTCTGGAGCTGGAATGTAGTATGACAATTAATATTTTTTATTTAAAAAAGTCTTGGCTTATGTGTCAGATGCCAGAAGGACTGTGGATTCCATTTAAAAATCCCTGGAGCTCCTACAGAAAGTGCCTATAGTCCCAAATGGGGCTGTTTTATCCAGGCACACTCAATCTCCCTGGTTACTTATGAATCCTGGATACCCCCAGATGGATGACTGCTTATAGGAAGGTTGTCACCTGAAGGCTAGATGCTGCAGTGTCCTGCACTGCAATGCTCAAGTGCCCATGGTGGATCTAAAGGTCTATCTGTATTTAGGACCCTAAGCAGCTTTGTAATTTCTTCCCTGATGGATTTAAAGGAATAGACAACAGATAAGACTGAGCTTCATTTTTCCCAAAATGTGTAAACCACAGATGCCTCATATTTAATAAAAGATACCACTTGATGTTGGCTTCCTGTGGTCCTTTTTATTAAGTGTTACTTTTCAATGCACCCTATGAGAGAATAATAATAAGCTCTGCCACACTTGCTGCACAGAACCCATTAAAAACATCATCTGTCCTTGCCCTGTGAAAATGTGCCCCCTGAGAGGTGGTATGAACATTGATTTTCAAAAAAAAAAAAAAAAAAAAAGAAGGAAATTGCCAGACAAAGAAACTTCATAACTTACCTTATCTAAAAAAGAGAAAGAAAAAAAAAGCAAGTCTAAATTTCAGAGGTCACATGCACCATGGTGGTACTTTGGCTAATGCATTGCAAAGTTTGGTGATAACTGAAGTAACCTGACTAATACTTGTCAAACTGAAAATACAAGTGCCTGTTTGAATGCTCTTTGATTTCATAAAATTGGACTCACAGTTGTCCTCCCTCACATTTTGACCAGAAACTCAAAAACTCTTCAGATAGTCACCTCAAGAAAATCTAGTCCAGAGCACTTCAAATGTCATCTTTTAGTGGCTCTGAACTAGCCTAGGAGAACTGTGAAAGTGCGTCTTTGTTCCTATAACTGATCTGGTGAGTAACACTGGGAAAATCCTGCTTCTCCTGGTGCTGCTCTGTCCACAGCTACAGTGAACAGTGTTGTGTTTGGCTGCAAAGCTTGAGAGCTACAGGTTCAGCTTCAGGCTTTGCAAGTGCTGTTAGATTACCCTATTTCCAATAGAAGCAGTGGGACCAGAGTCACAACAGAGTTAACATGACTGCTCAATACAGCAGCAAACAGGTAAAAATGTTGCAGGGTTTTGAACAGTGGTTTTTGGTCCGCTTCATTCCACAGAAATGACTACCATTAAAAATCTTGAAAAGTCCTATTAATAATGCAGGAAAGGAAGAAAATTAAAACCGTTAAGGCTGTGTTATATAAGGTATTAAGGACGGCTTTTACTTTAATGATATCCTTAATCCCTTTCTTTTTCATCGAAAAGTTTTATAAGAAAAGCTCTCGTATGACTATATTTTAGACTGTATTTGAAAAGATTAATTCCTTACTTTCAGGGGTGAAAAAGAGTCGAGACAGAGTAGAGCTCCAGTTGCTGCTGCTAAAACCTGCTTCCTTTGGAGCTAAGCAAGACCAACATGCTGCACAGGAGAGATCAGCAGAGCTGCAGCTCTTCTCTACAGTGAAGCCTGCTGTTGCCAGCCCGCTGCTGGAGGCAGCCCACTCTGCAGGCAGCTCCTTGGTCACCATGCAGATGCTGGTGCTGTCCCTGGATCGGTAGCTCTCGCTGGCACTGCCATGCTCCCTGAGCTGTCTCCATGCACTTGATCCTCATGGCAGCACTGCCTGTGACCGCAGGACGATGCTCTA
Source organism: Numenius arquata (assembly GCF_964106895.1). Classification (NCBI taxonomy): domain Eukaryota; kingdom Metazoa; phylum Chordata; class Aves; order Charadriiformes; family Scolopacidae; genus Numenius; species Numenius arquata. The sequence continues at coordinate 68,008,177 of NC_133576.1, read as the reverse complement.
TGAGTCCAGGTTGGTCTGGTGAAACTGAAGGAAGTTAGAGACTGGCTCTAGGTTGTTGCCTTTTGAAGGATACTATTGGAAGGTGTAATAGCCCTTGGTGCAAAGACCCCAGAACAGGTTCTTAATGAGCTTCTTCCAGGACTGGAGGCAAAAGCACCACTTCACTGAGTTCAGTTTACAAGTCTGTTAATTAACTCAAATGAGGCTAATTAGCACAGCACCACAGCACCATGGCCATGCTTCTTGCAGGGCCTGTAAGAACTTATTTGTCCAGCCGTGCTGCCTCACTGCAGGTCCACATTAAATCTTGAGAATGCCTCACTGTTTGGCAGGGACCAGGGGACATTTTTGCACCTCAGAGGAGCTGAGTCCATGCAGCAGGCAGGTAGCTGCAGTACTCACAGGCCAAGAGCTCATGCTTCTCTTGCAGTGACTACCCCCAGGCCAGTCACACCCACCAAGTTTGATGTAAAAGACCAAGATGGATTTTGCTGCCTTGAAAACTGCTGAGTACAGGCCATTCACAGAAGAGCTTAGACTTCTCAGATCAATCTGTCTGCTTACGTGCACAAAGACAGAGATCAATAAACACAGGTGGCATTGTTCCAGATTGAAAGAGTTAACTGCTTTTCAGATGATTCCAGCACCTCCATTTATAGGTAGTGACTTATGTTTGCCTGAGTTGTCAGATGGTGTGTCATTCCTGTATTAGTCATAATTTTGTTATATGTTTCTGCATAATTTTAATGTATGTCAAATATGATTCATCTGGGATGCTACTTCTACTATCACGCAGCACTTACCCAACTGATATTTCAGGATAATGCAGATCTGGGGAGACCCTTAGATTAGGAAACATATTAAAGCACCAGAGGAAAATAAAAAGGTGGGGAAAAGTCACACCAAGACTTTGAAGATTAGAAAAGAAGAAAAGGGTGTAAATGAACAGGTGCTATGTGTGTATAGGTTAAATCCCATTCCTTTCTTAGGCTTTCTTGAATGTTTAGAAGCTGTGAACAAATAACACACATACTGCTCAAACACCCTTTCCTTCTCCCACTAACTGGCATACCTGGAGGAGGCACAGGTGGACCAGCTACTAGTAGCAACACTGCTACTGAACAAGTACTGAACAAGCCTAAGTCCTCCATGGGATTGATGAGGTGGGAACCTCATGAAGTTCAACAAGCCCAAGTGCAAGGTCCTGCACCTGGATCGGGGCAGTCCCCAGTATTAATACAGGCAGAGGGATGAATGGACTGAGAGCAGCTCAGTGGAAAAGGACTTGGGGATACTGGTGGTTGAAAAACTGGACATGAGCAACTGAAAGAGCATAGGTTTAGACTGGACAGAAAGAAGAATTTTTATGACGAGGGTGGTCAGACACTGGAGCAGGTTACCCAGAGAAGTTGTGGATGCCCCATCACTGGAAGTGTTCAAGGTCAGGTTGGACAGGGCTTTGAGCAATCTGATCTAGTGAAAGATGTCCCTGCCCATGGCAGGGGGGTCGGTCTAGATGATCTTTAAATATCCCTTCCAACCAAATTATTCTGATATTTTATGCAGAGAAGTAGAGCCCTGAGTAAACAACTTCAGTGATTTCAGAGACACCAGGAATGCCCAAAGATTCAAATTCCTTGCTTCACCAGCAGAACAAGCCATTAGCTGTTTAAAGCACCACTGACCATCTCAAAGCATCACTTGACAGTTTTCCTATGCAGCAAATTCTTCAGCTGCTGCTATGTGGTATGGACAGAGCTGCCAGAAGGCAGACTATGGCCAACAGTTTAATATGCGAGTTTTTTGAAAGACAAGTGCAGTCACAGCTCCTGAATGTTTTGCAAATGTCATTAAGCCTTCCTTCACCTGTGCTGCCACAGGGATGAACTTTCTGTGGGAATGGTCAGAGCATGCCTCAGTCAGGGATATTTCACCCCCAGGCAGAAGGACAGCACCATATTTGTGTAAACAAATGGCAGAGAGGCAAAATAAACATCTATCTTGACGGATTAGTAGATAGATACTAAGTTCAAAAGCTTTATCTCTGGTTTCATGGAGAGATTTTAACATCCCTGTGAGTGCACAGAGCAGTGGGATTACAGATGCTCTTCTCTCTTTCTGTCCAAGTGAAGTGAAGGTCGAATTCCTGATACAAAGTCTCCAGCAGGAGACCCTGAAAAAACCCATTCCGGATATTCAATATCCAAATGTATAAGCACTGTGGATTCAAGTTCCCATGTTTACTCAGACAACACAGAGATTCTCTCAAGCTGAAACTTTATCAGCAAGACATGATATGGTACGTGGAGTAAGAATTCAGGCATGAACACCTGAAGTAGCTGGTAACACTGATCTGTTTTAGTGCAAAGATTTGGTGGGCAAATATGTGTGGAAATGTTAACAGTTATAACTAATTTCTTTCTTGGTGGATCAGCACTGCTCATTTGTTCTCTAGAATAAAGCCCAAAGCATCTCTTTAGAAATGGACTGTCTGTGACAGCTCTACTGAAAAACTGTACCATGATTAGAGAGCCATTAATCACAGTGTGACTGTAACAACTTAAAATTAAATCAATCCAAAATAATTGAAGCCTTTCTAAAGATCTGACTCAGGTTCTTGTATTGATTCTGGTCATGTCCAGCTGAGATCAGATGAGGGAATGATGACTTACTCAATTCATGTCCTTATTCTCTAAATCAGCTAAGTACGCATGCTGCCTGTTATTTATACTTGAAAAATCCTGCTTTTAAATAAAGGGACTTAAAAATTGCACCATCAATAATAAATTAAAATCTTCAGCTTCCTCAATATAGATATGGATACAGAGCTATAGTTCACAAAGCGTGGGACTGGAAAGGACTTAGATCACCCATTCCCTGTCCCTCCCCAAGGCATGTTCAGCTATACTTATACCAGTCTTGAGAGATGTTTTAAGACTTATGACTTTTTGTCCTTTCCACAGAAAATATGGGGAAGACCTTATTCCCTTTGTCTTCATAGCTAATTTTTTGAAATGTGATCTCATGTCTGTCTTAAACTATTTCTTTTCTAAACCAAAGGACCCCAAGCCTTCATTCAGCTTTTTCTCAAAGTATTTTCTAAATCATGCTCGCCATGCACTTCTCTCCAGCTGTGCATATTTTATTGAAATTAGGTAATAAACACTGCTCACAGGTCCACTCACGTATCACCAGGATCAAACAGGAAGAATTATTTCATGTCCCTTGCACGTAATAGCCCTGTTTACGCATCCAAGGACACGTCTTCTAAATGAAGCAGCAAACAGATGGAAAGGAGCTCACATTTTGATGCTCTTTCTTGCATCTTTGTTTCCACATTCATCATTGCCACACAATAGTTGCCAAGTTAAACAATTGTTGCTTCTATTTGTTCATTTGAGCATAAAGACACAGTCGTGTGGCCTCATACAGCTATTTAATTATTTTGAATAAACACAATAAAAGTGAAAGTAACTGCAAAAAAGTCGATCAAAGCATACAATTTTCACCCTCTTCATTGCTTAATTAATAGTGCATTGGGGCAGGGTATAGTGGATGTACCAGATAAGCTTCAGGCTTATTTTGATCTCAGACATTTCCTTCCCATCACTCTTTTTTTTACAGAACTAGTATGTAACATAATTTATTTTAAGTCTTGAGTTGCATCACAATGAATACAGGAAAATAGAGTATGAGAGGGATGAGTTTTCTCATAGAGGGTCAGTCATTTATATTTATAAGGGCCTAAGAAACATCTTCCAGCTGCATAGTGTTTTGCCAGCCTTGACCCCTTTCCATCTGCACCTGCACTACCTACACAAAATGCACTCTGTAGAGACAGACCTACTCTGGCAGATGCTGGGCTCACCTGGGGAAAAGCAGCTGCCAAGTGAATCCTCATGGATTCTGCAAAGGTACACCTAAACACTTCTTAAGCAGGCAAATTATTCACACCGTTCAAATAATGGTGACTGGAAGCCCAATCCGTAAATGGTGCTTCTCCTGTGATACACTACAGGTCAGAACAGGTGAACCCCCTGTGGCTTTAAATTCAGAAAAAATTCTTAGTATCACAGAGTAGCCTCTGCTGGCCTTCTGTACTGCCATGAATTTCAAGTTACCATGCTCATTTTTAATTCACATAGGGCGATGATTAAACAGCCAGACATAAAATCATAGAACACAAAAAATCCTCTGAGAGGAAACACCCAAATAGGTTACTGTCTTCCCAAAATGCATTCTGTCTGTTCTCATTACTTCTTAAGTACATTATTATTCTTTATTAAGAAAACATATCTGGGATGACATAAAACTTAGTTCAGCTCAGGAGTGACTAAACTGTGTCACCAGTCCAGAGATTGACTTTTTCTCCTTAAAGTTACCATTGATGGAAGAGTATATTGAACTTGAGCCAAAAACCAAGCCCTTGCTATTTCTGTTGCTGGTGTGTAACCTAGGCATTCTAGGATTTATGAAGCAACAAATGTTTGGGTTGGTTTTTTTGCTGACATACATTTAAGGAATAATTCTTCAGTGCAAGGCAACAAATAAAAAGAGGTTATCTTCTGAAGCAGTCTCATTTTACATTTTTAATATTCTTATTCTACAATGACTAAAGTTACACTTGAAATATAGTCGCAGGAGTTGGTTTCCTACACAGTTTTCTTTGCTTCAGGGTGATCAGAGAAATCATCACCTGGATAAATTGTCATAATTCATGTTTCTAGGCTGTAGGATTTGAATTTTAAATTAGTTGAGCTAACCTGTAAAAGCAATGAGTGCAAATACTGCAATGTCTTTCATACAGTTGGTTCTTTTTATACACTGTTAGTTTTGCTGATGAATGTGTTTAGTATGTTGTTTGCCAGATACTGAACTGAAAACCCTGGGAGAAGGAAGCTCTGTCAAAATGACAATTTTCTTTCTGAAAATGGGATTTTTAAATAGACTACATGGAGACTTCTGTTCCTTTTTGGAAAATTCTTTACCTCTATAAGCACTCTTAATCCAGGAAAGAAACAAAAATACAACAAAAAGCCTGTGTGTTGTGTTTTATTTTCCCAGATTGGATATTATTTTCCTTTTTGTCTTAAATGTTGGAAAAATAAAAGAACACATCTATACATTTTTAAAATATTCAAGAGATTTCTAGGTGTCAAGTGCAAAACAAATAAACTGACTCCGATTTATATATTCAAAAAGTCATTCCTTGTTCAATGTATTTGAAATGGAGTTCCTTTGAAGTAGCTGAAATTGGCTTTCACAAATTGAGGTACTCAACATTTTAGAAAGCTTGGATGAAATACACCTCTACCCATTAAGGAAAAGTAGGTTTATGTGCTTAGGAAAGTTCTAAGGCCTGATCTTGCAAAACTTTCTGTGCATAATTAATGTTAGCCCTTGCTAGCACATGTGTATTATTAGCATCAGAGTTTCATTTGTGTACAGGCTCATTCAAAGCCTTTTTTTGCTTCCCACAACAGAGAACCAGTGCTATTCTGGAATTAACGATGAGCAAAGGGATAGTAAGCATTGACTCATTTGTACTTTGAGTGATCATACTTGTGCACTTGACCTGTACAGCTAAACCAAGCCATGCAATTTTTCAGTTCAAGCATAATTTTCCTGAACACTTTATCTGAAAAATATCTATCAGTTACAGAATGAGTAATCCGAAAGAAGAAAGAACTGCAGAAATATAAATAAAATACAATGTTGTCATGGTTTTGGGTAGGATGGAGTTGACTTTCTGCTGGCAGCTGGTAGAGTGCTTTGTTTTGGATTTGGGATGGCAATAGTGTTGATAGTGCACTGGTGTTTTTGGTGGTTGTCCAGGCAGTCAAGGCCTTTTCTGCTCCTCACACCACCCTGCCAACGAGCAGGCTGGGAATGCACAAAAAGTCAGGAGGAGACACAGCTGGGACAGCTGTTCCCAACTGTTCAAAGGAATATTCCATGCCATATGATGTCATACTCAGTATATAAAGCTGGGGAAGAAGGAGGAAGGTGGGAATGTTCAGAGTTACGGTGCTTTGTCTTCCCAAGTAACCATTATGCGTGATGGAGCCCTGCTTTCCCGGGGCTGGCTGAACACCTGCCTGCCCATGGGAAGCAGGGAATAAATTCCTTGGTTTGCTTTGCATGTGTGCATGGCTTTTGCTTTAAACTATCTTTATCTTAACCATGAATCTTCCTTATTATTCTGATTCTTCTCCCCATCCCACTGGGGAGGGGCTGCATGGTCCTAGTTGCCAGCTGGGGTTAAACCACAGCAATGGTACTTACACAGAAAGATATAGGCAGCACAGTCCTTCATGGGAGCCTTAAGGAGAGTAGTGATGCAGTGAGCTACTGTTTGAATGGAGTCCACTGTTTATTAAGGCTTTAGTCCTGGAAAGTCTTATGCCCATAGCCAACTGCAAGCATAAAACACAAGCTTGGAAGTCAATGTACGTGTCCATGCATTTAGAGATAAGCCCCTGTATGTGCCTCCACAGCACCGTAAGGAGAAAAAGACAGATTTGTCGTGACATCGTCCGTCTGATACTCCAAAGTCAGAGTTTGTCCAGCTTTGTCACCAATTTCCTTGTGACTTCTTTTCCTCAATACCAAAGCTATAAATTCAGAGTAATGGAACTTCTGGAATACATGGGATTGTTGTGATGAAACAAAGACTGTGAAGTAGCTATGTACAGCAGTAAACACTAAAATGCATTTTAAAAGCTGCTGACAGAAATCTAGTAATCACAAAGTGACTGAATTCTAGGCCATCTTACATTTTTCTTTTGATGACATAGTAATCATCAAAAGTGGATTTAATTTTACTATATGATATAATTTAAGAGAGGAGCTTTAATAACATATGTAATCTAAATTTGAAAATTATATCTTGTCTCAAGACAGTTACAGAGAATTTCAAATACATTTCATACTTTTCTTTAAAAGTGCCTTGGTCCTGCAGAACTTTTCAGTATATGCTCTAATTGTTAGATGGCAATAATTGTCTTAACTTCATATTCCAGACAGCAGTACTTGCAGAACTTCAGATGAAATTAACTATACAGAGACTGTGACCATAACTGGAACCAGTGGCTGAAATGGCTTTATACACACATATGTGTTATGTATGTCATGTACGTATGTCAAGGTGGAATTTCAGACAGAAATGCCACAATCTTCCTACATATATGTAACCTCACAGTCATGGCACACTAAGATTTTTTTTTCCTTTGAGGGAGCTTCCATGGAATATCCTCTAAAACCTGGCTTCATTTGCTACTAGGGCAGTGGTTCACTCTAATGGGATTTTCCCACACACATAAACTTCACACACACAGAGTTTTTGTGAGGAAAGAATAGGATATTATAAAAATAATGGCATTTTTTGCCCCTTTCCCTATGTTATTTCACTGTAACTATAGAAGCCCAGTGATGCACGTCTTCCATTTACTCCACTACCAACTAAAAGTTAAGTCACCTATACCCTGTGTTAGACTATGTTGCGTGACTTAATCTTCTACAAGCTTGCAGTGCCAGGACATCCAGCACATCACAATGCAATTGCATTTCCAGGGAGCTGTAATCCCTTGTTGTACAGATTCTGGAATGTACAATGTTTGCAAACTGCTCCCCATGGGTCCACAGGCACCTGAAGAGTTGAACTTTTTTCTTCTTTGTGCTCCTCCAACCTTCTCCTTTGCACCCTAGCGACACATGAGAAGCAGACGCAGGCAAACGGCCCCTGTGGAGTTTTCTTAGGCTTCCTACTAGAAGTCTTCCTCCCACCAGGGATGATGTAGCCTCCACAAGGTAAATTTGAGGAAACTACATAACAGCCTTGGTCACACTAATGTTTGAAGCACTTTTTTCCAACTTTCCTAATATTGCACCTATTTGCTGTGCAGCTCCAATCTTAATAATAAGTCAGTTATAGCAGTGTTCATGTCTTCTGTCTCAGAAAAGGTATGTCTGGTCAAACATTGTAAAAGCCCTGACAGATTTGCAAGAACAATGTTATCATTGTTCTGCTCTGTGGTAGACTTTCTCCTTTGTTCAGAAATGGAAATATGAAGAAAAGGACTCAAAATCTAGGGAGAAACCTGAGCAAAGTTTTAACAAAATTGAGTATCATCAGGGTACCAAAAAAAAAAAAAAAAAAGCATTACAGACTACCTATTCTAGTATAAAATGGCTACAGAGTATGAAAATTTAATCTACAAAGACATTTTGCTTAACATTTTATATACCAAGCCACTTCTTATTTTTCTTGGTAGTGTTTTTTTTAGTGTTTTGTTTGTTGGGTGTTTTTTCTCTTGACTACTAATAGAAAACTTTTCTGTAGTCATTACTTGAGTTCCCACTATACTGTTGACCCATGCAGGTTGTTAGCCATTTTTGAATTTGTAACACTAAACATTTTACAAAGTTCATTAATCTTCACTGCCAAGTAATTAATGTCAAAGAGACAGCATATTTTTATAGGCATGTAATTAATGTAATTATAAATGGGAGAAGTAAGGAAACGAAAAGGCAGCAAGCACAGTAAATTAGTTCTGCAGAGGCCCGGGGGACTAAACAGTAACCTTTTATTGCTGGTTCAGGAATATGTGAAGCTTCCTTCTTCAAGAGAACATGAACACAAAAATTAATGAAAGGGTAGGAGTGCTTGACAGACTCCAGAGAAGTTGATGGACTCCAAAGCAGTTTGCTAAGTAGAGCACCAAAATAAAAGCTTCTTTAGCTTTGAAGGAATGAAGAAAACAGAAGACAATACAATCCTCTGCTAGGTGTCAAATACAGCTTCTGTCAACAGCAAATTTGCATTTTAAAACTAACAAACCTATTCGGACTCTTCCCTTGAGTCGGAGTATCGGACTCTTCCCTTGCTATTTTCCTGGTGCTGGCCCATTGAAATATAGGGGGCGGCGCCAGCACAAACAGCAAAGGGTCCTCGGGAGGAATTGCCATAAGCATGGAGATAAAAGCAGCCCTCATATGCCTTCCCTTTAGCCATTGGTCTATGGAGGAATTCTCTGAGTAACAGAAGGCAACGGTGTAAAATGTACAAAAAATAAACAAATGCTTGTAAAGGATTAATGTCCTGTTGCTGCAGCTCAATGATATTTTAAAACTGGTCTAATTTAACTTTGGATGGAGATGGGATTTAACTAGAAAATTTTTCTAAACACAAATTCTGCAGACTTTTAAAGTTTTTAACGATCTTGTGAGGAAAGCTCTATTGGCTTTTAAACTGGAGTGCTCAGATGAAGAAAGGGATGCTGATTATAAATAGAAACACTGTTGCCTGCAGAGTCCTGAATGCCTTTCCTCAGCACCTAAAAATAATTGTCTGGGAAGATGTAGTCCCTGGACCTACTGTGTCGTACTCTTATCTAGTCATCAATCATCACACAAGAAGAAATCAGAAGGATACTGCAGAGGAAGAATGTCCATGTGTGCTTTGAGACCCACATGGTATTAAATGATTAAGATGCATCTTCCAGGAGAAAATGGTATGTTTACAGTGAGTTGGTTGATCTTCTTGAATTTGGACATGCTTACATTGTGACTTTGCCTGTTTTCATCTTTCCCAAACTTTATACCCCAGGCTCTTTCTTTTCAACAGGAAATTTATGAGAATATCTCTAAATAGTTTGTGCAAGGAAAGAGTTCCTGCTTCTTCAGTGACACCTATCATGTAAGGCAGTGAAAAAAACCCTGAATAGATGCAGTGGAAGCATTAGTATTTGGCACGTTTAAAGGAAGATATAAACCACAGTAGTAGATCTGAAATAATGAACAATGCTACTGCGATGTAGAAATGAATTAGAAAGCACAGCAGGAATTTTTCATGGCTAAAGTTTATGATTTTCTGCTCAGAACACTAATCGCCACTGACTTTAAGTTCAATTTTAAAAAATTTTCATCAAATCCATTTGACAGAGGTAGAATTTCTTATAAGAAAATTCCACTCTGCAGTATTGCCCAGACAAAGAGCTCAGAAGTAACAAAAGTGGTTTAAAATTGTATGTCCTTTAAAAAATAACTTGTTATTTTAAGGTTAGCTTAATTTCTCCACAAAAAAAAAAAAAAAAAGAAAAAAAAAAAAAAAGAAAGAAGCTTTGTAGAAAAGCATTGCATTTACATTGAAATTACACTCCCTAAAACTTTTGCATGTCATTCAGGTCATAATTTGAGATTAGTTTTAAAGGCTGATCATTTCATTCATAGATTCATAGATTCATAGATTGGTCCAGGCCGGAAGGGACCTCCAAAGGTCATCTAGTCCGACCTCCCCGCAGTCAGCAGGGACACCCCCAACTAGACCAGGTTGCCCAGGGCCTCGTCGAGCTTCACCTTGAATATCTCAAGGGAAGGGGCCTCAACCACCTCCCTGGGCAACCTGTTCCAGTGTTCCACCACCCTCATGGTAAAGAATTTTTTCCTAATATCCAATCTAAATCTCCCCTTCTCCAGCTTAAAACCATTGCCCCTCGTCCTGTCGCTGCAGGCCTTTGCAAACAGACTCTCCCCAGCCTTCCTGTAGGCCCCCCTCAGGTACTGGAAGGCCGCTATGAGGTCTCCCCGGAGCCTCCTTTTCTCCAAGCTAAACAACCCCAGCTCCCTCAGTCTGTCCTCATAGGAGAGGTGCTCCAGCCCCCTGATAATTTTGGTGGCCCTCCTCAATTGAGCCTTGGAATTTCACCAGAGATGTCTGAAGGTTTCCCACTGTGAGGCTAAGACGAATGTCCTAGCTGTAGAGAAAGAAAAATATGTTCAGATACGTACCTGCATCAAAAACTCTATACAACTCCATCCTAATGCACATGGACAAGAAATATCAATGCACCATGGTAGTGCTGCCACATTCCACTGTGAGGACACAGAGCATAGAAACAAAGACAGCTGGAGTCATCTGATCCAGACCCCTAATAATAATTATTAATTATATTTTAATTGTCATTATTTTTATAGCTTGTTACATTGATTGATAACTTTACCATTTTATGAATTATTATTAGTAAAATCAATTAAATACAGACTTTAAATGCAAATTTATAAAGTATCAGAAAAAAAACCCTAAATGAATCAGCAAAGAATATAATACCAAAAAAAGCAATAGGAAACACAGGGAGTGACTCTGAGATGTGTAGTTCACCAGAATAACTTTACCTGTACAAATAGTGCCATTGGTCCAAGCTGTTTTTTGTGGAACAGGCTCGATGATCTTACTAATGCAGATTAATTATCTGATATTAGTCAACTTTCTCTGGGATAAACTGGTTATAAAGAGACTGATTGCATGCTTTCTAAAGATAGTAGAAACAATTGCAAATAATTTCAGGTGTTTTCCTGCCTTGGACTCTCCGTGCCCATTTCTTTTTTCCTATAAATATATTTTCCAACTTTGGAAGTTTTGGGTTTTTTCTTCACTGTTGCGTGTGAAATGTAAAACTGGCAATGGAAATTGACTTCAGGCCCATTCTTGCAAATACAACAATGACAACTGAGTACTAACAAATGTATAAACAAGTTAAAAAAATGAATTTTATTTCTGTAGTCTCAGACAAAAGAAGATATAATTCAGCTTTGCCTGTGAAACGGACTTCAGAATTCAGACTTTTGAGAATTCAAAGTGGACAAACATTCTGCTCTTTTCAAACAAGTTTTTTCTTTCTTTGTTTTTATCAGCTTACAGAAGAGCTGCAGCTGTACAGCTATATCTGCAATTTTATATTTTTTTTCCAAACATACAGATAGCAGGAAGTCTTAATATGCATCCTGCAGATAAGTGCTCTTTGCTGTCCTTTTTTGCTCCTCCTTTTACTGCTCTGCAAGAGTTGCATATTGATCTTTACCTTCACCTTCTTATTTTGTATGCCTCATGTTATCAACCCTTTGTATGTTTCGGTTGAATACGTGCAGTCATTTCTATGGTATCTTCTGGGGGAAAAATATATTTCATGCAAATACACCTTTATTATGTCTCAGTCACAAAACACGTAAGAATGAGCACTTCAGTTCTCAGTGCTCATTCTTGTTTGGGCTTTTGATAATTGTCTTCCAACCTTCCCTCACAATTTGCAGAGATTTAGAATTAAGAAGGTGATTTTTATCCCAGCTGTGTGGAAATGGTGTCAAGGTCAAGTCTAGAATTGTGACTAAATGTTGTTTCAGGTGCTAAGGGAGAGAGAGTAAAAAATATCTTCAGTAGGGCTGGGCAAATAATTTATTTTTCTATTTAACAGTTACACTGAAGGGAAAAAAAATGGATCATTTAAAACTTTTCAATTTTCATAGAATCATAGAATGATTCGGGTTGGAATGGACCTTAAAGATCGAGTTCCAACTCGATGGGCATGGGACCTGCCATGGGCAGGGACACCTCCCACTAGACCAGGTTGCTCAACACCCCATCTAGCCTGGCCTTGAACACTTCCAGGGATGGGGCATCCACGACTTCTCTAGGCAGAGAGAGTCAATTTTCAATGGACCGAAAATAAAGTATTTCATTGATAACTAATTTAGCTGTACATCACCTCAGTGAGAAAATCCTTCCAGGCAGCACAGCTTCCTGACATGATGCCAAGGCCTGAATTAATATTAATGCCTAGAAAGGTTACTACCTGCTGTACTGAATTATGCCATTTCCTGAGGCACATGAATATTTGTTGGAGAGAATTCCTTCAGATGAAGCAGGTAGCCCTAACGGCACTTAATGCAGGATAACCAGAAATCACAGCAGCAGCTGTTGTCAGATTACACACAACTCAGGAATAGTCAAGGACCTTAGAAGCAGCAAAGCCAAGAGCAGCAGGAGTGGTAACTGAGGTCCCCAGATGGAGAAAATAGCTGTTGCTTGGGATGACACAGAGGAAACCAACTAACAAGAACTAGCTGAGGAATTTTGAAAGCTGAAATGCACAAACTATTACTCACTCTGCCTCAGAATTTCACTGAATTTCACTGAATTTCACTGAATTATTTTTAGAGTTGGAAGGGGCCATAAAGATCATCTAGTCCAACTCCCCTGCTGAAGCAGGATTGCTTAGAGAATGCTACTCAGGACTGCATCCAGGCGGGTCTTGAAAATCTCCAAAGAAGGGGACTCCACAACCTCCCTGGGCAGCCTGTTCCAGGGCTCTGTCACCCTCACCGTGAAGAAATTCTTTCTCATATTCGAGTGGAACCTCCTATGTTCCAACTTGTGCCCGTTGCCCCTCGTCCTGTCACTGGGAACCACTGAAAAGAGTCTGGCTCCCTCCTCCTTCAACCCACCCTTGAGATACTTATAGGCATTAATAAGCTCTCCCCTCAGCCTTCTCTTCTCCAGACTAAAGAGTCCCAGCTCTCTTAGCCTTTCTTCATAAGGGAGATGCTCCAATCCCTTAATCATCTTTGTTGCCCTTCGCTGGACTCCTTCCAGTAGTTCCCTATCCCTCTTGAATTGGGGAGCCCAGAACTGGATGCAATACTCCAGTTGTGGCCTCACCAGTGCAGAGTAGAGGGGGAGAATGACTTCCCTCGACCTACTAGCCACACTCTTCCCTATGCAGCCCAGGATTCCGTTGGCCTTCCTGGCCACAAGAGCACATTGCTTGCTCATTGTCATTTTGCTGTCTATCAGGACTCCCAGATCTTTCTCTTCGGAGCTTGGATCCAGCAGGTCCACGCCTAACCTGTATTGGTGCCTGACATTCTTCTTGCCCAGGTGTAGCACCTTACACTTTTCCCTGTTGAACCTCATGAGGTTCTTCCTTGCCCAGCTCTCCAGCCTGTCCAGGTCTCTCTGGATGGCAGCACGGCCCTCCGGGGTGTCAGCCACCCCACCCAACTTGGTATCATCAGCAAACTTGCTGAGGATACACTCTGTCCCCTCGTCCAGGTCACTGATGAATATGTTGAACAGGACTGGACCAAGTATTGACCCCTGGGGGACACCACTGGTTACAGGCCTCCAGCTTGAACCTGTTCCATTAACCATTACCCTTTGGGTCCTGTCACATAGCCAGTTCTCAATCCACCTCACTGTCCCCTCATCCAGCCCACACTTCCTTAGTTTTCCAATGAGGATGTTATGGGAGACAGTGTCAAAAGCCTTGCTGAAGTCAAGGTAGATGACATCTGCCGCCCTCCCCTCATCCAGCCAACCAGTTATGGCATCGTAGAAAGCTATCAGATTGGTCAAGCATGATTTACCCTTGGTAAACCCATGTTGCCCAGTTCCAATAACCCCCTGCTCTTCAACTTGTTTGGAGATGACATCTAGAATGAGTCTCTCCATTACCTTCCCAGGGACGGAGGTGAGACTAACTGGTCTGTAGTTCCCAGGGTTCTCCTTCTTGTCCTTTTTGAAGACCAGTGTGATGTTGGCCTTCCTCCAGTCTTCTGGCACCTCTCCTGTTCTCCGTGACTTTTCAAATATGATAGAGAGTGGCCCAGTGATAACTTCTGCTAGCTCTCTCAGCACTCGCGGGTGGACTTATCTGGGCCCATGGACTTATGAATGTCCAGTTTGGCCAAGTGGTCCCGAGCCTGGTCCTCCTCTACTGAAGAAAAAACTTCCTCTCTCCATACCCTCCCCCTGGCCTCCAAGGCCAGAGGTTCATGAGGGGCAGCCTTAGCAGTGAAGACTGAAGAAAAGAAGGCATGCAGCAACTCTGCCTTCTCCGTGTCTTCCACCACTAGGGTGCCCATCTCATTCCTCAGTGGGCCCACATTATCCCTAATCTTCCTTTTTCTGTTTACATACTGGAAAAAACCCTTTTTGTTGTTCTTAACTGTAGTGGCCAAGATGAGTTCAGCTTGAGCCTTGGCCCTTCTAATTTTCCCCCTGCATATCTTCAGTGCTTCCTGGTATTTCTCCTTGCCTACCAGACCCTTTTTCCAAAGATCATAAACCTTCTTTTTGTTCCTGAGCTCCAGCCAAAGCTCTCTATTTAGCCAGGCTGGTCTTCTTCCCTTCCTGCTTGATTTTTGGGACTTGGGTATGGCTCTTTCCTGCGCTTTTAAGAGTGCCTCCTTGAAGTGCGACCAGCCTTCCTGGGCACCTTTGCCCTTCAGGATTGTCTCCCAAGGGACGCTTTCAACCATGCTCCTGAAGAGGCCAAAGTCTGCCCTTCGGAAATCCAACGTGGCAGTTTTGCTGGCCCCTCACCTTGCTTCAGCAAGAATTGAAAATTTTATCATTTCATGATCACTCTGTCCAAGACGACCTCCAACGTTTACATCCCCCACAAGACCTTCTGAATTAACTATCAGCAGGTCCAGTATGGCACTTTCCCTAGTCGGTTCCCTCACCAGCTGTGTTAGGAAGTTGTCTTCCATGCACTCCAAGAATCTCCAGGACTGTTGCCTCTCTGCTGTGTTGTATTTCCAGCAGATATCTGGGAAGTTGAAGTCCCCCCTGGGTACAAGGGGGAGTGATCGTGAGGTCTCTGCCAGCTGCTTATAGAATATTTCATCAGTCTTTATATCCTGGTTTGGGGGTCTATAACAAACTCACACCACAAGGTCTGCCGTATTGGTCTTCCCCTTGATTCTTATCCATAGGCACTCAACACTGTCTTCACGTGTATTGCCAAGTTCTAGGCATACAATACTAGTCTTAACATAAAGGGCCACCCCACCACCTCTCTTTCCTTTCCTGTCCTTTCTGAAGAGTTGATAGCCGTCAATCACAGCATTCCAGTTATGCGAGTCCTCCCACCACGTTTCTGTGACGGCAACTAGATCATACTTTTCTTGCTGTACGATGGCCTCCAGCTCCTCCTGTTTGTTGCCCATGCTGCGTGCATTCATGTAGATGCACTTCAGATGGGCTAATCATCCCACTATTTTTCTGGGAGGGCAGGCACTAATTCCCACCTGTCCATGTGCAGACATTTCTGCAGTTACCATCTTATCACTACTCCTTATGTCTTCACAGCTGCATGTATCTTTCTCTCCCACATCGACTGCTGCAACAGGCTGCAAGGCCTTACCGGCACCTTTACCCACTAGCACACTACTCCTGGGCACCACTTTAGTAACACTGGTTCCAACCCCATCCCTCTTCAAATCTAGTTTAAAGCTCTCTCAATGAGCCCTGCTAATTCTTGTCCCAGTATCCTTTTTCCCCTTTGGGTTAGGCTTCCCCCACCTGCTGCCAGCATGCCTGGTGACCTGTAGATCAGCCCATGATCAAAGAATCCAAAGTTCTGCCATTTACACCAGTCTTTTAGCCACGAATTGATCTGTTGAATCTTGCTTTTTATCCCTTCATCTATCCCTGTGACTGGTGGGATAGAAGAGAACACCACTTGCTCTGAAGTTCTTCTTCATTGCCTTTTGGCTTCTGGTAGCTACCTCATCGTTGCCTACTTGAAATATCAGTAGTGGGTAATAATCTGAGGGCTGAACCAGGGAGTGAATTTTCCTCTGTATATCCTTAATCCTGGCCCCAGGGAGGCAGGTGACTTCCCTGTGAGACGGGTCTGGTCTACAGATTGGGCCCTCTGTTCCACTCGGAAGGGAATCACCTATTACAATCACCTTTCTTTTTTTCTTGGTTGGTGAGGTCCTGAGGCAAGGGGGTGGGTGACTATTCCTGGGTGCCTCACTGGGTAGATCGTCCTCTCCATTCTCATTTACCTTGTCCCCAAAATCCAGAACTCTGAACCTATTATGCAGATGTAACTGGGAAGGTGAGGGAGGCTGCTGGGGGTTCCGCCTGCCTCTCCGAGGAAGGACCAGCTTCCATTTCCCCCTTTCTATTAAGTCCCCTCTCTCTGCCTGGTGACAGGGCGGGAGGGGATCATCTACTTTTATTAGAGCCTCTTCTTGCTGCCTTTGCCTCAGGGTACGGCTCCACCAGTCTATTTCACTTTCGCATTCTCTAATGCTCCTTAACCTTTCCACCTCTTCTCTCAGTTCCAGCACCTGCCTGAGCAGGTCGTTTATCTGCTCACATCGCACACAGTGGGTGTCTCTGGGTCCCTGTGGTACCACAGCCAGGCTCAGGCATTCGGTGCAGCCAGGGCCCTGCACAGATGCATCTTTGCGTGGGAGCTCGGTCTGAGTTCCCACATTCTTCTTCACAGGGGCTTTGGGGCGATTTGTTGCCATTTCCTCTCTTGAGCCTAAACGGACCATTCACCCTCAGCCTCGCGTTCCCCTGTGAGGTTCCTGCCTCTTTTCTTACTCTCCGCTCTCCTTTGGCTTCACCGTCTCCGAGAAGCCCCCTCTCCGCCCTAGTCTAGCTCTACGCGTGCTCTGATTGCTGCCTCCCACAAGCTCTGTGCACGTGCACCTGCGCGCTAATATACTCACCCTTGCGTTCGCGCGCGCTCGCCTCGCGCTCTATCTGTTTTCAAAAGTTATGATAGAGCCATTTTACAGGAAATTGAATGTGAGCAGCATGTACTGTGGTGGGGTAAAGACTAAGTTTTTAACAGCATAGAGCAAAGGCCCCTGACCTTCATGAGCTGGTGGGAGGAATTGCAGGGGAATAAATGCACTGCAGGCAACAGCATCATCTACTGTACACAGTCCTGGTGGTGTCATAAGCAGTATGTGTCTTCACATGCATGGAGACAGGAACGTCGGCATTGTTGTTTCTCCCCTCTGATTCAAACTTTCAGGGGACTGCTTGGGCAGACCTGCTTTCAGAAAAGGCAGACTCCACAAAGTATCCTGGCGTGCTGCAGTAGGCAAGCAGGATATGTCAGTGCAGTTATCGTGGTGCTCTCAGTCCACACTCAATTGATGTGAGTGCATAAAGAAGATCAAAGCCTCAACTCCATCTCATCCTGCCTCAGTCTTTCAGCTCTTTACCGTCACTTCACAGAGGTAGCTTCAGGAGTTAATTTTAGAGTAGCAATTGTCTGTTTTGAAAAGGATGTTGAACCTGCCCTTTGCCATGCTGCTGGCAGGATTAGTGACAAAAAAGATCAGGAAAAATCAGGGATGCACTCTGAGACCTTTCAGAGGGCACTGCGGAGCTGAGAATGTCGTGGTTGCTAGGGGGATGACGTTCAAAAAGCCTTTGTTCCAGGTAGAACAATGGGTCCTTTAAGCCCACAACACTAATTAAGTCTATTCTTTCCAACTTCCATGAAATAAGTGTTTATCCAGAGGCAAATTCATTTCTTCTTATCTGTCAGCGTGTGTAGCTGTCAATGTGTTTCAGCAGAATTTGGAAATGTCCAACAGCTTCTAGGTGTTCTGCCTAGTGAGCCCTGGCCTGGTGGACATGCGGTAGGAGGAGGAAGCTTACACTGCTTGTGCTGAATAGACTTTTATATTTTATAGACAGTACATTTCAATAAATAGATTTTGAGGTATAATAAAATCAAAGGCATGGAAGTCACTTTGTACCCCAAGTACCCACTGATCCTTTATTTCTGACTCCAGGAGGTCCAGAGCATTATGGACTAAATTAGTCAGGAGGCTATGGGGACGGTTTATTTAAATTAACAAATTAATGGGTTTCCTATCCATATTAATCTTTCTATTCACACTGAAAGGGAGACTTCTAATAATTACTGTATTTTTCTGTGCACATACAGTACTGCAATCACATGATAATAGCATAGTTTGATTATCTGAAAATACAAATTTTTTTTGAAAAATGAATCATTATTACTAGGGAAAAAGTAAAGAAAAGAACACATGCAACTGTTAATTAAAAAGTATCAGCTCATCAGAAAAGATACAGCTACTGTTGACTTCAATATCTGAACAAATTTTCCCAGCGACTGCTGCAGGTTTTGGTAGAAAAAAGACTTGGAATTAGAACTGCCAAAATGGGCATAATGCTCTTCCATATAAGGACTTGGTTGTTCCTCTACTGCCATGGTTTTGTTTTGGAATGGTGAGAAGATAAAGCTTTTGGATCATTGCATTTGGCTGCTTCATAAAGCCACCTGGCTTTCCCAAAGCAGCTGGGCAGTTCCGCTTGTTGAGTCACAGGCAGACAGGAAGGCAAAAATTTTTTCTGAAGGGAGAACAAGACTTACAAGGTAGGATTCATCTGACTACATTAAAGCATCTATATGGGATTTAGTGACCCCTACCTTCTCCTACATTCAAAGGAAAAAAAAAAAAAGGAATTCGTCCTGAATAATTATCTAAAATAATGCTATCTATTAATAATGCTGCTATTCTAGATAACAAAGTGCCCATTCCTCTTCATCAGCTACAAGGGGAATGAACATTAGAGTGAATAGTTCAGAAGACAACAGTCTGTAGTGTCAAAGCACAAGAATTTCTACGATCCTTGATGTTTCCACCTGCCCATGATGAATCTAATTTTCTCTAGCTTATAGGGAACAATGCTTATCCCTGTGTTATAAAGCACAGACTAGTATTTTATATGACACGGCTGATCTCTGCAGAGATATCTGCTATTGGCAGAACCAGAGATCAGACAAAACCTTTGAGAGATGCATTGTTCTACAAGAGAAATACGCTGGAGACTTTTAAAAAGAGAAGAAGTGAAAACTGAGGACTTCAGATCTTTTTGCTGAAGAAAATTCTTGATCTCAAATTTAAATGAAAGGCAATTTTTAGTTCTGTACATCAACTTTAGTGTTACTTTCAGCAGCCTGAAGCTTGATGCAAGCAGAGAAAATTATTTCATTATTCAGGAGTGACTATTGTAATGGGAAGACAAATTGCTGAAACTCCCATCCTATCCAGTGATCTTCCCCAGTGCCAGTCTAGCCCCCAGAAGATCAACAGCTCTTCTCTGTTTATACAGAACAGAGAAACACTATTTAGTAGTAAATGCCAGCTTTTACATAGGTCAACAGAAAGTGAAGACCTCTTTATGACTGTGTATCAAATAAATAGTTTGCAATCATGATTTTGAACTAAGGTAGCTGTCATTATCTCCTGGATAAAATCATGTCACTCAGAGCCCCAGACAATTTTTTTTCAGTAGGAATTCCTATGAAATTCAAACAATTCTACTTGGAAACTCATGGAGGAGATCAAACTTTAGATATATCATGAAAATCCATAGGATACATCAAAATCTAAAACAATCCATCTTTTCCATCTAAGAAGAAAGGAGAATCATACAAAGCACATAAAAATGTACCATGGGAGGAGCTGTGTGGAGTCCATCTAGCCCAGTATCAAGCATACAGTGAAGAGTATAAGGAAAGTACGATTTATTTATTTTTTAATTTATAAGAACAGAACAGACACTTTCTCAGAATAGTCTCACCAGTTATTTGTGGCTCAGGACCATCCTGAAGCAGAGCTAATCACAATGGACACTTCTACCCAGAGTTTCTCAGGCTGATCTTTGAATCCACCTAAATTTTAGAATCTACTGCTCTGAGGCAGGAAGTTCCTCAGCACTTTGTAAATGGGTATCATGGAATATGAAAAAAGGTACCTTTTTTGTCTGTTTTGATCTCAACTGTTCTCCCTTAATGTACCCCTGAAAGCTGAGTTAAGAAGATACTATATAGAAGGAAGAACCGTTATTCTAGCATGAATCAACTTTCTGCTAATAGCAACTTTTCCCCCAGATTTACTTTTCTTTCTTTCCCTTTCAGATATTTTCAAGCCACCAAATCCATAGAAGCAATTTCCGAGAGAGCTTTTCAGTATCCTTCAATCTAAACAGAAGTTTAAGTGTCTCAGACAGTTGCCTTTGTAATCACAAGGCCAATTATTTCTTCTGATGTTTGCAGTTTAGGGAACTGCACACACATCCCAGTTTTGTGCAGCCTTGGGAACCTGACACAATAACTGCATTTTATGTCTTTTGCTCTTTAGGCTTAATTACCTTTCAGCTGCTGACATCATTCTTTTCATTCAGTTCCACAAATTTATGAAAGTTTTTCTCTTTCATTAGAAGTGTCAAAACCAGCTTTGTTCAGTGCTCCACAATCTTAACTTTATAAACCAGAGTTTCAAATATTCTTTCAGAATCCATTTCTACCTACACAAAAATGTGTGCAGAAATAAATGATATTTGTAAGATTCAGCACACTTAATTGTACACACATGCACATACACACAAGGAATTCAAACCCCTAAGACATTTTTACCTCCTATGTGTGCTGCACGTTCACCCCCTTGATGGCATTTAGAAAGTTCAAAGGCCTCATGTGAAACCCTCATTTCATTTAAATCAGTGACTAAAATCTTCCTAATCAACAGAATCAGAACCAGAATTATGCCTCCTATTTTTATTATGTTCATTACAATTATTTGATTGAATGTGATGAAAAATTACACTTAAGTTCTACCAATATTGAGCCAGAAACCTTGATATTAGGCTTTTTTTCCTTCCTCAACATGGCTTAGACCAAGAAAAGAAAAAGTTTTAAATGGCAAAAATTCTCCCAGATCCTCCTTATAATATCTAAACTTCTACCTTTTTCATACTCCTTGCTTACCTGGTGACATCTTCAATGATCTTTTATCTCAGGTACACATCATGCTGACTGTCACACGCTCATTCACTTGGAAAGAAGAAAAATTCAACACAACTTTGGCCAGAATGAGTCTGATTTCAAACGCTGTGGCTTCATTATCTGCCACAAACCATTCACAGAAAAGCACACAGTAGGGAGAGGGGAGGAAATGACAGAAAAAATGTCAGGTAATAAATAAATTCATGACTCATAAATTACTTGCTGAAAGGAACATAAAGAGCAAAATTGTGGTTTTGCCATTGACTTAATGGGAACACAACCAAAAGACCATTAATTTTTTTGCTCTGATTTACAGGATTGAATCTACTTATGAAAAGCTTCTAACTAGAAATGGAACTTGTATGGTTTTTTTAGCAAAGTCAAAATGAGTTTTCTTTTAAGCCATTGCTGTACTTGACAGTAGATTAACACAGCCCTATCATTGCAAAGTTGAGGCTTCTGCTATAATATGACTGTAAATAACTGATGTCACTTGTCTAAATTGATCAGATTAATGTGCTGGTGCTTTGAGATATGAAAGGTCTCTGCACACTAATCACTGGAACTGTCGGTTGGAGATAGTGTGAATAATTTCCTATGACCTAGGTATCCAGCAGCCTTGTTCGTGTATCTCTGTATAAGAGATGTAGAAGATCATTCAGACCTCAGTCATAGAATTGTGTTCCTGTCCTCCTCCTGAAATTTTGCTACTACAGTCGGGCTCCCTGGCATATGATTCTTTCATAAACAAAAGTACTCAGAGTAAATGTATACAGACCTAATAAATAGGAACATGAGGCATGATCAACTAAGAGCTCCTGATCCTACTGTGAGCAGAAGGAGTAATTTGGGATTATCATTCAACTAGCAGGATTAAGGTACATAATTGCAATGCCCATTTCCTAGTGTTTCTTCTCCTTTCCCCCACCCCTAGAAGTATTAAGCCTTGAAAAATGAGCTGTCATCTATTAAATGCAAAATGGGGGAAAAGGGAGACTATTTCCATCTGATTCGTGCTATGATGACAGGTATGAGAGAATTGTCATTTGTGTTATCAAGATTAAATGGTTTCTGAAGCTCTGTCAGCCATTTATGGTTTCTGTATAATGGGCAAAGCCATTTTTGCCCACAGATTCATGCTATGCTTGAATTAGTTCCACAGAGCTTCACATTCCACCATCTGCAAAGGCGAAGGATCTAAGGCGCTAGTTGGTTTGTCTGTCATACAACTTTCAGCATAAAGAGCAGGGAGAAAGGGTGGTGGGTAATTGCAGGCATTTCGGATAAGAATGATCTCGTTTAACTCTGTGGGCAACTATATTACAGGCAGCTACAACTGAGCTATTCATCTAAATCTCTGACATATCCAGTGGAGAAAAACATTCTTATGCATGATCCAGACAACGTACTTCAGACACTGTCTTCAGATGAGATTAATGTCATCCCTAAAATGTCTTTTTCTCTCTATTAGTTACAGTGGGAGTCTAGACAAGTAGCCCAGATGTAGGGATCTATGCTATACATCCTAACAGTCAGGTGATTTGACTTTCACATTTTCTTCCTCAACCAATGACAGGAGACACACAAAATGGTAGAAAGAAACAACCTGAATCCAAACTGTTTTCCTACTAAAGATCTGGAAAGGCTGCAGCCTAGGAAATCTTGCTTTAAAAAGAAGTCTAGAAAGTGAAGCTGCTGAAAGAAAATCACAGGACTGACAGGAAAATTCAGGTTGGAAGGGATCTTGGGATGTCAGCGAGTTTAAAATCCTGCCCAAAGCAGAGTCATCTATAAGATCAGACCAGGTTGCTCAGTGCTTTGCACAACAGGGTCTTGAAAAATTCTGAGGACTGGTCAGCCTCTCTGGGCAACCTGCTCCACTGCCACTGACTGTAGTCTCGAAAAAACATTTCTCCTCTCCTGTTTCAGCTTGTGCCCGTTGTTACCCTCCTGCCATGCACCACTGCAAGGAGCCTGGCTACATCTCCTTGATGATCCCTCATAGGTCTTTCCTATTTTGGAGGGCCAAAACCGGACACAGTATCTAGATGTCATCTTTGGATTTGTCCTTGAATTTTGTGAGGTTTCTGTTGGTGCATTCCTCCAACCAGTCTGGGTGCCTTAGGATGGCAACCCTACCCTTGAGCATATCAACTGTTTCCCAAACTTGGTGTTATCTGCAAACTTTACTAGAATGCATTTTTCCACCTCTGCCAAGTCATGGATTGACTGTCAAAGACATTAAACAGGACAGGTTCCGGGACAGATCTCTGCAGTACTCATCACAGGCATCCATGCAGGGCACGATGCATTAACCACTGGTAATCCAAACAGCTTTTTATTTATGTAGGTGCCCACCCATTCAGACCGTTAAGTCCTAACCTGGATAGAGATGACAATTACTCCATCATATTATTAGCTACAGGGGCATCATCTGACTGACTGTCAGGAAATGGCCTCATTCTAGAGTCCTGTTTGGATGTTAACTCTATCATCAGAACATTTCCTCAGTCCTCCCCTCCATGAGACATGTGAAGGTTGTGTGGGACCAGTCTCTGGGTGAGTGAGCCAGGGACCATGCAATTGACTGGTCTGCATGGAAGAGGAGATTTAGCTAATGTCTTCCATGTACCTACACAGACTTGCTTTCAAAGCTGCTCTGCATACCAAAATGGGTTGCCAAGGGCTCCCCTCCAGGTTTGCAGAGAGTTTCAGCACTCCCAGGATCAACACTGAATGTGGTCTTTGAGAAGGTCTGGAAAAGTCCTTCGCAGGCTTTATGCCTCTATAAATTACCCTGGAAGGTGGAATACAAAGAGTCAATGCACATGTGGTATATCTATGTATGCAATCTGCCAGTAAATGTTTCTGCTTTCTACATTTGGGTTCAATGAAGACAAGAGGCTTTCTGGTTCCTCATCTCCTTCAAGAAAGCAGAGGGGACATTGTCAGATTGAGGAAGTAGAGGAGGTCATACCTTGACCAAAACTGATGATTGTCTGTCTGAATCCTCACTTGTCCTTGTCAAGGAAGGATGGTAAAATTTAGCTTTGGCCTGACTGGAGAAGTATGAAGCAGGAGGTTGAGCACAAAAAATTTACAGTTATTTCACATGATATCCCCCAAGATTCTGGTAGTTTGCAGGGAGGTATCAGTTTCTTCTTCAGGTTTAAAATATTGGAGCAAAAGCTACTAACATGACAACTAAGATTCCCACAGAGGACTATGGCTTTGCTCTGCTGTACATCATGAATCCCTTGCTCTGGTTGATCTGTGAATCAGCAAAGCAAGTAAAGCATCAATTGTGCTGTGGAAGTAATCACCTCCTCCAAGTACATGGCCAATTTCTCCAGGGCTGATCCAAAGCCCATGGAATCACAGACAGAAGATTTAAACTAGTTTTATGAGAGACATTTTCAAGCTAGCTGTGGCAGCTTCCTTCAGAAAATTCTGCATCGTCCTTGTACAGCAGAGAAAAATACAGAAAATAAAAAGAGCAATGCACAATAAACAGAATGGAAAAGAACATATCAAAAAACACAATTTAGCAAAGCTGATGATTAAATAAGTACTAAAAGTAAATATTTTTCCTATTTTCCACTGATGTGAAAAATCACCACCACTTGAGATGCTCCTAATTATAAACAACTCTTGGAAACCATCCCAGGCTTCCCAAGACATTCAGCCAATTTCTCATGGAATAACAGAACGCTAGCATATACATCAGAAAAATATGCGTGAACTGGAAACCCAAGCTGATCCAAAGTAAAAGGAAACATAGAGTTACAAACACAGCACATGATGACCTTCACTAACCAGAGAAGTCTTTTCCCAGCACTTGGTGGTACAAGAAACAGACAAAATGTTGTTTCATACAGAGTTCCCCAGACTCTTTATTCCCCAATCTTTCTTGTCAAGTTTTTCTGTTTCAGAGCAAATCTATTAGTATAGCCAGCATCTGACATGCAGAACACGATATACAATAAGAAAGTTTTAATGAGAACAGAAGTTCACAAAAAGATAGAAGGAGGGGATGTTTCCTTTGTCTTGGGGGGATCATGGGAACACTTATTTAGAAGGAGATGAGTGCTTTTTGTTACATGGAGTGGTTACAAAAAAGGGAAGTTGTAGGTCACATAATAACTTTTCCCTAAATATAACCTTTTACAAGTGATTATTTTTTTCTGTGAAATCTTCCAGTTTTCTCCCATTAAAAGTGAAAAAGGTGTGTATATATTAGAAAGTGTTTGGATACTCACAAAAAAAAAAAAGCTAAAAAATCCCAAAGATTAAATAATGAGGGAAATATTTAACTTCATGATTTGAATGACATTGGTAGCATATCCATAGTTTTTTCTGTTCGTAGAAAAGATCGATTTCATATGCTTCTAGCTTTAGTGTAGGTTAAAGACATTCCTAGTACATATCAGAAATACCTTTTATTTAAAATTCTTCCTATGCATCCCATCCTAAACGTGAAACATCAGTAGAAATAATTACATTATTTGGTCCTTCTGTGCTGTAAATATTATTTCATTAACATGTCACATGTTTACATCATATTTACAGATGAAGGTTTCTTCATCTGCCCCTCTTCCTCTTCAGTACTGTAATCAATAGATAGAAATTTTGCAGATGCCTAATTTTACACTCCAGTTAAAACAGTAATTGCTAGGAAACAGCTAGACTCAAAAATCAAGCATCACATAATCCTTGGCACAGAAGCTAGGAAGTCATTCAAATTTTGGAGATTTTTAATATCCATGCAAACTTCTAAGAGTGGGTTCATTTCAAACTCTTTCTAACAGAGCTTCAGATGTCTATAATAAAATTAACCTTTCAGAGGTTTCTAACATAGCACTGTCCTTTATTAAAACCAGAGGAAGCAGGATTACTTGTTTCACTTCAAATTTAAAAAAAAAAAAAAAAAAGAGTGGACTGGGGATTTTAAGACAACACTTAATAAAAACTCACCTCTGTGAAAGTTTTTCTACATTAAAAATGTTCTTGTTGTACAGTATGTTGCTAAAATAGAATTGGAAGCCAATGCAACTACTGTATTTTAAAATTCAACTAAATTAGAACAAAGCTTACTGTAAGTTAAATACAAAGATGATATTGACCTGATTCAATACAGACATTGCATCTCAGTGAATGACTCTGTTCTCCCTTTATTGTCTATGGAACTCTTTCTGTGGTTCACTTCACTTCATCCTAAATTAAGCACTTCCATTTGCCAAAATTACTTCTGCTCTAAAAGCATCTGTTGCCTGTCAAGGAGTCCACAGGGTGCTAGCTCAGGTGTCTACACTGGAAACATCTATGATTTAGTGGAAGGAATGTCTATCAGATCAGCTGAGAAATATACGTATCCTGCATTTTAGGGTTGATTTCGATGTGACAGAAACTCAGGTTGGCTTGGTGAAGTCAGCCTACTACCACCTTGTCTATGTTGATGCCCATACTGCACCACAGAGAGTGCAAAGCTTTTTTTTTTTTTTTTTTCTCCTTCTAGATCTCAGGAAATAAGAAATCCTTTTACATTTCCTGGTCTCCTGTGATCTTTGAGGGAAGGTGGCCTCTCATTTGAGACTGGATGTGGAACAGCTCATCATCCATGCAAGCAAATAACCTGTTGCACCTAGGATGACTATGAGATAATGAAGCCTGAGGACTAACTAAGGAGGACAGAGATAGGCACATATCATGGTAGCCTTCTGTTCATGGATTCTGGGTAAAGAGGGGTGGTAATTTGGGTTTTGGCAGCTCCTTGAGCTCAGTCCCCAGTTGGAGTGAAGTAAAATGTACTTTTAATGCTTCAGAGTGATGCAGGGCTGATTCACCCAGAGTGACTCACCCTATTAAGGATGTTCCTTATCTGTAGGCTGACCAGAAGTACCAGAGAAGGTGCAAAGTTTGTTAACAATGCAAATAACTGAAAAATGAACTTATAAAGTTGCTGCTCTTGGGGTGACCCACCACAGGCAAAATGATCCAGGATAGTTCAGGCACCTGAACGGTGCTCTAAGAGGGGCATGGGGGGAGAACAGCAGATGCAGGGCACTTTGACAGGACCATATTAGGGGGAACTGCTCGTATGAAAAATATGTGGAAAATCTCAAATTTTGTATGTTCATTCTAGTGGGAGGGCTGAAGAGGAATCAGAGAAGCTGAGGGTGACAACCTTTTAATCTGGCTGGTTATTAGCAAGAAGACAGGCACCTGCCTACAGCTTTGCCAAAGCAAGCACACAGGGCACCCGTCTTGCCAAGTGATTCATTCACAGAACAAACATAACACAGCACTGAGGAATAGCGTTATCATCCAATTATCTAATTGTTTTCAGGAGTAGATGCTTTGGGTTTTTTTTCCTCTTTCTTATGATAGTTTTTAAAACTTTTAAATTTCTCAATTAACTTTAATTAAACTCTCTTTAGGCCTAACAGCTCAGAGGGTGCTTGAACTTGCTAATTCTGCAACTTGTTTGTATTTTTTTCTTGGACTTACCACTTTTACCACTGCATTTTCAAAGCCTACATTACAAAGATTTAGAGTGGATATTTTTACTATTCAGGTCATATTTTTCAAAGATAAAACATTGTTGCGCCTCTTCTCAGATCACAGCTAGTTTGCCTTGGTAGGAAAGGATTTTTCCTTATAATAACAATTTTTTTCCCTGCTCTATAATATGAGCAGAACATTTAAAGTAGCAATACGCTGAAAATTACTTCAATAGTCCGCAAAATGAGAAGTGAGCACTATAGTAATTTGGCTACAGATTTGATTTACAAAGTCAAAAATTGACCTTTTCACAAAACCAGTTCAGAACTAATGTTGGGTGCTCACCATTTTCAATTGGATAAAGGAAAAAAAAAGCAGGGAAAAGTCAAAAAAGAAAAAAATTAACAGCTGGCATAATCCAGCAATTTATTTAAGTATAAAAAGCTGGATATGATCTTTGCTTTATAAGAACCACATTTGTTTTCTACTGGTCGCATATGTATTGTACAGTTTGCAGCGCCAATGACATTAACAAAATCTTGAAAGTCATAAAACTTCTGTTCTGCCTGCTGTTGCTCGCCTATTGTTCTGTCAGAGAGAAGAATGTATTACCCGCTTCCCTGTGAAGGAACAGCAGTTGTTTGCACATGGAAGATTAGCGTTGCATGGGATGCTTCCCTGCTGGATTGTAAAAGGTGTTAATAATCTAAAGAGTATGAACAGCTGTTATCTTTACAGTAATTAGCATAATATTTCCTGATTGACTACACTATGCATTCTCTTTTTTATTTTTTTATTGAAAATGCAATCAGGGTAATCCATTTACTCATTTTCTGGGATTATTTCCAAGTTATAGACTGCAAAAGTTGATAAAATGAATATAAAAGTCAGAAAACAGAT
The DNA here is from genome assembly GCF_964106895.1 of Numenius arquata. NCBI lineage: Eukaryota > Metazoa > Chordata > Aves > Charadriiformes > Scolopacidae > Numenius > Numenius arquata. The sequence goes on along the minus strand of NC_133576.1, from coordinate 67,979,360 downwards.
GTAATGACTCATGAGTTCTGTTTTCTTTTCTAAGGTTCTGTACGTATTGTCAATACAAACAGTATGGACGATAGTATTACAATATAAAGGGTTACATCCACAAAAGACCTCATGAAAGGGTGACAGCTGAAAAAAATCAATTTGTAAGCCTCCCACTTACTTGTGGAAACCTGATATCCTGGTGTGGGGTGGAGCAGAGCCAACTTTGTGTTCAGTGAGAGTCTCTTGCTTATCCTTGTTGCTGTGGCAACCAGAGTCAGCTGACTTGGTTGTTTACCCTGTGGGAGGGTAGCACCTGTGGGGAGGAGCAGACAGCTCAGGTGACCCAAATGGACCGATAGGGTATTTCATCTCCACTGCCGTGCTCAGGATAAAAACAGAGGGGCTAAAGGGGTTGGGTTGGCTCTCCTTCAATGGCTCTGTTTCTTCGATGACTGATAGCTGAGGAGGACCATATCAGTTTGTCCACTGCTGATCCCCATCAGTGTGTTCTAGGATTCAGTTCCCATTTGTCACTGAGACCAGTCTGGAACTTCCCTAGTGCCAGCTGGTGACATGTCTCTGAGGGCTTGATACGGTTTTGTGTATATATTGCATCTACTTCATTATTTCTTTTTTTATTTTATTAATAATATTTCATTAAAATAGTTTAGTTTTTCCTAAACTCATAAATGTCTTTATCTCTCTTCCTCTCCTTGGAGTGGAAGATGGGGGAGAGCATCTGTTGTCTTGTCATTGGCCAACCTGGCCCAAACCATGACGCCTAAGTACCAAGTTTAGGAGTCCAGGTTTTCTAGACACTGCAAGAAGAACATTGAGGAGATGGCCACATTACCTGGTAGAAAATACTGAAGAGAAAAGTGGTTTCAACATTAGGCATCACTGAGATAGCTAGATGTCAAGTTTCAAGCCCAAGGTACCCACTTTTGCATCTCTTACAAGAAGTCCAGTTTATTAAATCTCTTCATTGCCTCAAATAATTAATATTAAAGGAAGGGAGTAGGAAAAAAATTACTCTAAAAGACCTTCTTTCCATTTATTCTCATTAAAAGTGTTCATAAAAGGACTCAATTTGTCCAGGTTGATTTTCCAAACTTTAATTAAAGTGTTAGGTAGCTAATGTGCATCTACACTAACACTTATTTTGGTTCCAGGGAGTGCTTTTGAAGAAAATGTGACTGCCTTGAGGTCCATCCAAAACCGTGTAACTGAGAACAGGGGAAAGAAGGTTATCACTGGTTTCATGGTGAAAAAGCAAAATTATTATGGGTTATTTAAAGGAATGGTGGGAATACACAAAACTCCAGAAGGGCCAAAGGCAGGAAAGAAGGACTGGACTTTAGCAAGGCCTTTGATACAGTCTTCCACAGTATCCTCCTGGAGAAACTGGCTGCCCATGGCTTGGGTGGGAGTACTCTCCACTGGGTTAAAAACTGGCTGGAGGGCTGGGCCCAGAGAGTGGTGGTGAATGGAGTTAAATCCAATTGGCAGCCGGTCACAAGTTGTGTCCCACAGGGCTCAGTACTGGGGCTGGTTCTCTTTAACATCTTTATCAACGATCTGGACGAGGGTATTGAGTGCACCCTCAGTAAGTTTGCAGACAACCCCAAGTTGGGTGGGAGTGTTGACCTGCTGGAGGACAGAAAGGCTTTGCAGAGGGATCTGGACAGGCTGGACTGATGGGCTGAGACCAACGGTATGAGGTTCAATAAGGCCAAGTGCTGGGTCCTGCACTTGGGTCACAACAACCCCATGCAACGCTACAGGCTTGGGGCAGAGTGGCTGGAGAGCTGCCTGGTAGAAAAGGACCTGGGGGTGTTGGTCGACTGTCGGCTGAACATGAGCCAGCAAGTGTGCCCAGGTGGCCAAGAAGACCAACAGTATCTTGGCCTGTATCAGGAACAGCATGGTGAGTAGGACTTCGGAGGTGATCATCCCCCTGTACTCAGCACTGGTGAGGCCCCATCTCAAGTACTGTGTCCAGTTTTGGGCCCCTTACCACAAAAAAGACATTGAGGTGCTGGAACGGGTCCAGAGAAGGGCAATGATGCTGGTGAGGGGTCTGGAGAACAAGTCTTATGAGGAGCAGCTGAGAACGCTGGGGTTGTTCAGCCTAGAGAAAAGGAGGCTGAGGGGGGACCTTATTGCTCTCTACAACTACCTGAAAGGAGGTTGTAGGGAGGCGGGGGTCAGTCTCTTCTCCCAAGTCACAGGCGACAAGACTAGAGGAAATGGCCTCAAGTTGCGCCACGGGAGGTTCAGGTTGGATATTAGGAAGAATTTTTACACTGAAAGGGTTATCAGGCATTGGAATGGGCTGCCCAGGGAAGTGGTTGAGGCACCATCCTTGGAGGTGTTCAAAAGTTGGGTTGACATGGTGTTGAGGGACATGGTTTAGTGATGGTTTGTTTTGGGTTTTTTTTGTCAGAGTTAGGTTGATGGTTGGACTAGATGATCTTGAAGGTCCCTTCCAACCTAGATGATTCTATGATTCTATGAAAGGGGGTGTTGTGGTTTAACCCCTGTGAGCAATTAGGATCACACAACCACTTGCTCACCCCTTTTTTCCCCCAATAAGGGTAGGGACATGAGGAGGGAAATGGAGGGGAAAAAGAGAAGGAAAAAAACCTCATGGGTTGAGATAAAGACAGTTTAATAGAACAATAATGGTAAAGGAAAATAGCAATAATAATAATGACATAAGTCACTCTAACCGCCCAGTGAATTGGCACCATCCCAAGCAGTGACCACCGATCATCCCCCACAGCCAACCCCCATTTATATACTGAGCATGATGTCTATGGTATGGAATATTCCACTGGCCATTCCATTGTTCTGTCTGTGCTTCTTCTCAACTTCTATGGGAAGCTGAATGCTTCCACCTAGCAATGACTAAAACAACATGTAATATTGACATTCCTTTCAGGGCAATCACTAGAAAGGAAATTAACTCTTTCCCAGCTGAAACCAGGATAGGGGTGTTGTGGTTTAGAATCATAGAATCATGGAATGGTTAGAGTTGGAAGGGACCTTAAAGATCATCGAGTTCCTACCCCCCTACCATGGGCAGGGATACCTCCCACTAGACCCACTAGACCTCCCACTTGCTCAACCCAGGCTGCTGGGTTGTTTAGACCCAGCTGGCAAAAAAACCCCACATGGCCGCTCACTCACTTCTCCTCCCCCAGTGATGGGGAAGAGAATCAGAAGAAAAAGGCAAAACTCATGGGTTGAGACAAAGGCAGTTTAACAGAACAGCAAAGGAAGGAGGAAAACAACAATAATAATACTCATATAGGACTATCAAAAAACAATTCATGCACAATTTAACCCGTCACCGACTGGAACCCAAAATGCCCAGCCCTCTCCTGAGCAGCGATTCCTGCCCCTTGGCCAGCTCCCCCAGCTATATACTGAGCATGACTTCACATAGTAAGCAATACCCCTTTGGCCAGCTTGTGTAAACTGTCTGGCATGTGTTCCCTCCCAGCTGCTTGAAAATGGAGGAGAGGGGGCATAAAAGGGTACAGTTGCATGCAAGCAAGCTGCTGGTCAACACAGTCGCCTGGCAAACCCTGCCTCTGTTCACTACAGTCTGTCATGTCATCTTACAAAATCCTCTTCCCAACTATTTGCTGTGTTACCCTGCTCTCCCTACTGCGTGTATGTATTTGTGTGCTACATGTGTAATTCCTTAGTGACCTTCAAGCTAGACAAGCTGGTGAATAGAAAATATTTCATTTGGATCAGTGTCTATTTCCTTCTCCACCAAAAAGGAGTGGCTGACTTTGTTTCCTTAAAGTGTTATTGAAGCATTATTATATTATTAAGAACTTAATAAAACATATACATATATAAACATATTTAAACATATCACAGTAAAGCAAATCCAGCCACTCTATTCTGGGGATGCAGAGATATAACCTGAAGTGACAGACCACCTGTAGGAAGAGTCTAGAGGGGACACTTAACTTCATAGCATTCACAGAAACAATAGCCATCATATAATTTGTCATGGTAATACAATAACTGTGAACTCTATCTTAGATCTTATCACTAGGGTCCGCTGTAGTCACACTGGCATTTTGTCTACCTGAACATGTGTAGGCATGTTCAGCATTAATGTTTGTTTCTGAGCAAGTCAGCTTAATTGTCCTTTGTAGTTAGAATTTGAATAATTTCATTTGTGATAAAACATCTGTAACAGACCACGTGAATGTTTTGGGTCAAATGAAACCACAGCTGCTAATTATTCTCTGTTGACAAGAGAGGGAGCCTAGAGTGACCAGCCCAGATGTGGGCATCTTCATATCTGAAATATCTAACATTAGTGATAGTTTAATCTTCCCCTTTACCAATTAACTACCATGGTCATGCATCTTCTGTGCGGTGCCTACAGGAACAGGCTTCCTAGCAACTTGAATCATGGCAAGCAGACCATAAGCTGCATGGAGACCATCTGTGCAAGGGATGTTCTGCCCCACTCAGGCTTCATCAGCCTGTAGGAGAAAAGCTGCAGGTGCAGAAGATCTGCAAGACATGTTTGCCATAAAGTTGATCCTGTGTTAATTGCTTCTTTAGGTGATATATTTGTTCTCTTGAAGAGCTAGAAGGAAAAGATGAAACGGAGAACAATGGGAGATGCTCTGTGGAGTTCTTGCATTCTTCTCAGCTGCGGACAATGCCTAATAAGTAGTACTAATTGTGTCCTGGGGCAGAAGGAGAACTAAGGTGACATTTCCTTCAGTAGATATACAGCATGAAAAGTGTAATCATCTTTCATATTTAAATAAATCTAATAAGTTTTACCAAATTATCAAATATTATGTTTCTTGATTTCCTTCTATATGTAAAGATGTTATCTTACTATGCTTCATGCAAACATGGCCATAAATACACACATGGCCTTACAAACAGATTACATGCAAAGAGAAGGAACAGTTCTAACCCTAAGGAAAAAAAAAGGAAAAACAAAACAAAAAACAATGAACCCAGAATTTACTCCCCGGACAGACAAATTAGGAAACCCGCTTGGATTATACCAGAGTTTCTGTGCACCCTACAGGCTCAAGTTTCCTTCTGTTAATAGTGAGACACAGCCAGTGGGGAGGAGGTAGGGGAAAGGCTGACCGATATTCATTATACTGCAATACACTGATTACATTAGACATTTACTTTGTGATATGGCTGCAAGGTATCCAGAGAGCCCATCTGGACATAGGCCTAGCTAGTATTGCCTGAATGCACCTTTGCACAAAATGTATTTCCATCAAAATAAATACACTTTTTAAAACCTACTGATTTGTGTGTGTTTTAAGTGACACTTAAGAGGAAATAATGGAGTGCACTTTTTACAGTGAACACTATAGGGTAGTTGACAATGTAATGCAGAAATAATATGCACACACAAATTCTAGTAAATAAGTTATATTTCCCACTTTCTCAATGAATTAAAATGCAGTGTTGAATTTGTATTGTGCTGTTGCAGTAGGTTGGAGGGTTGTAATCATCGCTTCTCCCCCAGTGGTTCGTGTTACTGTTCCTTATTCTGCGTTACTAGATTTTAGATGATAGTTTGCAATGCTCTATTATTCTTCTATGCAATATTTGAGTCTTATTGTCCTGAAAATGTTTTTAGTACCTGATTCAACAAAGAACTAGACATCAAGTTAGGTTTGCAAACCTGAGAATAAATTAATTTACTCTAGCTGGAACTAATTGAACATGCAGTGTGTATTTTAAGTGCTGTACTGGAACTGGCAAGGAGTAGCTTCTCTATTTAAAGATGAGCACATACTAAACATTTCTCTTATTTTTTTTACTTATCCACCAGCAATAATTTATTGCCACTGTGGCTCTTATTTTTATTCCAATTCATCTCTTTAATTTCACAAAACATGAACTTGTTCCTTAGCCTGCCCTAATTCACTCTGTCTCCTCCCTCTAGTTCTTGGTAGCTGTGCCTCGAATTATACTAAGAAGCACCATAAATCTTGTCCTATCCATTGCATCCCCATCTGGCATCTTGCCTGTAGCACCAATTTCACTTGAGAGGCTGAGGTTTGAGGAGCTAGTACAATTGCTTTGGTGATGTTTTGGGTTGCACAGTATGGAAGATAACAGCAGAACTCAGCACTCATGAATCAGCTAGCTCTAAAGTAACAAGAGAGGAAGTTTCATTCTATTTCAGAGACTCACAGGTATTACAAAGCTCCAGTCTGCTCTCACTGAAGTCAACAGGAGCCTTTCCTTTGATTTCGATAGGAGCTGGATCAGTAGAGAGAATGAAAGGAGAACTATAATTTCTCACAGTAATAACTTTCTTTCCCTTGCAAGGATAAACTATTCAGCTTTCAGACTCTGTGCACCCTTGTAGGTCTCAACATTTTCACTAGCTTGAATAGAATCTGTTTCCGTTAAGTGTTGTATACGACAAAGGACCATTTGATTTTTTTATTACTACAGCAGTATTAATAATATAATTGCTCATATGAAAATATAACCAACCTGCACAGAATTCAGGCTGGTGACAGGCAGGCATACTAATGTGAAAAAATTTACTGAATTAAAGAATCGTTTATGTAGGGACAATCTGGAGACAAAATACATTAGTCTTAGCTTTAAGCTAATAAAAGGACTTTTTCTAAATCACATATCTTATAATTGACATTAAATATTTAATCTAATCTTAGAATTAATTTTACATTGGTATTTGCTCAGCTTCTTGCTGATTTATTCAAATTATTACATGTTCAACCAAGCTAAAAGCCATGTTTCCACTACAACTTTGGATTAGATTTAAGTAAACTCATTAGTAAAAGGAGTCAAAAGATGTTTTCTTTACAAGCTAACAATGCAGTGCTACAATACCTAAAAGTCAGGAGAACCAGAATAGGAAGACGACAAATTGGCATGCTCCTTTCTCTGACCCTAATGAAATTATGTATAATTTCAGATATAAAAAAACATCTACTACACTTCACCATACTTCAGAGAAAAAATTGTATTGCAGATAACCAGCAAAAAAAAAAAATAGGTTAATGTGCCCTGCAAATAAAATTACTTTTTTTTTACTATTCTCATTATTATTCATCATAACATCTCAGCTGAAGATAAGTGGCACACTACACAAAAGAAATGAGGTAATTGGTTCTTGTAGGTTCTGCATCTTCCCTTTGACCTATTAATTCATAGGCTGTTTACCCTACAGCCACTTATGACTTTGAAAAGGACTAAAACAATCTCCGCCACTTACTGATAGACAGATATTGACCTGTATGATTTTCAAACGTGGAAAAATGCCCAAAAAATTTTGAAGGCCACGGTGCTTATGAACACAAGTTGCAAAGACAACAGGCCATCAGAGCTCTCTTGCTGAGGTGTTGTTTGAATGAGAATAACAATAGCGCAATTATTTTCTTAAATAACTAATGGTTAATATGAAAAGACTTTTTTAAAAAAATGTACATAAGAGAAGTGAAAAGCTACCAGCAACAACATATGTCAATTCATAGTCTGTACAGCAAATGAAACAAACATTTAAATCAGCACCCACACAAAAGTCCATACCAACCTAAGCCAAAGATTATCATTAAATGACCTTTCCAACTGAAGCCAGTTGTGTGCAATTCCACATGACACATTTGCCATGATTCAGTGTCCATCCATTCAGTAAGTACAGGGCATGTATAGGACAGCTACATATTCAGGGGACAGGAAATACTGACAGATTTAGTTCCACAGAAGTCTCAGTTCACTAAAGTGTTTAAAGATGAGATTAACTGTCAACATGCAAATAGGCTGCCTCCAGATTTACAATCACAGATCCAAATGAAGGCATTTGCATCTGAAATAATGTAAATTATTTGTTTTGCCACTGAAAATTTGACAGACTATATGAAGAATCATGATAAAAGAGAAATGAAACCCAAACTCTCCTGCTGAGATTTCATTGGCCACATTCACACTATTTGATGTTTTACTTGAAAGTCTGGCTAATAAATAATCATAGAACCATAGAATTATCTAGGTTGGAAGGGACCTTTCAGATCGAGTCCAACCATCAACCTGACACTGAAAAACTGTCCCTAAACCATATCTCTAAGCTCTACATCTACCCATCTTTTAGATACCTCCAGGGAGGACAATTCCACCACTTCCCTGGGCAGCCTCTTCCAATGCTTGATAACTGTTTCAGTGTAAAAATTTTTCCTAATATCCAATCGAAACCTTCCATGGCACGTGAGGCCATTTTCTCTCATCCTATTGCCTGTTTCTTGGGAGAAGAGATTGACCGCCCCTCGCTACACCCTCCTTTCAGGTAGTTGTAGAGAGCAATAAGGTCTTCCCTCAGCCTCGTTTTCTCCAGGCTAAACAATGCCAGTCCCCTCAGCTGCTCCTCAAAAGACACGTTCTCCATGTTCTTCACCATCTTCACTGTCCTTCTTTGGATGCCACCACCTCAATGTCTTTCTTGTAGTGAGGGGCCCAAAAGTGAACACAGAACTCGAGGTGGGGCCCCACCAGTGCCGAGTACAGAGGCACGATCACTGCCCTAGTTGTGCTGGCCACACTGTTCCTCACACAGGCCAGGATCCTGTTGGCCTTCTTGGCCACGTGGGCACACTGCTGGCTGATGCTCAGCCAACAGTCAACCAACACCCTCAGGTCCTTTTCTTCCGAGCAGTGCCGTAGCCACCCTTCCCCAATCCTGTAGCGCTGCATGGGGTTTTTGTGACCCAAGTGCAGGACCCGGCACTTGGCCTTGTTGTACCTCGTACTGTTGGCCTCGGCCCATTGATCCAGCCTGTCCAGATCCCTCTTTAGAGCTTTCCTACCCTCAGGCAGATCAACACTCCCACCTAACTTGGTGTTGTCTGCAAACTTACAGAGGGTGCACTCAATACCCTCGTCCAGATCATTGATAAAGATATTAAAGAGAACTGGCCACAATACCAAGCCTTGGGCAACACCACTCATGACCAGCCTCCAACTGGATTTAACTCCTTTTACCACCTCTCTAAGAGCCTGGCTATGCAGCCAGTTTTTTACCGAGTGAAGTGTATGACCATCCAATCCGTGAGCAGCCAGTTTCTCCAGGACAATCCTGTGCGATAGTATGATAATGATAGTATGGCTTACTATACGTGTTTCTACACGTGTCCTCATGGCCATGTGAACTCCAAGCAGTAAAATATTAAAGTAACACAGCCTAAAGAAAACCTAAAACAATAAAGCAGGCTCCTCAGCCTACCAGACAGATACATTTATGTACACAGAGCCAACACAAATTCTGCATTGCATTCTGTCTCATCAAAGCCCTATTTTGAAGAGCTGAGGGAATTCAAAAGTGTTGACTTCTTGGCTGAGTTAGGATAAATTTAAGTCAGAATAAGAATATGTTGACAAAATGGGATTATTAAAGAGTCTGTGTATCTCCAGGGATTTTGCCCCATGCCCATTGCCAAGATCAGATGTATTGATTATATTTCTTTTTTTATTTCTCGGGATAATTGTGTCAATCCAAACATATTTGTGATTCCATTTAGATATTGTAAGAGTTGTTCACATAGACCTAAATGAAAAGCAGAAGGTTATTGGCTGAGGAAGAAAATATTTAAAATTGTGCCTATGGTAATAAGTGAAACATAGATATCTTCAGTTAATTTTGGCAGAAGGAGAACATGATCTTAAGGCTAAAAATTAAAGAAATCTTAACATTTACTTTAAGTTAGTGTGTCCAGTGAAAGTCAAAAGATTCATTTTCCATATCAGAAGAAAAAGTAGAAAAGGTAGATATAGAAGTAGTGTTGAGTATATTGAAGGCTTTCAGCCAATTGTTTATCTCTTCAATAATTGAAAGCAACACTTGGTACATCAAATAAAAATTATAATAAAATCATAATTATCTACCATTTAATCCAGTTTTATAAATTAAATAAATTATTCAAAGTGCATGACATATTTCATGTGGCCACATACAGTCCTAGCATGTACATGCATTTCTCACAGATTCATAACATGTTGACACGTTTAATACAGCTGGGTTCTCTTTCCACTTTTAGTTTCATCTCATTTGGTTAGCAGAACTCTTTGAGTTTTCATTTTTACATCATGATCTCGCCAAGACGAGTCTTGCATTTGTGATCTGGAGAAATATTGGCCCAACCCTACTGCAAGCCTTTGTTCCGTTATAACAAAATTCTTAAATACATGTGTCGTCTTCATGAAAATCAGATAGGCTGGATCAAGGTTAAGTTCTTTTAAGAATTTTCTTGATTTGGGATTTAGTTGTACAGTTCATTAATGACTAAGCCCTTCATTATAAATATTGTTTTCCACTCAAGAACAGGAAATTGCAGAGGTTTATGTGTATTTCCATTTTATCTCTAGTGAATATCCTCAAACCTTGAAACATTGGTAGCATTTAAATTCAGGTTTCTTATATCAAGGTTCTCTGTCAACTTGCAGTAACAATCTGCCCACTGTGGGTTATTTACTGATCTGAGTATAAGCAACAGAGTACAGAGATCTTGTTAGGTTATACAGAGAACAAATTAGGAAGGCAAAATCCCAGCTGGAACTCAACCTGGCCATTAATATAAGGGACAACAAAAAAAGTTTTTATAAATACATCAACAAAAAGAGAGTCAGGGAGAATCTCCATCCCTTACTGGATGCGGGTGGAAACATTGTGACCAAGGACGAGGAGAAGGCTGAGATACTTAATGCCTTCTTTGCCTCTGTCTTCAATAGTCAGACCAGCTACCCCCAGGATGTACAGCCTCCTGGGCTGGAAGACAAGGATGGAGAGCAGAACAACACCCCCGTAATCCAGGAGGAAGTAGTTAATGATTTGCTTATGCACCTGGACATGCATAAGTCTATGGGGCCAGATGGGATTCACCCAAGGGTACTCAGGGAGCTGGCAGGAGAGCTCACCAAGCCTCTCTCCATTATCTATCAACAATCCTGTTCAACAGGAGAAGTACCAGATGACTGGAGGGTGGCCAATGTGACGCCCATCTACAAGAAGGGCCAGAAGGAGGATCCAGGAAACTATAGGCCTCTCAGCCTGACCTTGGTACCGGGAAAGATCATGGAGAGGATCATCTTGAGTGAGCTCTCACGGCAAGTGCAGGGCAGCCAAGGGATCAGGGCCAGCCAGCATGGGTTTACGAAAGGGAGGGCCTGCTTAACCAACTTGGTCTCTTTCTATGACCATGTGACCCGCCTTCTCGATGTGGGGAAGGCTGTGGACATTGTCTACCCGGACTTTGGTAAGGCCTTTGTTCCCCACAGCGTTCTCCTGGAGAAGCTGGCGAATCATGGCATAGATAAGTGTACTCTTCACTGGGTAAAAACTGGCTGGATGGCCGTGCCCAGAGAATTGTAATTAATGGGGTGAAATCCAGTTGGCGGCCGGTCACCAGTGGTGTCCCTCAGGGCTCAGTTTTGGGGCCAGTCTTGTTTAATATCTTTACTGATGATCTGGATAAGGGGATTGAGTGCACCCTCAGTAAGTTTGCAGATGACACCAAACTAGGTGGGAGCGTTGATCTGCTTGGAGGGTCGGCAGGCTCTACAAAGGGACCTGGACAGGTTGGATCAATGGGCCAAGGCCAATGGGATAAGGTTTAATAAGGCCAAGTGCCGGGTCCTGCATTTCGGTCACAACAACCTCAGGCAACGCTACAGGCTTGGGGAAGAGTGGCTGGAAAGCTGCCCGGCAGAAAAGGACCTGGGGGTGTTGGTGGACAGCCAGCTTAACATGAGCCAGCAGTGTGCCCAGGGGGCCAAGAAGGCCCATGGCATCCTGGCCTGTATCAGGAATAGCGTGGCCAGCAGGAGCAGGGCAGTGATGGTGCCTCTGTACTCGGCCCTGGTGAGGCCTCACCTTGAGCACTGTGTTCAGTCCTGGGCCCCTCACTACAGGAAGGACATTGAGCTGCAGGAGCGTGTCCAGAGGAGAGCCACCAAGCTGGTGAGGGGTCTAGAGAGCAAGTCATATGAGGAGAGGCTGAGGGAACTGGGCATGTTTAGTTTGGAGAAGAGGAGGCTGAGGGGGGACCTCATTACCCTCTACAACTACCTGAAAAGAGGTTGTAGAGGTGGGTGTTGGCCTCTTCTCCCAAGTGAATAATGACAGGACCAGAGGAAATGGTCTGAAGTTGCGGCAGGGGAGGTTTAGATTAGATATTAGGAAGAATTACTTTACTGAGAGGGTGGTCAGGCACTGGAACAGCCTGCCCAGGGAGGTGGTGGAGTTGCCATTCCTGGAGGTATTTAAGGAACGTGTAGACATGGCACTTCAGGGCATGCTCTAGTGCCTGAGACTGTTGGTTTGTGTCTGTTTGTGGGTGGGTGTGGGGTGGGGTTGTGGGTGTTTGGTTTGGTTTGGTTTTGGTGTTTGGTGTTTTGTTTTTTGTTTTGGGGTTTTTTTTGTTGGTTGTACTCGATGATCTCAAAGGTCCCTTTCAACCAAGAAAATTCTGTGATTCTGTAACAATATAAAAACAAGACAAACTAACAGTCAACCATAACGATGTGTCTAAAAAAAATCCAGGCTGCCCAGTCTTGTAGGAGTGGCCTGTTCCAAGGAAATTTGGTTGTCCAAACCAATTTGTTAAAAGTAATCCAGGCATGGCATCAAGAAGTCAGCATATACAGAGTAAAGCTGGCTGCTGCCATGGCTGAAATCACTTGGAGTGCCCACATTGTCTAGTTGAAATCAAGTCTGGAAATCTTACCCTAACAAGTCATCCTCCTGCGTGGCTTTGGAGCAAAATCATTGCCAGCCTGAATTTCATGTCGCTCAGGAGCACAAAGGAGAGGCAAATAGCCCCTTCTTTTTGTATCCTTTTTATCCCAGCCTAATTCAACCCTGTAAGTCCTAGTAAACACAGTGTGATCTAAGGATGTGCTCATTGATGAATAAAGATAGTGTGTTGAATCATATTTATGTGTACCCATGCAAGGCCTGAGTGGCACTATATAAACAAGTGATGTGAAAAAACCCCACTGGAGTAAAATTGTGAACAAATGACATAGCAAAGCATATATTGCTTCTCTGATGAGAAAATAAAGGAGGTGAGGGCTTTCTTTAGCCTTTCTCCCATAATAAAACAAAGTCTCTCTATTCCCTGCTTGAGTTGCTATTTTCATAACTGTAGGAAACTCTTCCCATCTGTCAGCTTGAGTGAATTTGATGGATAGTCTAAGAGTTGTCCAGATCACACACAGACAGATTCATACCATAATCTTGTAAACCACATTTCCTTACAAAATGAGGCTAAAAATTGGAAAGGGAACTACAAAAGAGTGAGGCATTAAACAGAATTTCTGCTTTGAACAGTACCAAAAATCTAATTTTAGACTCATTCCTGGTTTGAATGGAGTGAGTGGCAACATTTTCAGTATTTCAGATTTGTGATATAATTTCATTGATGTCAGAAAAACAGATAAAATTATGTGGTTTAGCAACCAGTTTCACAACCTTATTCATTCCTGATGAAGAGCAGAATGTGTGCCTGAAACAGCTGAAACCATGTTTTTTGTGATGAAGACACGATGAGGTCATAAGCGCCTCAGTACAGGGGTACACAGTGACTGTGTGAACCCAAAATTTTTTTATTTTTGACTCTTCTCCTGACTTTCTATAGACTTAGTTGCTTCGCCACTTAAATAGCAATATTAATTCTGATTTACTTACATTATTAGGGTATTGTAATCAGTTTATATTTATCAGCCATACTGCTCAGACAATAAAGCACTACAAAGAGTTGTTATTAGATTTTCCTCGTTAATCGCTGAACGCATTTCCCAATTGTGTATGAAAGGGTTAAAGGCAAAACTCTATACTCAAACTGTTTTTCTTTCTGTTCTCCTATTTGTCCATAAAGATAGCTTTAATTAGTACTTGCCTGGAAACAATTTTTGTATATATTAACTAAAAAGTGTAATCAGTATGAAGAGAAGCTGATGAATAGTTATAAAAATAGCATCCCAACATCAAAGTTCCTTTCATAAGAAAAATATTTTTAATCTTTGTATGAGATGATAGTACAGAAGTGTTGCCACATCTCTAGGAAGTGCTCTATCTTCATGTCACATTAACATGGCAACAGGAGCTGTGGTCACTTCATATTCAAGGCACATTTTCAAAACGCATACAGGGCAATCAGAGCTAAGCCTTATGTCTCACTATGAAATTTCCCTCCGTCTTAAATTTGTGAACTGTTTCAATTATACTTGCCCCATTTCCCTAAGCAAAGAAAAAAAACCAAAAACAAGTACTTATATTTCCTTAGTACTTTAGCTACATTGCTGGATTTCAAAATCATATCATAATTTTTATGGTAGTGGGCATGGTCTTAAAGTCCTGGTCCTACAACTAAGTGATCAAATAAGAATGTACCTTTTTTTTTTTTTTTTTAATAATCAACTTTCTTGCCTTTGGTTGGGGAAATATTTGAATACATGAAAATGTATTCCAGAAAGAAAAAAAAGGTAAAATGCAAAAGTGTGTCTAAGTAAAGAGGATCTTAAATGTATATAGGAACATTGTGTGTGTATGTGTTTAGTAACCGTATCTCCGATCTTTTAAGCAGAATGGGGTGCTAATTTAGGGGACTGGGAAAACTGCATATGTCAACAAACGCTAGTCTCAAAGTGTTATAGCATCACCTAAGGCATCACCTAAGCCTACAGCCCTTTCATCTTCCCCACAAAGAGCTTATTTAGTAAGTAGGAAGGTGTAGCAGACAACACAGAGTGACAGGGATCAGGGAAGTAAGTTAAGATGTAAAGTAACAGCCAGAAAGGAAGTGGAATGTGATGGGCTGGAAGAAGGCAAGGAAAACTGTGTGGCAAAATGAAGGAGAAAGGCAAAGTGGGAGGAACAGACGAGGTATGGAGCATTACAAGACTCTCTGATACGCACCAGTGCTTGAAAGGGTCTGTTGCAAAAGGTTTGGACTACACATCTGAGACTTGATGCAGATAATCATAAACAGCTGACAAGTGCTAGAGTGCCAAAGCAAGTCCCAGGATCCTCTCCACAAGATATATAGCTAAAATTCAAAGAGCTAATACCTTTTATTTCAGTTCATAAAATAATAAATATATAATACCCACTGAAAATAGTATATGAATTATTAGTACCTTCTTTGGGAGATATAGAGAGGAAGTTTCAGGAAAATGAAATGAGGCCTAGAAGATCAAGATGTTAGTGAATTATATCCTGCATTTCTTCTGCTCTGTGGGAATCCAGTACAAACTTGCATGGCCATGAAGATTAAGTGGAGAAAGACACTAATAAAGAGCTATAAAACAATGATTTTAGGTTTCTTACCAGAAGTCTGGCACTGATAAAGGGGAGAAGTATACATAAATCTTATGGGATAGAGATATCTGCCTCTTACCACAGATGGTCTGGGTTCATTAATGGTTCAGTCTGTTCCCTGAGAAGACAGGAAGGGACCACAATGAACTACCTCCAACTACCTACTGCTTTTCACAAAGGTAAGTTTCTAAAGGAGATGGAGTGAGATGTGGTACCAGTTCTGGTCCAATAGCCTCATTGCTGTGCTCGAGCTAGCAGCCTGCAGAGAAGGCATATGGTTAAATCTTAACTCAGATCCAAAGTTAAGCAATGCATTTACATTCACAAGATGGTAAAACCAAGATAGCAAGTAAGAGCAGATTCTGCGTAGAGTCATTTGGGTACTTATGCATCATGCTCTCCGGTGCCTACTGCGGTGCCTGTATTATCCAACAGTCATAAATTCGAAGGACAATTACATTCTTATCTTAAAATAGATGCCTCAAATGATATCCTGAAGAATATCTATTCCTATACCCAGCTACAGAGGAAATCTGTGATAACAAGGTCAGAAGCAAGTGTGAGATGAAGACCGCTTTTCTCTACACTTAAAAATAAACAAGCTGCTAACCAGCTTTGAAGGAAATGCAATCCCAACAAAACCCCTGTATGTTATTTGCTACTTGTAATCCTTCAGACTTTGCTAAAATTCAGTGTAAATATAATGAAAAATCACAGTATTCCCAGCATTCGCCTCACCCATCTCTGTCATGTAGCTCTTGCATTAACATATCTTAGAGCTGACATTTTGAACTCCCATGTGAGAAGTCCCATATGAGAGTGGACTTTTTGTGATCAGTCTCTTCCTTATGTTAATTCCACTGAAATATTTTGTGTTCCTAAGGATAACGAATAAACATTTTTTTCTTGGAGATCAGACACAGCTCAGGCCCAAGCACGAGTCACTCTTATTTACTCTTAACTGTTTCACCCTTTTAAAGTTGTTGCTGATTACTAAGGAAGCTTAAGACAGAAAGATGGTATAACATCCATACCAAAACCAGTTTTTATCTCCTTATAGATAACCTTATGCTGGCAATCTTTGACCTCCTGTGACTGACACTGTCTATGGGTGCAGAGCGTTTGGCACAGATGATGTGACCTCTCTGAGTTCAAACAATTGCTAATATATCTTTTGCTATATCTGCGAAACTTTCTTCAGTTCCATTTTGTCTGAGGAACTCTGTTCTCCACACAAATAAGTCTTTTTAATGGAATTTCCTCTTGATGACCAGTGGTCATATCTGGCAGGGAGAAGCCGTGCTCAGCCATGTTAGACTTATAATCTATTTACATGCACAATTTGTTCTATAACCAGACTGTGAAATTATTTTTAGTTATTTGGTTTGGTTTCTTTTTAGTTCTCCAACACTCCCAACATTAACCCTTTCAGTCATCTCAAAATGCCTTTCCCTTCTTGCAAAACTGAACACAAATCCAAACTTCCACCTCAAACATTCAAGATTCAAGTTGTTTAATACCTCATGTTTTCATTTTTGGGGTGCTGTATTTCTTTCTACCAAGTACATTATTGACTTTGAAATACTAGGGAACTTTCCGAAGCCTGCAGAGGTTGCTGCTTTTTCTTCTTCCTCAGCCTTGGCCATTCTCTGACAGGGTCTGTGACTATGGCTTCATTAGCAAGCAATGCAGTGCAGTAGGAGAGACAGAGACGGTTGATACCAAGTGCTTGATAACCTCACTATATCCATGTCAGAAGGGGCTCCTTCAGACTAGCTTAAATGGTTCCTCTGCGCTGAAAGCATATTAACAATTACCAAATGGGCATCTTTTACTTTAGTTTCACTTGAAGGGATTCCAGTTCACACACTTACATTGTTCCAGAATATGAACTAAATCAAGGTAAATAGGGACAATCTAGAGATTTTCTTGAAAAGCACATTCTGATCCAAACAAAGGAATTAACATAAAACCTTCTTTCAGCTTTTGCCACTACAGAAATACAATGGGCAAACCATATTGAGTCTCGTGCCCTTCTGAGCAAGTTAGGAGTAAAGACAGCATCATCCCGTTTTCATCCCCAGTTTTTTTTCTTTCCAGGTGCTCACTATGTAGCTATAGCAGCACTACTGAAATTCTACACTGAATATCTAGGTCTTAGTAGAGCGTATTTCAACAGCTTTTCCCTCACAAGCTCATGACACATTAAAATAATAAAGTCATTATATATGTCCTTCTCAGCTCACATTGTCTCCTTTGGAGAAATCATTCTCTTTTGACTGAGTACTGGAGTGAAGCAGAATCACAGACAAAATTTCCTCTGGACACAGTGTTGTATACTCAAACAAGTACAGTTTGCTTTTGAAATAGTTTATAAAAGGCACTGCAATGCAGGGTATATTAAGCATTATGAACCAATTGGATGACACAACATAATGAAGATTTGTGTGCCAACTGCTCTTCTGGAATAACAATTTTGAATTGATCTTACACTTTTTATTTTAACATAGCCATTGAGAAATAGTAAAAATTAGAAAAGAATTATAAGAAAGTATGTGAATGTGGTGACTCTCCTAAGTCCCAAACTAATCAAATTATACAGTTCCTTAAGCTGCATCATAGATTCTCAACAGTGTAATTGGAACTCATTTTACAGCCATGTTTCAGGGGTGACAGACAATGATTAGAATGAAACTTGCTTGTTTCAAAAAATTAAACAAGCTGGAACCTTAATTCAAAATGCAGAGCACCTCTAGGGCTGGAACTGACTTCGTTTTCCCTGCACAGGTCCATCTCTAGTTGAGATCACACAAGCACTAGTTTCACACAAAAACATAAAACCATTTTAAGTTTTCTTAGCAGATGAACAGTGAGCAGCTAAAAACATTTCCTAATTACAGTTCATCTGATTTGCTGGGGAAGCTAGAAATACAAATCAATGCATACTACAGACTGTAATTTGTGATGTCCTAAAGCAGCCTTTGTTAAAAACAGCGCATTGCTTGCATCAACAGCTTTTAACACTGTCAGCACTGAACAGACTCTATGGCTTTTGAGAGTGTTTCCTACCCTTGCCTTGATGCTAACTGTTCACAAACTGTTTGTGCTCTCATACCAAATGAAGAATACATTGTGCTTCACTAAGGTGCTCCTTATGTGTTTCATAAAAGTGAGAACAGTTTTTCCTAGCTTCTGAGCTGAGGAACTGCCTCAATCACCTTGCACAGGGCCATCTTGCACAGCTTCTTTATTGACAGTCAAATAAATCTGAGGCTGAACTTTGAATTCTTATTAGTCTTTTTCAGTTTTCTCCATTCTGGTTTTTTTTTGTTTGTGGGCACTGGAGCATGTGTGCAGATCCATTATAGAGGATCCCCATCTTCTATTGTCTTCTGATTCACCATTGTCCTGAGGTTGAGTGACACTTCACTGGGATCCCAAGAGATGCATTGCCATAATCAGCTCCTAGTAGGCATCTGCAGCATTTCCAGCCAGGCTACTTAGCTTTTCCCCAGAACACTGTCATATTTTCCAGTTTTTCTAAGATCTGTATCACTGGTGCCCAGTTCTTTCCCCACAAACCAAACCTTTAGATACACCAAAGGCTCTTGTTGTCTTGAAACCTCAAATAGTTACTCATATTAGACAAGATTCTACTTTGGTTTGCTACACACTCTCCTGCCCTGAGGAGTTATCTGTACTCAAGGTAATCTTTTTGGAAGGGTACCAGGGGGACACGCAGATTTCATTGCCTTTTTTAATTTAAGGGGAACCTCCTCTGCAGAGTTTTTCATCTTCTTTTGATGTAAGAAAGCAGTTAAAACCTGCTTTTCTGACAGCTTCTTCATTCCAACTCTGTAAGATGCAGCTTGTCATATGAGAAACCATTCAAATTGGATGCAATTTAATTACCCAGGCTTTTCAGCTCTTGAACATAATCATTGCATTCATTCCAGAGGTAAAAGAAAGCTGTTTGCTTTTCTAAAGAGAAATGCTGCAAAATGCTACAAAACATACATGTAAATTAGTCTGCTTAGACTTGATTTGTTCCAGACAGTTCTGCTTACTCTCCACAAACTGATGGATTTTGCTAGTACAGAAAACATAGAGTTCTGTGTTCCTGTTTTCCCTTTTCATTAATGGATATCACAAGGGAACCCCAAAGCTTGCAATAGGACAGAAACACCCCACTTAACAGGCAGAATGGAAAGTAACTGCTTAATCAAATTAAAAATAAAACAAACAAAAAAAACCTCTGCATCAGCTAACTTGGAAGATCAATAAAAATCAAAACTGCTCTTAAGGGAGACAGTTTATAGATCAGAGTCAGGCATCTAAAATATAGATTTTGCATTCTTCCCCTGAATTTATTATTTTGACTCAATATACTTATGGCAGGTACCTGGAATAGGTTGTTATTTCCCAAAATTTTCTTTGCATCACATCAGTGGGGTGCTGGACTTTTTCAAAGACAGAATATTTGATGTAATTAACATGACATAACAATAATTTAGTATTTTTTTTTAGCAAACTTCCTTTTTGGATTTAGCCAGAGCCATCTTAATTAAATTTATCCCTATTTCCACCAATACATTTTCTCATGAAGCACCATTTTTTCTAGATGTAGGGGGAAAATCTTAACTTTTTTTTTTTATTGTGAAGCCTTTGAGGTCAATGGCATTGAGCTTGCTTGTTCCAAGATTCAGTCCAACCTGGGAAGTTGAATAGTATGCTGAAATTTTGTGCAGCTAACAGGTTATCATTAATACAACATCAAAAACAAGGTCTGAGTCTTCTTCCTATTGTTTCTTTGTTCTTCATTATCTAGCTCTGATATATTCTCAAAAGAGTGTGAGATTGAACAGAAACACAGCTGTCAACAGGAAATTATGCTAAAAGAACATGACTAGGTCTTCTAAAACTGGTATTTAGGTGTTAGGAAATGCTCATCACTATCTCCAGCAGACTTTTCAAATCCTCCTCTGTTTTGTTTTTCAGGCATAAAAGAGTATGAGCTGTTGGGATCCCAAGAATTATGAGTTATAATCCTGTCCCCTCCAACCAATGTCCTCTGCTACCTGTCCTGGGTCACTGAGTCCACAGAAGTGCCTGAGAATGGTCATGTAGAAATTAGGGCTTCTCCCCACAAAAAGGTGGTGCGATCGATGGGCCAACTGAAGTGCATCTACATCAATGCATGCAACATGGGCAACAAACAGGAGGAGCCGGAAGCCATTGTGCAGCAGGAAAATTACTATATCATTGCCATCATGGAAACACTGTGGGATGATTCACATTAACTGTAGTGCTGCAATGCATGGCTACAGACTCTTCAGAAGGGATAAGCAAGGAAGGAGAAGCAGTGGCATAGCCCTGTATATTTTGGACAGAATATTCTATAAGCGGCTCGGAGAAGTTGCACAATTGCTAGTCCTTGTTCTCATGGGGGACTTCAACTTACCAGATGTCAGCTGGAAATACAATACAGTAGAGAGGGAATAGTCTGGGAGGTCCCTGGAATGTGTGGAAGATAAGATAACTTCCTGACACAGCTGGTGAGGGAGCCAACTAGGGAAAGTGCCCTGCTAGACCTGGTTTTTGCTAACAGAGAAGGACTTGTGGGTGATGTGACAGTTAGAGGTTGTCTTGGGCATAGTGATCACAAAATGATAGAATTTTTGATTCTTGGGGAAGTAAGGAGGGGGGTCAGCAGAACTGCTACCTCAGAGTTCTGGAGGGCAAACTATGGCCTGTTTAGAAGACTGTTTGACAGTGTCCCTTGGGAGTCAGTCCTGAAGGGCAAAGGAGTCCAGGAAGGCTGGACATTCTTTAAGAAGGAGATCCTAAAGGCGCAGGAGCAGGTGGTCCCCATGTGCTGAAAGACAAGTTGGCAGGGAAGAAGACCAGACTGTCTGAACAGAGAACTTTGGCTGGAACTCAGGGAAAAAAAGGAGAGTTTATGACTGTTAGAAGAAGCAGCAGCCAACTCAGAAGGACTACAAGGATGTTGTGAGATTATGCAGGAAGAAAATTAGAAGGGCCAAAGCCCAACTAGAACTTAGTCTGGTTACTGGCATAAAAGACAATAAAAAAATTTCTATAAAATCATTAGCAACAAAAGGACGGCTAAGATGACTCTTTTATTGGATATGGGGAGAAACATAGTGACAAAGGACAAGGAAAAGGCTGAAGTACTTAATACTTTCTTTGTCTCAGTCTTTAATAGTAAAACCTATTGTTCTCTGGGTACCCAGTCCTCTGAGCTGGAAGACAGGGACACAGAGCATAGTGAAGCCCCCACAATCCAAGGGGAAATGGTTACGTACCTGCTACATCACTTAGACACACACAAGTCTATGGGCCCAGATGGGATCCACCCAAGGCTACTGAGGGAGCTGGCAGAAGTTCTCACCAAGCCACTTTCCATCATTTATCAGCAGTCCTAGCTAACCAGGGAGGTCCCAGTTGACTGGAAGTTAGCAAATATGATGCCTATCCACAAGAAGGGCTGGAAGGAGGATCCAGGGAGCTACAGGCCTATCAGTCTGACCTCAGTGCTGGGGTAGATTTTGGAGCAGACCATCTTGAGTGCAATCATGCGGCATGTACAGGACAACCAGGTGATCAGGCCCAGTCAGCATGGGTTCTTGAAAGACAGGTACTGCTTGACTACTCTGATCTCCTTCTATGATAAGGTGATCCACTTAGTGGATGAGTGAAAGACTGTGGATGTTGTCTACCTGGACTTTAGTAAAGCCTTTGACCCCATTTTCCACAGCAGTCTCCTGGAGAAACTGGCTGCTCGTGGCTTGGATGGGCATACACTGGGTAAAAAAATGGCTGGATGGCTGGGCCCAGAAAGTTGTGGTAAATGGAGCTAAATAGAGTCGGAGGCTGGTCACGAGTGGTGTTCACCAGGGCTCAGTATTGTGGCCAGTTCTGTTTAATATCTTTATCAATGATCTGGACAAGAGGATCGAGAGCACTCTCAGTAAGTTTGCAGATGACACCAAGTTGGGCAGGAATGTTGATCTGCTTGAGGGTAGAAAGGTTCTACAGAGGAATCTCAGCAGGCTGGATCAAAGGGCAGAGGCCAATGGTATGATGTTCAACAAGGCCAAGTGCCAGGTCTTGCACTTGGGTCACACCCCTATGCAACACTACAGGCTTGGGGAAGAATGGCTGTAAAGCTGCCTGGCAGGAAAGGACCTAGGGGTATTGGTCAACAGCTGCCTGAATATGAGCCAGCAGTGCGCCCAGGTGGCCAAGAAGGCCCAGAGCATCCTGTCTTTTATTAGAAACAGTGTGGCCAGCAGGACTAAGGATGTGATTGTCCCCCACCTTGAATACTGTGTTCAGTTCTGGACCCCTCATGACAAGAAAGACATTGAGGTTCTGGAGCATGTCCAAAGAGGAGTGATGAAGCTGGTGTAGGGTCTAGAGAACAAGTCTTTTGAGGAGCGGCTGAGGGAACCGGGATTGTTTAGCCTAGAGAAAAGGAGGCTGAGGGAAGACCTTATCACTCTCTACAACTGCCTGAAAGGAGGTTGTAGCAAGGTGAATGTCTTCTCCCAAGTCTTCTCCAACCAATAGGGCAAGAGGAAATGGCCTCAAGTTGCAGCAGGAGAGGTTTACATTGGATGTCAGGAAAAATTTCTTCACTGAAAGGGTTATCAAGCATTAGAATAGGCTGCCCAGGGAAATGGTTGAGTCACCATAGCTGGAGGTATTTAAAGGACATGTAGATGTAGTGCTTAGGGACATGGTTTGGTTGTGGACTTGGCAGTGTTAGTTTTATGGTTGGTCTTGATGTTCTTAAATGTCCCTTCCAACCTACACGATTCTATGATTTCTCTGCTCCGTTTCTCCCTGTGTGAATTATTGGTAATGATAGTTACCTTTTGTGCTTTAAAAGGATGTCAGGGGCTTGATTAGAATAATATTTTTACAATAGCATGAAGGGGAATGGCATCTGAGATCATTCCTGGTTTTATTGG
The DNA here is from genome assembly GCF_964106895.1 of Numenius arquata. Taxonomy (NCBI): domain Eukaryota; kingdom Metazoa; phylum Chordata; class Aves; order Charadriiformes; family Scolopacidae; genus Numenius; species Numenius arquata. The sequence goes on along the minus strand of NC_133576.1, from coordinate 67,956,020 downwards.
CACTTTAGTTATGCATTATTTCCCTGAGTTTAATTGCCTTCTTTCAAACATTAGTTCTGTGTCTTAGGATTTTTACCACTCCCTTGTGCCAAATAACAGGCTTCTACATGTTCCTTCATGCTTGTTGCTTTACAGTGTTCCATTCACATTTATTTCTCCACCACTTGGCAGATATTCCTGAATGTTAAACTGCAAAAGCTACGTGACATCTCACATCCCTCTTCCAACAAGTTCACATTGACAGCAACACTGTAGTATATCCATCAGAAGGAAGCCATGGAAATTCCTTTCCCCCATCACTCCAACAGTTCCTCTTGCCTCTCTAGGTATTCAACAGCAACTGTCCTGTGAAAGGTCTGTGATTTGCAGTATTGACTATTAAAAATACTGCAACATAGCATTTATCCTAATCAGCAGCTTTGGCTTTTCAGTCTTTAGTGTTTCAATCTAGGAAGTTAGAATCACCTTTGCAGCCCAAGAAATGACATCAATGCACCCAGAGAAGAGACTCAGGATCTCTTTCTTACATCCTGCAGAAGTGACTATCCTGTTTATGCCTACTCCTGACCAGCCCAGGCTGGAGAGGAAAATCTTGCTCCGGTGCTGTCAGAGAGATACAAGAAAAAATAAGGAAAAGTAGAATTAGGAACAGAAGAAAACTACAATTTTCTTCTTCATGAAAATAAACAAAAACTTAACTGCCAAAAAGATCCCTGTATTTAAAATTAAGATTTATGAAAGCCAAGTGAAAAAACTTACAGTACCTGGAAGAAGTAATTGGAGAAGACAGGTGAACTTTAAATGTATGTTTCTGTAAGATTAATCAACAGGAATTATGGTGAAGAAGGGGATTGTCTAGCTAGGTACGCTGTATTTCCTGACAGTCAGCAGAACAGTGTATCAGCTGTTCATAGGTTATAACTATTCATAAGCTGTAACTGAAAAGGAGCAGTTGCTTTTCATTCTTCTAATGTTCAGTCAAGCCAATGACAATACACAGGGTCTCTGGAGATGTTTATTAAACTGGCATTTGCAAATGTCATACATTTTATTATCTCTACTGGGCACCCAAGTGTTTCATTAAAGCCATGAAGACAAGATAGGACAGTGAGAAAAAATAGGACATATAAACAAAATATAAGGGACCTGCCCTTCCCAGCATGTTTCTAAGGAAGATGCAGGGACATTAATTAAGAGTCAGAAGCCCAAAAGAATGAGGTACCTTTTATAAATCTGACTAAGAACATATTTCAGGTAAGTTGTAAGAGAATCAATCTTATGCATCAGTTTTCTTTCAATGGCACACACCCCCCCAAAAAAAAACCAAAAACAAAAAACAAAAAAAGCACCAAGAGATTTTTCTGTTGTTATTGGATGGAAATTTTCTTAGAAATACTAATTTCACTAGCTCCTGCATTAGCTGCATTGTAGTGGTACCTTGGTAAACTAACACTCTTTTCCCACCATTTTTCCATTTCAGGCCCCTGTTCCTGATTGGGATGTATCTGGGGCTTCCCTCTCAGCTGTATAGGGAAAAAAATGTGGTAATGATCTTCAGCTTATAATTAGAGAAGGTCATGAAAGTTCCCCATATACTTTAACAATTTCTGGCAGGGTAAAAATTTTCTGCTTAGCTTCACACATGAAAAGGGGTTAACAGATTCATTTCTATAGAGCTCTGAAGAAAACTGACAGAATGGAAAAATTATTGTGGAAAGTCACCTCTGCTCATACAGTTATGGCTCTGTTGTCTGTATCTAAGGAAAAATTAGGGTGGTCGGTCACTGGAACAGGCTCCCCAGGGAAGTGGTCACAGCACAGCACCAGGTCTGTCAGAGTTCGAAGAGTGTCTGGACAATGCTCTTAGACATATGGTTTAGTTTTAAGTAGTCCTGCAAGGAGCAAGGATTTGGACTCCATGTTCCTTATGCATCCCTTCCAACTTGACATATTCTATGATTCTATGACATTCAGACAACAAAATGCTTTCACAACTGAAAATCCTGCCATCTACTGTGTAAAAACATACTGCTTTACAGTTATTCACACCTCATTTCTCACTAATGAGGCTTGCTTGAACATCATCACAGAAACAAACTTTAGGTGAATGAGATCAGAAATAATTTTCACCTTTACCAACAGTGTAAGCAACACAGTTGATCAGAGAGCATAACATAACATCAGCATAAGAAATGTCACTCTATCTTAGACTATTAAGCTTTATTAGCTCACTGCTTTGGAGGTTATTGACCTCTCCAGTTCATATGGGGCACAACAGTAATACTATATAGTCTTGAAAACCATAGGTGACTCTTACATTACCACCTCTTCAGACATCTTTATTCCTCTTTACCAAAGTAAATAGACCTAGAGCAGCATTCAGAAACATCCTGTGCATCTTAGTCTATGCTTTGCATGAACCAAAACCACTTACAAAACCTTCATGTGGAAATATACCTAGTTTGAACAAGCTACAGGTAGCGATATTGTTAAAAGAATACACTCTGTATGTTTCTTTTTCTTAAGCAGCATTTCCTTAGAAAACAGAATGCAGATTTTACCTCATTTTCTAGTGGCATCCTTGCTTCACAGTTAAGATGAAACTAAGTAGGAAACTTCAGCCACGTTCATCTTGCCTTGCTTTAGACAATAACAATGTGCATGTCTTCTGTTGAGCTATGCAGAACAGACATTTATATTGGGATAAAACATATCTCACCTCTAGAGTGCCTATTTCCTGTATAGACTTTAAAAGAAGTATGGGGTGATTACCCTAGATATATACCTGGACACAGGTACCTATTACCATTTTAAATCTACGAAGTTATCTCACCTTGTTTCCAGACCCGGCCTTCTGTGGGTTCTGTGTCACAGAATCACAGAATATTTTTGGTTGGATGGGACCGTTGAGATCATCGAGTCCAACCAAAAAAAAATAAAATCCCAGAACACCAAAAAAAAAAAAAAAAAAAAAACACCAAAAAACAAACACCCACAACCACATACCACACCCACCCACAAACAGACACAAACCAACAGTCTCAGGCACTAGAGCATGCCCTGAAGTGCCATGTCTACACGTTTCTTAAATACCTCCAGGGATGGCAACTCCACCACCTCCCTGGGCAGGCTGTTCCAGTGCCTGACCACTCTCTCAGTAAAGTAATTCTTCCTAATATCTAATCTAAACCTCCCCTGCCGCAACTTCAGACCATTTCCTCTGGTCCTGTCATTATTCACTTGGGAGAAGAGGCCAACACCCACCTCTCTACAACCTCTTTTCAGGTAGTTGTAGAGGGTAATGAGGTCTCCCCTGAGCCTCCTCTTCTCCAAACTAAACATGCCCAGTTCCCTCAGCCTCTCCTCATATGACTTGTTCTCTAGACCCCTCACCAGCTTGGTGTCTCTCCTCTGGACACGCTCCTGCAGCTCAATGTCCTTCCTGTAGTGAGGGGCCCAGGACTGAACACAGTACTCAAGGTGAGGCCTCACCAGTGCCCAGAACAGAGGCACCATCACTGCCCTGCTCCTGCTGGCCATGCTATTCCTGATAGAGGCCAGGATGCTGTTGGCCTTCTTGGCCCCCTGGGCACACTGCTGGCTCATGTTAAGCTGGCTGTCCACCAACACCCCCAGGTCCTTTTCTGCCGGGCAGCTTTCCAGCCACTCTTCCCCAAGCCTGTAGCGTTGCCTGAGGTTGTTGTGACCGAAATGCAGGACCCGGCACTTGGCCTTATTAAACCTTATCCCATTGGCCTTGGCCCATTGATCCAACCTGTGTCATACCTAACTGGCCTGTGTAGAAATCTCAGATAATACTAGGTGTCTGAAACGGTCCTAGATAGCTATGGTTGGCAACTGAAACCTGCTCCTACACTTTGAGCCTTTGAAATTTGATGAGATAAATCGCACCATTTGCCTTACAATTGCATTGGCTGGACCCTCAGAGAATGGGTATCAGGGTATATGTGGAGCAAAGCACCAGGTGCCATGGAGACTTCTGCCTAAAATATCCAGCACCATTGTAGAAATCATGCAGAGATGTGTGGGTGAGGCTGGCAGAAATGGCAGGGGAGTGTAGGGCCGAATCCTCCAGGAATGGCACCTACAGCTATATGGATATCTCCAAACAGCTGGAACAGGAGTAGGTACTGATGTTTAGACAACTGAATTATCAACTGTGGGGAGCGTTAGGCCTAAGATTCAGACATCATCAGATGTTTATGACATAGATATCAACCTGTATGCTACACGTCTAAGATCTCATTATCATCAGTGGTGATCTAGTTCTTAACTTGGTCGCTTATAATTAGACCACTGAACCAATCAGTAAAGACAGGGAAGCCTAAAAACCTCTGTTCAGGGGACAAAACATAGGCATCTGAGTCAGCCTTGGAGGATGAGATGGATAACTCACTAAAGTACATCTCCTATGCTGGCTCCATCCTTGGAGCTTAGGTGTCTGTCTCACATATGGACACCTACCATAACTGGAATTATCTCAATCCAGAGCTGAATCTGACCCCCTGCTTTTGGGGTTTTTCTGGGATCTCCTTATAGTTTCATACCCCTATAAATTAATAAGAAATCAAATTTCTACATCTAAATATTAACATCAGCTCTCCCAATTCTCTTCCAAAATTCTTGCACAATCCATGTTCCTCTAAAGGCAAGAAAATATCTGTCCACGATCTGGTGGAGTAAATGTGTCGTGCAGCTTTTTCTAGGAAATCTGCAAACCAGCACCTCTCACACACAGAAAGGCAGTATGGAAAGGCAGAAGAATAACATAGTGTAGTCTTCCTTTCTGGGAATCCCTAAGAGATATTTCTGTTGCACCTCTCAGCTCCGCATCTGAGCTTTCACTCTGCAGAGCTCTACATTCTCCTTCCTCAAGCAGCAGTGGGAAAATTTTTTCCTTACACTCCTGGTTTCCAGGCTATTAAGTGACTTGTCCCTAGTTTATGAATTGACATTCCTCATCCAGGGGCTTCATTAGTTGATTTCTTTGGCTAAAATTGTGGAGGAGCAGATCCTCTGACTCCAACTGGTGTCCTATGATGCTGATAAGAGGTGATCAGCTGTTCTTGTCTTTCCTTTGTTAGCCACTTGTTATCACCACTTTGAATCCCTGTCTAGCATGAGATATACGATAGAAAGATAACTGTGCTAGCAGAGAAGAATTTGTTGATTGCAAAATAACAGAATTTGTAATTTGGTATTGATAAATCTATACAGAAATACTGGTATGCTACATCTGATATGCGCACCTACTCACACATTACAGTGATGGCCATGGTAAATGGATCTTTGTGCTACAAAACAGGAATGTTCATACATTATTTAATTACACAGAGAATAAGTAACTCTGCAAAGTTCCAGCTCCTTTGTTCACTTAAAGGGCTTGCGTGTCCCCTCCATTTCAACCCCATTGCTCTACAAAATTAAAGAGGAGTCATTTTAATTTTAAGAATGCAAGGTAGTGTTGCTTGGCAACACCACGGGTAATAGCTGGTGCCTGACTGGCCTGGAGCATGCTTCTTGAAAAATACTTTATATAGAGACATCCCTTTATTACCAAGGACGATTATCGAGATTTTTTTCTCCCTGGCCATTTAATTGCATAAGTGTTCTTTCAAAAGCAACACAATTAGAGGAATCTTTTTGCTTAATTTTAGGAAGTAAAGTGTTAGTACTTCACGTAGAACCGATCAGGGGAAAAATTCGTAATAATTCCCAATGCACAGTTATTAGCACAACCACCGCAGCATACAAAACTTCCCTAGTTAGGAACACTTGCATCATTATGTGTTTTGACTTCTAAAACCAATGCATATTTTTTCATGCATTACCACTAATTATTAATGCTACAGTTTCTGTACAAAGCAGAGGACTCACTGTATCTTTGTCTCCACTGATAACAGGACCATTCTTCAATCATCAATGAATTGTGAAACAAAGAAAGTGGTCCAGGTGATATCTATGAAAAAGTTGGCACATTTATTTCAGTTTTTAATGAAATACTACTAAATAAATATGAATTCCAGGCAAGTATTTTGTGGGATATTTTTTTAAATTATTAACCTTGCAGAATAGCTCAAGCTGAAAAGATGATAGAGGGTAGCTGGTCTAGAGCTCTAGAGAAAATGCTCTTGAGAAAAGTGTTAAGAAGAAGATACTTTCTTCCATGAATACCAAAGACATTTTAGATTTAAACTCAGTTAGGGAAGGTGAGTCCTCAGAGAGTGGGTATTCATTCTAATGTGGCATGTGCGCACGTGTTAAGAAGCTGGTCTGGGAATCTGAGCCTCCCCTATTAAGGTAGGAGTAGGCTAAACTAAACAAGCAGGTGAAATTCCTTGAGAGGGAGAGACTGATATGTCTAAAAACTACTATCTCTAAACTCACAAATAGTAACAATCAACCATTCTAAACCACTGTATTCAAGAATTGGTTACTTTGCAGCCCACATCCTTAACTCATGAAGTACCTTCTCAACATTAACCAGATAACAATTTTGCCTTACTGAGTATCTCCTACTCTATTAAGAAGCCCTCCCAGCAAGTCCTGAGTGAGGAAGTTACCAGAGCAGAGCTCTTGGCCAAAGGTTGGAGATATATTACCATAGGGTTTATAGTCTGAAACCTCTTTCTCCTTCCTGAGTATCATCTCGCTAATTCCATATTTCAGTTCATCACTTCCACTACAGGATCAGGTCTGGGTTTCCATCCTTTTTGCAGAAGATAAACTGGGCCTACAAGAACTTTGCAGTGTGCACTCTATTCTCGTTAAAGTTTTTTTGGACTTCCCAATTCACAGAAACAGGAAGAAACAGATCCATTTCTAGTACAAATTTATATGTGCACATTGGCATATAGGCACTGGAACAGGTTGCCCAGAGAAGTTGTGGATGCTCCATCCCTGGAAGTGTTCAAGGCCAGGCTGGATGGGGCTTCGAGCAACCTGATCTGGTGGGAGGTGTCCCTGCCTATGGCAGGGCAGTTGGAACTTGATGATCTTTAAGGTCCCTTCCAACCCGAGCCATTCTATGATTCTGTGATTCACCATTCAAAAGGGATTATTTTTACTGGACTACAGTCATTTTTTAAAAGTCCGTCATGGAATACTTTTTGCTAAATATAGTTGCAATAATGCATTCTCCAGCTTAGAAACTACACACAGCTGGAAACTGTAGACTTTGAGTAAATTAGGATATCATTCTAAAGATGAGGTTAGATTTAAATATCAGATTTGCACCAGTGTCTGTTGACACATCCTTAATATGTCTATAGGGCACAATAAGCTGTAGTTATTCTGCACAGTTTTGACTATCAAAGCAAAATAATCTCATTGAAAGACAGCTATACTTTTTTCACTGTCCATCTGTTTCACTCAGAATCTCAGATAATCTTCACATGGAAGTCAAACATAACATTACAAGTGTAAGTCATAATATAACTAGTTAAGGTGGCATTATTTTGCTACGCACAATTAACAATTTACCTGGCAAGAAAAAAGCTTTGTAAAACTCCTTTGACAGAAAGATGTTTTACTGGTTATTAAAGAATTCAAACGTTACCCAGTAAAGCCTACTAAAAATAGCAGTATAAGAAAATGCTGGTCTTCTTAGCTATTATGACATACAATGCATGGTGATTAACACAGAGGAATATGCACAGGGTCAATTAGCCTGTGGGATGAGAAACCAAAATTAGCAAGTGATCATTATACCATTTTTACTGCATCCTCTTTTCCCCATTTTCCCCTGTAATTATTATTCAAGTTTCAATCTTTAAAGTGTTTGTGAGATTTTTGGAAAGTATTAGGATGGATTTTTTAAAATAGATTTTCTTATTACTTTTATCACCACAACTTTATAAGTGTGTTTGCCAGGAAAATTATAAGCTGCAGTTCTCCTTAATTTCTTTCTATTTGACAAGACTAATATTGCAAGACATAGGACAGTTTCACCTCTCCATCTCTCACAAAAAGACTGTAGTAGGAAGGGATACAGGGACAAAGCTCTGGAAATTCTAGTCACTGACACCATAATTAGGTGTAATCAATGCAAGATTACATATAATAAAGAGAAATGGTATCTTAAGATGTTTGGGGAGATGGAGAAATACAAGTGCTATTGCAGTACTGGTTACACAATGAATAAAAACCATACATTTCTTGACAGCTATTATTAGAAGAGACAAATTGAATTTGAAAAAGGTGCAGAAGGAGATGTTAAAATAGTAGGAGAGTGAAGATTATATTATCCCAGTAGGAAGAGCAATCGCAGGACTTTTCCCCGATCTCACGGTGCCCTGCTCGGACCCAGCACCAGGGCATCTTGCTAGTTCTGCAGGGGGAGTGCAGAACGGGGTGGCACTTCCAAGGTTCATGGGAAGGAGTGAAGTAATGTGAGGGATTTATGTGGTGGGGGCATCCCACTGCAGCAGAAAATTGGGAGTCTTTCATGGGTCAAAACAGTAATGACTTTCAGTCCAGCATTATATCAATTTGAAATTTTCTGCAAATAAAAACCAGGATCCAGTAATATATTTTCATTGGCATCACTGGGAGAATCATAGAATCATAGAATCGTTCAGGTTGGAAAAGACCCTTGGGAACATCGAGTCCAACCATCAAGCCTACTCTACAAAGTTTTCCCCTACACCGTATCCCCCAACACCGCATCTAAACGACTCTTAAACACATTTAGGGATGGTGACTCAACCACCTCCCTGGGCAGCCTGTTCCAGTGTCTGACCACTCTTTCTGTGAAGAATTTCTTCCTAATGTCCAGTCTAAACCTACCCTGTTGCAGCTTGAAGCCATTCCCTCTTGTTCTATCGCTAATTACCTGTGAGAAGAGACCAGTACCAACCTCTCTACAATGACAAGGTCTCCCCTCAGCCTCCTCTTCTTCAAACTAAACAGTCCCAGCTGTTGGAGGGATGAAGTGAGTTTACACAAAACAGTGAGTATATTATTGTCACCTTAAAAAAAGACTACTCCTCTTCAGTTGACTTCACTCAAGTGGCAAGTTCAGACATCCAGAATCAGTTATTTAAACACAGAAAAGCTTTTTACAGCTGTAAATACGAAAATAATAGATGTATACCAAAAATGAAACACAGATAATGTTGCACACTGCTATCAGTGCAGCTGTTTTCAGTGTCTTGGCCACATTCAAACCTGCTCAAAATGCTAATGTCATTAGAAAAACTCCCTGTGTGCGTGACAAACTCCTGCTTGCCTTAAAAACCATGAATACTGGTGCACACTGCACTCTAAACTCTAGTTTAGCTCTTCTTTAGCCATGATATCCGAATGTTGCCACTTCATAAGTCACCAATTAATTAGCTGGTGAATCCAGTTTGGAGTATAGCATTCATCTGGATACATTGCTTGGATAATAATTACCCTAATGTACTTGTATAGTCCAAACAAATTTGAGATGTTAATTCTTAGTTCACAGCTCTAGATCTGATATGGCTGGATGGGTTTTCTGTGTTTCCCCTTGATTAATCTCTTTGGTCACAAGGCAAGCTGAACATCTATGAATACGGAGGGCTTTTTTAACGAGAGGGGGCTAGGAGGGAGTAAGAGTCCGTTGCAGAAGAACACCCACTGGGAAGACAATTAAAACCTTGTATAAATTGTCATATATATTTTACTGGGTAGTTAAATTAAAATGTGCGTTTAGACTTAGCTACAAATACTATTCTTCCTCTAAGAGCAAAGTTGTCTGTTTAGTTTTACAATCAAAGAAGTCTAACTTCACTTAGTTGAAACCAAGTTGCCAAAATTTATTATTCAAAATTTATTTTTCAGATGCTTTAACAAAACTGTAGCTGTCCTCAGAGAAAATCCTTCCCATTGGGGGCCAAAGGCTAGAACAAGGCCTGCATGCTAGTTCAGATCTCCAAAGAAGGCTTGCATTCCGTTTAAGTGTCACATCACTGTTTAGAGAGCTTTGGCACAGAAATAGAGCATGTCATGTCCTTGAGAAGTTAAAATACAGAATGTCATTATTTCTATATTTGTAATTAATTCATGATGGCCTTTTATCGATTATTAACCTCCACACAAAATTAAGAGCACTGAAGAGCTTCTCCTTGAAGTTGTCTGAAGTATGTGATCATTTTTTTGCACAACTCCTCCTCACATGCCTTGCAGATCCACTATGTGATCTCTCAGAATCTGCCAGAATCTTTCTATAAATCAAAATTAATCAAGATTAAATCAGTTTGCCATACTGTAATGATTTTGAGAGGAATAGGTGCCTAAGCACCTATTTATGATCAAAACTGGAATTTGGTTCTTTTTGTTTATCATTCTGGTTTAGCTCTTTAACCATGATGTCCTAATGTTGCCATTTCACAAGTCACCAATGAATCATTCAGTGTAGACTTCTCAAATACTTAACCTCCACACTGAAGTCCCTACTCCTTCAGGCTTTTTCTGAAAGAACTGATTTATGATTTTAGAAAATCCTGTCTTCCTAGTATAATTGATTGATAAATCCATGTTAGAACTAATTTTATAGTTCTTAGCACCATCTCCCACCATTACAAATCAGACCCAACCAGCTTGTCTGAGCATGGAGCAGGATACACGGTAATGTCAACATTCACCACATGCTGTGCATCTTCTCAAGCTTATGCAAGCATGTCCAGGATAAAATTGAGGCATAAGCTCCTTACCTTTATCATATCTATCAATAGTTTCTGTAATAGGCTTTATACAAGGTATGTTAAGAAAATATGCTGTTCTCATTCTTTAAGGAATCAGTTTCTGAACTATGAGTCCATAAGTGGCATGTGTCTCCACAGATGCATTTGAAAACCTTGATGTCTCACAGAATTTGTCAATGCAATAATAACCCAAGGAGAAGGTGTCAGCATAACTCATAGTAGCTTCCAGAAGTGCATGAAAAAATAGATCATCAGTCCAGTTACACCACTTCTGTACTCTATGTAACTTCCCATAATGGCCTAAGAGCAAAGAAAGAAAGAAATTGTTGCTTTATTGGTATAGCATACTTTTGTTCACTGGAAGTTTATAATTCCTTCTGTGTGTTCTTCAGAGACTTCACCTCTTTCCACTTTCTGTGAACAAGATTGAATGATATCTTCATCCCTAACAGAGAAAATATCAGGAGTCAGGTTCTCTTCTGCCTTGTATCTTCCATTGCAAAATAAATACAAACAACCTCATATTTATTTAATAGCATTTTTTCCTTCTTCAAAGGGCATGAGCATTTTAAAAAGGCTCCAGGGAATCTAGTGCTATATATTATTTATCTAATGAGAGTTTTCAGTTCTCTGAGTTTTTATGTCACAAGCCAGAAATCAAGAAGCAAAGGTATTAATTATACTTTTGTCTCAAGACCAGACTTTCTCTCCAAAGCTGAGCCAGAACTCATTTAAGCAGTCCATAGGAACATTTGACCTTCTATAAATGTCGTTGTGTCACTGCCCGTGCTATAGGTTTTCCTTGATGGGCCATAAAGCCTGAATTATATTTTCCAAACTTCCAATGAGCATACCTTTGCCAGAAATAACTTTCCATAGTTATTCCTATTTTTAAATGTGTTCAAGGTCATTACTATTATATTCATGTGAACAATATATCTAGATAGATGTTATAACATATACCATGCTATAAAGTTAAAACATACAGGGAAATTTAATTAGCATGTAATTCACTGTTGTATCATGTGCTATTGTTTCACAGATTTCCTTTATTCAGATGTGACCTGTTTTCCCTCTCTCTTTTCTATTCTTTTTTTTTTCCCTGGCAGAGATGTCCACCAAAACACAGCACAAACAATGACAACAAACAGAGGGAACAAGCAGAGCTCACTCGAGCATGCAGAGAAAGGGTTAGAAGAGCAAGCAGTGAGCACTGGCAACATTTCTCTGAGCTTGCTGCCCTGATTTCCAGCATTTTAATGAAGTAAAGCAAGTAAATCTTAGTCATTAAATAATTCTGGAAATAGCTGAAGCAAGCATAATGGATGCAAGGATGTACCTTTGACAATCTGTGGAGAGCCTTGCACTATACCTTTGAAAAAATGGAAAATGTCCCTTTCTGTGAGATGCCAAATCCATTGTCCTTACGTGGATACCTCACTATCAGTGTTGTAGAAAGCTACATTAGTCTTGCAAGATGGAAGGGGACTTAAAAATCTGTCTTGTATATTGTGATTTATACCTCATTTTAATGTCAGAAATCCAGTATTTGGAGAAAAATAAGTAGGAAATTTTCTCTGTAGGGAAGATGACAAATCTAAGAAATCTGATATGGTCACCGAGCATCCTCAAGCCACTGCAAACAGAGCCATTAGGAAGGAAGCAACCAGATCTACAATGTCATATTTTTTAATATCTATGCAGACTTCCAAGGGCAGTATTTGATTTTGGCAGCTTTCTCAAAGCTTATTTTGTGCACTTAAAACTTGTAGGATAACCAATGCCCTTTTCCACATTTGCAATCTAGAGACCTTTAAACCAAACAGAAAAAATCTGAGCTTAGTCCTGTATCTTCCTTAAGGATTTAGGGTGGTGGGGTTTTTTGCTTCAACTCATACAAAATTCACATAAAACAGACTTTAACGGGTCATTCGGTCTGTTTCTCTCCACAGTTGGGCGTGCTAAACCTATGGCATTCTTAGAAAAGTTTCCTAAAGATCTCCAGTAAAGGAGATTTTGTTACCTCCCCTAAGTCATCTCCTCCCCTGCTTACCTGCAAAAGGTACTCAAGAGTGGGTTTAGTCCCTTAAAAAGGACACCTTATAAGTGGTAGACTGACATCCTGAAAAAATGAATTTCTATTTTTATCACAAGAAAGTTTTAAAAATCTGAGTAATAAAGAATGTATTAAAACAACACAAGCAGCTGGAAAACAAAGGTTTCCTAACCTGCCTGTTATCCTATATCTATCGTCCTATTTCCTTTACTTCAACACAGTACAAGAAACACAGGAAAAACAGGCTTGATGTTCAAATTACATCCTTTGTAAGGATAAAACACAACCACAAGGAGCACAGAGGGCAAAGGACCTTGTTGCATACATAAGGTCTCACGGGCTGGATGTAACTCGGGTTTCCTTCTTGACGCTAGAGTTGGACGAGGTCTGTCAACTCAAGCTCAACTCAAATCACCTGAATACCATAGCAGGTGTCATCTTCAGCACTACAGCAGGCACTCTGAACACAGCCGTAGGTGCTACGGACACCCAGGAGTTAAAACATCACTTGCAATAGATTGACAAATGTAATTTATTGGAGTGCAATGAGTATGCCCCAAAGGAATACAATCTGAATGAAAAATGTGAAGGGAGTAAAGAGCAGTCAGTTGGACCCTTGGTTGCACAGATAATTAAAAGGAGCTCCCAGCGTTCCCTGAGGATGCAACTCATACCATTATCAGGATATGGCTGTCATAAACGTGCCCCCCCTATTTTTTAAAAAAAACTTGGTATCAAATACTTTGAAATGTATGGCAAAAAAACCAATTATGTTCTGAAGTGTTGGAAGACAATGATAAATGAACAATGTAACTGCAGAATTGCTACTGCCTTTTAATAGCCAGCAGGGACATACTCAGCGCATCTCAGAAATGTGATTCTTGACATGCTATGGACTTGCAAAAAAAAAAAAAAAAAAAAAAAGAGAGGTCTCTGTGAGTTTTTCTTCTTGGTGTTTAGGGAATTGTACACCAATTGTCTTTTACAATTGTCTTTTACACCATTTAAGTCTGGCTCAAAGCTCACAGAAAGACATATGGTAGCCATTAAAATTCATATGATAATTGCTACCACCTCTCTTAGCCTTTAAATTGGGGCTTAAAAATTACCTGTATGTGATCTCCCCTTTTTGCGAAATGCAAGAGTTTATCCAGAAGGGAGAAGGAGAACGGCTAGAACCTTATGTTGATCTTCAAGTTAAGAGAAATGGAGGTGAATTTCATGAAAAAATACAACAAAACTTTTTATTATTAAGAAATTTATGTCTATTTAAAAATGTGTGCTTGCTGTGCAACAGACTACATCACTCCTTATTTCATAAAGTTGAATTGTTGGTAGCCAGGGTAATTATATTTAAGATGCCTCTGGATGGTGTGAATCATTCAGCTGATAGGACCCTTCCTTCTGACTCAAGCTCAAGCTTATTGTACCATGGAAATCTGTTGCTAAGCTTGGGGTCTACACAGCAAGAGTCTGCCCTGAAGCAGGATGGGTCCAGGCATGCTCCTCTGGGGCTGAGCTGAAGCACTGCTCCCCTGGCTGCCAGCTGCCTGTGAAGGGCACTGAGCAGCATTTGCAGAAGAGTTTTCTGAGTGTTTTGTGACCTAAACTCCTGCTGACTTTCAGGAAGTTTAAGGCAGCTGAACACCCAAATGATTTTTAAAATGGAAATTGAATTCAAAGGAACATATGGCCTGTCCACACCATAAATTGAATGTGGAGATGGAATCTAGATAGCAGGGACAGCAACAAGGATGGGATAGTTTCAGTGTTAATATGGGCTGCTAGAAGGCCACATACAGAGTCAGCTCCTGGAATCAGAATTTTGCACCTGGCAGCTACCTCCGATAAAGCCCGAGATGACCTATCTTCACTACTTTTCTTATGCCAGCTATCTAAACTAGCAAATGTGTACGTGCAAACAGTATGGATCCATTGATATTAGTGAATTAAGCAGTGCAACCCTCTGTGTGGTTAAACAGGTGGACTCTGGAACTGTTCTGACCCAAATCAGTCAGTGTGATACAAATCATTCCCAGGCATGGTTCAGGAGTCAGCACATGGCAGGGAGCATCCCCAACACTCATGCAGTTTGCAGGCAGGCAAACTGCTCAGGGAGGGTGAGTCAGTGCCTTTGCAGAGACTCACACCACTCAGTACCAACTGACATCAATGCCTAGGACTGTTCCAAGGCACATTTTATTTAGAACCATAGAATCATAGAATCATCCAGGTTGGAAGAGACCCTTGGGATCATCGAGTCCAACCATCTACCCTACTCTACAAAGTTCTTCCCTATATCATATCCCCCAACACCACATCTAAACGTCTCTTAAACACATCCAGGGATGGTGACTCAACCACCTCCCTGGGCAGCCTATTCCAATGCCCGACCACTCTTTCTGTGAAAAATTCTTTCCTAATGTTCAATCTAAACCTACCCTGCTGGAGCTTGAAGCCATTCCCTCTTGTTCTGTCATTAATTACCTGTGCGAAGAGACCAGCACCAACCCCTCTACAGTGTCCTTTCAAGTAGTTGTAGAGAGTGATGAGGTCTCCCCTCAGCCTCCTCTTCCTCAAACTAAACAGTCCCAGCTCCTTCAACCGCTCTTCATATGATTTGTCTTCCAGGCCCTTCACCAGCTTCGTTGCCCTCCTCTGCACTCGCTCCAGCACCTCGATATCTCTCTTGTACTGAGGTGCCCAAAACTGGACACAATACTCCAGGTGTGGCCTCACCAGTGCTGAGTACAGGGGGACAATCACCTCCCTACTTCTGCTGGTCACCCTATTTCTAATACAAGCCAGGATGCTGTTGGCTTTCTTGGCCACCTGGGCACACTGCCGGCTCATATTCAGCCGCTTGTCAATTAGAACCCCCAGGTCTCTTTCTTCCAGGCAGCTTTCCAGCCACACTTCCCCAAGCCTGTAGCGCTGCTTGGGGTTGTTGTGGCCCAAGTGCAGAACCTGGCACTTGCCCTTGTTGAAAATCATGCCATTGATTTTGGCCCAATGGTCCAATCTATCTAGGTCTCTCTGTAGAGCTTCCCTATCCTCCTGGGAATCAACACTCCTGCTTAACTTGGTGTCATCTGCGAACTTGCTGATGATACACCCTATGTCCTTGTCAAGATCATCAATAAAGACATTAAACAGAAATGGTCCTAACACTGAGCCCTGAGGCACACCACTTGTGACCGGCCGCCAGCTGGATTTAAATCCATTGAGCACCACTCTTTGGGACCTTCCAGTCAGCCATTGCTTGACCCAGCGGATCGTATGCTCATCCAGGCCGTGTGAAGCCAGTTTTTTCCACAAGAATTGTATGGGGGACAGTATCGAATGCTTTTCGAAAGTCCAGGTATACAATATCAACAGCCTTTCCCTCGTCCAATGATCTGGTTATTTTGTCATAGAAGGAGATCAGGTTCGTCTGGCAGGACCTGCTTTCTGTAAACCCATGCTGACTAGGCCTGATCCCCTGGTTGCCCATTATGTGGGTTTTGATGGCACTCAAGATGACCTGCTCCATGACCTTCCCTGGTATCGAGGTTAGACTGACACGTCTATAGTTTCCTGGATCCTCCTTTTTGCCTTTCTTGTAGATGGGTGTTACATTTGCCACCCTCCAGTCCATTGGGACCTCCCCAGTTAGCCATGACTTCCTGTAAATGATGGAAAGCGGTTTGGCGAGCACGTCTGCCAACTCTTTCAGCGCTCTTGGGTGTAACCCACCCGGTCCCATAGACTTGTGTGCATCCAAGCGGTGTAGCAGGTCACTGATCTCTTCCTCTTTAATTGTGATGCCCTCGTTCTGCTTCCCCTCCCTGTCTCCTAGCTCATGAGGCTGGGTGTCCAGGGAACAGCTAGTTCCACTGCTAAAGACTGACGCAAAGTAGGCGTTGAGCACCTCAGCCTTTTCCTCGTCCTTGGTGACTATGTTTCCCTCTGCATCCAATAAAGGAGGGAGATTTTCCCTAATCCTCCTTTTGTTGTTAATGAATTTATAGAAACATTTTTTATTATCCTTAACAGCTGCAGCTAGGTTGAGCTCTAGCTGCGCTTTGGCTCTCCTAATTTTCTCCCTGCATAGCTTCACTACCTCTTTATAGTTTTCGTGAGAGGCCTGCCCCTCTTCCAAAGGTTGTAGACTCTCCTTTTGTTTTTGAGATCCAGCAAGAGATCCCTATTTAGCCAGGCTGGCCTCCTACCCCGCCTACTTGTTTTTCGGCACACGGGGACAGCCTGATCCTGTGCTTTTAAGACTTCTTTCTTGAAGTACGTCCATCCTTCCTGGACTCCTGTATCCTTAAGGGCATCCTCCCAAGGGATTTTGTCTAGCAGTCTTCTGAACAGGTCAAAGTTTGCCCTCCGGAAGTCTAAGGTGGCAGTTTTGGTAACCCTTCTCCTTGTTTCTCCAAGGATAGAGAACTCAATCATCTCATGATCACTGTGCCCTAGACGGCCTCCAACCTTTACTTCCCCCACAAGTTCTTCCCTGTTCACAAGGAGCAGGTCTAGGAGGGCACTTTCCCTGGTCGGCTCACTTACCAGCTGCATGAGGAAGTTATCCTCCACACATTCCAGGAACCTCCTGGATTGTTCCCTGTCTGCCGTGTTGTATTCCCAGCAGATATCAGGGAGGTTAAAGTCCCCCACAAGAACAGTGGCAAATGACTGAGATATTTCTCCCAGTTGCTTATAGAAGGCTTCATCCACCTCACTGCTTTGGTTGGGAGGTCTATAGCAGACTCCCACAGCGAGTCATCTTTATTTGCCCTTATCCTAATCCAAACACTCTCGACCCTGTTATCACTATACTTAATTTCTGAGCCCTCATAGCATTCACTAACATACACAGCCACTCCGCCACCTCTCCTTTCCTGTCTGTCCCTCCTGAAGAGCTTGTAGCCTTCGATTGTGGCACTCCAGTCATGTGAGGCATCCCACCACGTTTCTGTGATAGCCACTATGTCATAGTTTTCCTGGTGCATCATGGCTTCAAGCTCCCCTTGTTTGTTGTTCATACTGCGTGCATTGGTATAGATGCACTTCAGACGATCTAATGGTTTCAACATCTTTTTGTGAGTGTGGGCCCCATTTCCTACCAGGCCCCTCTCAGGTGTTTCCATAATTTCTAGGTATCTATCACTTCTCTGAAATGAATTGGTAGAGTAAGAGTCCTTGCTAGTCCACCATCCCTCAAGCCCTGGTGTGTTTCCCTTGAGTTTAGTCCTAACAGGCCCAGTTATCCCCCCCCTCCCCCCTCATATCTAGTTTAAAGCCCTGTTAACGAGTCCTGCTAATTCATGTCCCAAAATTCTTTTCCCCCTCTGGGACAGGCACATCCCACCTGCCACCAGCATGCCAGGTGTCTCATATGGCAACCTATGATTAAAAAACCCAAAGCCCTGTCGATAACACCAGTCCTGAAGCCACGAATTGACCTGCTGTCTCTTCCTATTAATTTCCTCACTCATAATAGCCACTGATGGGATAGAGGAGAACACTACTTGTGTTCCCGATCCCTTAAGCACCCTTCCCAAGGCTTTAAAGTCTCTTTTAATTGATTTTGGGCTCCTTCTTCCCACATCATCACTGCCCACCTGAAATACTAACAGGGGGTAATAATCAGAAGGGTTGACTAGAGTAGGAACTTTTTCCAACACATCCCTGACCCGTGCCCCAGGGAGGCAGCAGACTTCCCTGTGAAGCGGGTCAGGACGGCATATTGGTCCCTCTGCCCCCTTCAGTAGAGAGTCACCCACAACGATGACCCTTCTGCTTTTCCTTTTGGAACTAGTTGTGATGTCAGGTCTACGGCGACTTGGTCTTTCTGGCACTTCCTGCCTAAATGTACCACCCTCCTCTCCAATAGCCAGTTCCTCCTGCAAGATTCTGTACCGGTTCTGCAGGGGTAACTGGGGAGGTGGAAGGGGGAGGGAGGGGATTTGCCTGCTTCGCCTAGCAGGGACCTGTTTCCATTCACCCTCTTCTCTGAGATCCCCTTCTACTGCCGGGTGAGAAGTGGAGAGGGGGTCCTCTGGTGTGTGTGAGGCCTCAACATGTTTCCTTACTACTATAAACATGGCCTTTGATCACAGCATTTTCATTTTGCTCTACAGACATGCTAGACACTTCAGGCATTTCCTAAAGCATTTACTCCTTAATGTTTGCACAGCTTTCTCCCTTCATCTCTTGCTGCAACTTTTCTCCTTGCTGAAGAGACAGTTATGATCAGCTTTCATCTGCCCAAATAACTCCCTATTTAATTGCTATTGTGTACCTCCAGCTGCAAAGACAAATCAGTAACACACCTTATACACACATAGAGCAATGTTCTTTCACAGAAGGACTACTTGTATGCTATGAAATTTGGGAGTGCTTTCCAGGGGTTAAAATTCCTTGACATTCCCAACAGTACATTAAAATAGGACCTGTGCACGTGGCCTGTGCAGGAACTACAATGTACTCTTGCAAAATGTCAGTCCAGCTGTGCTGCAGACTGGGATTTCAGGTCTTGAAGAAGCAGGCGTAGAAGCAATTCACAATAAAAAAAATGAAATGTAAGTGAATGTACTTTATTCCTTTTTTTGTTTGGGGGCCAGAAGAACTGTTTCTTGGTGTGACCAAGTTTAGAGGAAAATTAAAACTACAACATACTAATCATCTTAAAGCTCCTAGAGATTCATGAAAGGCAAATTATACTGCCTGGAAATATTAAAATCATCTCCTTTATTTTATATGAAAGCATGGGCATAAAAATGGAAATAATCCCCTCAGGACACAATCCAGGGAGAAACAACAACATGACCCTGAGTTATAAACAGGAAGAGATTTTCAGTGTACTGAAGGGGATTTAGTGAAGGGATCCCCATTAATGTTAATAGGAGACAGAGGGATGAATCCCACGCACTGAAGTGGAAATTCAACCCTTCACATCAAATGTTCTGAAAACCAGGCAGCTTGCAACTGCCTGTGCATCCGGCCAGAAGCGAGGATGAAAACAGTTAATTGCTTTCTGACATTTGAGTTGAACTGAGGACACAATATAAGCATAGGGCATCTGGAAATATGGTCCTTTTAAGGAATCTGGGAGGTAAGTGCCTACTTCACTGTACAGGCATGGGATCCCTTGCTCTGCAGCTCTCTGGTAAAATATAACGTAAACGTCATTTAGGTTAGATGAGATTAACCTCAAATTTCATTGCCCATACAAACAAGACAATCTAAGTGCAGTAACATATATGCTAACCATTTTTATCAAAACATAAATGCTTCTCTCTGCAGGGCTTTTAAGCAAATTACAAGCCAAAATGAACATAAAGTGCAAAATGAGCTACTCTGTTGTAAAGGTCTTAGTTTTTTTATATAATTTCTGAAGCTTTTTGTGCTTTGTTATGTTTAGCAATGTAAACTATAAAACGTTCTGGTGTATTCATTCACTGCATTTTTTTCAGCTGAAGTTTGTTGTTCTGTAACAGAAGACCTGAAATATCGACGGGAATGCTGGTTTACTGAAGTAAATGATGAATTTCTCATTGTTTTGGAACAAGTTTGGATTTCATTCACTTCCTTCTTGTGCCTCCAAAAGTGAGAGGAGACAAACAATGGAGAATAAAAATTAAAGCCAGTGGAGGGAATAATGGCAGTGCATAACAACTGAAGATCTGACCCTATCCATAGTTGTGTGAACACACAGTTGTAAAATTTGCCACAAGCTCCAAGATTGCTTTTTCTTTCATGTGATTAGGGGGTACTACCTACTCCTGTTGATGTCAGTTGAGAAAAGAAGACAGGTTAAGTGCAACATATATGCAAATTATTATGATTTATGAACTGGCTGGGTGGGTGAGTAGCTGATAAACTGGAGGGCAGGGCTGCAATCCAGAGCAGGCTGGAGAAATGGACTGACAGGAACTTCATGAAGTTCAGCAAAGCCAAGTGCAAAAGTCCTGCGCCTAGGCTTCCATAATACCAGGACAGGATGCAGGCGTAGCAGGTAGAAAGATTTTCAGAGAAGGCCCGGTAGGCCTGGTGGACACCAAGTGCCCAGAGATAAAGACCAACTACATCCTGGGCTGTATTAGCAATATCACAGTCAGTAAGTCAAGGGAAGTTATTCTGTTTGCTGATCATCTGTGGGACCTCTTCTGAAGCAGTGTGTCTAGTTTGGGGTCCCTAGTACAAGATAGATGTTGACAAACTTGAGATTTCACAGAAGACTAAGTGATGGGAGCTGGAGCACATGACAAAAATATGAAGTTAAAAGAGCTGAGCTTACTTAGCCTGAAAAAATAAGACGAACTGGGGGTTTAACTACCATCTTCCGCTATGTAGAGAGGGACTGCAGAGGAGATGGGGCCAGACTTTTCTCAGGTGCACTACAAAGAACAAGTTGCCACAAAAATTCCGACTGAACATAAGTAAAACACTGTTCATGGTGAGGACTGTCAAATACTAGAATATCCTGCCAAGAGATTTTGTGCAATCGCCATCCTTGCAGATTTTCAAAACTGGACTGGAAAAGACTATGAGCAACCTGATCTAGCTTTGGCGCCAGCACTCTTTTGAGCAGGGTGTGCACTAGAGACCTCCAGAGCTGCCTTCTGACCTAAATTGCTCCCTGATTTCATGTGAAGTTTATAATATTTCTCGGTTTCATAAATAATTCCGGAGAAGAAGAGATATTACTATAATCTTTATAAAAGTCTAGCCCAAGCCAGGATGGCACAAGAGGCCGTTTTATTTAAAACAGATAATATTCAGCTAGAAAGGGGCTCAAACTCACATGCAGGGATCCTTTCTTATCTTTTTAATTACTTTGCACATGCACTTCAGGATCACATTACTAGTGCAAAGCAATATGTGTAACACCAAACTATCTTGTTCTGAAAGTGGCCAGGAAAAACACAAAGGATTTACCTCAGAAGCTCTTTCAAATATCATTTAGAAGCCTTTCTAAAGTGAAATTTCAGCATATAGGAAAATCTTTGCTATAGTTTCTATTCCTTGTTTAATTGACCTTTTCCTGGTGGAGAATATGGAAAGCGAGGTGGTGTCGGTCTCCCTCTCTGTATCCCTCTGTAACCCATCCCAGGTGTGCCAGGAATGGGAAGCTCCACACTGACGTGGCCCAGCTGCATAACGTTGGCTTAGACTTCTGAAGAAATAGCTCAGTTTGAGAAAGAGCTGTGAAAAGATCTGTAGAACAGAGATAAGGAAGATAAAATTGCAGACAAGTAAGAATTCTGAAACAGAACCATTAGTAGCTCAAGGACTGAAGAAGGAAAGCACTGTCATGGAAGGGTATAAAATCCTAAAGGAAAAAAAAGGAGTCGCTGGAGGATAACAACTCTGCAACAGCATCTATGCCATGCAGCAAAGCAGTTCAATACTTTTCTTGCTGACTAATGCCTGCCTGGCCTACACGCAATCTTTGAGTGTCTTATTGGGGTGTGGAGCATAACAAGCCATGTGGCTTGCAAAATGGAGGGTATCTTTTGTGTCTGTTGGCTAAGACATAATTGTCTTATCCTTTTAAGCTATCTATATTCTGCTTGCACAGGACTAAATATGCTGGAACAAGTGGCCCAAAGATGAGATGCACCATCACAGGAGTACAGTTTTGAACTTTGCAGCAATGTTTGGATTTGAATTTAGGGGCTGGAAAAAAAGAATCTTTCAATGTGTTATCTTATTAGTCAGCTTGATGCAAAAGCACGCAAGCTGTGTGGACAAAGCCCTTAGGAGTATTCATGGTGTTGTCACTGACAGCTTTCTATGTGGTTACTATGCCTGGGTATTTTGTAATTAATGTCATTCCCAAATAGGCAATTGAAGACTAGTATTTCTCAAGGGTTTTCAGTGCACAGCCAATCTTCTTTCTACAAACTTTGAGCACTGAGCCATAAAAACAAGAGTAGCAGCATGGTTTTAGGCAATTTATGCATAGTTGATTGCAGTTTTAAAATTATTACTTTTAAGTAGAAGGGCCTGCATTCAGTTTATAGTAGTGGAACTCTTAGAACTTGAAAATATTTACAAGAAAGTAGTAGCAATGTCATTTCAATTACCAGGGAATGAAAACCCACCAGTATCTACTGCACACTACCAGAGACCACCACAGTCTGTGCCAAGGGCAGCGTGTCATCCTCCAGAGAAACCACTCTCCATACCTTCTACCAAATTCCTTTTATACTGGACTTCTCTGCCTGGTGCTTGTTCTTTGTCAAGAAAGAAGCATTACAAACAGAGTCCTGGCTGTTAGCTCTTATACTCTATCTTATTTAACTTTCAATATTTTTGGCTTCCATACCCATTAGAGATGTTGCTCTCAAGCCACTAGACAAGGAGTTCTCTTGAGAAATTTGTTTCACAAAACTTGGACAGATTAAGGCAAGGATGCTCTGACTTGTTAATAAATTCTCCTGGCAATATTTCCCTTCTTCAGTGTCCCCTCAGATGGCCAAAATGATGGAGGCTTCACAAGAGTTGGCCTGACGTTAGTTACAGTTCAAATCTTGGCTGACCAAGCAGCTGGGACCCTCACTTAGTGGAGGGATACACCTTTGCATGACATGGTCATGAAAGTATCACAGGCTCAGCAAGCCCTAAAAAGCACGGAGTTATTCTGGTTCCAAATCTCCTGAAAGAAGATACACTTCCACATCCATCAACCATAGCTGTTGGCATATTTGCCATACACCTAATATTTCCCCCTTCTCTGCAGCAGTGTGTTGCCCATGGAGGGGATGTAAGCTCAAACCTAAATTCCTTAGTTGAAGTTGTCAAGCTGGCTTCTTATCACTGATTTATAGAGCCAGGTATCATTATTGCTCTAAAAGACACAAAAGGAGGAAACTGAGCAATTAAGGGCTTGTAAAACCATGTCAAGCTGCCCAGTGGTCTATTTATTTTCCTATTGATCTTGCCTTTCTTTCTTTGAGGAATAATGACTGTCTCATCAAATTCCTCAAGTTCTCTACTGTCGCCCTGTGCCTTAACCTTTGTAATGCTAAGGATCTCAGATTTGCAATTCTGTAGTTTGTCTTTCCCTCTGTAATCTTTCACCTAAACTGCTGTGGCAGTATTTTTCCTGCATTCTCCTGCTGTTGTTATCATTGTGCTGTTATTCTTGCTGTTATCCCTTGCACCTCTAAACTCAGATATCAGATTTCTCATAAGAGATGATTGCCCTGTCATGACAATTGCCCTTTCTTCCCTGCTTTTCCCTACACTGTGTTGTTTAAAATTTAGTTTACACTAAAGGAAAAACATGACTTAGGGAATAACATAGTCCGTAATAGTAATTTATTATAGCCCATGGCAGCGAGGTTAGAACTAAATGATCTTTAAGGTCCCTTCCAAACCATTCTATGATTCTATATCTCTGATAAGTACTGCCATACTGCATATCTCTAAATGTAATTTAAAAGACTAAATAAATAATAAATACATCAATAAATAAATTTTTATCTTCTATCAGTCTCAGACTTTTCTTAATTTGTTAGACAGTCACCAGAATGAAACATCTGTTATTTGTCCAGTTAAATTCCTGAGTACAAAAGTTATATTCTGGGAAAGGAAATTTAGTCCAGAGTGGTCAACTCTTCCTCTAAAATGATATCCATGATGAAGAGAGTTTGTACCAGAAATCTTGTTTGCTTTCCTGAATTTTTTCATTAATTGAAGTCTTATTTCCTTACAGTCATCCCTGGGTCAAGACAGCTATGCTACTATAGCCAAGCTTTTTTGCAATTCTACATAATGAGCCAGAATAAACCCAAAAAACTTTCTTTCTTTTTGTATGCACACATATATTAAATAACAGATGACCTGTTGCAATATGCAGAATTATCACTCACCACACAAAATGGGCCAGATTCTCTGATCTGGTATCATCGCTTTGCACTACAGTGCAAACATAATCCAGACTTAAATCCTTGTTAGCTGACATGGTGAGGATAATCCCATTGCAAAGATAATCCATTTGGACACAGACAAAGCCTTAGAGCTCTCCTGGGACTTCTTCCTTTGCCATGAGTATAGCAAGGAAAGAGGGGTGTTGCTAAACAACAAGAAAAATAGTTAGCGCCTTACCACTTACAACGACTTGTAGCCTGCCTGTAATAGGATTGACAGAAGGATTTCCCCTAAATCTGCAATATATGTGCAAGGAGGTGGAGAAGATTGAGCTAGATAGATATTTTCACTGTCTGGGGGTATATCATGCTTAACCCAATTCTGGGTCTCTCCTTAGTCCCCACAGCCAGTCTACAAGGTAATAGTATGGCAATACTTACACTAAAAATGCAGTCTACAGTAAGGATTTCAGATTTAGGATGCTCTGAACTTGTCCCATGTTTGTAAACTCTAAACCATAAGTATGCATCATGGGATATTCAGAGATAAAATAAATTGAGATCTATCAAAAAGACTGTGTATTCAATAATCTCTAAAAGATTTTGCCAGCGCATGTTCAGGACACTGTAACAGAGACCAAGAAATAGCAGCCAAAAATTATTAGGCACAATATATTGAATTAAAGAGGAAAAGAAAGGATAATGAGATAATCCCCAAAACCCAAGGCAGTGTCCTTATACCCAGTCAGAAGACAGCCAAGACTGGAAAGAAAGAAAGAAGGGCAGTCCAGGCTGGGTTGGCACTACCTCAGGTCCTGCTCCCTGTCAGTGGGGCTGAGCTGAGCTCATCACAAAAGCCCCCAGAAAACAGCCCCCACTCTTCTCAAAAATGCAGGCAGTGTGCTGCCCCTGAGCTGCTAGCTGATATTAGTAGCAGGAAGATTACAGGTCAATCCTGTCTTTAGCTCTCTTGCTATGCAAGATGATGCCAGGCTTTTAGAGAGCAGAGGATCATTAGTGGAGAAATGATGAGTTAAATATGGAAATTGGATTCCTGGGTTGCAAATTCCTCTGAATTTTCTCTTTGGAGATGGATGAACTTGTGGATAGGAGACCAGAATGGTGTTGGAAGAGTCCAGCTATCCCTATAGATTCTGTGTGAGCTCAAGCAAGTCACCCAGTCTGTCTGTTTGCCAGTTCTTTTGTCTGTAACACAGCAAGAGTAATCCTTTGTTTCACACATTCTGTCAGCAGGCATTGTTCCATTTTTGGAAACAAAGACCATCCCAACTGTGAGTCGCACTGTACACAAAGACATTTTGTTTTTATTTATTGACATCCAAATAATAACAATAACAACAACTGACTGGATACCCTGGGATGAGTTTTAAAGCAGATAAGGAGAGACCAGACCACTTAACCCATCTTTCAGTTTAGGTTGTAATATGACCCCATCATAAACTGACATATCAATTCTCCCTAGAATGGAAGAACAAAAATAAAATCCACATGATATGCATAATCCAAAAGATCCTCCTAGGCCAAGGACTCCAGTAGTATGGAGAATTCTTTAGGTGTTCATAGCAACTGTAGTTTACAGAGAGCAGCTGACAGGTATGCCTGTGGCCTCCTTGACTATATGGAAAATCTTATCAACCTTTCAACACACGAGATTTCTTCACACTTGTAGGAAACATATGAGGTTGTTCTCTTAAAATACAACTGAATAATGTTGACATGGGTCTTGGCTTCCACTAACATTAATCAAAACTTTGCATCCAGTGACCCACATACCTACTATCTGAACATATACAGACAATATATGCTCTAGGCATATACCGTTGCTAAGCTCATCCTCCTATTTCGGGAGATATTAAAAGCAGTGTGCATGGGTGTTGCTGCTCCGACAGCCCATGGGAAGACAGCAGCGGTGCTCCTGGGTGTGAGGCATCTGAGCGCTGCTGTCAGTAGGCACTTCACCAGTGGGGTCTGTGCAGAGCCCTGCAAAAATACCCTGTAAACAACCTGCCTGTTGTGTGGGAACCAGAATGCTCCCTGTTGTAAGGGTAATTTCATTCAATAACTGGATTTTTAAGCATTAAAACTACTCCTCCATTTTCTCATGCAACTACAGTTCAAAGCAGTTGAACTAAAAAGTAGTTTTAACTAAAGTTGAAAGTACCTCAAACAATATTTTTAAAGAGGCTATGGCAATATGTCTGAGCTGCCATATGCATTATAGCAAACGGCTGAGCTGAAAAACACCTGAGGAATTGTTATATGAAGCCCATATACTACCTGATCCGTGCTGACAGGCAAAATCCAGCTACATTTTGTGCCAACATCAAGTGGCTGTTTAGGAAAGCCCAGTGCAGTACACATTGCAAAATCTTTGCTGGTGCTGGATCACTCTGGTTGCCAGAGATATTTTTTTTTTTCCACTTACATGAGGAATTTGCTGCCCTGTGCTACCACCTCATTTTCTTTAGACACTTATAGAGCTTCATAAGGTCAGCACGCCTGTGATGGTTGAAGAATTTCTGCTCATGTGTTTATTTCCTAGAGAGATATCTGTGAGTGAAACAGTGAGATTGAAATACCTCTTTTGCTCTTTCCCTCTACAGCAATGCGTAGGAGTGATCTTGGTAATTTGTTCTTCATTTTCACATGAGTAAGTACGTGTTATCAGATAAAACAGGGAGATTACTGAGGAATGTAGTTTGTTTGAAAAACATTCAGCTTTGGCCAAAAAAAAAAAATAATCAATGTCTTGTTTTTGCATTCCTGAAACTAAGGCTGAGGTTCCATTGCCTTAGAGTAGTTACCTAGAGTCATCTGAAAACAGCTTAAATACTTCACTCACCCCCACAGAGCAGCCTGGGACCTATCTCCCAGCTCTGTGTAAATAGTTCAGCTACCCTAAAACAGATCAAATGGCATTAGACACTTAAATTTACACATCTGCATCCCATCCTCAATGTTTTCCTTTTAAGGACCAGGACTTTGATGCCATGCACAAAAATAAGGCAAATGAGGTATCATTGTCATTTTCTCCACCCCCACCGCCCACCCCGACAGCCCCCCAAATCCAGCTTGGTGAGTCAAGGCACTGGCCAGACAGATCCAGATTCAAATCCCCATTCTGCCTGATTCAGAACTGGGATTACAACTTCCCCAAAGGCACCTAAACTGTCAGGTAAGTGCAGAGTATCTCCTGTTATACTTTATGTAAAATGAATAATCATACCAACAGAGATTCAAACCTACATTTTGCAGCAAGGTCCTTAACTGAATTACCACTGAGATTTTCTTCCTCTTTTCTAGCTTGAAGAATATTTAACAATGTGAAGTGTAACAGCTATAAGCGAAGAGCCTTATCCAAGAAGAATTTCATAATGTTTGCAAATGTTTCATTTTAGTGGCCAAATCAGAAATTCAAACAGTTATACAGCTCAGATGTTATTGTTCTCTCAGCTTTATTGTGGTCTGCTAAGGAAAAGGCAGTAGCAATGGCTGATTATGGGCATACAACATATGAAAAACATTCAGTGTGGAGCTCTTCTGTGAGGCAGTGCACTCAGCACACCCATAAAATTATGAGTGTATTAGGAAGGAAAACAATTTTCTGTGTCTAAATATTTATTCAGTTTTTAGCATTCTGTAGCAAAAGAAAAGTCAACAAACCCTTCTGTTCTTTTCTATGTCCTCTCCTGAATGAGACTTTTTGATTACAATTTTTTGGCACAGTTGGTATTACTATCCACAGCCAATAGAAGACGTCACCCTGAAGAAATATCTTACTATATTCAACAGGATTAGCATAGTCCACATCTATCTTTCAAAAAACTAAATAGACAGCCTGGGCTAGCTGGAGAATGGCTGTTCAAGGGCTTGAGGACTACATTTAACATCCAGGTCACAGGTATCGAATTTTCTAGACTAAGGTCTTCCAGGTTTCTCTGGGTGATTCTGTGTTGGTGTTTCACCAGAATTACAATGTTGTGCTGTGGTTCACATCACTGAAGTGTCATCAAAGTGCACTAACTAGATTACTCTTGGATTAAAGTAAACTAGAAGATGCATTCCAGGAGCACACCTAAAGCAATCTAGCTCCTAACTGGCATGTAGTCCACCAGAGCAAGCAAGACCTAGTCCAAAATAAACTCCCCTGAAAGGCATCTCTCAGGTCTTCATTAACATCTGCTTTGGTCTGCACACCTACCCCTATTCATTTGTTGTATGTACAGTGCAATAGACTCTGCATCTTACCTGTGTAACAGCACATCGTTACTCTGGAGGGAGCAGTTATAGTGGTGAGGACAGGGAAGATGAATGTTTAGGCAAAGAACACTTGGTGTCACAGGGTGGGAAGAGGTGGCAACTCCTCAGCAACCCTAGGAGGAATGGTGGGACCTCTTGTGCACAGGGTGAGTGCTTTCTTACCTGCCAAAACTTGCTGTGCATTCAAGAGACCTCCAGGCACAGCTGGGTGAGGAGCTGGCTACTCCTGACAGGACTCAAGGAAGCCCAAGAGATTAGAGAAGCACCAATTTCCTCACTGGAAAGGACAAAGACAGCTTTGCGAGCAGTAGGACATGCTGGTAGGTGTGGTGTCTGGGGGTCAGGTGCAGCTCCCTGTGCCAAGTCTACACATTACAAGAGCTGAGTACACCAGACAGGGCTTCTTGAGATTACATGGGGTTGGGGTGGATGGGATGAATGGTTGCAGTGTTCAGTCAAAGGCTCTGCAAAGGCCCCTCAGAGCAGCATCAGCCCTGGAAGTTCTGGAAGACACAACTGGATGGCTTGGAAGGGCCCTGCTGATGTCCTGCCTGGATAGCATGCTTCTCCTTCCCAGCCTTCCCACCAGCCTCCAGACCATCCAACCCAGCAGCTCAGTGGCAGCCTTGTGGCTGTCAGCAGGCACTGCTCTTCTGAGCCCTTGTCTAGCCCCTCACCCCCACGTCTAAGCATAGCACTACTTAAGAAGCCTACAGCTCAGGCTTATTGCTTAAAAACAGCATAAAGGAGGCAGGTATCCTTTTTGGGGCAAGTTTCAATACCTTTTTCTCTTTCAAACCACATTTCAGCTTTACAGAGTGTCATTTTCTCTCTCAAGTTCCTACAGCTGTCGCCAAGGGCAAGCCAAAGACCTTCATGCCCTTACAAACCCAGTTTTCCATCTTCTGCACTTCTACTTTCGAAATAACTGCAAATTCCTTAATTTGGGCCTAGATTGAAAGACAGGTTCTGCTTCCTTTTTGTACACAAATGTATGGTAGCAGGTATGGATGGACTGCTGGCCACACCAGACAAGAACAGCCCCCTCCATCTGTCCTGCACTGTCCCTTCCGTCACCACTGCCCATCACAGTGCTGTCACCCCCTCAGGGTGCACCTTGGAGTGTAGTCAGGAGCAGGCGCATCCAGCTGACACTGAATTCAATTCTGACTTTTGGAGACATACATGTGCACAGCAGTAAAACTAGCTGTTTAAATCAATATGTTCTCCATATAGTCTCTTGCATGGGTTTCATGCTGAAGTAGGAGACAAACTCCCTTTAAAACACTTCCTTTGCTGCCTTCATTTAAGAGCAAAGGAACAAAGCAGGAGAGTGCTGACATGTGGCAAAATTAAAGTACTTTTCTGTTTTTTTCTTTATTCCTCCACAAGTGGGGATGGTGCCTGCAGCTTCTCAGATAAGGAAAATCACGTGTATATTTTATTGTGTAGTATACATTAACTTTGAGCAAATGTCCTCTTCTTTACTGGCAATGGAGAAAATCAGATGTGTATATTGCTTCTGTTTGTAAAGACTCCTTTTATCAGCTGAAAGAGACATACCCATCTACTATGCATTTTTTTCTCCTGATGTTAGTTGTCAGCAAGACAGCAACCACTCATTGATGGGCAGATTTAGGTGTAGAAGAAACCTTTATTTAGATATAGGGAAGCCTCAAAGTAGGAGGACAGCAGATAACTATCCAAATACTTTAGCTAAATAGACGACTTCTGAAATAGCAGGCATCCAATATTTTTAGCTGTCAGTGGGAATTCAGTAGGTTGAAAAATGTGTCCAGTAACAAATTTCTATAAACAAAGAGCAATCTTGCAGGGAGCTATTGTGGAATTGAAAAAAGTTATGGCTAATCACATTTTTCTGTTCTTCTGGGAAATTACAGCAGACACCTACAGAAAAACCTGCAAAAAGATATGTGTCCTAATTACAGATTATTTCAACCCAAACCAGGAAAGTGTCATGCTTTTTTTTTTTTTAATTTAATGTATACATTATATAATTAACAAACAAAAGGAAAGGACTAAGCATCAAAATCACTTGGCTCTTTCTAATCAGTCTCTGGCTGCATGGTGCCAATTGCATGGTGTTAGCTGCAATCTGCCACTGACAGATGTATTCAGGGCTGGAAGCTGTTACTTAACCTAGAGGCAGTGACAGTGTTTGGATAATTCTGATGTTATCCTGAGAGGATTGGGATACAAACACAAATTTAAACTCTCATTTCCAATGTATATTTGAAGGTGATGTACATTTGCAGGGAACCGGCTGTCACAAAACTAATTTGGCCTATGTTTTTATTTGAACATATGTGGTTTCTCAAAGGAAGTGGATTGTAGGCAGAGATGAAAGCAATTCAGTGTCTCTGATCTCTGGGATGTCACTTCCAAATGAGATCACCTTCACTGCACATTTTCCTTTTCTGGCATCAATCTGGAGAAATTTAGGGAACTACAAACACAGCTTGTTATTTTCAGAGTTTTAAAAAATTAGACTAGATGCTCATTCATTTCTTTTTCTTCAACATATAATACATGTCATAGAAACAATTTGGAGCTTTGTTGTTTTCTGGGTAGTATTATTTCCTAAGAACTGAAGTAAATGGTATTTTCTGAAGACAGACACAATGATACCACCAAAAAGCTTCTGTTTCCTCCTCAAATCCACCACAACACAAAATGCATCTAGAAGCCTTTTGAACTCCTTTTATTGTTCGCAAAGAAAAATAACAATGCAAGGAAGCTATACTTTAGTAAGAGCATCACCACTTTTCAGAGGTCAAATGTAAAAGCTAGACTTGTATTTTTATATGCAGTACATCACAAAATCCTTATGTACTGAAAAGAGTGAATCTGAGATTAAGTTTTTCCACATTGGAAAATTCAAAAGACCTACTGCTGCTTTTATTAGAGATATGACAAAATTGTCAGTTTCTATTTCATCTTCTGTTTGTTGGTACATTTTAATAAGAAACCCCACAGTAAGATCCACCTTTCAAATGACAAATTGAGATGGAAAATATCACCTCTGTTGCTATGTTGGCATTTCAGTAGGTTTACTAATTGTTAAGTGTGTGATTTATTACATCTAGCAAATGTATTGCGATAGCTTCATGCACCTAATCTTCCCAGATTCTTAAGGGGAGGGGGAAAATGTTCTTTTAAAAAGAAGATAAGGAAAAAAGATATGGTATTAAACCTCTCTGATGGAGTTGCTTACCCCTTAGTGATTTGGCTTTTAAAAGTTAGTATCTGTTATTTATAGGTATATAGCATACTACAGATGTTAAATAACACCAAGCATTTCCACACTTCCAGATCATAGACAAAGGCTTTAGAAAACAGGGAGCTTACTAGAATGGTAGTTTTTTCCTGGTGTGGTGCATACAGACCTATGTTGTTAAAAATTTTGTTTTAATAATTTATTTTCTGAATAAAACAGAGACAGCATTTGTCACAAGCATTTACTGTAAAACACAAATTTGCTAAGAAGAAAGGTATTAGCGAACAGCATCTAAACTACATGCTATTGCTCCAAGTCAAGTCATCATTAGGCACCACTTGCCATTAGGAAAAAAAAAAATGTTCTTAAGGGTTTGTGGAAACACGAGCACCAGCTTGAGTGTAAAGAGCTGGTTAGTATTTATTGAGCTTTGAAAATGCTCTTATTTTACTACTCCATGTTCTGCCTTGAAATGTTATTTCTGTATGTTAGACATAAATACTGATTATATAGTTCCATTGAGGACTGTAACTCCAGAATGCCAAGCTGGAAGTGTGAGAGGATTTGGGGCTTAGGCTTACATGTGTTTAAATGAATTATGAAAACAGCTACTTTTTTCCTTCCTCAGCACTCTCTCTTTATTTCCAGCTGAAATAAACTGTTATTTTTGCATCTTATGGTAAGGTTATTTTCATAGCTTTTGAATTGCTTGTCCTTGGAGTCTGCTGCAATTTTTTAATAACAATTCACATTAAAAACTTGTTATATTGTCTCTCTACGACACTCTTGCGGCTATCCAGTCTTCATGCATTATACCACAGAAAAACAATGGAAGATAGGAGTGTGAAAATAACAACATTTTTAAAAAATAATCTGTATTTTTGTCCCTTTTATTCATATTCAAGTTGCCACATTTCTAAGTTCAACAGTTTCAAGTTTCTCTCTGCAATGATGAAAATTAGAAAATGAGAACCAAGATTCTGGGGCTTTGAGAAAAAAAACAAATGTCAGGAAAGTTAGCAACATTGATTACAAGGACACAAGAAGACACCCACATGGAGGATCTTTTTCTTTGTGAGGATGACCTCTGAATTTCCAGGGAATTTTTGAAGTTGATACGTTCCTGTTCAGACAAAAACCTTCAGACTTATAGGTTGTTTCTGGAATTGGATTTGTACTGTCAGTTTGAGTCTGTAGAAAACTGCAGGAAGAATATTTCTCCTGGTACATTGAGACTAAATCATGAACCAGAAAACACTTATAGAACTTTATTATTGTAATACTGACTTTTAGAAGGTTTACCTTTAAACTATTTAGCTAGTCTGTTGTAAATTCCGGCTCATGGCATTGCCTGAAGAGAAAATATACGCTTTCAAAGAAGTCCAGTTGGAAGAGGAATAGTTGCAAAGTTGAAGTTGTTGTCATAGTAAGAATATATTTATTGTTAGGTTCTGTGATAAAAGGTTATCTGCACACCCACAAAAGAGCACAGTGAGGAAGTCCAAATAACACAGTGCTCCAGCTGCTCCCAGGCCCATCATGAGAGTCATCAGCCCATCAAAGGCCCATCTCCACAAACCCAGAGGAGCACAGAGGCACAAAAGCAGGTGGAAATCCAAATTAAGGACTCAGAGAAAGGCACACTCTGTCCAGACCCTTCTCAGGGCTGCCAGGGGAAGGGTCACAGCCCCACACCCAGGAGTAAAACTCATCAGGGGGAGTCAACTCCGAAGTATCTTTTGGACTGAGGGAGGCTGCGGTCTAAGGGTGTGGGACACATGATAGGATGCAAGCGAAGAGCATTTTGGGATTGCATAAGACTAAAGGGAAGGAACAAAAAGTAGAGGAAGGGATGAATTTAGGTGATTTGGGAAGGAACAAGTGTGGAAAAATAGAGGAGTAAGAGATAAAAGAGGCTGGTCACCTGTAAGTAGTTGGCTGGTTGCTACCGTTGTCCAGCCATGCCCTCTGTGTGTATGGGGGTTGAAGCTTAGCAACTGGGGTGAGTGTGGGCATGTGAGTAAGCATGTGATGGCTAGTGAGGACCAAGACCAACTAGCCAGCAAGCAGATTGCCTGGGAGCAATAGCAAGATCAGGGGTGTGTTGGACAGTGGGGATCTGGGGAGCCCAAGCCAGCTGGCAGAGGGATGGCAGGGTCTGGGGTCTGTAGGGGTGAGTCTCATGTCTCTGTGGGTGTGCCCTGTATGGGTCTGTACCAGCAACTGGAGGGTGGCTGTGGCCTTGGAGACTAATATATCCAGGAGCCAGGAAATGGAGAGACTGAGATCCAGAGACAGCTACTGGGCAGATCATGGAGCTGCTGCAGCCTTACCTCCCTCAGGCTGTCAGATCCAGCACATTATGATTTTTTCTTAAATTTATGTACCACTGTGTACAGGCACAAAAATCAAGCCCATTCTCCCTTCATTATTAAACAGCCAAAAATTAGACTAATTCAAAAACAGACACTAAAACTTAGTTTTCAGTTGTGCTTTAAGCTGTCCAATGAAACTGTTGCCTGATTAGCTCCAGACAAGCTGTTTAAAGTTCATATGTGAAAATTAAATATGATACCATTAAAAGGAAATTAATTGCAAGGTTTCAGAAGGACACAATCAGTCTTTATACAAAACGCACCCAGAACCTCAGTGACATATGCCTGGACTACCTGCAGCCTTGGTGTATGTTTGCTGCAAGGTGACTGGGTGGCATTGCAAAGGTCTCCTGCTCACCAGATGGAGGAGTACAAAATTCCCTTTGTAGCCAGCACAACCTCTCAAGTCTTTTTCAGTTCAAGCCCCGTAGGTCTGCTCTGCCTCTTGTTAGCTCAGATCACTGCAGAAATGAAACATAAAGAATACTCCTCTACTGCCATACAGTGTCTGCCAACAAGTGGCTAAAGGAAAGATTTTCCTAGGGTTGTCCCAGCAGCATCTGCTGGTTTCACTCTAGGTGCCAAGGGAGGCTTTGTTTGCCAAAAAGAAAAGGGAATAGAAGAAAGAGAGAGACAGTAACTTCTTCTAACTACTGGTAGGTGAGGGAGGTCTTTGTTACAGCAGAAGTTTCTGCCAGTACTAAACTCTCTCTTAAGAAACTCAGAAAAGACTCCATATTCTCTATTCAAGAACTAGCAAAAGAAAAAGAAAACTTGTGAAGGACTTCTCATTCATCTGTATAAAAATACATTAAGCATGGAACCATAGAATAGCTTGGGTTTAAAGGGACCTTTAAAGGTCATCTAGTCCACAACACCCATGCAATGAGCTGGGACATCTTCAACTAGATGACGTTGCTCAGAGCCCCATCCAACCTGACCTTGAATGTTACCAGGGATGGGACATCTACCACCTCTTTGGGCAACCTGTTCCAGTGTTTCACCACCATCATTGTAAAGCATTTCTTCATTCTATCTAGTCTGAATCTACCTTCTTTCAGTTTAAAACCACTACCCCTTGTCTTGTCACAACAGGTGATGCTAAAAAGTCTGTCCCCATCTTTCTTATAAGCCTCTTTTAAGTACTGAAAGGCCATAATAAGGTCTCCCTGGAGACTTCTCTTCTCCAGGCTGAACAACCCCAACTCACTCAGCCTATCTTCATAGGGGAGGTGCTCCAGCCCCCTGATCATCTTCAAGGCCCTCCGCTAGACCCATTCCAACAGGTCCATGTCCTTCCTGTGCTGAGGA
Source organism: Numenius arquata (assembly GCF_964106895.1). Classification (NCBI taxonomy): domain Eukaryota; kingdom Metazoa; phylum Chordata; class Aves; order Charadriiformes; family Scolopacidae; genus Numenius; species Numenius arquata. The sequence continues at coordinate 67,920,204 of NC_133576.1, read as the reverse complement.
CTCCAGAGCTGGATGCAGTACTCCAGGTGGGGTCTCACCAGAGCAGGGTACAGCATGGTAGCATACGTCCTATTTTACAGATGCGTAAAGTGAGGCAGTGCTTATGTAGTTCCCTTGCAGTTGCAAATTGCTGTAAGCCAAACAGAAAAAAAGAGGAGGAATAAAAGGAAAATCTACAGATAGAATTAATCACAGATCATTGTCCAAAGCCCTAAGCCTCATTACAATGCAAAATATTTTTTTATTATTATTTTGATTCAGGCCAAATGCAGGCCCTACCTGATTGCATGTATTATTTCACTGTTTCACATTCTTAATCACTGATTCTGTTTTGATGTTCTGGATGGAAATTAAAACATTAATAGTAATGTTTTTTCACAAGAATGCCTTGAAAATATTTTCATTAACTTAGGATGCTTTTGTTATGAAATACCATAGAACATTATGTAATATGGTAGGCAACAGGTCAAGGTATGGAAAAGACTGGTGGGAAAGCAATAGTCCAAATATGTAATTATATTAATCTTCTTAATAAAGACAATAACATGGCATTTCTGTGCAGTTGAGAGAAACTACAAAGGTCTGTGTGCAATTTAAGGAAGCCTGAATCAATAGAAACACGCAAAAGGCAAATCCCTCACATATTTCTTCCTGTTGTAAACATTCAGTCCAAACTTTATATAAACCCAAGTGAATTTCTCACTTGGATTCTGCCTGCTCTTCTATTTCTGTTGAGTCACTGAGCCAGCAAGCCAAAAAAACTCACTGCATTTGCAGAATGCCCATCCTTGAAATGTGGGATAAGAGGAGTCCTGTTTGTCCATGGAGCTAAACAGCAGCTTTCAAAACTTTAGGCTCACGGTGATAACAAGCTAGTGGCCCAGGGGAAGGACAGCCCAGTGGAGTATCAAAACTTGTATACTTCAGATCTTAATGTACACCTTATCATTTGTATAATTCTTCAACTACTTCAATTACTGATTCAGTAATTTTTTAACACTTTCAGAATTTTCAGTGAATTTGGCTCTGCTTTTAACCAGCTGTTAATGTGACAGAATCTGTTGTTTCATCTGCAATAGTGCATGCAAATTTCCAGAATTCTGAGAAATACCACTTGTCATTTCAAAAGCCATGGTTTCCAGCATGAGTTTGTCTCCACTCTTTTCCAGCAACTTTGAAATATCAAGATCATAATCGGCTCAGAAATAAAAGCAGCTGAATAAATTTGCAACTAATCTTTTTAGTTATTTTGGGTTTATTTCTTGTAATGCTCTTGTATTGAAACCCTGTTCAGCAAGATAGCATCAGTTACTTAGCTTTTACAATAGGATCAGGCTTCTTTCCTCAGGAGGCTATTGGAAATTTAGGATGCTATTTGCATTCTTTTGATGAACATCAGCTTCTTCAGATTTTGAGAGTATTAATTCCTGTCTCAAGTGCTTTTTCAGTTAGAGAATCCAGACTGTATGAAAACTTCCATATATCCCTAATCAGACGCAGTTTATCCCTAAATGCTATGCAACACTAAACCAGCTCATATCATCTGATGTCACTGATATCAGCATGATGGAGCCACAAAAATTGCTGAACCTTGATGAGCACATCCAATTTCCAAAGTGATTTACATGGAATAACATGACATGCTTGGTGAAACAGAAAAATCAATTTAGTTGCTGGAAACAAAGATTTTTTAAAAACTAATTTTCTTTTTTCTTTCTTTCTTTTTTTTTAATTTTTTTGTTGCTTTTCATTCTTTCCAGTAGGGCATGATTTAAACTATTTTGTTTTAACACCTTGGAATTCTTCATCTTCTTTTTACCCCACTCAATCGCTACTCTGTCAGCAAAACTTGTACAGGCTTGAAAGACAGAAACACAGCGAACACTGTCTGAAAAATGGAAATTTTTACCTGGCCTCTGGGGTTTGCAGCATCCTTCCCCCTGCCCCCCCCTTTTTTTTTTCTTCTTTTCTTTGAAAAACATAAAATTAAAGAATAGTCTAGGCTCCATCACTGGGAGGAAATGGAGAAACATAAGCATAATGTAGTGAGAATTTGAGATAACTGCTGTTTTCATGATTCTGCTAAGTAAAAATCCTCTGTCAAAAGACATTCTAACAAAGAAATGATTGAAGTTTGACTAACAGGCATGACAGACAAGTCAGAGATCGGGTCTTCAACAGTGTCTGGCTTTTCAACGTGAAAGAACAGCCTGGAGTCAGATGGGGATGGGAGGAAGGAAGAGGGGATAAAAGTCAGTGGGGAGACTTGGAGACAGTCTCAGACAAATGGCAAGGCAATCTCAGATGTTCTCTGATAAGAGAGCACTGCCACACAGAGTGATGAAAACAAGTAGCAAAATTTATGAGAGAAGGAAAGAGTTTGTTATGCTTCAGAAAGTCAGGGGGTGGGAGGAGAGTAGGGAGAGGAGAAAAGTCCAAAACACAGACAAATGGGCCTCTTGGGGAGTGATTTTGCAGCCAGGGAAAGAAGGAAACAGGTTCCCTGGCAGACCAGTCTTTAGCCCTGTCATCAGCAGCCGGCTGGGCATCCGTTCCTCCAGGTGCCCCATAGGATGTCATTTCTTCCCACAGAGTTAGAAAGTTTAAAAAGCTATTTCTTTTCACACCTGTCCTCCTGTTTCCCTAAATTAATAAAAAAAGGGAGGGAGGTTATGTTTCTCCTGCTACAGAGACACCTCCCCTTATAGCGGTTTCTTCTTTGTAACAGAGGTTATCAAAATATATTACCTACAAAACACTGCTCATGTCTGTGCTAAAGGTAACATTTATTATGCTCACATGACCTCTGTTTTTACCTTCCTATTGTTCCTTGCTTTCCTAAATTGTTTCAGTTTCCTCTAAGATTTTCAGTAAGGTCTCTGAACGGCTCAAATATCGATGATCCCCATGTGAGTAAGAGATTTTTCCAGTTAATGGGAGTGGAGTATGGGGACTTGTCTGCTAACTATACCTTTAGATAGTATTACTCTTTCAGATAGAATCATAGAATGGTATGAGAGTTGGAAGAGACCTTAAAGACCAACAAGTTCCAACACCCTGTCACTGGCAGGGACATCTCCCACTAGAGCAGGTTGCTCAAAGCCCCGTCTAACCTGGCTTGAACACTTCCAAGGATGGGGCATCCACAATTTCCCTGGGCAACCTGTTCCAGTGTCTCACCATCTTCACAGTAAAGAATTTCTTTCTTGTATCTAGTCTAAATCTCCTCTCTTTCAATTTAAAACCATTACCCCTCCTCCTATCACTACATTCCCTGATAAAGAGTCCCTCCCCATCTCTCCTGTAGGTCCGCTTCAGGTACTGGAAGGTCATTATAAGGTCTTTCCAGAGCCTTCTCTTCTCCAGGCTGAACAACCCCAGCTCTCTCAGTCTGTCATCATAGGAGAGGTGCTCCATCCCTCTGATCATTTTCGTGACCCTCCACTGGACCTGTTCCAACAGGTCTGTGTCCTTTGTGTATTGAGGACTCCAAAGCTGGACACAGTACTCCAGGTGGGGTCCCACAAGAACAGAGAGGTAAAATCACCTCCCTCGACCTGCTTGCCACACTTGTTTTGATGCAGCCCAGGATGTGGTTGGCTTTCTGGGCTGCCAGTGTGCACTGCTGGCTCATGTTGAGCTTCTCATCCATGAGGACTCCCAAGTCCTTCTCCTCAGGGCTGCTCTCCAGCCATTCTCCGCCCAACCTGTATTTTTGCCTGGGATTGCCACGTCCCAGGTGCAGGACCCTGCACTTGGCTTGGTTGAACTTCATGCAATTTGCACAAGCCCACCTCTCCAGCCTGTCCAGGTCCCCCTGGATGGCATCCCTTCCCTCCAGCATGTCGACTGCGCCACGGAGCTTGGTGTCGTTGGCAAACTTGCTGAGGATGCACTCTATCCCCCTGCCCGTGTCTCCAACAAAGACATTAAACAGCGCTGATCCCAGTACTGATCCCTGAGGAACACCACTCATGTGGTGGATACCTGAATATCTAATCTTTCAGCACAAAGAAGTAACAACCTAAAGTGTAAAATGTTTAAAAAAAACAAAGGTGGGGGCGGGGGGGAGGAAAAAGTAAGAAATCCACTGGTCTCCACACCATAGAAAGGAAAAGGCAAAAAGCTAGTTTTCTGCTTTCCAGTCCACCTTTAAAGTATTTCAGCTTCAGACTGTGCTTGATCTCCAGCTGCTCTCTTGACATGTCACGGCACAGTTACTTGTAATCCAACTGTCCTTAGACCCAATCACGATTTTTTCCTGAAACTTGTAGACCTCCCTTCTGCACTGAATGCCTCTATAACATTCCCCATTGTATGACAGGTCTGCAATTATCATTCTTGCTAACTATTATTTAAAAAGCTCCAGCTTGCTCCTGAAGCTGTAAAGGGGTATGAATTATAGGACTTGTAGCAAGAGTGCGACAGAGAACATTTCTGTCACTGTGCAGACAATTGTGAATCATGTTTCAGCTCAGTGGAAATGCTCATACATTGCACTGCAGTCAAATGATGTGCTTGCCTCTTGATTTACAATTTATTATTTAAGATTTTTATTTTCCAATCAGTTTTGCCTTTTAAAATTATGACCTGGCAGCACAAGGATTCAGGACAGCAGAATAGGGAGAAATACATATGACTTTTTGTCTTTTGAGGGATACAGGAAGACACAAAGGAGAATGACTCCAACTCCTGAAAACTTAGTTCAAGGGAGACATTGCAAAAGAAGAGATTATTCTTTGAGATGAAAAAGTGAAAAGTAATTTTCAGGTATGGAATAAATCTATACGATCCACTCTAGGACACAACTCTGCTTCTAACATAAAGAATTCTCTCAGGACAACTCAAGTTCTGCAGAAAACAAAAACAGATGAGGCAAAGGTACAAAAGCAATTACTTGGCATGAAGAAATACAGAAAACAAAGAGAATACTGAAGAAGGGTAATGTCAACAATATCTGGGTGCAATAAAAAGTGAGAGCGAAGTCTTGAAGATTTGAAGAAGAGATAGAAGTTATCAGAAAACAAACAGCACTTGAAGATACCATTCAGATTCAAAAGTCTAGGTTCTTCATCACCTCTGTTCTTTTTGTTCCCTCTATTAGAGGTATGAACCACATTGTTGACCAAAAGGCCAAAGAATCTCCCCTTAGAAAATATATATGCTTCCTGTTGCCAACAAGTAGCTGCACCCACAAGAAGCTCAAGGACTTAGATGCCCAAAGCCCTTGCTTGATCCTTTAGGACACATCTGGGATTAGTTCAGAAAGGCAGCGTAAAGCTTTAGAAGTGGGTTTGCAGATGAGCTCATAACATTTTGTGCTCTTATCCCAAAATTATTCTCTAAAACTTAGCTGAAATTAGGGTTGAAACAGTGTATGACTAAAACATGCAGAAGTACAATGACTTTTCCTCTCGTAATGCCCAGTTACACAAAGCATATGAATAACTAAAGAGCATTCGGGCAGATACATGACTGCAAAATAGGAGCTAAAAAGATCTATTGACCCCATCTGACATGCTTTGCAAAGCACAACTCCAGCTGAGCCTCGTGGTGCCATTCAAAGGCGGCTGATAAGAGGTAGCACAATTTCCTGAGGGGACCACACTTTGTGAACATAGACAGTGATTATGCCAAAATAATTAACACCTCTAATCAAGCAGAGAAGATGCAATGCTCAAAACACTAATTTTGTTCCTTTTATTTAAGAGAAAGAAGCTGATCTTTTATCCTAAACACTGTATCAGCCCTATATTCACACTGCTACAAGTCGCAAAGCTCTTATTTTTTACAATTCACTCTGAACACACCAAACTGTGCACAGCATGAACTGATAAAGCTTGACTTGAACATTTTTTTCTGAATGTAAATTGCTGTAGGCTTTAAAGGATTCCAGATCTCCCTGGGGTAGGTACAAACTATTTTTAAAATGGATTTGATATGACTTCTGTTTTAAAAGTCAATTTGAAGCAGAGTATGTCTGTGTGCTAATGGGAGTAAATGGGATTGTGAAACATAAGCTGCAGGCTCTTTTTTTTTTTTAGGACTGCAAGAATGTAAGCACACCAATAATAAAAATAATAGCAATCTAATTTGCTGCATATTCCAGTCACTCTCCATACAGATCCAAGTATATTGACATCCCAACAAACATACCAGGCAGCTGTCTGTAAGCCATGCAAACTGCAGCTGAATTCCACTTTAACAGCAGCCAGTGCAGATCACAGGAAAACATGGGGGCAGAGAGACTTCACTCATGGAAAAGGTTATAAAAATTATTTTATATGAAGATATACACACACATATATATATGTACATACCTTTACATATATATATATATATATACACATGCACATATATATACATACATATATCTATGTCCACATACTTTTTGGACAAGATTTCTCTAGATAATTTCAATTGACCAGCAAAATGTCAAAATGCCAGCTGTTGCCCAACCACTGATGTATTCCTATCTTGAAGCATCTCTTTTCTCATCTGAGCTACTAGAGGGCATTAAGGATCCCCCGAGGCACAGAGATGCCTCTATGACTAAGGTAAGGCAGTGCACTAGGGAAATTTCTCATCTCCAAGGGAGGCAGCAACTGTCTGAGGGAACCCACTACCTACAGAGGACAGGAGCACAAGACTCTCAGGCTTTCATTCCTGTGAGATTCTGTAGCAATATCTATTTGCATGAGAAATCTTTGGAAAAACATGAAAATGAAAATGAGAAGAAAGCAGATCTGTGCATTTTAAAATCTGGTGGCAAAACTTCCATTATTTTTAACGGATCCTAGCATTTACCACCTTTAAAAAAGCAGCATGTCTAAAGTATTCCCCCACTGACTGTCTCAGCACAGCAGTGGATGAAAGAGCAAGAAGCAATCTCCCACCTACATGACTTGTCTGCCCTTGTGCAGGAACTGGGACGTGTGGAAATTGTAATTTTGGTTGGTGTCTGCTTCTGGCTCCAGTACCATCCATGCATCCTTTCTCCGCCAGCATTTGCAATCACAGTCTGCCAAACTCAATCCTCTTAAAAAAAAGGAATAGCATTAACTTTTTCAATGGAGAAAAAAAATCCCAAAGTAAAGAACAAGAAAAAAGAGAGAGGAAAAGGGCACTTTGGAATATCTTAGAGAATTAAATTATCACATTTAGTCTGAATCATTTATCTCTTAGAAAATATCTACCTGTGGTCATCAGTTTGTTCTTTATCGTTTATGCCACTTCCACCAAACTATGCTGCAAAAGAGTGGTTTTAAAATGACTGTTTCAGTCATGTTTTATGAGACTGCATGAAGCAGCCAGTCCACCTGGTTAAAACTCCCTGACGTTAAAAAAAAAAAAAAAAAAAAGAAAAAGACACCATGTCTCCTTCAAATGTAGGTGGTTGGGGCAGGATTAACGTGTTGAAAGTGTTATCTCTCTCCTTAATGCTGGGTTCTTGGTAGGTTTGTAGGTCCTTAGGTACTTCCCAGCTTGGTTAGAAAATTCCCAGAGAGCTTATTTTGACTTGCTTATAATTTCTTAGAAGAGCCTATTGTGTGGAGATGGACATCTATCCCCTAGTCTAAACCTTCATTACAGTCTAGGCTGAGATGAACAGGGACCCGAATGTCACCTAGGTTTGTTACCACAGCTTTAGAAGTGATCAGAGCTATAGCTCTTCTAGTAGTAATGGCAGCATTTAAATAGTAGTAGGAGCATTTTAGTAAGCAGCCACAGTCTTCCTTTCTTCCCTGACAGAGAATTTACACCAAAACTGTGGTGCTAAAACTTCACAAGTGTCACAAGTGCCTAAACAAGTCTGGGGTCCACCTCAGAGCATTAGTGACATGACAGTAAAAATTCCTCCACTTCTGAAGTGTAAGGGACTTATAACTGGCAGCGCCCCAAAATGCAGCTAGTACCATGAGTTACCTCTTTCTGTCAATATAGGAGTATTATTAAAGAACCTGATCTCAATAGAACAGACGGGTGGTTACGAAACTGTATGGTAAAACAGAAAAACATCCCTGCAGGCAAAGCTGTCAAGGCTATAAAAATCTGAAAGTAAAATTGGTATAAATAATTATCTGGAACCAATGAGGCAAGAAAGAAAGACAAATACTGTCAAGAGAGAATAAGATACAAATTTAAAACCCAAGCTGCAGCAAGTGAGATACATGAAAGACAACCACTGCTATAAAGTACAAGATAAGAGGAACAGTGCTGAGGTGATTCTGTTCCAGTAGAAAAATGATACTCTAACAGTTAATCAAACTGAGCATATTCATACATTGTTAGTTAATCTAACTTTACTTCTCAAATGTTCTCGTTTTCCATTTTGAACAGAACTGAAGAAGATGAATATGTAAATTAATCTAATCCTGGAATTATTTTCCATCATAAGTGCTGAATATTTGTACACAAATACTATATTGCTGAAATGCACCCTACACTGTTAATTTAAGACTGTGAATCCATGAATGCGTCTTTGGACTGAATTAGTGGAAACTTTTAAAAAGGTTTATGCTCTGACATCAAGAGCTACACAGAAATGTTTCCAAAGGGAATGCAAGAACCACCAAAGTGAGGTTATCTGTGCTTCACATTCTTATTTTTGCTGGCTTACAAAACCCTTGCCATAGCACAAACCTTTGGGACTGTGGTTAACCTTTGATTAATGGCACCCAACCTTTCTTACCTTTGTCCTTCCTGCCCTGACAGGCTGAAGAAACATCCTAACCCTTCCCCATAGACACGTTAGTCACTCAGAACAAATGCCCACACTCACCTTTTTTCTCCTCTCTCCTTCCTTCCTTTTCCTCCACCTGAGATGAAGCCTTTTTGCTTAACCCCTGAATCCTTGCACAGGTCCCAGCTGGTTACTTCTGATGAGCCTCTAGGCCATCATGGGGTTCCTTCCCATGCTACTCCCAGGCTGCCTTTCCCAGAGTCCAAACCACAGACCAAGTGCAGTGACCACCACCTCATCACATCCCCAGGTGCCACCTCTACCTTGCTCTGTCTAAACATTTGCTGTTCCTGTGCTGGAAAGATTATAAGCCCCAGTAAGCAAACAATAATAAACTCTTGGATTCTTTGCTATACTCAAAATTGACCATACCAGCAACTATGGAAAGGAGATACTCATGGGGCTGGGGGCCAGGGCCTTTAGCATGTGTTCACATGAAATTCAGGAGTTACAGCAAACGGAGCAGAAAAAAACTCTTCTTCATTGCCGAGACCTCCCAGGCAAGGAAGGCAAACAATGAATATTTTCTCCTCCGTGTATCTCAGCAAGTTGTTGCTGAGGGCTTTTGGCTTCTGAGAAGAACCAGGAAGAGCAAGAAGATGATGGAGGTCACAGAGGTATTTCTCATATCCCTGAGGACAGCAGCTCTGCCAAGGGAGAGCAAGTCTCAGCTCTGTCAGTGCAACTTCGACACTGTACCTCCACGGTGCTTGTTTGGGCCTCAGATTTGAGGCAGAGGAACCATTGAGATCCATCTCTACATTGCATTGCAGCTAAATATGCATCCATACACAGTACATTAGATCGCTGTGCTGAGAATGTTTAGGAGATTGTCAAACCAGGCCACAGTTAAACTTTTAAACAAACCACTACTAAGTTTATTCATTAACTGCTGCTAATGCTATTTTGCTTACAATTTGGTTACAAGGATTTCTGCTTACATGTTTTCCCATGCTTCCTACCTGTAACTACATTTTTCTTTGCCTTAGTGGTCACACACCTTTGTAATATGTTTAAACATTGTGTCTTGACATCCCATTGTCAGAAAATACTTATACGCTGTTGTAGATCACACTGTTCTAGAGTGCTTATATTTGGGTTCAAAGCAAGTGTATATTAATTATATCCTAATTAATGCATTTATAATTTATAGATGTCACAGACCTCTGCTGGGACTGCAGTTGCATTGTTTAGATATTCTCAAGATTGTGGTTTTCTGGCACTTCTCTGATTTTGTGCTATTGTGAGACATAAAGACTTTCTTATTTTAAGTACTGTTGGGATCATTTCCAGCTTACAAGGTACTGCTACGTGTGTTGTTTACACTATATATGTCCTGCCACAAATAGATTTTCTCTTTTTCAAGCCTCTGTTTGGAGGAAGGTGGCAGTCATGTGAAAATAATGGTGCAAGAAATCCAGACATTTTATAGACATTTTGTCTATAAATGTTATAGACATTATGTCCCATTTTATAGACAATGGGAGAATTGTGATTAATGGTGGTACAAACAGACCCACCACCACTTAACAGTCAAAATGTGGCACACTCATTTGTGAGATTTAGCATCCTCATTTTTCCATCTGGGATTTCTTAGACAGAAATATGTGCTATGCCGTGCCATGCATACAACATAGAGTTGAATATAAAGACCATACCAGACAAGTGGCCAAAATCTTCTTTTGCCTCACAGTTAGAAGACAAATAGAAAAAATGGCAGTGTGATAGACGATTTGTAAAATAGTAGCTTCTTTTCCCTTCCCTCCCCCAAAAGAAACATCAAATATTCATATCTTTTTACAAAATTAACTTTGAGTAGATACCTGAAACATTTAAAAAGACTGTGAATAAGCAAATAACAAAATGGAGCGATTTCCACTCCCCAGAAGCGTGTAAATATGTGGGAGAAGAGAAGAAGGGGAATAATGGCCAGAAAAAGAGTAGAAAGACAGAAGTGAAGTAAAAAATGGAACAAGAATGTCAAGGACCTAGATGAAGTTAAGCAAAAATAGAAGAGTAGGAGACAAAACAGAAACAAAAAAATTGAAAGCATAAATGGGAAATGTACACATCTTAGAAGGGAAAATTTAAAAAAAAAAAAAAAAACAGAACAATTAAAAAGGAAGAAAAGTAGGAGAATTCTAGTGAGACTGAATGATCATGTATCTGAGGCAAAACAGCCTCAGGGAAAGAATAAGGACATAAAAGTCATATTGCTTTAATCATGCTATGTAGTTACACTAGTAAAACCTCCTGAGCATAGACTCAGCAGTGTAGATCTAAATGCGTTTATATCTGTAGAGCATATTCATAAAAGGAATGGAAATATGCAGGTCAGGAATACAGCTAGTAGCAGCAAAGGCAAAACAATGCTCAGGTTGGAAAAAAAGAGATAAGGAATTGCACATTCTACTCAGCAGTAACAACAGAGCAACATTTTAATGGTGCCTCTGAAGTTTTATTGCAAAAAGGTTTCACTTCTGCAATTGAACAATGAATTCAGCTTTTAAACAAGGGGTTCCAAACCTTGCATGGTTCCCCCTCATGCCAAGATACTTCAGGCACAGACGTAGACTGCAGACTTCCTGCTATATTTACTTTGCAGAGAATATTCTTCTCAGCTAAGGCAATTGCATTTGCCCTCACACACACCACTGAGGTTCTGGGGGAAGACTTAAAGTTTTGAACTTCTAGCTTCAGTTCTCTTCACTGCACATAAACACAAGGCAGAAGGTAGATGGCAGGAATATCCATCCATGGCACAGGGATCCACTGCAGACAATATTGGACTGTGGGGAGGTAACCTGATATACATATTTTGAACACATTTTCAAATGTAGTTATGAATCACATCAAAGAGAACAATCTTGCTGTACAAACTAATCCTCTTTTCTCTTGAGTTTCAGAGCAATTACGCTGCATTTGAGGCACTGTGGATTTCAGGTGACTGAACCAGTGCCCGGGTGCCTAGGGCATCTTGGTAGATCTGGTAAGCCAGATAATTCATGCACAGATGAACGGCAGTTACTGCTATGCTCATCCTTTTCTACCATTAATATTTTCGCAGCTGGTTTGCTTTCTTAGACAGAGGATAACAAAGATTCACATGATACAGACCAGGGTCTCTATTATTAGTATGCAAAAGCAACTTTCATTAATGTCTACTGACAGCATGACTACTTAAGTGATTCAGTCTGGTGTCCTTTAGTCACAGCCTCTCGAGGGCTAAGGCTTTCCATATAGCAGCAGGGACCACTTCTGCACTAAACACTGATGTTCAGTTAATCCAAGTTCTAATTAATTGGTTTTCTTTTACTGTGTATTCATGTCTAAAAGGAATTTTTATATCAATTTATCATATTTAACAAACCAGTACAAGGCAGAGTTAGAGCTGTTGTAATTATTGTATTCTTTTTCACACTGAGTGAATACAGAGCATCCATTTTAATTCTAGTGTGAGCAGGCACATTACCACAGAAGCCTGTCTTGGTGAAGGGATCTGGAGCGAGATACTGGGTAGGTCATTCTTAAAGGTGATGGGTGTCCACTTCACAACATTATGTATTGATAAACCCAATCCAACAGAGCCAGAGACATTCCTATGTTACAGAATTTTCCATAATGAAGCATGATCAATGGAATTGAGCTCATTAATAACAGATCTAAGTGTATGTTAACACAGTAATAGGTAAACTAATCATTATTAGAGAAAAGGTACTGTTGCAGAGGCAGATTTGTGCCTCCATCAGCCTACTAACCAGTGGTTGTCTCAGAGATATGGATAGAGGGAGGGTTAAGTCTCATTCCTCTTCTCTCAAAAGGACAGGTTCTTTATAACACCGATACAATAGATTTCCCATCCAGGGTTTCTCTGGGCAGAAAATACAGGCTGATCTTCTACATTTTGAGTCACAAAAGTGTTGCCATCAAGTGTGTCAAAAGTAACCAACCTCTAAGCAGACATTTGTGTGTCAGCTTTGTCTGACCCCCTCTTGTGAGTTGCTATAGACATATGTTCAGACAGTCACTTTATGTTATTATATTGGCTTGCATATCTCATCAGAAGAGCTCCTAGGTTTCCAGAAAATAAACTAAATTTCAATTCCAGTTGATGGCTTAGGGTTTTAAGTACAATTTCATTTAACACTAGCACAAATCTACAATATTTCCAAAGCTACTAGCTAACAGGATGAGATCATTTGTTTAGGAGACATCAGAGAGGTACCCATTTATATAGTGGAGGTGAGAAACCCTCTGGAAGACTTGGGAGGGCTTATCTTCCTCAGAAATAAACAAGACAAATCAAAAAACTCTTACTACATGGGGAAAAAATGAGCATTTAGCAAAAACTTTCAACAGGACCACTTCAGGGTTTCGGATACTTAGCTGAGTCAGGTTCAAAAGGTCAGGAAATAAAGCTCTTTGGAAAAAAAAAAAAAAAAAAACACGTCTAATTTGATCAGAAGGCTTAGAATTAGAATGAATAGGGACCAAAACATCCAAAACAGAGTGTGCCACTGAGGTATGGATTACACTAAGCTCTGTGCCTGCTAAAGTACTGCCTCAAATATATTTACCCAACTCAGTCATTTGTGCATATTATACTTGCTAGACTTATTTCCAGACTTGAGATGAGCATAGGCTATGAGCTATCCTTGTAACACAGGAATCTTTTTTTCCTTCAGAGTTCCTTGGTTTTATTTACACCTTCCCATCCCTAGCTGTGTGCACAGAAAGAGAGACAGTTCTGCACAAAGTTTTATGGGTGACAAAGGAATTCATTTGCTTCTCTTCTCCTGTGTAAATTCATTTACTCCCGCAAAAAATCAGTATTAAAACCCACCTAACAGCATTTGTAATGACATAAACTACTATATAACTGCCAGGGTACCCTGCAGGCTTTTTGATCGTGGCTCAGTTACGCTTTTCCTTCCATATCAATTGAGGCATGAGGGAAATTGCCCTAAGAGATGCTGCTGCTGGCAGGTGCTTACAGCCATGAAGCCTCATCCCACCTCCCACAGCCTCTACAACAGAGAGCAAATCCTTCCAGCAGGTCAAATGATTCAAATAATTTCTTTCCAGGAAGCAGAGAGAGTTGTGTAGCTAGAACTTTATTGGTGCTTCTCTTGCATTAGTCTTCTCCGGGGACCTTTTTTTGTGTTTGCTGCTTTTTGCTTTTGGTCCTGCGATGGCCCCCTCGGCTGTCCTGAGCAGATGTTTTGAGCTGTCATTGGAGGCAGTGACTAATTATAAAGTTCCAGCAAAACAGAAAAACTCAGTGTGAAATGAAGCTGCTATCAGGAGCCACTGGGATCTGTGACCCTCAGGATGGTTGCTGGCACAGAGGGGGGTCTTATTTTCATGCTACCAGTCAGAACTGGTTCCTGAGCAGCTCACCGATGGCAAAGTCCTACTTCTTGCCCCATTGCAGCCTGGGACAATCCATTTTAGAGTCCTAAATCAGGTCTCCTGTGAGGAGGAGCCACAAAGCCCACCAAAATACATGTGCAAACCTGTCTCATGTCAGAATCAATGGCTCCATCGGTCCTGAGGGGTTGGTTTGACTGAGGAGTGGGGCTGAAGAAATCTTCTCCTTTCATTGCTTCCCTTGAGCTTTGTCATCCTTTACTTACCAAAGCAAATGTCACTGCGATGCTGTTTGAAGCGTCTCTGATTAATTCTTCTCCCTGATATATAATGATGATAAAGCCAATAGAAGCGAAAAGCTCACAACCAGCTGCTAGGCACACACTAACCAGAAATGTAGAAAAGAGAGCAGGTCTGACTCCAACTGCCCTGTTAAATGGCATGGAGATTGAAAACTGAGCACACATTTCTCACCTGCTGCATAAAATCTCTTGCCAACCCTTTTCTCTGTCATCCTCTGAATTGTAATGAGAGACAGAGTCTTCACTGTTGCTTACCTCCTGTGATTATGAAACGTTTTCCTTTTAAGTACATTGAAGAGCTAAATGTGTATTTATGGTATACAACATACTTTGCTTAGCATTATAGGGAAGAAAACTGTATGAATCCCTTTATATTCCATCGCTGGGATGTGTTTATCATTCCACAATCAAATGTAATGCAAGTTGGCATCAATTTTACTAAGAATAATAAGCCAAAATGTAATGTGAATACATAAAAAGTGTTGTTGACAGCTTGTTTACAAAATCTAGGACTTTAATGCAGATTTTGTTTTAGCACAAAACCTATTAACATAATAAGAACACTGTCTGCTTCAGACAACCTGTTATCCTCAGCTGCACTTTTTTTGGAGAAGTCGTACTTTCTAAGACACCTTGAATCTTTGCTTACACACAGTCCTCATTGCCACTAGTCCCATGGATTTCTGAAGATTTTATGAAGGCTTCTCTACCAATAGATGTGGCTGTTCTTCCCACTTCTCAGGACAGATAGGTTTCTTTTATTAAATTCTTGCCCTTTGAGGACACATTATTTTGTAACACTTCAAAATCAGACTTGCATGTACAAATGGGGTGATTAGATACACATTTCAGTAGTTCAGCACCTTTTGAGGCACAAACTCATTCCCTTTCTCCAAGTGCTGAAGATCAAAGTAATAGTACCAAGGTAAATAATCTTAAATATTCAATCTAAGCTCCAGTTCAGGAAAAAAACAAGTGTTTCATCATTCAAGAAGAGCACAGATGCCTTTTTAGAAACAAAATATCACTGAAATATTTCATGAATAAAAATGTTTTCCTGAATTACGGACTTTCTCTGAAGAACATCTGCTTAATAAGTCGGGTTGGGAGAAGCCGCTTCACAAGAATCTACCTGAGCTTTGTGTGAAGTCCAATTTTATCTGGTATGTTTATTAATCATTATAATGGAAAACAAACCATACATTTGAAATCCAAGGAGGACTGCTGCAGGCAACACTCCAAAGAGAATAAATGCAGCCATCTACCACAAAGCTGGTGCACAGGGCTCTGTTTTAACTGTAAAACACAAAGGAACAAACCTAAACTTGAGTGTATAACTCCAATTTTGTTGTTCTCCAGCTCCCGAGTGCTTGCCTTGCAAACCCTTTTAATGTTTGTATATGCAACAGGTATACATATTGTATGCATATATCTGTCCCATGAATAAAAGAATGTGTTGATGGGTTGGTTTTTGTTCCAGTGCAGAGATGCCAAGTTTGATAAATCTTTTACAAAGGCAACCAAAAAAATCACATCTGATATGACCTTTAGAAAAGTCATGTACAATTTAATTATGTTAAGAGAAACTTACAGTAAAGGTTTAAAAAACTCTTATAAACAAATGTTAAATCTAAAATAAAAATATTTACAAATTTATATAGTTAAATATCTCCTGTCTGTTCATATGCAGAATATATAACATATGTTCTCTGGATTTTGTTGTTATCTAAAATTTTTTACAGTATCTGATACACAAAAAATATTTCCAGTTTCTGTTGGCACTGTAGAATAATTATATTAATTTTGAGTCTTTATTTTGAAACAAATTTCCAAATCTAACCTGCATTGGAGAATATCTGACCACCTACTTATTTTTGCAGTCTGACATTGCAAATAAGATTACAGCAAGTATTTTATTGCATCCAGGAACAAGAAAGAATTTGTGAAGACTGTAGAGTCAAGAAATAACAAATTAAAAGCTTTACAGTCAAGTCGAAGGCAGCTGTTTTATTCATCTACTTCATCAAAAAGTTTTCACTTTCATGATTATATAATTTTTCATGAAAAAAAACCACGGCCATCTTTAGTCAGCAAGTGCTATGAATATCTGTTTGGTATGTTGTTTTACATCAATTCATGATGTAGCCACACATTATTCATTGAATGTTGTTCAAGCTTTTTCTCAAATCAGAATTGCAGATTTCCTCACAGACATCCTTGGAGTGTTTCATAAACCTCACTCAACTTATTTTCACAAGAGCCCTTCAGCAGATAAAGTGAGACAAAGAAAGTTTAAGAGTAAAACTGTTTGGTAATTTGGAGTTTATAATTTGCAACTGTGACTGTGACAATCAGCATATCAGAAAAATCGGGAAGTAAATTCTCAGTTGAAAGCCTTCCTCATCCTCCAGTGACTCCCAGATGCAATATATGCATGGTAGATACCTTCATAAAGGTTTTAACTGCCAACCTAAGCAGCAGGTAAGATTTTTCAAAGGTTCATTACAAGGTCAGCTTGCAGGATTTTTCATACAGGATACCTAAAACTATGTCTATGGCAGTACCTCAGTCTATGACAGATTTCTAACCCTGAAGTCTGTCTCTGAAACATGAGAGCATTAAAACTCTTCAACAGAAAGGACTGTGTGCTAATGTATTTAATATTCATCTTCCCTTAATCCTGTTCTTGACAAATAACTTGAACTGTCAAGTGGCCTTATTTACCAGCAATGCTGAAAACTGTGCCTATAATGACAATATTTATTACCTGGAAGGTGCCTTGTCGAGATTTTGCTGGAACTCACTGTGCGTGTTGTCCATGTGTATGCCTTACATCACATATAGTAGTTTAACAGAGGTCTTTGGGCTCAAGCGAATTACATTCGGACTCCACTAACTTCAGCTGCTATGGTACAAAACCTCAGTGTGTTATTCATGCCCTCCTTCAGTCTCACATTAATACTTCTTTCTGTATACACACAGTCAAGAGAGAAAAATACCTTCTTCGCATACATTTTGGCCAGTCAAATCTTACTGCTTGGGGCCGGAGCTGGCGGTTCTACAAGAAAACATTTTGCTCAGAGGTCAGAGTATGTGTCCAAACATACTCTGTGTTGGTTTTCCAACCAGCTCTTAAAAAAAATAGTCATGTTTCCTGAGATCATGACTGATCTTTGCCTATGGAAATGCACATACTTTTAAGATGGAGAATGTATGAAATAGATTACTTACAGCTTTAACCACCACTAAATCAAAAGGAAATAACCTACATGCTGTAATTAAAGTAGTAGCACAAAGTTTGATATATTTCCATATAGCAGGCACGTTACTCCTTATTTATAAAAATAAAAATAAATAAAAAAAAATAATTATGCTTCACAGGCTTCCTTTTCTCAGACATTCTGGGATCTGACCAAATTAATTCACTGGCTATAATCTGTAGATATCTGAGCTTAAAAGTGAATGTAGCAAAGACAATGAGAAACAAAACATCCTGAAGCATTAACACTCCTGAGTCAATATGAGGAGAACCTGAAGTTTTCAATTTAGGTTCATGAGCCCCAGCACTGTCAGTCTTGCTGTGATTTTTTACTTCCAATCAGTGTCTGTAACTCTTCTCATGACCAACGCATAAAATTCACAAGAGGTTGAAAAGTGGAATAGATTAATACATTAAATAGGATGAAATAAAAAAAAAAAAACCCTGTGCTGCTAACTCTGCTTATTACTGACAATAGGAAATGTAGGAAAAAATAACCCTTTTCCCTACTCTTCTTAACCCTGTTTGTTAAGTAAGGGGGTTTTTCCTCCCTCTTTATCAAGGAAAAGTAGGCACATGCCATCTGGATAAAGGGGCTGGAAACAGGACAAATGAGTTAGGGTTTCATTTGGCAACTGGTGGACTGGAGGAACAGAATTTTAGTGAGCAAGAAATGAAAAGAAGAGTGCAGGTTCAAAATAGCAAATGTCTATAAAGGGAAAATACCTGGTAGACAATAAATTCTAGAGGAAAGGGGGAGACATGGGAGGATGCAGGAAAAAGAAAAATCTATAGTACCCCACTGATTGTGCCTCTTGTTTATAGCACTCTGCAGGTCCATGCCTCCTATTGTCTTGCACAGTGAGGGCAGCTCATACATCATGGACAAACCAATGTGTGTTGATTTTCTTAAAAATAGCAGTAGGTCTTTTAGTCCAGCCAAGATAATAGTAATGATGGCCAAGACCACATCTTGAGAGGGCTTTCTTTCCATTACTGATTCATTAGAGAAAACACTAATTGAAACTATTGCTAATAAATCACTGCTGCCTATCAAAGTTGCAACAGGAACCTGAAAAAAGGAGAACAGCATGTGCCCAACCTTAAACATAGTGCAAAACCCCTTTAGCTTCTTATTAGTTTGAGTAGCACTAGGATATTGCTAATCCTATAATATTCTCCCTAATAAGAATTGTGCAAGAAAAGGTTTCTTCTCTCATTCTCTCCCTCTAGAGCATCTATGGAGGAAGATTTTAATCCTTTCCTCAATAAAACTCCAACACTTGTTGATTTCCTGTTGTCCCTAGTAAATCACTCAGATTTTTATATGCTGACTTCATCTGAGATGGTTAGTACTTAACGGTGAATTGCTAGGATTTCCTATTGTAAATTCACTTCAGAAATATTAATTTAATGCTTCAGCTATTTCATTATTTTTTCTGGCTTGCTTCCCAATCATTTTCTTAGCATCCAATTACAACAAACACGGAGGCTCATGCTTAGCATATTTATTTTCTGTCTATTTCAGGTGGCACTGACTTTTTGCCATTTGGAACCTATGAATTCTTTAATGGTGGTTAATGTAGGGAGTAGCAATCTGATAGTTGTTATGCAGATGTTTCCACATTTTTAATTAGTATTTTTTAAAAAAATAGTTGGTGTTTGCACATAATTGATTCCATGATATTTGATCAACAGTATTTATTTCTTTTACAAAGCGCAAAGCATCCATATAGAAAACGTACCTTTTTAAAGCGCTTAGAAGGTTGGGTAAAGTCAGGAAACTATAAAAACAAATCCATTGACTATAAAAAGTTACACAGAAAGCTAGCAACACAGCAGGAAACAGAAGCCTTTTCTTTCTGAACCCGTTCCCGTATATTAAACATGAAATCATTCTGAGGCACTGGAGGAAGTCTACAGTGCAAGTTGTTTGAAGACAGTTTTTGCAAATACTTTGCAAATAACATTTGACTTCTTAGATGAGAACTTCCTCTTTCTGTATGGTCAAAAAACTTTCATTTCTAATTGTACCTTTAAAATTTGTTTTCTTTGAAACAATACATTTTATTTTGATTTTTGTTAAGAAAACCAGAATTACTTGCTAGGACAAGACATGGTGCAAGAAGCTTCATTACAGTCTAAAATAAGCTCTTATGAGTAGCTGTGGAATAATCCATTTAAGTAGGCAAGTTTCCTTTTATAGAGATGAACTGGAATTGGCTCACTCCCCAAAGAATCAATCATTATATCTTTTTCAAGACAATAGTGTATTTCTAAATCCTGCAGTTTAACTCAAATATTCTCATAGAAATGAGAAGTATTTTTTCAGTCATATCTCAGTAATATTTGCTAGCAAGGTGTTCACAGAGTTCACTGTGCAATGCGGGAAAACATTTCCAGCTTTTAGACTCATTTTGATTTGATCTGTAATTAAGATAGAGAATAAATATATCCAGTCCAACAGCTCTTAAAGAAATTAAGCTACCACAGGATAAGGGGTATGGCTCTTTCATGAAACTCTAGAGGGAGTCAGGCTGGCTCTGCGATGGTCAGCATATTTTCAAATGGTCTAGATTTTGAAGTAAAAGGTTAAATGTGAAAGTGTGTGGATTATTCAGGGTAAAGACAACAGGGTAAAGACAAAGACAACAGTTAATAATAAAGAATCACAGAAAACCCTTACAAGAGCAAGAGACTGGGAAAAATTAGCCTGTGGCATTCACTGTGGACAGCCGTAAAGAAATGTAGATAGAGGCACAAAAATAACCTTAACTTTACATAATAAACAATGTGAACTAATAACTATTACTCAGGAAATGCAGCTTGTAATTCTAAGATGCTCTTCTATAAAAATATATTCCTCAGCTTATTTGTCAATAGCAGTCCAAGAATTGAATTAGATCTCAATAATTATTCGAAATAAAATGGCAAAACAGAAGAAATCAGCAGGTTGCTGCATAAATCCATGGTGTATTTGTGTCTTGGCTACTGTTTATACTTCTCATACTTTCAGCTCAAAAAGGTTAAGGTGAAACTTCAGAAGGTGAAAAAGGGGATGAGCAAAGATATGAGAGTGTTTCCATATAACAAATGGGTAAATAGACTGTGATCTCCATACTGGAAATAGGTCTATAAAATTATGATTTAGAAAAATGATGGCTATTCATTATCCCTTCCCAAACAAAAGATTTGGGAAAGGTGCTGGGGGAGAGGTGTCATAGAAATTACATTAGCAAAGGGCAAGTTCAAAACCAAGAGCTGGAATATTTTTCCCACAGTGTATACTTTATCTGTGAAGCTGCTTGTAACAGTGAATTTACAGCTGAATTTACACAGGTTCAGCAAGGAGCTCGCTAAGTTTGTAGAAGGACAATCCATCAGCTGCAATGCAATATAAAGATGCCATCTCTCATTCAAGAAGTCTCTGGGTCATGGAAATCTCTGAAAGTTGGGACAATATTCTGGGAAAACATAATTTTATATTTTCTCTACTCTCATGTTCTTCACAGGCATCCATTATGCCCCATTGTCAGAGACAGATGCTGGGCTGGGCAGACCCTTGGCCACTCCCAATGCCATTCTTCACTAGATAGCTCAGTGTTTGGTGAAGTTCTAGTAAGTCCTGGTTTCTTTCCTTGCTTTCAGTAATTGCTCTGCTTATCTACTGGAGATGGTTTCTTTTAATGGGCTTTGCTTATATTGCTCCGTAGTGCTGTAATTCATATATTGCTGTCTTACTGCATTTTACACCATTCAGAAAGGGTAAATGGATCTCAAAGTAGTCATATATTTGTACTTACTCTATGGCTTAAAACAAATGTCACCAAATAGCCTAAAGGGGTGTCAATGAAAATGAGAATCCCTTCCTCTGAGATCAGCCACAAGTGCACTAAAGATGATAGACTTTTTCATAATTTATTACTTAACTAATATTTTTTTCAGCCCTTTAGAGAGAATTTCACCACATAAATAAATTCCACCCACTCCTCAAATTCACTCAATTTTTATGGGATCCTATACACTAGTTTTGTCAAGGATGCAGTCACTCTAACTTGTGCCCTTTGGATGGGCAGATTAGGTTGATAACTATAATGGAAGACAATGAAAAATATACTTCATTACCTTGAAATGATCTGAAGTACCTGGGTAATTTTCATTTTAGCAGATTGTCTGCTAATGTGTGAAACAACAGCAAGAGGCCAGAAAAACATGTTTATCACTGTTATTTCTCTGCTTATTGAGCATTAGATTACACTCACGTAAAGCCTTGTGCAAACAAACAGCTTTATCTTTTTTTACAATTTGCTTTGTCATATGAGCTCTCACTGAGCTCTTCTTGGCTGTGCAAATGAAGCAACAAGGTTGTTTAAGGAAAGCCAGTATGTTTGAAGGAAATCCTCAGAAAAACAGCATATCATGAAAGAATTTCATAAAATCAGAATGAATTTAGCCTTAAGTTTGGTTGCCTAAAAGCGTGATCAATATGATTTTGTACTCCTTCTGCACTACTTGCCTTCTTTTGGCAGGACAAGTAACATAAGAGAAAGAAAATCTAATTTCAGTCCCATTGATGTTCACTTCTGAAGCCAGCGACATCTCTCTCACAGCAAAGTGTTCCAGAGTATTTGCTAAGATGAGTGAATGGAAATGAATTGCTGCACTTCTATCTTCCTCCTTCTAGCAAACTGTAAATGCAGACGTGCTTTTTCATGTCAGCTAATGCGATTACATTATTGGCATGAGTTTCCTTAAGGATGGCAGGAGGGTTTCAAGGTCCCATGAGTAGGATTAGGTTTTGTTTAGGTTTTGTACCCCTTAAAAGGAACAATAAAAAAGAATTAGTGAGTTGTGTTGTGGGACCATAGTCTCATTTTTATATTCCTTCATACCAACAGTGTTTTAATGGAATAGAAAAGAAAATAAAACCTTAAATTGTGTGAGTGGAAAAAAAAAAAAAAAGAAAGAAAAAAACCCCAATGCCCCCAAAACATGTTTTTAAAAATGTGTTTTAACAGAGCCTGATTTTGCATTCTTTAGGGCTTAATGCAACAGTTATTGCACAGCCAGTGACTGCACCAAGATTGCTCCAATGTGAGAAATGTTGAGGGCTATAAAATATTTTGTGAATAGTTTTAACCAGGGATCAATGTTAAGCTGATTAGCATAAATGTTTCTTTAATTGAAAAGAATTCCAGTTATTACAGAGTACTGCTCATAAAAGGAAAAAGTCTCCACACTGAGAGTGAGACAAGCCAAATGCAATTTCAGACAAGTTGTCTGAAGGTGTGTATTTCAGGCTCATCTCTCTCTGTTTTGTTTTGTTTTGATCCAAACTTTTTGCAAGGTTTTGTGGTTGTTTTTTTTTGAGGGGGATGGGGATGAGGGGGCTTTGTGAGGAAGTGGAGGTTATGCTGGTTCTGGGAGAAGATCTTGTTGTCTACAGCTGGTCACTGTTACAGAAGCCTTGAGGTTTCTCAAGTGATGCAAAACTCAGCCCCGCTGCAGGAGACCACTGATCCAGGGGGCCTGAGCAGGGATGGAGCTGGAAATCTTGGTGAGAAGTTTTGGGGCAATGGAGAGAGCTCTTCCTCTCCTGCTCCACACTCCTCCTCTGCTACCACTGAATCTATCATGAGGGGTGGTAGCCAGTCTTGCTTTGAGTGGGTGCTGTGACTCATTTCCATTAGCCTCTTCATATTTCAGACTTAAACAAAAACATCTAGGTGAGGGATGCAACCTGCATATGAGTAAAATGGGATGCATGATTAACCTCACACCCTCAGTTGGAGAAATACTTCTCTCTCACTTACTAGGTTATCTGAAGGACTAAGAACAAGGAAAAGCCATATTTGATCATCTCTACTGGCTCCCTGTAATTCAGCCTTGTTCACTTGGGTTGCACTCACCAGGTTGCCAATTTCTCTGACTCAAGATAAAACAGACCCACCAGTAATTCAGATCAGTCCCACAAAGGTATCGGAAGATGAGGACTGAGACACCAAATGCCTCACAGGACTTAATATTCATAATGAGAAATTTGACCTGTTCTGGCAGCCAATTATACAAAACAGTATATGTGGTTTAACACATTATGATCAGAGAGAAGGGAATCAAAGCCAAACTATGATCTCATCCTTCCATATAGTGTATTAACCTATTAAAAGATTTACTTCATCACAGAAGTGAATTAATAATTAAATGGAAGATGTCCGGTGCTTTATCACATTTTATGTCCATACTTTGGTAAGAAGAGGGGCGTTAGTTTATTTTAAGAAAAAAGCATCTTAACACTGATTAGGAGCTTTAAAATGAAAAACGAAGCCTCCATAGGATGTAATCCCAGTTCCAAAATAATAATTCCTTCCATAGCACATTTTCAGGAGATGTGTTTATTTTTAAACATAGATAATGGTACATCCTTTGTAGTGTAGAGACTTTCTGCTTAACTGTCTATGATTACAACTTGAATATTAGTTACTTTAATACAAATAGCTAAATACATTGGCAAAGACAAATGAAGCCCTAAAAAGAAATTACTGAACATCTGCTATTGTGAATGAGTTTTTCATCTGTGACTATACTCAGATTGTGTCAATATAAACTTTCAGGCACAACAAATTCCCTTGTGATGGTGCCTTTTCATCTGCACAATAATTGTATTCATAATTAAATATATATCTTTTAAGGTTGATTGTCTAGTTCTGCAAATTGTTCACAAAACATAAAGTTAAGAATGACCAAACCTGCTGCTGACAATCATTTTGATTGATACCATGCACTGGGGCTTTACACATCTTTTTCCTTTTGTTCTTAGTGTTCTGATATATAAATTAAATGAAAGAGAAAGCTTCTTTGAATCTTGAAAGGATAGATTACTATGAGTTCCAACCTACTACGACATGAGCAACAAGAAGATAGCACATCCCGATGGTACAGGACACAATCATCATGGGGAAACCTAACCTGAAACAACAATAAAATAAAGGAAAGATCAATAAGGATACAATACTTTGTTCTCCAAGCAAAGAAAAAGGAAATTTAAGTTATCCTACACATTTCAAGCCTCAAATATGCTTATAGCAGTGCCAAAAGCATGGTTGTACTGAGTAAGACTATTAGACTAGTAGACTAGGAGTCTAATAGTCGAGCTCGCATTTCTACTTCCAGCCTGTTTAAGAGTTAAGTGGTCAAAATTAGCATAATTTCATTGGTTTCAGGGCATCTCTTCCAATTTCCTATGTCTCAGAATCTGGCATGTCTTGTTGGTTTGTTGGTATTTTACCCCAGACAATATGCAATTATACAGGTAAAATAACAATTCTTACAAATTATGCAGCATTAGAATAGATCATCCAGTGTCTATCACTTCAGATTAGGTGCATAACCCTGGTATGGTACTTTATAACTTAATCTATAGCTGAAACTCATTAAGTTGTTTCCTCGTCAATCTGTAGTCACATACAGCTAGTATTCCTCTTCTGTACCTCTCACCAGGTTTAACAGACTTGAATGTTAATGGACTTTTGGAAATAAACACCAAGCAGCTGTAAAAGTGCTAAAACTGCTGTTCTATCAAAACAGCTATTTGCTTTTCACCACGGATTAAGCTTTTCACACAGCACAGATTTTATAGCTTTCTTTAGGCTTAAAAACACAGGCAGCAGAGACAGACAACTGGAAAGAATGTTGTGTCCGAGTCATACTCTGCTAGATTTGTAGGTCTTCCATATGTGTGAAAAGAAAGGAGTTTTCTGAAACTTAAAAGTATTATTGTATGATACTGAGGCACTGTGAAGAATTAGTGCTGTGATCACACTCATTTGTTCTATGTTACTAAAATCACAAGGAGTACTAAGAAGAGAAATTAAGAAATGATCATGCCACAAATAACCCTCCTCATGTACTTTCTTTTTTTCAAATTTAGCCAAGAGTTTCCATAAACCTCATCAAAGCATGGCAATGTTCTCTGAAGTACAGCATTTCATTTATTCTCTTCCTTGAAGTAAGACCTGCTTATTACGTGTGGATAGATTAGTTGTGCCTTTTTGCCTTGCTTGCTAGAAGCCCTCAGGAAGGTTCCTCGAGTCTGTTCCCCTCTGTCATTGTTGATCTGATCACTAATGAAGAGGTGTCCATTTAGTAGGTGACAGGAGGACACCATTCTCTGAGCTTGGGTGGATGTATAGCTCCTTTCTTTAGGAAGCTACAGCTAGAAGGGACCCCTTTGGGCATATAAGTCTCACCCCCACCTCCTCAGGGTATGAAACCACTTGAATAAAATGAAAATTAAACTTCTCAATGGATCACTGCAGTCTGCTCTTTCCACCTGCAGCCGCGACATTGCTCTGAACCTTGAGTTCCTCATGAGTCGTGTTTCTTTCATTGCTATTTTGCTGAAAAGCTGACTGAAGGAGGCATAGATGTGACAGCAGATCAGAGGTGCTTTCAACTTTAACAGCCATTGGTTCAAGTTACCAACAAGGGAATTTTACCATGAACAAGGGTCACTGCAAACACAAAAATAATCAGCCCTGACCTATAAAGTTTGCAGAACAATTAGGAAATAAATGACACCCAAACACTCTAAAGAAAATGCTGGAATGATTTAGTGAAGAACAAGCTTGTCCATAATGGTTGCTCTTGACCCACTACAAAAAGTGAGACCATCTCACATACTGGTAGAAATAGAAGCAAATCAAGAACAAAAGAAAACCTTTGCAAAGCTGGAAATGTACAAAGGGCAAGACTGTCAGGAATGACAGATCACCTTGTTTTTGCCTCCTTGACACCCCCCCCGAAAAAGCTGGCGTGTCTCTGTGCCCATTACCATTTTGCCTACGAGAACTGCCCCAGCAGGACAGTTCCCTTTCCTGCCTCCAGAGGCTTTCTCCTCCATGTCTCTGTGATTCAGGACCTGATGTGCTGGTCTCTTCTGGCATTCTGTTAACAAGCATTATTACTGCTATTCTGGCTTCAAAAGAATTAATGTTAGGCTGATATTTGGAACTGAGAAAAGAGAAAGGAAGAAGAGGAGACAGAGAAGAGCTAGGTGTGTCCAAGTGGTGAAAGGTATGAAGACTTGTTAGGAAGGGTAATAAGATGTCATAGCTTTCAAATATTTCCTGAGAAGTCTGAAATGCATTTGGAAGATTTCTTTTTCTTTTTTTTTTCATATGGTCATGCATAAATATACTGTATATAAGTGTTATTTCTTTTACAGACTGACTGGTCAAATCCTTGCTTTGAATGACTCATTACTTGAAAGAGCTGAATCGTTATTCAGTCACTAAACTATGATTAAGCTGATAATACTGTAAATCAGCAGAGCTAAAACATCTCTTGGAATTATTTTAGAAAAAAGCAAAAAATAAATAAATTAATTTGATGGCTAGTCAATTGCTTCTCAGACCCTTTCTTTCCTTCTCTCAGCAAATCTGATCTCTGGCCCTCCCTAATCTCACTTAGATAAAAGCATCTAGAGAGGAAAAAAAGGCAAAACCAGCTTTGGCTGTAGGAATAAAATAGCATGGCTAAAAAAATCCTTCTACGTCCTTCAGTATATCTAATGAATGCTCCCTGCAGCTGTGTCCCCATGACAGGCCAGTGAATTGGAGATTGCTACATCTCTCATAAGAAAATCAGCTGTTGTTTGACAGAAAACAATTTTATTGACCTTCCAGTTAGCAAAGAATGAGTTGGTGCTCGGGGGAGTGGGGACAGCTCAGGTCTTAATCTGTACTAATGCAACTTAACAAACCTCCCTGGAGAGCATGCAGCAGCTCAGCAGTGAATGGCAGTACAACACCTTTGTGAGGACTGGCAAGGGGCAGGAAGGATCCCAAAAAACTCAATGACTAATCGACCATTGAAAAGAAAGCAGAAAAGATAGCTCTAGCTTGGAGGAGGTCCATGCAAGAAAATGGATGAATTATACAGGGCCACATACAAGCATGCAGGAATTGTAATCATACCCCCACTGTCATAGCGCCAGTCAAGTGTGTAGCTGGAGCCAGACACAGCCTGTCTGGGGAGGAACCTCATTTCATTTAGCGTCGATGCTTGCATAGGGCACAACTATAAAGCCATTATTCTCATTGCATGGACAATTAGCCCTCAACTTGAAGCCTGAATTTCAGGCCCACTGGCCAGAGCACTAATGTAATTGGATCAAATTCAATGTCGAATTTGTGTACCAGAGAGAGAGGAGATGAAGCTCAGTAAGTATTAGTTACTGCAGTGTTAATCGATTACCTGAGTTGGTTCAGTGCCCTGTTATTGCTATTACATTACCCATTGCACTCCTCCAAAGGAAGATACAGCTCCTGTCCCAGGCTCCATGCACCATAATATGTTTAGGTATCTACATTTTCTTCAGTTATATCACATCTAAGAATGCATTTTGAATACTGTAAAAATTACTTCCAGCAACTCTCATTTTCAGCATACTCTTTGAATCAAAAAGCAGCATGTCATTCAGTTGCCCCTGCCCAGGAAAAAGGATCAGCAGAGTTTAGAAGTCATAAAAAACTTTCTTGCTCTAAAACTTCAGATTAGTAAGAAATGCTAATTAGCATCTTTGACATAAAAAAAAATAATAAAATTAAGCAATCTTATAACAGCATCTGATGTGACATTTTTATACACAAACTAAAGGAACAAGACAGTTGTATTCTGCGCTGGGCAGCCTTTTCTTCCCTCTCTCACTCTGCAGACAGGCAGATAATATGCCCTGCATGGCACAAGAGGTTCATCCCAGCTGTCCCAGCCGGCTCAAGGAGTTTTCACCACTGCAGAGAGGGGGTCACATGCAAGGAACAGGTGGATGACAGGATCTAGTATTCACTCCACTCTCCCCTCCTCTTCTTACTAGAAGCTTAGACATAAATCTGTGATCTAAATGAAATCGTCCTGCTTAAATATACACAATAAGAAGTTCACTGTGAGACCGTGAAAGCATTTCAAGTGAGAGCCCTGGGGACTGGTCTTGGACAAAGCTTTACTTATTAATAACTTCAGCAATCCAGTAGTGAAAAGCTTGCAAATCACCCCAGCACTGGAGAGATGCCAGACTCTGTGGAGAACAGAATTCAGCATGTTCTTAACAAATTAAAATGAGAATTTGAAATGAACGAGATGAAACTCTGTGAAGGTAAGTGTGAAGTATGTATTAGAAGTCAAACATGGGCACAAAACCAGCCAGGAAAGTGAAGCTTTTCACTGGTAATGACGTAGTTATTTCTGATCCTGCCTTGCTGTAAGATTTCTGGCTCTGTATTTATTTAGAAGAAGAGGAAACTGGTGTATGATTATGCTAGGAATAAATCCCATTTTAAATGGGTATCCACGGATGTGAATATTACGGTTTTCTTAGGTTATAAGTTTGACCAATATTATTTGCTGAACAGTAGCAGCAAAGCCCTTGGGTTCTCAATTGCATTTTCCTGAGCAAACCGATCTGCTACAGTACCTTGCAGCTCTATTTTGTGGTGCAAGAACCAGTAGGACCTGGGATGTGCAAGACCTGGGATGTGCAAGACCCAGGTTCAGTGCCCGGTTCTGACTGATCTGGAATATGACATAGGAAACATTCTCACCCATAAAAATCACACCTACAGGCGCTGCCTTCCTTGACAGCTCATAACTTACACGGCCTGTGCACCCTTGAGCAGATCTGTAGAAGAACCATGCCTCCAAGGAAATGGGGAATCTTCAGTGGTTCCTCAGTAGAAAAGCAATAGCAGAAATCTCCCAAGAGATTAGGGGACTGGAGCATCTCTTGTGTGAGGAAAGCCTGAGAGAGCTGGGACTGTTCAATCTGGAGAAGAGAAGGCTCAGGGACAAACTCATCAATGTGTATGAATGCCTGAACATATGGTGTAAAGAAGACAGAGCCACGACCTTCTCAGTGATGCCCAGTGACGGGACCACTGGCAATGGGCACAAACAGGAGGTTCCCCCTGAACATCAGGAAACACTTTTTCAGTGTGAGGGTGACCAAGCACTGCAACAGGTTGCCCAGGGAGATTGTGGAGACTTAGTATCTACTCCTGTAGATATTAAAAAGCCATCTGGACATGGACCTTGGCAACAGGCTCTAGGTGGCCTTGTTTGAGGGGGCCCTCCAGAAGTCCCTTCCAGCCTCAACCATTCTGTGATTCTTACCCACCTACTTGTTCCTCTGTAATTCAACGTAGGATAAGAAAGGATTATCTGCACACCTGAAGATTGGCATGTCATCAGAAAATTTTTAACAAAGATCAACACATAATTCTTCTCATTTTTGGATGGTGTCTCATCGTATGCAATGCTTTGCTCTGGAAGTTTGATAATCACAAGATCAATTTTGAAAGAACATCTAAATGCCTGTGAAACCAGCCTCGAAAAAGAGACTCAGGTGTGGGTGTACTTAGAAGATACATAAGGTTATTTCTGAATGAAAGGAAATCTACATCTTTTAATGAAGTTTCATAATTGGATTTGCAAGGTAACTCATTTATATTTCATTTCAACAAAAGAGTATAACCACAATATTCATGTATCTTAATGAAAAGAATTTATCATAACCCTCATGAACTGAACTCTAGAAGGATGTCTTTTTTAACAGAATTTAGGACAATTTTACCTTGATGAAGAACAGAACTCAACTAGTTAACAAAAGTTATATAGGTCTACATAAGTTATAGTCTCGTTCAGTACAGCTCTGTGAACAAGTTGTTTTTTCCTATCTCAGCTAGGAATACATAGCAGAGTGAAATCTTTTTTTTTTTTAAGAAAAACAGGAGAGGACAAAATTATCTTTATAAATGTAAGACTTGCTTGTGAATATTATAGTTTCTGAAGTTCTCCATATTTTTTCAGATTTATCCAAAACAATCTATAAATTATTTTTACTAACATTCTTAGATACATAGCTCATTTTCATTGTGATTACTTGCTGACAAATTCTGCTATGCAGAGATTTTCTCAAAAGTTTATTTTGACTTTTCACCCTAATTGTTCAAAAAAGAAAACCTCAGAATTCCTTGGAGAAAAAAAATCAATTTTTATTAGCTCTATTGATTAAATCTCTACCTTTTTTGTTTGGCTTTGGGAAAGAATGGAAACTGAAAAGAAAGATTTTTAATTTGTTGTCTGCCTTACTCTCAAAGCCACTAGAAATTTGCCTTTTGGTCAATTTCTCTGTTTTTATTATATCTGTTGTCACTTTACTGTCATCCTATTTCTTCTCTCCCTTTCTTTCAATGCAGACTGCCTTACGAGTCTCCTGTCATTTTGGTTGTGTCAACCTTTCCATCATTCCAAGTCTTTGGCATACCAATTCAGTTTATCTGAAAGGAAAGTATGGACTTTACTAACAGCTTAAAGAAAACAGATTCAAAATGTTTATTACATGCCCATGGCCCCTTCAAATCCAGACACCTGTTGTAGCTCAGAAAACAGGTGGCTGAAACTGCAAGTGATCATTAATTCAACATTAAATTGCTGTGAATTTCATATAGTCTGGAATTACATAAAAATTATAGTGTGGTTACCTCCTAGTTACCATACACAGGAGTTACTGTGTAATTTAAATCACAGAACAAGACCTATAATCCTATTTTCTTCTCATTGCTAAAATTATAATAATTTCTCATGATATTCTATCTGTTTTGAGTCTATGCCAAGATTTCCCATAGAGTCACTGCCAGGAGTGGAGCTGAGATAGGGAAAATCAGATCCTGAGTGAGAAATGTGAAGGTGTTAGGTTTTGCCTCCCGCAGTCTAGAACATCCTTCTATAGGTGTTTTGCTGTAACCTCAAAATTTTTATTTGCAGAACAAGCAAGAGGCCTTTCTTTGGCCCTCCAAAATTCTAAAGAAAACAGTGAAAGCTCTCTTTGCAAGAGAATAGTTGGTCTGCCAGCTCCACCTGGCAGATTCAAATGACTCGATAGAATATTTGTGGCCCTATCTGTCTACGTCTCTGTGGTACAACTGAGATGAAATACAGAACTGTCAGAACAAGTGACTGATAAATAGGCAAAACCTATTCATACATGTTAAACTAGCTACCTACATGAAACACCATAAAAAAATCCAAAACCACCAATTTTAGTTAAAAAATACTGTAGTTGATTGTTTAAAAAACCAGCAAGACACTAGTTATTAGATGACAACAGTATCTAACCTTTTTTTTTAGAACTAAACATACAGCTGCAATAGAAAATGGTGAAATCCTGCAGACAGCCAGGAAAGAACAGAGCTCAAGTGCAGAAACAAACCTGAAAACACAGAACTAACAGCGACATTTTACTGGGGAAGAGCAAAATAACACTGATAAATTTGTGGAAGTTATTTTTCCCACTATCCTGGTTATTCTAATATCTCTTTAAATAAGCAAATTTGTATTAATGATTTGGCAATGTGCACAAGGTTTTCAAAACCTTGTATCTAGGTAACAAAGGGGAAAAACAAGTAACTTTCCACATTTAGCCTTAAGGGCCCTGTGGCCAACATAAATACCCTACATTTAAATGAGAACGAGAATTACTTTAGTCAAACCCATTGCTGTCACTGGATGTAAAAGCAGCTAGATTCAGACCTTTGCACATGTTGGGATGCCTTTTACTAAATTTATATAGCACACTCAAATCCAGATAATCTGGCTCTATAGATTAGGATTCAGTGGGATATTCATTACAGAGAGAGACATGCACAAGCCAATGGCCTGAAAAATATCTTAAACTTAAATCACTTTTTTAAGCATGGGAACAACTGCATCCTAACTTAGAAAACACATTTAAGTGTTTCCCTGGATCAGGAGTCAAATCAAGTGACCCCAGATATCTCATCCGTAGTCTCTTTTGGAAAGTATCCAAAGGCAGGAGAGCCAACGTAATGATAAGACAGTATGATACCCCTGTGTACCTGTCTTTGCTTCACCTGTAGATGTTTTGGCTTTTCTCCATCTATCTGTCCTGCTGCATGAAACACCTGTCAGAGTCTCCAACAGATAAGTTGCAGCGTCAAGTAGAAATGTATTTACTCTTTATATGAATAATACAATTACCCAAAGCAACTCACAAGTTTGACCCAAGTTAACATCTCTTGCTTTCTACCTGACTACTGATATCTAGAGCGAACCAACCGTGTTTGAACATGTTGGGAACAACCTTTTTTCCAAGAAGGCTTGCACCAGCCAACCTTCAGCCAAGGTGAGGGCCAGGAAAACAGAGAGCAGAGGAAGCTCTTCTCTGTATAGTCCATTTTAAAGGGGTATATTATTTCACTTTTCCATCGACTGATAACCCCAAGAAACATACAGTATACAATGTTAAAGCTCCAAAGTGAGCTGTCAAAACTATAGAAGTTTATCATCAAAGCAATAACTCCATTCTTTGCCAGGTAGTGGTGTTGTGACTATTTGAAAACACGTTATATGCTGTATGTTGGAAAAAAGGGATATGCCATAACTGAATTTTAGCTCTGTCTTTAGTCAGATGATTTTTCTCGGTTTTGCAATGTAACATACTTGATTTTATTTCTTACAGTTGTGCTCCAGAGAGACCAAAGCATTGCAAACACAGTGTTTATTGTTAGTGCCAATGTGCTCTACATTTACCAGACCTGAGGTAAATTCTGCAAACTTAAATTTGCACACCTTCTAGCAAATTCTACTGGTAAATTTAGTTTAAATAGTTTCAATTCACATGAGTTTCTGGTCCATTAATGACAAAATTACATTTTTTTATTGCCAAGACTATTTGAGTCCCCAAATAGTCCCTTAATAATCCATTATTTGGTGCTTTAATATGAATATCCTAGAGGCAGAGTAGACTTTCCATTCATTATTAGAGGAACATGTTCTATATAGAAGAGAAGCAAGTTCTCTTCCTGCCTACTGAAGTAGGACATGCCATGATAAAGTGTGGCATAAAGATTCAAGATGATCTGCTAGTGATTTTTTGAGTTTATCACAACTTCATGTCAACCTTGGGTCTATTGTTGTATATTAGCAATATGTTTGCACTTCAGGCAGACCCCAAAACAAGTTTAGTCCTGAATTTGTTCCTCCTGGTTTTGTTACAAAGGCTTCATGTCATTCTAAAATCTAGGAAATGAAAATATATTAAATTGATTCAGGTCCTTAGGAAAGCCATACCTATTCCTCTCCCACACATCTGTGTAATGAGGTGTAGTTCTGAGTCTAAGATTAAAATCATCATGGACAATTAGAAGAGAAAATCAATGAAGTATGTCTTCTCTGACTGTACTTAAAGATACTCATGTACTGACTGTGAGTACAAACCTCACTATTCCAGGAATGAATTGTTTGGATGGTTCCGATACAAATATTCTGCTAATCAGATAGATTTATACAAAACTAGTAACTGCTGAAATTGGTTTTGCAATGTTTACAGTCTGCGTTTCTGTATTTTATGAAACATTTAACATATTGTAAGCTCACTTTTGACGATTATATACTTTTTCTTTGCAAAAAGTAAATTTGAGGCTTATCCACATTTTTTTTAAAATACCTTTTTATAGCTCAAACCTCTCTGCTATAGAAATGTCTCATAAAATACTGTGTTTTGTCTATTTTTGAAACAAACTGCATCTAAAAAAATTTTTTACACTACAGTGGTTTTCTACATGGTCTAAAGAAACGGAAGATAACGAATATGACAGAAATTAACTGTGATTTATTTTAGCTTCAAAATGTTTCAAATTAAATAACTTTTACTTCTTCTCTATTATCTTGCTTTTTCTCAGTGAGGTTTTCAGGAATGGAAGTTGCTTGAAAGTTATTTCCATAAATGTCCTTAATCCCAACCCTCACAAAAGGTATCTTGGACCACTTTTCTTAGTTTCTTTTTTTCCCCCAATGTGTCCTTTTATTTTGATTAAAGCACAAGATAAAAGGAAAATGACATTTTACAGTAGAGATTAATCAGTCAATTCTTTAATAATTTCAACAGAGCACTCTCAACTATTCTAAAAGCCCCGGACTTTGCAAAAAAACAGATTCTACATAAGAAAGAATATGTTCCACCCCATTCCCCTCTCCTCTTTCTCCCCACTTTGAGACTCCCATTCATGTGCCATACAATGTGATGACAGACGACCCATGTACAGCAGCTTTGCAGAACAAAGGAACAATGTAATCATGTTTTGAATTAAAAAGTATAAGGAAGTTTCCTGCACACTAATGATTATTGTTCATTATTAACTCAGCAGATGCCTCCTGATAAAACATTGTTGTTGTAACACCAGTAAAATTTCTACCACAAACCCTATGCTTTAGGTCACACAGTCTAGGATGAGCAGAGAGTGGAGATTTTCATTTCAGCAGGATGGACCTGGAGGCTTCTCTCCAGCCCACCATGAAATGTGAACCAAAGGCAAATAAGGGGGCAGCTGGAAACTCACAAGCCCTCTCTGCCATCATGGTGCACTGCACTGTGCAGGTCTTTCTAGACCAGAGAAGTCACAGATCTGGGCTTTTATGTGCTCACTACAAGGAAAACTTCTGTTAACCACAGGTCTAATTTTACGTACACTAGCAAACTAAGGTTAAATAAAGTGAATCCTATTCTACATGCATAATTTCCACAGTGTCTTAAAGCTCCCATATACAAGGCATTAGACAAATAAATACTATACAAATAGATCACTCCAGACTGTCACACATATATACCAACACTTCTTATGATATGAAAGAGGAGACCTAACAGATGGACAAGGTAGAAAAAGTTTAGTGTAGACAGGTAGTTAAGTACCACTAGCAGGATGTTTTAACATGGGGTAGCTACATGACCAGTTCACAGGTGTTGCAAGGCAGTCGGAAGTATCAATTGGAATTCACTGTCTAATTGCTACAGATGGCAGATAACCCTTAAGGTGCTTCAAATTGAAAGGTCAGAGCTTGAGAAACTCTGGCTCTCAACTCCTAAAAATGCACTAAATTTTCAGAAGTTTCTTTGAAAAGACCACATTAGTCCCAGTGTTGTCATCTAATCCATGCCATCACGAGTGTTACTCAGGCCTGCATTGGGAATAAGGATTACAAAGTGACTGAAATGAGGGAAAACCAAGGATTTTACTCTCTTCATATTTTTAACTAGTGGGTGAAAACTAACCTGGTTGCTACACTAACTTCTGCCTCCCTCCTCCCATCTCCACCTCTGCAGTGGAAGAGCTGGATTGCTGCTCCAGGAACACAAGCATGCACCAGCTACCCACCTGGGCGTTGCTTCATGGGGCTACACTTAGCTCATAACATCACACAGGAGTGTCACGGAAGCTCCCCAGCAAGTGAGTTATGCAGGAGATCAGATGTTCTGGGCCAACCATTTACACCAAAGCTACATGCATGCCAGTCTTTCTCTTGTATTGCTTTGGTTATTTCATTTTCTTTTGGACAGCTGGGACAATCAAATGGTTGGTTTAAGAGTCATCAAGTGATTCTGAACCATCCCTAGGTCCCACCACAAAAATCGCAGTATTTTCTTACTAAAATACCAGGGTCATTGTTTCAGATATGTTTAAGACATTTTCCATTTTAGTTTATTTCTCTGAATTTGTCTCTTTCAGCTAACGTCAATAGACTTTATATTTCCCGTCTTAGAAACAGAAGGTACAGTGATGCATTCTGAGGCATTCCAGCTGTAGCATTATAAAACAAAATCTTAATCAAAAGCTTGGCATTAACATCCTTATAGTGCTAGAGACGGAATATGAGTGTTTCTTGACCATATGGAATGATTTAGGGGCTTTTTTACACTTTCCATTCATAAAGTCTATTCTTTAGATAATTTCCATGGTACTAGGAAAACAAATTACATATATGGATACCACTTAGCTTTGAGCCTCTAGCAGTATTTGTTCAGCCTTTTTATCAGCAAGTAGTAAAAAAAAAAAATGCTTAATAGCAAACAAACCCAGTACGAAAAAAACCCACAAATATTTATAAAATTATTTAGCTATATGTAGTAATATATATTACACAGTACTACAAAGGCAAAAAAGAAACACCAAATCAAAATAGAATTCATTTTCAAACTTTCCTAGGGTGAATTCTTCCCTTTTCTTTGTTAAACATTTTCAATGCAAGAAAAAAATATAATCGATCCCTAACTGAAAACAAACAAACAAACAAAAAAAGATAAACAAAAAACCCCCAAAAAGCTCAAACCAACAACCCAAAACCTGCAAAACCTTATCTGTTTTTCAGGAATACGTTTTGCACCTTCTCCCAAAAAAGCAGCTCTTAGTCACTATCGGTTTAAAACTAATGTCATTACATAACCATTACCATTTCAGCCTATCAACCTGCTAAATATATGTTTAAAACTTTAGAGTACCTTTATTTAAGTAATCCTCACTGAAGCTGAACAACTCCTAGTGTTGACCAGGAAGTTATTATTCAGGTGGTTTATTAGTGCTGTTTAAATTAATGTAATATTTCATTAATTATAATGTGTAAATAAAATTAGGAAGATTATAATTTCTAAAAGTCATCAAAAAATCACTGCTAAATTCAAGCAATAAAAAAGCAAAGAATATAGCAAATACTACAACATCTTTTGTGTGAGAAATAATGTCTGAAGAAAGGGAAAGGGAAAGGGAAAGGGAAAGGGAAAGGGAAAGGGAAAGGGAAAGGGAAAGGGAAAGGGAAAGGGAAAGGGAAAGGGAAAGGGGGAGAGGGAAAGGGGGAGAGGGAAAGGGGGAGAGGAGGGGGAGAGGAGTGGAGGGGGAGAGGAGGGGAAGAGGGAGGGGAGGGGAAGAGGGAGGGGGAGGGAAGGGAAGCCTATTTACTATTCCGTGAAAACTAAACCATCAAACTTCCTTTGAGCAGTTCTAATTTCAAATGTGTTATAATGAAAATAATGTAAACATGAAATCCTCCTCTCTTCTGATCATGTTAGGAGACACCAGGACAGTCTGTTTGACACATTATTTAGTAATAGAGGGAAAATAACCTTTCTAGTTCTATTAAAAATATCAAATTATTTGATAAAATGAAATGCTGTGTAAAACTATGATGCTGATATAATTCCAAATGTCTGTATAATGTTTTGGCAAGCAAATATGAAGCATGGGATAAAGCAAACTCAAGCTGAGGAGTAGTAATATACTCTCTTAAGAAGACTTATTAGTCAGGGTTCATATGGTAAATGTGTATAAGTTTCATACTGATAGTGTTCTCTGAGTTTCCCAGACTTCATTTCTCTTCCTGCCATTTAAGCTACCTTTATGTTTAGATCTCTTGCAAATTGTTTTCAAAACAATGTTTAGAGAGACAGAATTTCTCCAAGCAAATACTCTCAATCCAGCTCTTTCTGACTAATTCTGGTAATTACTAAAGTACCATATTCAATTAGAAAATCACTTTCTAATTTCAATAGTCTTTGAATAAAACTCTTGTTCACCAACTATAGTGACTGTCTAATCAAGTTGATCGTGTTGTAATTAACTGGAAATTTGGCACTTGACGTAATAACTTTATGAAGTTGCAAAAAGTAGGATTTTTTTTAGATTAAAAAAAACTACTTATACTGGCACATATGACATTACACACATGAGAATTCAAATACGTCTTGCTCAAAACAAACAACTGTATGTGAATTTTATATCAACTCCCAGGTGGATGGATAACAGAAACTGAGTTAAGGCAGTCTGGTTTTTATCTCTCCAAGTCAAATTACAAAAAGCATGGAAATGAGCAAGCACTTCACTGATTCTTCTCTACTTGTCTGAACTTGACTACTTGGATGCTTACAATCCTCTCTGTTTGGCTGAACTTGTTCCCTTCTCAAACTCCCCTTGCTCCCTTCTCCCGCCAACACGCTTATCCCCAGCTTAAGAAACACAGTTTGTCAGAACAGGTCTATCTTCCACCCAAATGTTTGCAAGCTTAAACCCCATTGTTCCTGGGCGTACAGCTCATACTCTCTGCTTCTTACTGAAGGCAGTGGTGGCCTCACACCTTCCCATAAAATACTTGATCTTTCAGGAGTCAGAAAGGCCAGTGGTGGCAATAACGAGCCAGGACTCTTAGGAGGATTTAGAAATTTGGCTCTTCACATAGGGAATGTTATCCAGACTGAAGTAAGAAAGGAGATTTTCAGTCCAGTCCCAAAATCATGAATCACACCTGGACTCACATCACTGTGCTCTCATGTCAGGGAGTAGTAGGGTGACTGACCACCTACTTGTTTTTTTACAATCCAAAGGCACAAATCATCAATGTATGTTTAACTCTAAATAACAATAAGCAGATGAATAAAACACTCTAGCCAAATCATCATTGCAATGACATCAGTTTCTTTATAGAAAAGCTCTTGGCCACAGTCCCTCCATGTTAATCATTCTTCCCTGCATCTCCCTAAAGCTAACTTCCACCTCTGCTTTGTTGCCTGTCATTACCAATTATTTTTGTTTTGCCTTTTGGTGCTATCTCTAGTAAAGACTACTCCACACCCTCTCCTGTCTGTTTCACCACAGCTATCCTTACAAAGGCAATTCATATATATGTGAGAAAATATACGCTGTGGGACAAACCTGCACAAGTCTACACTGAGTTACTGGCCTTTCTAGGACAGAATTTGTTTGACTTTCAACAGTTGTGTGTGTTAGAATGAAATTAATCACCTTCTAAAAGTTATTTCTCTCCATTGACTACAATGAGAGCTGGAGTGTGGAAATAAAGATATCAACACTGTAGAATGGAAAAGTGAGGTGAGGTGAATCTTTACAGACAAAAAGCTCTATGAACATTGGAAAATAATGAAGCCTTATTTCCTATCAATTTGTGTCTTAAGTTTGATTGACTTTCTGTCTAAATAGAAAGCTCCAGCTGAAGCTTTCTTCCATAACTTATAATGACACTCACCTGCAGGGATTCTTTCAGTGGGTAAAGAGGTGTGGGCTCAGACTGCACTTTCCCTCAGTGGGAATACCAATAGGGTTTTGTTTCCTCTTCCCAGCAACCAACTTTGATGAAATGTCGGGGATTTTAATTATATTTGAGAAATCAAGCCCCCTTTCCCTGCCATCCTCTCCGCTGTCAAAAGTGTTTGAAGTTGATAAGTACATTCTGAAGTTATTAGGTGGGAAACACAGACATACATTCACAGTAGTATGATTGCACAGGAAACCAGATGAAAAGTTAGGCTTTGACAGAGAGAGAGGAACAAAAAGCTTTTCAAAAGCATTCTTGTTTCTGAAATGTACTCGTTACAAACCACTAACTGACCTTGAGATATGCCAAAAGCTTACCTTGATATAATTCAAGAATGATTAGAGAAAGGGATCTAGCTTTGCATGTGTTTACATTATATAGTTCCAGTCTCCAACTTATTACCAGAATGCTTATAGGTGTGGGAAGGTAAGGGGGAAGAGAAAGAAATGCGAAGTTAAAAGTCAGCATGCATTAGCATACATTTCAATTTGAATTTTCATGTAATCCCTAAGGAATTGTTAAATTAAATATAAAAACTAAAATTCAGTTATTAAGTTATAAAAAAGAAAAGTTATTATCACAATTCAGTTGTAAATTTCAAGGCAATCTTAACTAGAGTGCTGCAGTTGACAGTGCTACAGTATATATCTCAGAACTTAATAAGAAATAGAGGTGAAGTTCCATTCACCAAAATATTTTAAAACAGCTATATGACTTAATTATCTATAACAAAGTTCAAATAAAAGGAGCATTTTAATCAGTTTACTACTCAAATGTATATCTACTGAAAATGAAAACATTGCTGAAGTAGGGAATAACTTATCATTATTGCTCAAAGTGACAATACTGCATGTATTCTGTATTCTGAATAGTTATATATTCTGAATACCGTTCAGAAGTCTCACAAAGCCAAAAATTAATATTCCAACAGTGTACCTCATAACAGAAAAGTCAAATTATTCTTATGATGAAGAATAATATCTGCTAAAATACAAAGAACAAGTGAACCGCTTGTATGTTTTCGCTGAAATTATTAAACATGATAAAAGTATTTGAGGGTTTTTTCTAAATGCAACTACATCATTAGTTTGCACCAAATATACCATGTTCTGGTAGCTACAATAGAAATAAACAACTTGCACAAGTGTCACTGAAGTAATTTATGTAATTGTAAGCTACAGCACATATTTAGTATTTCAAATTCTTCTATGCATTGACATACTAATTGCTAGCACATCAGAATATACACTGACTAAATATACTTTGTGTCAGAAGAATATACTCACTAGATTTTTTGTACAGTATTCAAAACATGGCATAATCTTAGTAACCATTTAAGTGGTTTATTCTGCATTCTGACAGGTACAATGACAGAACATCAAAGTCCATGTAAACTTATGAAGCAATTGCAGATTTAACCAATGGCTTTTTGAACGTCAGTGTACCAGACATAAAGCTTCTTTTCCTTGGTATGTATGTACATGTATTTATGGCAGAGAAAAGAAATTAGTTGACCCTGTAGGACAAAAAGACCTGCAGGGGCAACAAGAAAGTTATACATTACCTGCTGCCTATTTCTCCTTGTAAAGACCATACATCTTTTACAATATTCACAGCATCTGGTGGGGTCAGCTCTACCCTCTAATGCAGGTCGTGTAGTTCTCTTGCACATGAGCTTATATCTATGTATCAAAAAATAGGATTTTCCTCCACTAAGCTGTAATGTAAACTACTATAGTCAAGTGCAGATTTAACTTCAGGCCTCAGCTTGGCCTTCAACTTATTTTTTTTTTCTTCAGTCAGTGACAGAAACTTTAAAAATACTTTATAATACCAGAACATTTCATTTTATTGCCAACAAAGTCACCCTCCACTGATCTCTTAAGTCAAACTAGAAGAAATGTTTTTTCCTCATCTTCCAGCAAAGTCACTGGTTTTGACACATCCACCTGTACTATTCTTGACTTTGGAGGCTGCTTCATCTTCCAGCTCTCCTCTGACCATTCTTCATATGTGTGTCACTGTGTCCTCTTGCTGAAGAGATGCTGTCCTTGATCTTCTCCTGCCTCCCATCTATGTGTGATTTCACCACAGACTACATACAATCCAGCAATGTTCCCTGTGTTGATAATTCACTGGTCTCCTTCCCCATTAAGTTAACCTCACTCTCTTCAAATCAAAGTTCAGTGCACTTCTCTGCCAGGTCTTTACCGATGTCTAGCTATCAAGTTTACTCTCCATGCCAGCCAGCACAGGTCTCTCCCCCCTCTTCCCTCTCACAAATCATTCTATTTATTTCTTTTCTTCAACACAGCAACATTTTTCTCCTTACCTTCACACATCATTTTAGCCAGCTTGGATTCACATCTCTGTTAAGAGCTTCGCATCCAATCTACATCTAAAACTCTTGCAAATTAGTTCTGTGTAATTGTTCTTTCCTGCCTATTCACATAACTAAAATGTTAATTAGGGCTCTCTCACCTCAGTTTCTCAATGTCTTTTTCTTTGGCCTCAAGAAATACCAAGGATTATTCTCCAGTTCCAAAAGTTTGGTCATTGCAGGACTCTGCATCCCTCCACTAGTTCTTTTTTAAGAAAGCAGAAGCTTTGTAAACTTTCATAGATTAGCAGCTCATTAATTATCTGCTTATTCACAGTGCAATGTTTCCACCTGCATCCTGGTGTCAGCCCACATCACCATTTGTCATATTACTGCCGTAATGCTTACCAGGTAGGGATCCCTTACAACCACCTATAAAGTCACCTTGCCAGCGTTCCTCCATTCCATTTTTCCCTGGCACAATTGGCTCTAAACATTCACCTTCACTGCAGTCTCAGCTTTACATGTTTTTGTGTTTCACTGTCAGTTGGACTAACATCACTAACACCTAACACCTAACATGGGATGTCGGAAACTGAGGTACTCAGAATTAGGCATCAGTCTGTGTAGTCAGAAAGAGACAGATACTTATATCTGTACATGAGCACTGATGATTTTTTCCAGTCATACTTAGTAAATCTAAGAGATTACTTCTTTCTACAAATCTTGGCCTTGCCACATCCCCAAAACATGTAGCAAGGTTCCCCAAGATTACAAGCACAGGATGACATCGGAGGTCCCACACATGTAAATACAAATCACAAAAGGTAAATTATTCATGTCTGAAGGAAGGCCACCTTCAGGGCCAGGCAGAACTGGTTTTAGGAAATAATAAAGAGAGAAAAGAAAATGTATCCAGTGTATGTAAAGCACCATATGTATGGTTAAAATGCAAAGGAGGTAAGAAAGAAGCAAGTATGAAAAGACCTACAGCTCCAATATGAATGACAGCAAATGAAGAGCAGAAAGAAAATTGCTCTAACACAGGATCTCCCACATCTGACCAATGCCACTACTTATCTGTAGTAATTCCCTCCTCACTGTTGGTAGAGAAAGACATCAAATTTTCTGTTTGTCATTCACAAAGTTTTGCTGCCACATCTCCATTATCATTTGTAGTGTATTATCTTTTATTATATAACTGGACTAAATAAATTATAGTTCTAAGGAGATGTGTTTTCTTCTCCAACCTTCCCAACTGATACCGTTACTGATAGTTTAGTGCTAAGCTAACATACATGCAGATACAGTATGACATTTGTATCAATCTTCCGTTTGTATTGACCACACAGGAAGTACAGAGCAGGTTAAACGCTTCACTTCTGTAGCCTAAATTAGATGATATGAACACTATTCTTTGTACTCATTACTATGAAACAATCTTGCACTCAGATTACAGGTTGGCTGGACAGGTACCATGTTGTTGATCAGCCCTTTAACGGCACCTTGCCTTTTTGCTGTGCTGGGCCTTGGCAAGAACTTGGCTCTGTGGTAACAGCAGCTGCAGGAATCAGTACAACAAAC
This sequence comes from Numenius arquata, assembly GCF_964106895.1. Taxonomy (NCBI): domain Eukaryota; kingdom Metazoa; phylum Chordata; class Aves; order Charadriiformes; family Scolopacidae; genus Numenius; species Numenius arquata. The sequence continues at coordinate 67,876,681 of NC_133576.1, read as the reverse complement.
CCAGGTGAAGTAGGCAGCTCTGGGCTGAGAACATGCACATGAATGCAACCCTCATGAAACTGCCTGCACAATTACCCTAATTTGTACTAGCACAGCCTAAATCAGAAGCAAAATATGTTTCTATAGGAAACCAAAAGAAGCCCGTACCAGAAGAAATGCAGTGGTCTCCACAAACTGAGTTGATATCAAAAGAACAATGAAATATTCTGCACTACTGAAAGATTTCACTTTGACTGTCTCAGTTCACAATCCTGGCAATGAAGAGCAATTTAATTACCATACAGTATGCTAGCCTCAGGAACTGATAGATAAGTCCTACAGTCTGAGCAAGTGAATTTCTGTTACATTAATTTAGGTACCTGCATCTTACTTGGTAATGTGTGTTTCCATGAATTAAATTTAAATTAAATAAGCACTGAAAGAAAATAAAGGTGGTATGCGCAACCAACAGATGCAGATATTGCTAGATACAGCAGGTCATTTTAGTCCCTAAGCTAGACAAATGGCCCAAGAGCCATTTGCTGTTTTATAAGCAGCCTTGTAATCACCTATCAGCAAGGTACAGCTCCATCTGGCAGCAGAAAATTTCTTGCATTAGATTTCTTGTATCACCTCCTTGCTTATGCCTCATTACTGAACCATGTCATAAACTCTGTATATAGTCCAACAATGACTATAGTGACAGTACACAGTCTAAATATTTGCATTAAGAAAATATGCGTTCTTTCACAGGAAGAGATAAAACAAATTTACAAGAAATTCTGGAAATACCATTAAACCACAAGGAAAATATTTTTTCTCATTCAACACTATCATAAGCAGGACTCATATTTGCTCCATAAATGCCTGACCCTTAAAAGAAGCATGAGCAACAGCTGAGATTTTCAAAAGGGTATGGTCTGTCCTAGTTCTGCCCCCCTCCAAACTCACTGAAGAATGTCCATTAGCTTCAACTGAGACATATTAGACCACCACTGTATTCTTTGAGCAATCACAGCCCTCACTCTTTTGTTTTTAAAAATCAGGCAGGATCAGCCTTGGCAATAACAACAACAAAACAAAACCAGTTCAGCCTCTGATATTTCCATCTATCTCAGAAACAAGGTTAAGAGCTATGGTGTGTGACACAGACCTCAACACAATGAATGAAACGGAGCTTCCTCATCTGGAGTACAGGTTCCATCTCCTCTGTGCTTCAGCCAGTCCAGCTCACAGGCCCTACTGCCCATCATTCATCAGCATACTTAGAGCCTGAGGCTTACTGGACAGTGGCAACAGTTGCCTTAAAATACTAAATTCAGACATCTCCCACACCGAGGGCTCCTGCAAAACCAGGTATCCTTCCAGTCTGAGGATTTGTTCCATTGTCTCTGAAGGCACTTGCTGTGTGTGGACATGCTACTAGTTTGGGTTTTCCAGTGTTTGGGACCAGTCGACACACATGCCCTAATTTAAAATGAATTAAATCATTCCTTTGTCAAGAAACCACAGGCTTGCTGGTTTTCCACATTCTGCCACAGCTGCCATTGGAGGCAGATTTTTATTTTATTTTTTTTTGCAGCAAGATAGTTTTCTTGGAGTGTATGTCACCACAGTTACACCAAAGATCATAGCATGTTGCAGGCAGTGTGGACAGGGCTGAGCTAGCATTACATCTGTAAGCAGAGGTACCAGCAGCAGTCTAGTACCAGCATCATGGAGCTCAGTGCATTCCACTTAATTAGCCATGTAATTGTGACTGCACTTCTACACCTGATCAAGGTCAGGAACAACTGCCTTGCACTGAAGTCACCTGACATGTCCTGGACTGTAGGACTCAGCTGAGATTCAGCCATCTAAACTCAGGCACCTACTGTATAGACATCCACATGGGAGTTGACAGAGTTCTCACTGCATTCAATGGAGATCCAGCCAATACAGCAAATGGAAACTGCAGAGGTGTCCATCTCATCCTACTCTGATACCTCTATTTGGTAAGATAAGGAACTTTTCAGAGACAGCAGAAAAAAACCTCCTGAGGAGAGAGATTTTATTTTCTTTTTAAATTCTTTAAATAGACTGATAAAGTTAAACTCGGAGGTATTTATGTCAACTATTGTTGCTATTTTTCTATAGTTAAATCATGCTCTCCTTCCACTAAGAGTTCGGATAAAGATGCATAAAGCACAGGTTATATCTTTGCAAAAAGCCACCTTTTATGGCAGTGAAATTAAAAGATAAGCCAGACCACCGTGTTCTCTCTCACTCACCACACCCAGATGCCCCCACTATTAGCTAAGACTTACTTGCAAAGCAATCCCATTCATCATTCATCTGTAGAGTAACAAACAACCCTTTTAATCCTTTTAAACTTGGATATTTGGGGTCCTTTTAAAGCGAGGATATCTTTATTTTGTAACTCTACATATCAGGGATTTTTTTGTGTTTGTTGTGAACTACATACTTCATGATCTTCTGTGATATACATACATGGCAGTTGAATTGCACAAAGACTAAAGATTTTCTGGCAATTTTTCCCTGGAGTGCTAAATTAATATATCCTCATATAAAGTAGTAGGTTCTAGGCAAATTCAAGTAAGCATACATATGTTAGCACAGTTAGAAAAATCAGCTGTTGATTGGAAAGCTAGTTCAAATCTTAGCCACTTTGGTTTTACATTTCCTGCATCAAATGTTCATGGAAAATAAAAATGAAAGGGGTTTTTTTTGATAAATACTGATCTATAGTACTAAAAATATTTTTAAAATATGTATTAATTGCTTGCTAGCAAAATAGTCCTGTTTCAATTATAGCTAATGAACTATAAATATGTCCAACAGACTTTACTTTTAATTAGATAAAATGTTTTAAGAAATGAGATGCCAAATTGAAATAATAAAAAAGTTGATACATTAATGTTTCCGTTTCCATTAGATTCTCTAAGGATACATTCTCCTTCAAAGCTGATCAAGTAAACAGAGGTTATTTTCAGAGCTTCTAGGAAGACCAGATGTTTTCATTTGAGATTATCATTTTTGTAACCCAAAATAGCACAGCACCTAAATAGCAAAACATACTTTCTGGACACTAGTATGTGGAAACCTTCCCAGATGAAGCAAATTTTAAGGACATTTTTAAAAAACAAAACTGGGTGGACAAGAAAACATCATAAATTATACATGCTAAATTGCAAATTCAATATTTACTTATTAAGAGTCAGCACTAGCAGCTGCAACAATGATATGGAAAGAAACTACTACATAAGGAAAAAAAATCCTCCTTTTTATTGACTATTTCCTTGTTCTTTTGGGAGGCTATTTCAGGAGGCCGCAAAGCTACAATATTGCTGAAGGAATCATTAGACAATTTTTATGCAACCCCCCCCAAAATGAAATATTTCACTGATGTGGCTAGCACACCATGTAGGGAAAACCATTTTTAAAATCCCATGTATTTCCCAGTTTATATTTTTTGCCCCAGTCTAGCAAAGTATTTAAACCATCTGTATCTTTTTTACTTTAATGGACTATTCCCATGCTTAAAATTAAGTATATTGATGGACAACCATGGGATCTGGAGCTTTTCTTATTTTTGTGCATCAGTATGAATTTTATTATGAAGACAAATGATGTCATGCAATCTATATGACTAAGCTCATGGGAAGAGAAGAAAAGATTAATTTCAGATTTACTTTTGACTTTCAGCAGAGCTTGTGTTGAGTGGACTTGCTCTTAACTTCAAATTCTTCCAGTTCGTGTTTCGGTAATTGTTTTCATCAATTTTGAAAATCTTATGGAAAGTTAGTTATGCTGTGTTATCCTAGTTATCCTGTGTTCAATAAAAGTAATCTTCATTGTAGTCATATCCTAGAATGACTCTTGTGATCCTCAACTATCTGTAACAAGTCTTGCCAAGGGTAAAAGTAAATGAAGATCTCAGTTTACATCATGAAGACCCTAGGAATAACTGGACGGTATTTGATTTACGGTTCTTGAATCAGGAAGTTTTGATAATTCTAATGTTAAATGTCAATTAAATCCCTAACAGATTTTCCATTGGAATACATATCTATATGTGCATAAAGACAGAATGTGTTCCTTTTTAACAAACATCATGCTTCTATGAATTCTGTGATTTATGACTAGTATCAGAACATCCATAGGAATGAGAATACTTTAATTTCAAAATCCTGTACCATTTTCAAGAGGAACTTATTTCTGATGACAGAAAAATTTCAGCTGCTTTCAATGACATAAAACTTATGCATAAATAGTCATATTTAATGATGAAATCTGCAAACATTAGGTCCATGTCTGGGGTTTAACTGAGCAGAAGATCCTCATCTAAGGAAAAATAATAGATCACTTCTTTAGGAGTTTAACAAGGGACAGAGGAACTCCAGTAAAGAACCACTAAAAAGGAAAGTCAGGGTAAAAGGTGTAAGATTATTATGAGTCTCATGCAGAAGAATTCTTGAGACCACAGTTGTCTCCATGAGCTATGAACATAAACAACTAATCTTGCATTTCTTGTGCAGCAAAAATTCCCTCTAGTCAATAAAACTTTAAGGTTCCTATTTTAGGCATGATCAGACTTGGAGATTTTACAAATTATGTCTATCAACAATGAATGATTCTTACAGAAGTTATTCTTGAGTTTGAAATTTGCAGTAGGTATGCATCATGAGCTTTATATTTCAATATATTCTGGTCTAAATCTGATAAATGCAGAACATGACAACAGAAGCATAGACATATATACTTATTTTTCCCTGGGATGAGAATTTTATGGTGAAGCAAACATAGCAAAAGGGTTATTTCCAACATACAAAATGTCTGACTAGTAAAGAAATTTTAGGTTAACTAAATATATTTTACATGTGGGAATGCAAAACCAAGTCAACGTCCTTCCATTTTTTACCTCCTAAATGGAGAAATGATGACTGCTTGCTGCACATTCACTTTTTTATGTAAAGTGAAATACAATGACTGTGAGTAGCCACCTAAGCATCAATGCACAATCTTCACCAAGACTACACCAATAAGGCACGGTAGGAGAATCCCTTTCAAGTCCCCATATTCCCAAGGAATCAGACCTTGATCAGCATATAGAATCATAGAACTATTCTAATGGGAAAAGACCTTTAAGATCATTAAGTCCAACCGTTAACCTAGCACTGCCACGTTACAACTAATCCATGTCCCTCAGCACCACACCTACACATCTCTTAAATACCTCCAGGGATGGTAACTCAATCAATTCCCTGGGCAGCCATTTCCAATGCTTGATAACCCTTTCTGTGAAGAAATTCCAATCTAAACCTCCCCTAGTGCAACTTGAGGCCATTTCCTCTTGTCTTATCACTTGTTGATTGGGAGAAGAGACTGACCCCCACCTTGCTACAACCTCCTTTCAAGTAGTTGTAGAGAGTGATAAGGTCTCCCCTTAACCTCCTTTTCTCCAGGCGAAACAACCCCAGTTCCCTCAGCTGGTCCTCATAGGACTTGTGCTCTAGACCCCTCAGCAGCTTTTTTGCCCTTCTCTGGACCCAGTCCAGCACCTCAATGTCTTTTTTGTAGTGAGGTGTCCAAAACTGGACACAATACTCAAGGTGCGGCCTTACCAGTGCTGAAGTACAGGGGTACAATCACTTCCCTAGCCCTGATGGCCACACTATTTCGAAAACAAGCCAGGATGATACATGGCTGCACTCCTTTATGAACTTCCCTTTTATGGTCATTTCAGTGTTTGGGTGGAAAGTGTGCATGGAGAGAAAGTAATGCAAGGGAAGGAGAGCGTCTCAGTCCTGCTGAAGGTCCCGTCCCACCCTGCAGCACCAAGGACAGCGCCGTCGCCGCTGTCCTCTGCTCACCACCAAACCGGGCCCAGCGACCCCGCGTCTTCAATGCAAAAATCTTAAGATCATCGTCAGCCCCGAAATAGCAGGTGGTTGGCTAAAGAACGAGGTTATCATTTAAATTCCCTTTCGTTTATTTAGCCAGATGAAATATAGATTTGAACCCAGCTTAGCCAGGTCCTGCTGAAAAGTCCTGACCATTGACCTGATAGCTGCTCAGGAGCCTGGGAAGCACTAGATCTTTATCTCTGCCTTTCTCATTATTTTCTCACATCTCTATGGGAGAGGAAAACACTACCTGCTACTGAGCAGGAAATAACAAGGGAAGAAATATGAATAGAGGGACAGTAAGGGACAATAAGAAAGAGTAGAGAGCAAAATGAACATGGATGAATGTGCTGCAGTTTCTTAAATTGAGTTTCAGTGTATATATTTTTTATTTTGTGTGTGTACATACATTCTACATTAATATGTTTCTGACTTGGTTATTGCTTATTTTTCTCTTTTGCATTTTCATCTGACAAATTTTTGCACAATGTCAGTGTATGCATGATGAGAAACTTACTCTGGGATTCAGCTCCAGGTTCAGGCTCATGCAGATGGAACTGCATGTGAAAGGGTTTTTTTTGTTTAAGTTCCCCCAGTAGACAGTGGAAAATCTAGTCAATACAGCAATCAATGTGTCAAATAGGTGTGTCTACACACGTTAGATTCCATCAAATCTATTGTGAGAGGCTCAAATCAGTTGCCTAAAGGAAGGCATGCAGTGCCATTGGAGATGTGAAGACTATTCCACTCAGCTTCCAGCTGCCACTTCAGGATGGCATGGGTTCATGTATCTTAGGTTGTATCTATCAGACCCACGAAGAATGTCCTGGATACAGGACTAGACAAATATGTGTGTTTAAGCAAGTGAATAAAAACTTACCTCCCAACTGGGAGCTCCAATGGGAGCTTAGAACAATTAGCTCATATGACATCAAGTATTTTAATTGAAGCTGAATCCCATCTTCAGATAAACTATTGTACTAAGAATCAAAACACTTTTCTTACATCAAGATTAGTCAGAATAAAAATTGCATTAAAATAATGCATTCATTCACTTTTTTGTTCTACCCTTTCCTGGAATAAAACTAACCCAGAAAATTTAGTGTTTGATTGGTCAATATTATTTGAACATTGCAATACAATGTTTTGAAGACTAAATTATTTCAAAACTGATGTGGGTTTGATCTACTTGTTTTTCAATTGAAATGTTAATTAAAAATCTGAAATATGAACTTTTAATTAAATACACTGTATTAATGTAGCATTATTCTGTTACTATGCCTTTCATAGACGTAACCACATTCATGTATAAATTCCACTAAAAATTGTTGAGATAAATGAATAGGTTTACCCTTTAGCTCTCATGAATTGGGAAATAGTAAAAATAATGTGTCATGTATCAGTATTTGTTTTGCATATGGTCTATGGTGCAGCCTTTATCTAAGAGCTGCTAAAAATTAACTATGTATATGGTTTACCTAAGGTACAATTTGCATTGTTTAGCTTTAAGCCACAACAGTATAGGGTTATTTTTAGTCATCTGAAAGAAAGGGACTTCCAGAGGTTTATTCTTCCCATCTCAGGATATCCCTTTAAGATGTCAGGACAAGTCTTCCCGTTTCCTCTCCACTGACTGTAGAAGGAATATAAATGAATAGGCTGAATTAAAAGGATGAACTCAGGTGTGATGGGTCACATTTCAAGTCAAGTATCCTATTTCCAACTTGTTGTTTACAAGGAAAATGCAGAAAATTCTGGAGTAGCACACAACCATAGGGAAAGTCTGTAACTTCTGTGAGGTGAAGGTTCACCCAAAAGGTGACCTGAAAAGTCATTAAACTGACTAAACTTCTTCTAAAATAATATCATGTCATTCATACTCATGAGTTTAGGCATGCATTTTTTGTGCTGTGTCTTACTACTCAACATACACGAGACAGAACAGCCTGCAGACACTGCTCATGCTAGTAAATAATTTGATTTTCAATTACACTGCAAAGCTGTCATGGCCCCAAGGGCACCACGGACCACACTGTCCCTTCACAGCCTCCCCAGAGCTCCTCATGGGCTTGTGGGACAGGACACCCTCCCACCCCACCTCAATGGCTCCTCCATCCAGATGTTCTTAATGTCAGAAAATGATCTTGTACATGAGAAAGCAGTGTGTTTTACCAAAAGGTGGGGTGGGGGTGGGGGTGGTGTTTAATAGTCATCTGCATTAAAAAAGAAATTTAATCATTTTCTATACTACAATTGTTCAGAAACTATCTGCTTTTCTCGAAAGTATTTTTGAAATTTCTACATAATCAGAAAACTTAAGAAGCATTTCCAAACCTTTAATTCTACTCCATCTGCAACAGTAATTAAGACAAGCATTGGCTTATCACGCTTTTCTTAATTATTTCAGTAATGGTTGTTGATTGTATTTATTAATAGAGTCATCTTTACTGTCTCAAAACTTATGGAAAAGCTGACCACTCATTTTGCATTTGGTTCTATTTCTTTCTATCTGAATAGTCATAGAAATTAATATCTTTATGGCAGTTTATTCTGTGCATATAAAAGTGTCAATTATTTATAACCTCTAAACTAAGAGAAGGCACATTACCTGTCACTGAACTTTTGAGTTTGACATGAATTAAAGTTCTCCCATTAAAAAGGAGTTATTAGAGCAACTCAAAGACTTACAGAATCAATCTGTCAAGACGATATTCCTGTAAACCCTTTAAAAAGAAAACCTTTCTTGTCAAACAGGCACAATTTGTAGGTGGCAGGGTTTAACTTCAAAAATAAAGCCCAGAGATCCCAAAGATCCTACTTTGCTCCCATGTCGATGACAGATAATAATAATTTTTTTTTTAATATTACATTTAAGTAATAAAATGTGACAGACTATATACTACACAGGAATATTGCCCTGTTTCTCATCATACTAGCAACTAGATGAAATAATCCTTATGGTGATCAGTGTAAAAATGAGACACAATCTAAGATGCCTTTATTCTCATACAGTTTATTTAACTGCATAATATAGAAATACTATATTATCTTAATATACTAATGACCACCTGTTGGTTGCAATAGTCAATGGAAAGAGTGCATAGAAATAACACTATCAACAGCAATCCAAAGTCTTCTGAATTTAAATAAAAGAGACCACTGATTACAATTAGTTGTTACTGAAGCGGCAAAAGCAGAGGACTCAATAAGCCATAAACCCTTATTTGGCTGTTCTTCCAGTCACTGTAAGTAGGCTTTATTATAAACAGCCTTCATCAATATGTTGTATATAAGAAATACAACAGAATTTTATTTTTTTTTTTTTTTTTAATTTTGCTGGTTTTTGGCTTTTGCTGTTCTGGAATGACCTCCATTTTGTTCTCTTTCTCCCTGGTTTAATTACAGGTAGCTATATTGCTCATTTTCTTTCTTTTAGCATTTCATATATCACTATCACTAGAGTCAGACCTCCTGCTCTTGCTGAGAAGAATGCACTTTTCAGACTTAGAATCATAGAATTGTCTAGGTTGGAAGGGAACTTCAAGATCATCTAGTCCAACCATCAACCTAACTTTGATAAAAAAACGTCACTAAATCATGTCACTAAGCACTATGTCAACCCGTCTCTTAAATACCTCCAGGGATGGTGCCTCAACCACTTCCCCAGGCAGCCCATTCCAATGCTTAATAACCCTTTCAGTGTAAAAATTTTTCCTAATACCCAATCTGAACCTCCCCTGGCACAACTTGAGGCCACTTCCTCTTGTCCTATTGCCTGTGACTTGGGAGAAGAGAACGATCCCCGCCTCCCTACACCCTCCTTTCAGGTAGTTGTAGAGAGCAATAAGGTCCCCCCTCAGCCTCCTTTTCCCCAGGCTGAACAACCCCAGCGTTCTCAGCTGCTCCTCATAAGACTTTTTCTCCAGACCCCTCACCAGCATCGTTGCCCTTTTCTGGACCCGCTCCAGCACCTCAATGTCTTTTTTGTGGTAAGGGGCCCAAAACTGGACACAGTACTCCAGGTGGGGCCTCACTAGTGCTGAAGTACAGGGGGATGATCACCTCCCAAGTCCTGCTCACCACGCTGTTACTGTTACAGGCCAAGATGCTGTTGGCCTTCTTGGCCACCTGGGCACACTGCTGGCTCATGTTCAGCCCATAGTCAACCAACACCTCCAGGCCCTTTTCTGCCGGGAAGCTTTCCAGACACTCTTCCCCAGTGTAATGAGGACTTGAAAAGCTCCTCATTATATTGGGAGAAGTAAAAATGTAATTCAGTCTATTTCAAAGTGAATCCCCTTCAAAACACATAAAGCCTCAGTCACAGTGAAACAAATCAGTAAACAAGGATCCCATGAATATTGGGGACAGCATCCGAACAGCAATCAAATTCACTTTTTCAAACAGTCCAGCCAGCACCTGGGTAAGACAAACACTCTCAGTTGTTTCACAGACTAAATAACAGTGTTTCAGTACAGCTTCTGAATTTGCTTTTCAAAAGGCAAGAATTTAGGCAAAAGCCAGCAATTTAGAATCTTCCCAGAAGATACTCTGTAGGAATAAAACAAAAAAGTTAAGATCAAAAGAAGCATATGTAGTAGCAGTAAGAGCAAGTAACAAGCAGCAAACAGGCAAATTGTTTAGTTGTCTGTGAACTTACATTTTAAAGTACAGGGTAGTATCAACTATAAGGCCCCAACAAAGAGGCATCAAGCACAGGAGATGGATGACTCCTAAAATAACAAATACCATAGAAGGAAAAAACTTGTACCCTAATTAAGGGCATAACAAGATTATCTCCTACCTAAAGAGAGAATAGGAGTTTCCAGTGGCTGAACCCTGATGGTCACAGGGAGAGCAGGCACAATAGCTGATGTGATTTCAGATGTAATCTGCGCATTTCAGAAAACTATGTTTGTAACAGCATGGACTTGCTCTTTTGTTTTTTTAAGGTTTCTGTTCCATTTCTTATCATATTTTACCACTGTAGTTTAAAATACACCAAAGGCTTCCTGCACTTGTGGCAAACATCTCCTTATTATAAATATTTTCTAAACCAAATTAACTAAGATTAAGATTTTGCCTTACTAGGTTTTTCCCCCTTGTATAACATACAGCTCTTTTACCACTACACAGCACAGGCTAATTGGGCATCACACCTATCAAAAGCAGACCCTTGACTTTACCATGCACTACATGAGCTGAGATTGGGAACAAGAAGAAACTCAACCCAGTTATTAGCTCCAAGACATGGTGGGTGAAAGCAGCAAAGACTATTTCAGTCCTACTTCTCTTCTTGCCAGAAATATTCCTCTAATCTTAGCTACCAAAAAAGGCAATATGAGATGGGCATGATCATCAGTGAGTGGATTCACTCAAAAGAGACTGTAGATGTTCTCTTCTCTCTTCTCGCATGGACCTACTCATGGCTTGTAAGGCACTAGCAAACCTTTCATTTAATGATCTGCAAACACGAGTGCTAGACCACAACAGCAGCAGAGACGTGGACACACTAACTCTTGACACACGGCCTGCATTCTCATTAGCACTACTGACATTGATGAATTATCTAGGAAAATAATGCAATGACCTCTTATAACTACAGAAAATCTCTCTGATTTTATAGGCTCCAGGCTTTTTTTAAATCACAATCATGACAAGCATAACAACATAATGGTACATATGACCTTCATTTTGGGCCTTTTAGCATTAACAAAAGCATATTTTCCTCAATGCAAAAACGGAAAGGTTCCAAATTAAGTCCTGCCTTGATGCTGTAGAAGATTAATCAGCTAAAGAGCCTTCCTGTTTTCATTCCAGATGCCCCTGGAACTGGATACACCTATATTAATTATATTATAACTAACCATGAAATTCTGTACATTCAGATACAGTACCACTCAAACTAGTTTTAGAGGATTTGGTGGAAATCAAACTCAGTGAAATGAAAAATGAAGTAATTTACTTGCCTTTTAAAAGCGTGCTAGAAAGGTGAATATTTTCAGCTGATTTCAGCCCATATTAGTAGTGGTAAAATATGAATCCTCATGACCAGACATGTCAGCAAAGAAAGAGTTTTTATTTAAACTTCATCACCTACCAGTGAAAAATTATTCCCTGCAACTTTTTCTAGTAATTCATTTAAGGTTTTACTTGACTAGTATTTAAAGAGACACTGAGGCAGCACTACACTGGTATTTGGAGCAGACATTCTGATTTTCAAATTCACTTTTCAGCACAAATCATAACCTATTACTAAAATCCTGGGCTTTGGAGATACTTCAAGAATCTTTTCATAAAAACATGATTCTGTTCATTTAAAAAAAAAAAAAGGTGTTAAAGTTTCACAAAACATTTCCCAAAATCTATCTTTCACAAAACATTTCCCAAAATCTATCTTTCACAAAACATTTCCCAAAATCTATCTATCTCACCCACCTAAATGTGGAAAGACTACTTCTCTTCAGCTTCCTTTACAGATTATTAGAAAAATAAATGCAAAGCCATTTAAGTAGTTTAAACAAAATAAGTCTATAAATAAATATCTTTCTTGCTGCAATATTCACTTATGTAACAACCATCATAGCTCTGTAACTTGAATGAGGAATTCAGAAAATTTCTATAGCCTTGTCACATGCAAAAAGTCAGCTATGCAAAAGCAGCATTAAACTAAAGCCTAAAGAAAGACAAGATTTTAAATCTTTAAATGCCAAGCCAAGGCAAGAATGAACTTCTTCACAGATATTGTTTAAATCCCCATTTTACAAGACATCATTTTTTATTCAGGACTCCTCTAAAAAAAAAAAAAAAAAAAAGACAACAAATGTGATTTCTTATGTATAAGTTAAATACAAACCTATAGAGCAAACTAACTGTGGGTTAGCTACAGGAATCATTCCATCCTGATGCACATCTGATTGAGTTCATGTGTTTCAACATTCATCTGTATGTCATTCATCTGTATGTCAAAACTCATTTAACAATTCAACACAGTGGCAGTAGAGAAGATGGCCGACACGTACAGGTGAAGACTAAGAAGCTAGGTGTTAATAGCAGAACAAGAAGCCTTGCTCCAGAACATGAGCAGTATGAGTCTCTAAATGGGCTATGTTCTAACCATGTGCCAGCTCCAACCTGAAATGAGACCTGGATGCACAATGGCTTCTCTCATTCTTCCTTCTCTCTCTCTACCTTTTCTTCTCGTACTCCCCCTTCCACCAGCTTCTATAGGAAGGAAGTGTAAATAGGAATGCTAGATTGGAAATGCAGCACATTCCAACCCATTTCTCAAACTGGAAGACACAGGGACAAGGACCCAGGGGTGAAGGACCATGAAACCACACATCTGCACCAGGCACCTTTAAGCCACTTGAGTACACTCAAGTTTTTCTCCAGAACTCAAAATATGACAATTTTATTCTTTTTCCTAGTTATGCAGCTTCACTATCATTTCAATACAGGAACCAGACAAGTATGAATTTTTCTATAACCAAACACACACCGAAGTTCACGATAGGAATACATCTTTTTCTGTTTGCATGGATCCTGGTGACGTGTTCTGGTAACAGGAGTACCACAGAGTAGTGGAGAAGAAAATAGTCATTAACTGCACCGGAACTTAAAGATTTAAGCCTATACATTTTTAAAAGTCAGTGATATTGGCCAGATGTTAGCTAAGCAGATGAATATATCGTTCATTTATTAAAAATGTGTTACCATTTCTTAAAATACTTTAGAAAAATATCTGTTACAAGAAGTAAAAAGACATTTCTGTTATGTCCTTGCCTTTTCCACCATAGAGAAAAAAGGACTAGCATTTTCATGCTGGAATGCATGAAAGCTGTCCATGTTTCCAGAATGCCCCAGCAGAGCTCCCAGTTTCTTAAATCTAACGTTTCCCTTCTTACTCCCTAGTTTCCCCTTGCCATCTCTACTGAACATAAAGTAAAATTAGAAAATGTTTGTTGAAGTAGACAAGGGTTCATCTTGCCAGACTTTACCTGCGTAGGAGTGCCAGACTCCTGCTGTACTCAATATAGCTATAAGTATGTGCAGAGAGAAAAATCTATTTCATGTATTTTAAATACAAAACTTGGAATGTAATGCTCTCCATGTGCACTTAGGCAACTTTTTTAATGTAGATCAACACTGCAGAATACCATCGATTAATACAAGTCTTGAAAGATGACTCCTATCCCAACGGGTTTTATCAGCCCAATGACATAACTAGTATAGATGCATTTAAGGAGAATTTTAGCTCTTTTCTTCCATGAAGGAAGACACGGTCCAAGATACCTTCAAAACCTTTGCATAGAATAGTTTGTATAGGAGTAGAACTGTACAAACTGAGCAGGATATCCACTTTCTGACACTGCCAAAAATATCTAGAAATCATTACTGTTAAAATTGCTTTCATTCCAAGTGCTGTTGGGAACTTATTAGGTATTGATTCAGCTGGTAGCTGATATTTAGAAAAGGTGACCAAGAATGGGTTACGGTCAATGTTAGAAAAATATAGATATATATTACATTTACCACTCTCCCCACTGCTCATTGATTGGTTTTGAAGTGTTAAATTACTTTATACTGTTTATGATTTACAACATCCATTGCATGCGATTTCTAACAGAACAGCCTATAAACATGATCACTCCTATAACCTGTACATCTAGTAGGTGCACAAGTGAGCTCATAAATTCTCTAGTAACAAACCTAATTCTTCTCCTCACAACTAAAATCTTGCAATGATTGTTCTTTGACAGCTGAAAGAAAACTGGCATTCTTAACAAACCCATCCTAGAACCTAATACTGAAAGATGAATACATGCTGAACTACCTTTCCTTACACCTTTAAAAGAATCAAGACAAAGATGAAAACAAGCTAATGTAGTAAACCTGTGTGTAAACCTAAAAGATCCAGCTTTTTAAAGAGAAATTTTATGAAGCAAAAGTTGTGAAAAGGTACAAATTGGAATTGTATATTAACACGTTTGCTCAAGTGTTGCATTTGCCCTTATTTGAACAGAATAGATGTGTTATCATGTTAAATATGAACATTTAACCCACGAACAATTAGTCTTCTTTACTGATCAGAAGAGTAGCGGGAAATGAGATTGAGCTAACTTGTGTATCAGAATCGTTTAGCCTTTACTCAACAGTTCATTGAATCTTCATTAGATACTTTGAACATCCCAAAATTCTGTCTCTGGAGATGCACAGTTGATCAGAAAGCCCACAGCTGAATTGTGTTCAGGTGTTTGGATAGCGCATTGCTCAACTGAAGTCTTCATCACCAAAATTCACACCCAAAATAGTAGGGCTGGTATTATTCTCATCAGAATCAGCCTTAAAACAGCAACAACATTTGGCATGGAGAGGTGTTAATAGCAAGAAATAAGGAAAAATTATACTAAATTAGCAGTAATGAACAAGACTACAGTTGTCTAACACATAGAAGCATAATCAAGTAGAGACATTGATAAGGCTTTACAAAGTCCAATGTTTTTTTAAAACAGTTATTTTCAATAAGTTGTGTAAATAGGATATACAGGGGGTAGCAGAGAATATCCAGTTGTCCTCCCACATGCATGAATGACAGTTCTCACGGGAAGCACTGTTTCACAGTCTTTATGGTTGAGTGCTCTCAAGCAGGGATAAATGGGATATCGTACTGTAAATATTTTTGCTGTGAATATCTCCCAAGACAAATTGTATGATGAAAACAAATTCTTTCCTAAGCTATTATCAGAAACCAATATTTTTTGACACTTCCAAATCATTGTTACTCCCAAAGAAGACAGAGAATATTAATTCAGCTCTTGAGATGACATCTAAAGGGAAAGCAATGACAGAAAAACACAAAACCTGAAAATACACACAATGCTTTCAGGATCACACTCAGATAACCTTACCACTGTAATCTAAATTTAGTCCTTAGGCTCATACCCTGTTCCTCTGGGCAGACTGATTTCCTCATGTATCAAGTAATCTCTTCCATATTCTTATCCCATTACATAGAGTTATCCAATCCATTCTTCTCTTACCTATATATACTGCATCATGATATATTCACAGTCAGACAAAATTTGCTTGAAATAAAATTAGAGTATTTCCCATAATACCGACTTTCTTTTTGTGTCAAATAGGTTCGGCATTTATCTAAGATTCTTTTTTTTCCTCACATCATGCATCACAGACACACAGGGGTGATTGGTATTGAATTACAATAGGATGAAGGAACATGACTTATTTTATGTTTGAAATAATATGTATCTTTATGAGGTTATAAATGCCTCTCTTAAAGAGAAAATTAAAATCAAGCTGGCAATGTTATTAGCAAGTGGAAACAGATAATTAAAGCCCCTACAGCTATGAGAACTTCTTATGCTATGAAGCTGGAAACAGATTTTTCATTGGTAACAAAAAGATTTCTGTGGGTCATATTCATATTCCATAGGGTGGACTAATCTAGTGGAACACTACATTGCAACAAATAAACTCAGAGATATATTAGTAAAAATTACAAAACTAACATGAAATAAAGCATCTATATTAGAAGAGACAACTGCAATGCTATTTCTTTTGTCTTGTTCCTTGAGAAAAACAAAGCTGTTATGATTATTCTACAGTCTTAATTGATATAAAATCACTATGTTAACCTCTGGAAATCATTCAGACAACAAGACTATGCTGTACTTATCTGGCCATTTGCCAAGAGAAATAGTACCATTCTACATTAGGAGGTTTCCTTTATGTTAAGCTCTTATTTATGATTTAATGTTTCTCTAATGACTAGACTAAAAGTCATAATATGCATATTATCTGTCCCTGCCTTCTGTGTACTCATATATGCTGTCCCTGAGCAATTACCTTCATATTATTAACACATCTGATGTTTTCCGCAGGGTCAAGACTAGCAAAAAATTTGTTCTTCTCTCCAGAGGCATAATGCTCATTTGTTTGCTCTGATGTTTACCCTTGACCGTGTACAGCAAATGACCCACTACTCTCAATCTCCTTTTCCAACCTCTACTGACTCACAATTATTTCTATTTTTACCATTTAAATATTTGGCTTTGTGTCCATCCTCCAATTCACTTACTAGATCACATAGCATACCATTACCATTTTACCTTTGTCCATTGATGGTGTGTTAATACATCATGCAGGGAAAATACAAGAAGTTAGAGGGTAAGGGGGAACAGATATACTCACACTGAAGTAAAGAAATAGACTTGGATTTAACAGTGAGTAGTAAATTAAACAGGAATTTGAAATGGCCTAAATTAACAACAAAAAGACAAATAGCTCTGTATTTTGTATTTAATCTTCTCTCTGTTAAAAAAAATAAGAGGACAGTGCCTGGAATATTGTGTTCAGCTCTACCTTGTGAATTACTAGAAGGATAATGAAAAATTAGGGTACGTATAAGATTTTTTTCAGGAGGAAAGATTAAAACGCATGAATACGGCTTGATGAGAAAGTTTCCAAGGTGGAAAAGGAGTGTAATTCGGATGGACTGACTCCAATAATGTAAGACCTTTTTTTAAGCAAATTGCTATTTCTGAGCTTGAGCTTCCTAGTACTTTCAGTTTTCCTTTTGTCTTAACATTGCTTCTTTTCCTTTGAATTTGAGATAGTCCAAATGAATCATCCAGTGGCAGTCATTCATTTTCTGCCTTCAGATTTCTGGGGCTGGTTAAAAGCTGAATGGCTGAGCTTGGAAGGCATCACTGGTAAAAAAGCTGCTTCTAGCAAAGTCCCCCCTTAAACATAGTTGTATAATTGTGGCTTAGCATGCAGGCAGGGAGGAAGGGTATGGGAAGTAGCACACTGTGCTGTAGGACCCCAGAAGTCACCCAGGACAGACACGTCATGAGTTTCCTGCACAGAGACACTTGAGAAGGACAAAACAATAGCAGCCCAGGTTGCACTGAAGACACCTTAGGAAAGACGGGCAGCAGAGGGCCATCATGTCCCCACATATGGTATCCATGATTTTTCCCTGGTGAATCACAGGGGTTTGCAAGATGAGAGAGTAACAATCTCTGTCTATACTGGTAGAAGCACCACAGAGGACCCTGAATAGGGATTTGAAACCTAATGAGTGATCCTGAGCAAACAGGTCAAAAACACAGAAAAATCACTTCATGCTTTGAGACAACCTTCATAAACATAAGTAAGCAAGATCAAAATCCTCAAGGGATACATATAATACCTCATAATGCCAGGAGAAGCCTCAGAAAATATTGAATTGGGGCACATCCAACTGAAATAAATATTTTCCTAAAACAAAGTATAAAGGAGCTCATGATCTGCCTGCTTGGTGATTCAGAAGCCAGCAAAAGTGAGCTTTTATGTTCTTTCTGCTAATTAATATCCATTGTTATCTTCCAGTGACCACTCTGGATTCAGTCCCCACATCTTTGCTCACAATAGCTACAACCTTCCCCAGTAATTGTTTCCACTGAAAGCATACACACAGAGGTAATTTCAGAACATCTATGTATTGTCTTCAATCTTCCCAAAGAATACATTTCAGTGAACACTGCTGAAAAGACTGTCAGGCTTTATATCATTGTTCCTGCTTAGATACACAGTCAGTGTCATGGAATTTTTAAGAACATTTCATTACAAAATCTACATAGAAGACACACTGTTAATACTGAAAACAAGTTAAATCCCCAGATGACAAGCTGAACATATGCAAAACATGAACAGAACAATCCACAAGCCCATTGTTGCTGTATCGCCATCTTTTTTGTACGCGGGCTTGGCTTTCAAGAAGTCTGTTAGCTATCACTGTGTACCACGTAACACTATACTGCAGCCTCAAAGGTCCTGACAACCAAGACTTTGATTTGATAGGCATTCTATCTCTCTAAAACATATAATCAGAAGACGGTGAGTGAAGAAATAAACTATGAAGAAATAAACAAGAATTTTAGCAAAACAGTTTGGACCATTGGGGTTTTTTTAGGGTTATCATTGACCCTGGTCCAGACACTCTGGTATGATTAATCATATTAATTATTCAGGTTTGAAGGCTTTGAGGCAAACAATATAAAGTAAAGCCGATAGAGCTGAGAAGTTAAAATAAACAACATAAAGAAAAAAAGAGAAAAAAATATTGGTGTACATTTAACAGTATCCTTTGCACTAAATACGCAGAAAAACAAGTAAGTAATTATGATTTAGTTAAATCAACTACATTTTAAACTTTAACTTCATGTCTAGTCCTCTATTTGTGAGTTTCCATTTACACCTTTCAACCACAGTCTCAAAAACTGGAGGCGTTTAGAAAAATACTAAACTGTTGTACACATTAAATACTTTAAGTACACCTTGTCCCTTAAAAACTTGCTGAAGAATGACCTTCAGAGGAACTTCCATTATTAAACAACAATTATTAATTATTAATTAAACAAAAACTTGAGCTGTTGCTAGCTGCTTATCACACTTTCACTCATAGCTGCTAAGCAGCTGGTCAAAAGAATAATTTTTGGTAATTGCTTTTAGATAAATAGGTTTACTCATGGAATCCTGGAGTAAAGTTCTACTCAGTCTAAACTGGGACATCCCACTTTCTCCTGGTGGTGGAATGTCCATGAAAATTTGCAAATGAGAAACTATGTTTAAACTGTATTTAACAACAAAGCAACAATTTAGTATCACTACAGAGCTGAAGATAAGATTGAGGGTAACTAAAGCAGAGATCTCTGATGCTTTGTTTCTCCTGGGGTTCCACTGTGCTCCCACCACCTTTATGCACTGTAGCTACAGTATGCAAAAATAAAGTGATCTGCCCTCCACTTGCATTTCAGGGGCCAAAATCAAATTAGGAACACAGGCATATTTTATAGACCCTTTCTCCAAATTTTCTTCTAGGAGGATCCATTGTTTGCCCAGACAAAAAAAAAAAAAAAAAAAAAAAAGGCAGATTTAAGGTGAGAAGTTTAAAATTGTACCTGAAAAACTCCATGAAAGAGAAGCCATAACCATGCTGTTCAGCAATTCCTGCACAAACAACGTTCGCGGATGCTCCAATCAATGTTCCATTACCTGCAGTTCAGAAAACAAATACCAGTTTATATTCATGCTCTGTTTCCTGCCCTTCATCTGTTTATTCTGCACTAATGTCCTAAGATGTACTAGTTAGAAAAGAAAAATCAATTTCTGTTGCATAGGTTTGAAAAGAAACATGCAGACAGTATCTCCACATCCTATAAATAGCTTCACGCTTTGAAAGATAATCCTGGTATCATCCTCTGATTCTACATAAGTCAGAAAAATAGAGAAGGAACATAACACCAATCTAGCAGTTGTCAAAATGACACCAGAGACTTTCATTCAGACAAACTTGTTAATTTTTGGTTTTACATACAAGAAGATGCCATCAGATGATCTGAAAACAAAGGATGAAATAGTTTAGAGGATGGTAAGAAAAATGGATGCCTTTTTTCCTTACGCAAACTTGACATTAACAAATTAGTGTATTTTTTATAAAGAAGGTAACCAATTGCTAACTTTTTTTTTCTTTAACAGAAATTTAAACCATAATAAGTGGGACAAAGGAGGGGAATTGATCTGTTTCACATCTCTCTGCTGAGGCAAAGGGATCACCACAGATACAAAGTTTGCTTACAAAACCATAATAGTTCTTCAATAGATAGACAAACACAACTTTATTCGGTGAACTTCACCAAATTACATTACATGGGTCCTCTTAAGAGAGGGGGACACCAAAGGAAAATAACATGCCATGTTAATAATGTGTATCTATCCTCTTGGAAGAACTACATACTTCTCTTTTCTCTTGAGCCTTTCCAGCAACAAATTTATTCCTGTGTTTTCTCAAAATTTTCAACAATCTGGTGATGTAGAGAAATCAGGTATTCCGAGCTCAGAAAGACAAATCCATTTTCTATAGCTTCCCATGAGTCATGCCTCAGACTTAAGAAATGCTGTGTACTTGACTTCCACAAAGCAGATGTCTTCAGCAAATGTTTCTGATCTAAGGCACAACTTGGGAAGAGACAGTGACTCCTACATTCTATTCCTAACTGAAATTTTGAACAAAAAAGGTAACAATCATTACTGCTCAGTGGAGGCTCTTCTCATCTGACTTTGAGGGAAAGAGATCAGAAGGAAATTAATGCTCCAGTTAATTGTTTTGTCTTAGTAAATATTTTAGGTCACCCACAGATCAGTTTACTAAGGAATAGGTCAGAATAACAGCAAAAGGATTATTCCCCTAAGTATTCACACATGGTATCCATATGGCCTTCTGCACCTGAAAGTGCACACAAAATGAGCAGACTTCTAAAAATATTCTTAAAAAATAATAGAACACTCTTAAATGAAAATAAAATGAAGAGATAGAGTGCAGAAGTAAGGAAAAGGAGAGAAAAGATGTGATGTGGAAGGAACATTAGAGGAAGGAAGATCTTTCTTTTCTATTAAGAAAAAGGGTAAGAGAAAGAGCTTGATTGTGATAATTTTGATCCTAGTTTGGATTCAAAGCCGTACCAGTGTCAGTGGATACTGAGATGCAGGTTATTGACTGGTCATTCTAGGGACAGAGGAACAATTTTGAGAAACAACTAAACCCCTGCAAAGTTGTTCAGGTTTTGTTTTTTTAATTTTTTTTTTATTATTTGATTTCATGAAAGCCAAAGCTTTTCAATAAACAGCCCTTGTGGGGCCAAGATTTTTCAATTGAATCCAAAGAGAAAACATGATTCCTCTTTACTCCAGGATGGTCAATTATTATCAACACAAAATGGACAGCAAACTGAGATTTTCATCCTGGAGTAGAGATCTGATATGATCATGGTTATCTGTTGTCACAGGTGAGTGGCCTAAACAACACCTATTAAGAACAGGAGGCTGGTTTTGTTTTCTCATCAGCAGCCTCAAACAGCTCTTGAGCTAATCCCACTATGAAACAAGAAGGAAGATTAAATCTTGCAGACAATGTGAGATGAGAAAAGCATTCCCCTCTACTCCCTGCAATCCCAAATAGACATTTTATTTCATATATTTAATTGTCTCTTTATTTTTTTTAATTCCTGTTTTTTCTACTCTCCTGGGAGCTATGCTGGGTGAGCTGCTTGATCTACTTGATCTGTTTTTAAGGCTTTGACATTGCAAAGGAGCTGGATGCAGAGGTCTTCTCTGTCTATGAGGAGCTCTGGTGATGTTAGTAGAACTGCACATCAATAGAATGGTATATCTGTACAGATCATAAAAGCATTGTGGAACATTCTCATGAGACATCAAAGGCTTTTTCTGACCTAGGCTTCTTATCATATACAGTGAATCACACACTTGCACACACATGTTTCAGGTGTGGAGAGAAAAGATGAGTAACCTTACTAGAGGATGAGAAACCTTTAAAAAATAGTGTCTAGGGTAGCACTAGTCATTAGGAACTGCACAGCTCATTTCCCTTGCCCTCCCTTTGCTTCGAAGCATATTTTAGTTATTTTAATGTATGTTTAAAGATATGAAATTTAACTTGGAACAACAGCATTCCTAGTAGGCTCTGACATGAGAAAGCTGAAACACAAATCATGTGGCTTAATGCAAAAACAGAACAAATGAATATAGCTGATGTTATTAAAGGAGTCAGGCAGGAACACTTAAGGAATTTTCAATTCCAAAACTAATCAGTAGTCTACAGCCTACAAACATTTCATAAGAGGTTTTTGCTTGACGTGTAGCACAATCAGACATCACCATCAGAATAATATTGCTGTAGACAAGGAATATAGCTCTGGCTTCAGATTAAAGAAACAGGACTGAAACTGCACTTGTCCCATGGCTGTGACTAGATACAGTCGAGGTTTCCAAACAGCAAGCACTCTTCCTATACTATACATGGGCTATAGTAATGCCTTCACATAATGTATTATGGAAAGAGTTTCTGCTTCAGCAGTAAATTGATTTCCCCAAGTAGGTTTCACTTGAGGAGAAATTGTCACCTTAAATGTTATCTGAAAGGAGCAGCATTTCTTTTTCTATTTGTTTGGAGCGTGTGTGCAGTTTAATTAGGTATTGGCTCAGCAGGCTTAAAAGAACTACACTGAAATTAACAACAGAGGCAAACTTTTGTTTCTCCTCCCAGGAACATCTGTCTCCACGGCAGACATTTAACTCAGTAGTGAAACAGCAACACTGTGACCTCTGAATCACAGAAAACCCAAGACTAAATTAATGTATGTAGAAACCTACACATGTTAAATTTATTCCAATTAATACAAATGAAGGATAAGCATTTTCTAGGACTTCACCCAATTTTGACTTCATCTTCAATCTTACGAATAATTAAGCTTAAAAAGTATAGCAAAGACTCTTACCTGCTTGTTTGTGTGCTCCAAATGTAATAACACACATGAACTGTATCAAAGAATAACATTGTAATAACCAATTTATTTTGATGACTCCTATTGCAACTTTTTTTGATGATTCCTACTGTAACTCATCCTTTATCACAAGGCAGATGGTTATTAAGAAACTAGGTTCATTACAATGAACTAAATATTATATTTCTAATATCAGTAGTAAGTAATATGTATGAGGTAAGCCATACATTTCATCCTGCATACCTATTCTGCCTTCTATTTTTGGTAGACTGCATGTGTTATTGTCAGTACTACAAATAGTAATTCATAAGCATGAAATCAAGAAAGACCTTTTCTTAATCCAAAAAAAAAAAATTTCTCATTTTGAAGAG
This sequence comes from Numenius arquata, assembly GCF_964106895.1. Lineage (NCBI taxonomy): Eukaryota > Metazoa > Chordata > Aves > Charadriiformes > Scolopacidae > Numenius > Numenius arquata. The sequence continues at coordinate 67,853,059 of NC_133576.1, read as the reverse complement.
TGATCATAGAAAGATACAGACGTGTCACTTAAAGAGCTGCTGCTGCCTAGGCTACGGAGAAGAAAACGACAGAGGAATCCTCACAGACCATACTTGTTTTAACCTGGACCTGCCCTAGCTTTGCACAGTCATTGCAGAAGCATAGTAGATGGTCTGCTACTGTTTCTGTCCAGAAAAGGTGGCATAAAAGTATCTTTCTAATATTTCTCAAGGCAAATTACTTTGAATAAATTTAGGGAATGTGAAATCAACTCCAAATACAAGAAAGCATTCAACAGATTTAGTTAAGAATAGATCTATCAAGAAAGATCTGAAACTAAAACCCACACATTAAAACATGCCTTTGCATCTCCAGTTAGCTTAAAGGCACAGGGAGGAAGATGTTGACAAGGTTTGGTAAATCTGAGTTGATACTTGCAGTATCCACCAGCCCTGCTTCCATTTCTTTCTTTCCATTTCTTTCCATTTCCTGCTTCCAGCCTTCTGCTTCCATTTGTAGCTACTTCTTCTCAACCCAGTGTTCAGTTACCATCCTCTGCTACATCACTCCTTCAGAGACTGACAAATTCAAACCCAGAACCTGCACACCACACATAATGCACATCCCTCGGGCCCAGACAGCCTCTCCCACAGTAAACAGTTTGCCCAGGTGACTCTAGTCTGCAATGCACTGAAAATCCGTGTTGGGAGAACTGATAAAGCTTACTAAAGAAAGGGGCTGGGAAATCAGGATGGAATCATAACAAGAAAAGGAGAGAGTTTGCATCAATAACATGTTTCCTCTCACTTTAATCCTCATTCTCAGTTGTTGATTTTTAGTTGTCAGCAGTACATCTATTATATCGAAATACTGTTAGTTCTCAGGAGTCCCTTTGGTATTGCCCTCTCAGGAGCCAGCCTAACCCTTGGGTTTGCTGCATTAATATGTTTGCCTGAAGAATCACCTCAAAGTGCCTGGCAGGATTAGTGTTTATTACTCAAAGCACTGAGAAATCAAAGAGAAGGGATTATCACTAATAAAGCTATTTGGCCGAGCCTGAGCAGCCTTCATAAACAGTCTCTTTCTCAAATATGAGAAAGCTAGTACCTTGTGCAACAGCAAGCTTAGAAGTCTGTTGCTTACAGAGAAGTCTTGCTTTGTTGTGAGCATCATAGACCACTTCCCCTCCACAAGGTGTGACAGTAGATAACAAGCTACAACTGTGCTTAATGATAGCCCTTCTGCATTTTCTCTTCCCTGTATCTCTGGCTAGCTATTGCAGAAGCAAAAAGACTACCACCCTGTTTTCATGTCAACACAAGCCCTGAAAACGGCTTTTGCCTGGCCTTCGACAAACATCTGTGCAAGGCCCAGTTTGACACAGGCACAGCTGTTTGCACTGCTTTGTCCCAGACAAGGGTTCTCACTCTGAAAACAGGAGCTTGCTACAGAATCATGATTAATTTTAGGGTGAGGATTTTTAGCCCTGCTTCTTTGCTGTAATCAAACCATCCCATTATAGTGTCAAAGAAAAAATTTTGAAGGAAACCAGCTCCTTGCTTCCACCCGTTTTCAAAAGAAAACTGTGCAGTCTCCCATGTGCTTTACAGCATTAAATATAGTTAAACTGACGTGTGCAGCTTCCTTTCCATAGCAAATTCCATTTCTCTATTTAAAGCAAAAACTGAGAAAATGTAACAAATCTGGCTGGTTATGGTTTTGATTAGCCTTAAAGGAGACAGCCTTCCTTTGGGAGGTGTCTCTTCACATGGCAGGGGGTTGGAACTAGATGATCTTTAAGGTCCCCTCCAACCTATACCGTCTTATGATTCTAGGATTCATAGCTTTCAGGAATTTTATGTTTCACACAAAACTAATCCAGATTTGCCTCATTAAACAAAGCCATTTATATTCATCTGTTAAATGTCTACAAGTCTTGAATACTTTTTAATAATGCTCAAGTCTTGAATATCTTTTAATATTTTGTATGTGCTAAAATTAACAAGACCTTGAAAATCAAACTTTGCAGTCAATAAAGAGCTACAGAATCAAGGCCAATTAAACCATTAACAGTCCATAAAATAACAAGAAACCTCAAGTCACAGGCAGTAAGGGGGAAAAGGTATGCATAAACTCATTCAACATTGTTATAAGTTACAGATTGCAGTTGCATGATATCAATATTTTTCTATTTTACTGATTTGGAAACATTTTGAATGGGATGTTTCTGCACAAAGAAAAGAAAAAAAAAAAAAGACTCTGAATCAAAATTTTGAGTTAACTTAGCCAAAAAGTTCATTGAACTGCATTCAATTCAACAATTTTAATCAGGTGAACTTTACCATTTTTTATTACCACTATCGTACCACCAGCAGGACAGTTACTGTAAGTATTGCATTATTAAAGGCTTATTGCTTTCTTCTTGCTATGAAAGGAAAAGGTAAAATTTAAATTTGTCACTTTTCTACCAGAAATATGAAATAAATAAGGCAGGTTGCTGAACATCCTGCACTTGTTACTGTAACAGCTTAGAGAAATCCATAAGCTTCTTTCAAATCCAGGCATCTATAAAAGAAGAGACACAAAACGCGAGGTGATCATTAAGTCACCTCTCTCCTTGAAGTCAACTTACCCAGTACAAGAGTAAAGCGAACTGGTATAATGAGGGATAGTGTCAGCAGTGTACTCTGACACACTATTCTCTCATGCCCCAAAACACATATTCAAGTAGGCATTTTAGAATATCCAGCTGCTTTAAATTCTGACTGCTTTAGATTCTGACTTTAATCAAATTGACTTTTGATTGGAGCCTGCTTATTATGTTTTGCTATGGTTCAAGTGCCTTGTTTAAAACAGTTTCACAACTCCTGCTAGTACCCCTCTTTAGTTTACGTGTGCTAACCACAACTGTGCTAGCTATTTATATATATTAATATATATATAAATATTATCTAGGGCATAATTATAACTTTCTTTAGTGTCATATAGAATGCCAGATTCATCAATATAAATCAATATGAATACTGCAGACAGATTTTTTTCCTCCTCTGCTGCACCACTCAAGGTGCAGAAAAAGGAGGTATTGTCTGGAAAGTGTCTACAGAGGAAGGAAAGTAGATAGTGCAGTACAATATTCGGCACTTAAGCATTTTGAAGCTTTCTATAGCTTCCCTGTCTTGTTCTGTCAGACAGTCCAAGCGCTACCTTCTAACTAAATATACCTCTTCTGATGATGGCTTTGCAGACTCTGTATTCTCATATTGCAGCAACTCACCAGTACAGCATAATGAGTTTGAATACTCTATATTACTCTGAAAATAGGAGTGGCCAAGGCTTCTAGAAAGAATCTTCTGTAATTTATGATAAACAATTGCACAAAGCAAGTAAATGAAATTAAACAAAACTCCACATATGTTTCCTACAAGCCTCCGATGTCATCTCTGATCATTATCCTATCTCCAATGTGCAGAACTTCATAGCATGCAGTTATTTTACACAAATTGAAAACTGTTAATACAAGCATTTCAAATTCATCAGTAATGCAAGCATTATAATCAAGTGATCTTGATGTTTGGTAAAAATTCTTTTTCTAAATCAATGTAAATTAGAATAGAATTCTACATATTACACATAGCTCTCTTCCTTTCCATTTTAAAATCTAAGATTTACTGTCCAAACTGTAAATCTTCATCAGTACAGTTGAAACAGCATCCTTTATCCCATATACTTCATATTTCACCCTTAATAACATACATACATCTATATATGCATGTCTGCCAAGGTAGCTCTTTTGAAGCTTAGAAAAATGTCCTTGCTGAGAACAATTGAGTAGGTTCAATATGGGTTTTTTTTCCACATTAACTCAGTGTCTAAAAGACAAGCAGGCCTCTGATATTGCCTTAATACGCACAAAGGTATGTCTGTCAAATGTACACACTCAATTTTCTCTGCTTTTACATTTTACATTCACAACTTTCTTCTGTATATCTTCTATACCACAGAGGATTATCTTCCGTAGTCTTAGATTAGAGAATCTCTTTTAGCTGCAGGGACTCTGCTAACGAGCCTGGCTTTCACACCAAGGACTTTACAACGCTGCTGGGCTTTAAGAACTTCATACCGAAAAAGTATGAAGAGGGTTCAGAGCTTGAATGTCATGAAACAACTAAGGAAACCAGCAGCTGGATTTTTATAGAAGGTTACAGATTCTGGCTGTTCCAGAAAACAGCAAGTGGACGGTTTGGTCACTCAAACATCAATATAAAGAAAAGACTCTTTGTGGCTATCCAACGGTGCTGTTCTTCATGCTACAACAAAACTTGAAACTTTCAATTAACACCTGAATGAGTTCTTCATTAAGAACAAGCAAGTAGTACTGCCATTTAATGGACAGCAACCACAGTTTAAGTCCATGTTACTCATTTCCATCATTGTAAACATCATAGAAACAATGCAAAGGATACTCAGAAAGTAAATTAGATATTAGTGTAAGACATACAAAATATCTGCTGTATTTTGCTTCTAGATCTGTACAGTTCAGAGGCATAATACTGCTAAAGACTGCACTCAGGTCTTTAAAGAAAACCTGTGAGATATTTCCTAAATTTCCTATTTGTTTTGCCAGCCCTTCAAAGTCAAGAGCAGTAACAACCTTTTCCTTTTGAAAGATCTCAAGTCACTCTCATTCCCTACAATATCACCCTTTGATTTGGATTATGAGTTTTATATCCATAGACAAAATACTTATCTAAATCAGAGCTGTCTAACCCACAAGACATAAAACTGAGCCCCAGGATTTCTCATCACTAAAAGACTCCTTTAGAAACGACAGGAACTTCCAGTGTTCTGATTAAAATCAAGTCAGGTAGGTATGTTCTCCTTTAAAAAAAATTCCTGCATTTCAATTACACATTGTATATAACAATTGAGTTCAAAACCAAAACTGAATAGTGCTTCTCTTAAATAACTGCTATATTTTTACACCATAAATTCAGTTCTTGATAGACTTTTTGATTCTTTCAAACTGAAAAGTGTTATATAAATGTGATCTATTGTAACTATAAAAGAACCTAAAAGGATCTACAGTTGTGTTTTTTTCATAATATTAGTTATTATGTATTTTAATACATTTTATGTTTTATTGAAGGCTATCATTTTTCCCTCATATTGCAAAGAAGGAGGGTTGGTTTAGTAATATAAACAATATTTCTAGGTTTATACCTTCAGCATGTCTGAAGCTTTAAAACTAGTTTAGGATTTTATTGAGCAGAGTCAGTAGGAATAATAAATCAGTGGTACTCCACTGTGCAAGGCCCCATCTGCATCAGGGACATAAGGGGCGGGGGGGGGGCAGCAGTGCCAAGAGATAGAATAGCTATAGCATTGAGCCACTGATAGAAAGCCTACTGTTTAGCTACACTGTGGGTTGCACTCCTTTAATAGCTGTAATTAGAACAACGTCCTGTGGATAGTGGATTTTATTCACACCTGAGTTTTGACCCTGGAAGGTTAGAAGAAAAGTGCCAGCAGCCCCCTGCTCCTACTTCCTTTCTTGAAATAGTGCCTACAACCAAGATTGTGTAGCCAGAATAACACAGCTGTATGCATCCTAGAGATTGCCTCTTTCTGCAGGATTGTGACAATGATGACTTTCAGGTGTTGTCCTCCAGGAAAATATACAGAGAAGACAAACAGTGCAAATCTATACACTGTAGAAAATATCCACTTCCGACCACAGCAATAGTCATTGCAACTGAGAAATACTTTTTGCACTTTTCTATGCTAGCAACTGAGAACTCAGAAGGTAAGGACTTTCAAATATGAAGCTCCTTTTTTCTCTTCGGTTTTTTTTTCCTTCTTTTTTAAAAACATATTTTTTATAAATCTTGAAAAAAAAAGAAAGAGATAAAAAGACAAATAAATGCCAGCTCTTTAAATGTCATATGTATAAAAACCCTTCAAATAATATCTTAGCTATAACCTCTTCAGCTCAGTAAACAATCTCGTTCTACACAATTGAACAGTATTAACAGGTGGATTTCTGACTGTGCGCTTATTCAAATTGAGTTGAAATTGAGCTGAATTCATATTTAATGTTATTTTAAAACTTATGAACTAATAGAAGCAGTGCGATTAAAGCTTCTTTTGTTCTGAAAAAGCTGGAGCTAGCAATCTTCATTTTTCCTGAAAAAAATTCAGGGCAACATTTCTTAGACACTATTAGAAGGTCTGCATACAGCTCAGTCTCAAGAGCTGCCATAATTCCACCATGTACTAGAATAGGAAGCATTAATAAATAAAGCTTTTTTTCAATGTCCTTTTGTGCAAAAGAAATACTGATGAAGATACGTCAGAACACCACAGAAAACAAGCGAATTTACTTCCTTGTTTGTTTCCTTTAGGTCCTTTTAAATTTTCTGTTTTCTTTTCCTTCATGGTCAAAATACAATTGAAATGCTGGCAGATAGTACATAAAAAAAACACATGAGCAATACAATTTTTCCAGCTACTTGGTCAGCCTGACCATTGATGCCCAACCAGGGATGAAATAATATGGTCGTTCAACGTTCAGAAGAATTGAAAAACCAAATGACCCCAAGGTTTGAATTCATTTGACCTGTCTTTGAGTACCCCTCTCAGCTACTGAAGTTGTGCATATGAGGGGCTCCGATGTCCTCTGCAGAGAGAGCCTGGTACTTGCAGTGGATGAATAAACATCTGCCTCCTGAATATGCCAGTAATCCCCAGCATAAAGCAGGAACCTGAGGCAGCCAGACTCCTAACTTACAACTTAAGTTCTTAAAGATATCTGGGACAAATATAAACCTAAACTTCAAGAGCCAGATCCCCTCAAAAATTGCCACGTTTATTTCTTAACCAAGATTGACCTGACCTGAGAAAGAAAGCTTCTGCCAGAAAACAACTGGCAGGCTCCAAGGAAGGGCCAAAGATTTCAAAATTGTGACCATCTCACAACGAACTGCCCATGACCATCACTGTCTTTGGCTTCCTTGAGTAAGAGACAGATTTTTCACCCTTTCTCACCTTCAGAGATGCATTTTACAGAGCAAGGAGCATCTATGTGGTATTCAGTTATTCCTTATGTCTGAGCCCAATGCCATGAAAGACAGAAATTTAATAGCAGCCGCTCTAGCTCTCTTCAGCGGGATGTTGCTGAAGATGACAACAAAGTGGCAGTTATACTGGCAAAGGTCTCTTAATCTTGCTTGGGACTGACTCAATCCTTCTTTCATTTCCAGGACAACAGCTAAAGCACTGAAGGAAAATGACTGTCTTTTCTTATCAGCTTCCAAACCCATAGCTGCCTGTGCACTTTGTGACAGTAGAAAAAAAGCAGTTGCACCCACTGAAAATTTTTCAGGACAAAATATTGCACATCATTTTCCAAGACAGGCACAAGTACTGAAGCTCCCTTCACAGACACATAAGAACACAGCAATGTTTACCACAAATCCCAGAAATTCTATCAAATTACCAAAATTGAAGCTCTGCATTATGTAGCAAACAACTAACCCTGAAATGCATAGTTATAGTGTATTATTTCATCAGACTCTTCTACAAAATGTCTTGTTTGCCACGTTCCATTGGTTGCATGAGCAGTGACAAGATCCAATCTTTTGCCTTAAACAGCATACAGTAAAGATATAATTGTCATCTACCCCTTTCACAATGGGTTTAGCCTATCTTGAGGAATCCTTCACACCACTTCAATGCTGATAAGACTTTTCTTTTGGAAATAGTTTTTAAAGGCCAGCAACGCTTTCTTTTTTTTTTTTTTAAAAAAAAAAATCCCCTTTTTCCCCACTTTTGAGGGTTATGAAATCTTTTAAAGCAAAAGCTTTTCCACACTTTTAATCCCCTAACAATAAGCTGCTGTCCATTAGCTTTTAGTTTTGACATGGGAAAGTTGGAAACATATTACTTATCAGGCTAACACCTCTATGAGACCTTTGCTAGTATAACTCAGCATATGCTCAGCTTTACATTAACAGAGCACAGTCTGGAGTGTTCAGGCTTCTGCTAATGATAATGATCTAAATTTTTATTCAAATATTTGTATGGAGTCTGTATCTGAATGCCTGGGCACTTCCTATGGATCTCTAGGGCTTTAATTCAAATAATTCCCATTGTATTGTTTATATTTTTACTTTTGTCTCATACTGCATACACACAGAAGTCTCTGTTAAAATCCCAACAGTCCTTCAACAAATCAAATTAATGGAATTTGGGTTAAGATGATAACTGATACTTCAGGAAAATCAGTTGAGATTTGTAAAGGCTCCAAGGCTGGTGAAGTGCCTCCCACTCAGAATATGTTAGTGTAATCTGACCAACTTTATATTCCTTATGTTTTTTTGGTTTTTTTAGTCAGAAAGTTTAATGAAATCGGAGTATGTTCGATAATTAGCAAATTGAGAAAAAAGGTGATATTTTTATGGCAAACATCTATATAAAGACATGCGGATTACTCAAATCACTGGTTTTAAAGAGGAAAAGATTAAAGTCACAATATAATGACGAGTAATGAAGAGTATAAAAAGATATTCTTCAAATTAATAACTGGTTTTTGTTACAAATTGTCCTGCCTTTGCAACATGCTCTTAAAATTCATTAGGTAAATTACATCATTATAATCTTTGTCAGGTATTAAGGTCACTTGTACCAGCAATCACTTAGCTATATAAACAAACCAGAACTTGTATTACACACAAAACTGGTTTTAGTTTTAATCCCTGTAAAGTCAAGGAAACTATTTGGAGGGGCAAAAGGGCTAGATTCACTGCAGAACACCGTTTTATCGATTGTAACTTTATTTAAATGAACTACCTAAATATAAAACACAGCCCAATACAATGTAATTAGCATTAAAACTCTCAGTAGTAAAAAACATTAACTTAAAAACTACCAAATGGCTATTCTCCTTTATTGCTATAACAAATAGAGAGGAAATCCTGGGTCTTCAACAGATACATGGTACACTTTCAGTTTAAAAAAAAAAAAAGTTATGAAATCATCTGCTTGTTTTGTCCTAATGCACTGACAATACAAGAAATCCCAGTTAACACCAAGATGGGTTCTAAAAGAATGGCTATTAGCTTTCATTATTAGACGTACATTTCCCAAAGACTTCAAAAAGACTTTCCTTAGACTAAGAAGTGCAAAATAGGTCGCAAATGGATACTCAAACCATTTCTGTGAGCCAGCCAGAAAACCTCCCTGTGACTTCAGTAGACTTTGAATCAAGCCTTCAGATCTCAGCTATTATACATTTTCTGCATCTTTTCAACAAAGAATTATGGGTCTCTGTTCTGAAAGCTAAATGTATCTTTGTATTTTCTCTCACAAGAGATCAGAACCCTATAAGCACCATCTGGACTGCTTCTTTGTGAGTCTGTACTTTATGCAGATATGGTCTTCAAACACAGACTGCAAAAATCATATTGTAGCAGCAGAGAGAGGCTGGAATCCTTATCCAGGAGTCCTTTGAAGTCCAAAGAAGCTGGATAAGGCCCTCCCTCTGCTTTGCATAATAAAATCATTGAACTTATTGTGCCAGTTTATAGATGCCACAATTGCGTACCTATTACCTTTTGTCAGCTTTCTCAGATAAACACTTACCTCCAAGGCACGCACCCATGGCCAATGAGAAGATTAATGGTTTCATAGGCAAGTTAACATCTGGATCTTTACTCAGGTTGAGAAGCACAGGAATCTGGTTTAAGAAGAAAAGGAAGAGATATTCAGGAGGCATCCAGTCATTAGCACAACATAAATAAAATTCATTAAATAAAGAACTTAAACCACTAGCAAGTCCAAAGAATAACATGGGGGGGGGGGGGGGGGGTTTGGCATGTTTTTTCTTAAATTAGTATCTTTGCATCATATTCTTGATCTGTGCTCTTTTCCACACTGACTGTGCTGTCCCACAAGCCACAAAGAAGGGATCAACCATGTTAGGCGAAGCCTGACACAGGTACTGCTAACAAAACTGAGGGTCTCATAAATTTACAAGTGCCTCCTCTTAGATCATTCCGATTCAATAGGGCTCTGACAGTGACTACAAATCAATTCCCCCTTCATTTCTTAAAACCTAAAGAACAGAGTTATATCCCCTCTTCTTGCTGAAGACAACTGTAAGAGACGCTTCACAATCAAGATGGCTGGAAATAATGTGTAACTGAAAAATTCCTGAATCCTTGCTATAATCAAAATTGTCTGATCTATTAGGGAAAAATTGAGAAATATCAATGTGACAGGCTTATGAATTCATAAGCAGATCTGAGTTATTTTGCTTTTTATTCTAACATTATATTTACCAGAGAATGTAGATTTAGTTCACTGGGAAATGTTTGCAAATTTTATGAATCTCATTTAATCCTTTTAGCAAATAAAATAAAATAAAATAAAATAAAATAAAATAAAATAAACCAAACCTCCTGAAAAGTCAAATGAGACTTGTAGGGAGACATAATAGACTTTGTTTGGCAACTGGTATAGAGCAGGCAGACTTTCAAGTAACACCAAACCTCAGTCAGTAACATCCTTCTAAGCTAAACAACTTTCACCCTAGTTGGGAAAAACTGGTTTGAGTTCAATTTAATTGTGTAACCACTTGGTTTGAAAGAAAGGTGTAATCAGTACCTGTAGAGAGAAGGTCATTAGAAAGGAGATAGGTATAATGTCATTAACCTGTTTTTAACACGTACAGAGTTTTATGGGAATAAAAGGGAGAGAGAAAGAATAATCAAATATGGAACAGCAAGAAACCAAGCAGGAAAAGATTTGTAGAAAGAGCTGTAATATGCCTTAAAATTAATGCTTTCTCAGAGTCCAGGATTTTCAGTAGTGAATAGAGTTATGACTTTTAATCCTTCAATTTGTCATTTGAATGTATTTCACAGGTGCCCCTCAAGGGGTATGATCTCAGAGATGGATCAGCTGCTTCCTGAAAAATGTTTTCACTTTGATGGCTGAGTGATGCACACCTTTCCTGAGTCTGTGTGTTCTTTTCATATGGAGCAATATATAGGCTCTGTGAAGTGTTACAACCCTTTCCCGCTCCCTCCTGCCAGTGGTGCTAATCTTTGCTCTTAAATCTTCTAATTGATTAACCTAGATAAGTTAATGTCTAAACAATTATTCTTGAATTGTACATTGCCTGAAGATATCTATTTCTATTTTAAGGCCTAAAGAAGAGTCAGAATGCCCAACATCTTGTCTGCTTTTTTTCATGAAACAGTCACAAAAGATTTCATTTCTCCACAAACTTTGTTTCTCTCTAACCATCACTGCCAGAAAATGATATGCAATTCAAATTGGAGAAAAGGAGGCTGAGGGGAGACCTTGTCGCTCTCTACAACTACCTGAAAGGAGGCTGTAGAGAGGTGGGGGTCCATCTCTTCATCTAAGTAGTAAGCAATAGGAGAAGAGAAAATGGCCCGAAGTTGCACCAGAGGAGGTTTAGATTGGATAGTAGGAAAAAGTTCTTCACAAAAAGGGTTGTCAAGCATTGGAGCAGGCTGCCCAGGGAAGTGGCTGAGTCACCATCACCATATTTATAGAATATAAATATTCTATATTTATTTCAAAACAACTTTGTGTTTCAACACAAAACAAAATCTAAACACAAAGACTGAAATCACAGGATTAGACATCTGCCTCTCTGTTTTCCCCCAAAATCACTTTTAACAATTTTTGCAACATTCATTCATGCAATTATGTGAGGAAATATTTTTGTACTATCAATACCTCAAACCTCAGCTTTATCTAGTGTTATAGTTAACCTGAGCACTAAAAACAGTTAGGAGGAAACTTTCCACTGTAGTTTTCAATGTTTTTGAAAAACCGAATTGGTTCTACAACTCTTTCTGATTCAAGACATAAGTATTTACAATAGCATCAAAAGCACTCCAAGTTAGAATACTTTGCAAACTGAGATATAGTTGCCTGTTATACATATTGTATAAATACATTTGTTGTATTGATTGAATATATTTGGAATGCAGAATTTTTCACAGTTTTATGAAGTGCTGCCCTTCAACAGAGAAAAAAGTAGAAGTTAAAGCTTATGAAGCCTCATGTTTCCTTCATTATTCTCTCTTCAGATTATGTAAAGAACACTATTAATATTAGAAGGAACATAATAAGGTCTTATCAGAAAGATAGCTTTCATTTCTTATAGCCTTTATTTCAATAATCTTACCAGGATAAATCACTGTTTGATTAGCTTCTAGAAAACTTGCTAATTTTGCTGGAAAGTTCAATATTAAACCACCCCACCTTGCTGCTTGATTGGCAGGATACACATAAAATGAGTGACGTAACTCAACAGAGCAAAGCCAAATCCATCTCACCTACCACCATGTAAGACTATTTGCCTCCAGTAAAACAGAAAAACATAACTGTAGGAAATAATGATTGTACCTGGAAAACAGAGAATGTCCTCAAAGACTTGATACAGAAAGGAGCTAGTCATTAATCTTGATTCTATATAGGGTGTTTTATGAATTATATATATATAGGGTGTAAGCTGATGCACAAAGAATGACAGAAGAGCCTACAGGTGTTGGCACATTTGTCTATATAACTAAACTAATCAAAATCAATCCTTGTGAAGAAAATGTTTGTTTATACCATATACTGTGGGAGTACATAGGATGTGTTACAAATAAAAAAAGAACAAAAATAGAAACATATGTATTTTCATCTTTCACATTGTTTTTAATCTTGAATCAGTTTTGCAAAGTTTTTAAATGAAATACGATTTTATTACTGTTATAAATTATCCACCTTCTTTAGAAGATATCATCTATAAACTATTAATATTATAAGAAATTAATTCAGACTCAAAAAATATGATTCTGCAGGACAACATATATCTTCTCACCCCACTCATCTCACTAACATCCTCAAAATTTAAGCCAGATGAAACAATCAAAAAGAAAGGAAGCTCAATTTTTACTTTAAATGAGGCTTTGAAAAGAGAAAACAGAGAGATTTCAGACTAGAACTATATACACCAATTACTACAAAGCGAAATTTCATAAAATACTGTTCATTTCTCTTAACAATCCTTGCATTTATATTGTGGTATGGAGTCCCTTTTTGTTAAGAGACTCTGATAGTCATGTTTAGACATCTCAATTCCATTGTCCACTTTACAGAGAGGGTCTACTTGACATCTTCCAAGTTCTGCTCCTTCCTGTCCTGTTTGTATGAAAGCGGAATGGAGAGGCTTGAACATTTTGCTTTCACAATTTATTTTATATACACAGACTGTATTCTTTGTAAGCAAGACTATGACCAAATAGTTAATATTTTGACACCTTGCTGCCACAGCCTCTTTACCACGACTACAAATTACCCAAGAACTAGTTGAATCAAGACCTTTATGTTATTCATCTATTTTTACAACAAAACATTCTCATAAGTATGGCATTCCACTTGTCAGGGAGATCACAGAATCTTCATGGTTGGAAGGGATCTTTGAGATCATTGAGTCCAACCACAAGAAAAACCAAAAACAAAACAAAAACAAAAACAAAAAAAAAATCACCCAAAAAAACCCCCACCAAATAAACAGACATAAACAAACAGACATAAACAAACAGACACAAACCAACAATCTCAGGCACTAGAGCATGCCCTGAAGTGCTATGTCTACACGTTCCTTAAATACCTCCAGGGATGGCGACTCCACCACCTCCCTGGGCAGGCTGTTCCAGTGCCTGACCACTCTCTCAGTAAAGTAATTCTTCCTAATATCTAATCTAAACCTCCCCTGATGCAACTTCAGACCATTTCCTCTGGTCCTGTCATTATTTCCTTGGGAGAAGAGGCCAACACCCACCCCTCTACAACCTCCTTTCAGGTAGTTGTAGAGGGCAATGAGGTCCCCCCTGAGCCTCCTCTTCTCCAAACTAAACATGCCCAGTTCCCTCAGCCTCTCCTCATATGACTTGTTCTCTAGACCCCTCACCAGCTTGGTAGCTCTCCTCTGGACACGCTCCAGCAGCTCAATGTCCTTCCTGTAGTGAGGGGCCCAGAACTGAACACAGTACTCGAGGTGAGGCCTCACCAGTGCTCAGAACAGAGGCACCATCACTGCCCTACTCCTGCTGGCCATGCTATTCCTGATACAGGCCAGGATGCCGTTGGCCTTCTTGGCCACCTGGGCACACTGCTGGCTCATGTTCAGCCGGCTGTCCACCAACACCCCCAGGTCCTTTTCTGCTGGGCAGCTTTCCAGCCACTCTTCCCCAAGCCTGTAGCGTTGCCTGGGGTTGTTGTGACTGAAATGCAGGACCCAGCACTTGGCCTTATTAAACCTCATCCCATTGGCCTTGGCCCATTGATCCAACCTGTCCAGATACCTCTGTAGAGCCTTCTGACCCTCAAGCAGATCAACACTCCCACCCAGTTTGGTGTCATCTGCAAACTTACTGAGGGTGCACTCAATCCCCTTAGAAGAAGAAGAAAGATCTCTCTTGAAACTATGAAGAACTTCTTCTGAAATACAAGCAGAAATGATGATTTAGCTTTACTACCTGGACCCTAGATATGCAGAGAGGAGACCAAAGAGAAGACGTACTGGTTCTGCTCTACCAGTGAGCGACTCCTGAGATGGCAGGAAACTCATGAGAAACAGCACAGTGAAGCCCTCTCAGCTGTTTCTGTGTCCCAAAGATAACACTTGTACAAGTAATCACACACCCCCATTGTGCAAGAAAGGTGACTTAGACAAGTTTATTCTATACCTATGCAGCACAGTAGAAGGCATCAGGTTCATATTGCCCATTTTGTTTATTTGTGCAAAGTGACAACAAAACAGCAATTCACGTCTTTATTTTAGGGATTCGTTGCTGCTCTACACCATGGGATTTTTCAGCACACATTTTGCTAAGAATTGCCTCTGGTAAAGATGCCCTTTGTGAAAAGTGCAGAGAATATGCATTAATAGAAAAAAATGGCTTGCAGTTTCCCAAATTGTTGATGATTGGTCTGTCTCTGCAGACCGATACGGGCCAGCCTTACACAGTTACCAAGCACTGAAATGCAAGGCATAGGAAACTCTGGTAGGGCAGAAGCCAAAGAAGAACCAAAAATAAAACTGTCACTAAGAAAATGAGATACGTAGAAAATATTCAGTACTGCAAATGAAAAGCCTCTAATAGTTTTAGAGGCAATAAATAGTGGGCCAAAAATTATCTTGTTTCTAACAAAGACCTGTCAGAGACTAAGTCACCTTGCCAGCCATGTGGTTAATGGAAATTGTTTGTTACTCTATATTGAGGAAATAGTATTTAAACTCAGCTAAAATGAGGATTTACTATGGCTATATTTTTAGTTCTGGTAATAAAAGAAAAATATAAACAGATGGCTCCAACATATGTGGCTGATAAAACACGTCAATTAAACTAAAAAGCATACTGGTAATAAAATCATGTCACCTAACATTCTAAGGGCAGAAATCTGTGGCTTTTTAAATGACAATACTAGGAAAATGCAGGCCTTAAAAACACATAAGTCTACCTGCCAAGGAATGTCATTGTGGGTTTATCCTGCTGAAAAAGGAGGGAAAATATCAGAGGATTAATAGAATGACACACAGAGCATCACTACATGATTCACCACATTTATTCGTCAGACAAAGAATGCTGGATATCCAACATGAAAAAATCCCTTGCCATTCAAGAATGAATATGTGTGAGGCTTAATAACTAAGCTCCTGGTTTATTAATTGTTTATGTACAGAACATTTTGTGGGTGTTTTTTAAGCAACTCCCAGATATATCTGTATATATTAGATTTGCTAATGGCAACATAGTCCTTTGCATACAGTCAGAGTTCATGGAGTTTCCCACAAGGTATATCTCAAACTCAGAATATTTTGTTATGGTACATTTTTTCCCCTATTGATAAAAAAATTATTGATTTTCCTATCACAATTGTCAGGTATGCTTATGCACTGAAGTGCAATAAGCACTCACTCATATAAAAATCTGTTTAATTAGGGAGTTGAATCTTCACTCTCCAATGTTTAAAAAGAAGGGAAAAGTCTTGGTATTACAGTTCATCAAGCGAGTTTCAATCTCATCTTATTTTGGGGCAGTTCATGATCTTTGTATTCAGGACAAATTACCTGAAACAAGCAATCAGAAGATACTCTGAAGACTATTTTGTCTTTGTGGGGCTCTGATGCTTTATTTTAGTGTAACGCAAACAGAATTTCACCAAGACAGAAACAGTAGAAGTAATCAACCTATGATGAGCTAAGTGCCCTCAGAAACTCATTCCACTGTTTCATGTACTCAATTATCTTTCTACAGCATCCTCTGTAGCATAAAATACTTGCTGTGTTCTGAGCTCTTTGCAGAGATTTCAGTTTAACAACCTCTGTACATGAATTTCATATGGTACTGACATTTCTGATGGGTGGGTTATTCCAAATTTACTCTTGTCTAGAGCAAAGAAGAATTTGACCAACAATGGTGTTGCACTGTTGCACTTTCCAGGGTAAGATTCTTCAAATACTAAACTAATCTGACTTTTGTAATTTCAATTTTCTGATACCTGTTTTCTTCAACCTTCCCAACCCACCTTCCCAACCCTGAAGGAATGGAGCAATATGACTTTCTAGGCATCTTTGCCGTCACAGTAGTTTTGCCTGCAGTCAGCTGGAGACTTAAACCAGAAAAGCTGATACTGGCAGGCCTATCTCATCCCTGGAATATGGGACACAAAAAAACCACTGGATACTCAGCTTTCTAATGCAGAAGAGACTCCATTGGTGGCCTTGACTGTAAGCTGCCACCATCTTTGAGCTTTTGCCATCCTTGCATGATATTTCAGGAATCCCTGTCCATGTTCAAGTCAAATAGACTGTCACTCTGTGAGCCTGGTTGCCCCTAACTCCTACTGGTCAGTGGCTCACCACCTTGGGGTGAGCAAACCCGCTATTGACAGAGGTCTCTGATGCCATCCTCCAAACACTGTTTGCTCGGTGAGAGCATACAGCTGGTATCTATGAAACCATCCAGATTTTTTCTACCTGTATATTCAAAAAATGGGAGGAACTTGATGGGTACCGTATCCCTACCCAGTACGTGGTCCATCAAGGTCCATCAATGAGTGCAAAAATCCCAAGAGTTATTGCCCCACTGTCATACAGACATTTGTTCACCACTGAAGGGGGTTTATGAACCTCTTGGAGGGCATCACTGGAGGGAGTCAGTACGACTGCATCTTCCATAATTATAAGCACAGGCTCAGCTGTGAAGTTGGCACTTTTTGCCAAGAAAGGACACGATCATTCCTGGCTACACCATAGCAGGTACTCTATACTCCAATATTACTAAGGCATATGAAGCCAAACTCACGTATATAAACATGTCAGCCGGGTACCAGTGTGAGTGAACTATGTGGCTGAAAAAAGTGAAGTTGCTGTGTGGATGGTTTTATGCTTTTAATAATTACACTTTGATTCTGTAAATAATAAGTCAATAAATAGATATCTAAGAAATACCTGTTACACTGTGTGATTATTAGACGCACGCACACTCAGTCCCCAATTAGCAAAAAGC
Source organism: Numenius arquata (assembly GCF_964106895.1). Classification (NCBI taxonomy): domain Eukaryota; kingdom Metazoa; phylum Chordata; class Aves; order Charadriiformes; family Scolopacidae; genus Numenius; species Numenius arquata. The sequence continues at coordinate 67,835,476 of NC_133576.1, read as the reverse complement.
TATTCTTCAAAAGAGCTGGTTCAATATATGTAATACTCCTTATCAGTACTTCATAATTTTGACATATATAGTGATAAATAGCCTTCCAAAACCAAATATTGCTTGTTTTGACAGTAGGAACCCAGTGCCTAAGAAACAAGAAGAATTTTAAGTGAAAGTTTATATAATCTTACATAAGTACTTGGAACTTAGTTGCGTAGGAATTCTCTGTAAATATTTTCCAATCTAGAATGACAAACACCAAAGTCCAAGCCCATTCATTGAACTAGGTGATGTTAGGTCTTGGCTTCAGTCTGCCATATAACACATTAAGCCCTCAACTAATGACTGCTTTTGCACAGGTGATAATATGTCTGTTAATATGCCTGTATTTTCCTTTCTTCCTCCCTCCTTTCTCTACATGTTTTTAAAGAAAAAAAAAATTACAGCAGTCTCTTATGTTCAGCCCAGGACAGGGTGAAAAAGATATATATTTGAAACGTCTAAAATCATGGTAGAAGTCCTTTCCTGTCCATCTGTCTTTCAGTCCCTCAAAGATATAAAAGAAATGGTCTTCAGGCATCCCAAAAGATTCCTGTGTTGCCGTCCCATTCCCCGAAACATACTCCTTTAAAAGACAGTTCCATTCAAAACCCGTAAAAGACCCTCTGGTCAATGTGCATGCACGTGTCTTTTGATATTGCTCCAAACCAATTTTCATAGAGTAGCTGGATGTGAGGCAAAACCTTTGAAGCTAAGATTTCTGCATTATTGTTTAATAGTCCTCAAGTGTTTGCTGAGAGGTGACTCATCCTGAACCAATCTTTCCCTTCATGCCTATTGCTTGCAGTCTGTTTTTGTTAAATCAATGTAATTCCACAGGAAACACCATGGTAATCAAACCAAAATACCGTATTAACATATAATTATAGAGCAGTTGCAAATCTGTCTGACCTATCATATGCCCTATAAGAAGTGTTTTAAACCTTGACACAGGTTAAGGGCGGACATAACCACCCAATAACAGTGGAAGAAAAAATTATACTTAGCTGACAACAAGCTGTAACAATGAATCATTCCTCTGGTATAATGAAGACATTATTGCACTTTAAACAGAGAACTTGATTAAATAAACCTGTCTGATCATGCCTTAATTTGTTATAATTTGATACTTTTCTGATATTAAAACTCAGCTGCTGATAAGTATTTGTTATGATTAACATTATTTGCTGTTTTTTAAACTAATTAGGTAAGTAAGGTAGCAATAAAGGGTTCAGGTGTTAAAAAAAGCATTAGCCTAACTACGCAGTGCATAGAGGGGAAATATTGATAGCAGCAGATGGTTAGTGACAATTTCTGTCGAAAAGACAACTTTACTTTTCGGGTACAAATGTGAATATGTGCAAAAGTGTAAGGAAAAGTGCAAAAATACAGGTAAAACAGTGAATCTAGTTCCACAGGAAACTGCGACTGCTGGCAGCAGTGGCCAGCTAGATGCCTAAACAGTATGAATAAGCTTGTAATAATGATTCAATCTGAGGGGCTAAAGTAAACTGCAACACAACAGAGGTGCAAAAAAAAAATAAAGCAAATTGTAATCAGCAACCTCAGCTCTCTTGGCAGCACCAGGAGGAGGAGGATATGCAAGTGCTGTGCAGACCCCTACCATTGTAGCTGTGAAGGGGATGTTGTCGATCACAGAGGAGGCCAAAGCAGACACCCAGAGCACTAAAACGATGGCCACTGCCAAGCGCTGGTCCTCAGGAACCACCTGGAATTGAAAGAAGTCAAATTACAGCTTTGATGAGACCAGTGTGGCTCTGTCCCCCTATGGCATAATTGCATGTTCTCTATAGTTTTAATTTATCAACATTTATTACTCCTTCAGGCTCTGAGATAAGAACAGCATCTTAAAGAAAATAGCCCAACATTTAGTAACACAATATTGTTCTTTTTCTAATAAAATTTGAACAAGTAGAAATATGAAGACTGATATTTCTAATAGTCACACATTTCAAACAGGAAATAAACTGCATAACTCTATAAATTTTTCCCTTTTACCATTTATCTTTTCTTGTGGTTTTTAGACTACAGAAAAGGCTTCCCTTATGCATTTATGGCTATGTGGACAGGCTGTGGACAGATATATGTATATATTGAATATCACCCATATCAAAGTAAAACATGCTTTCTTGACATTGCTGATGCAGAAATGCAATCATTAGCATTAAATTAAAAATGAAAGTATTCATTATTCTATGGGACTAAAACTGTTTTCCTTATCTGTTAAAAAACTTTAAATATTTTAAACATACCTTTATTAACAAAGCTGTTTGCTCTCCTATATAGTCTATTAAATGCAGGTGAGCCAAGGCCTAAAAAAAAAAGAAGACATCGACTAGTGAAGTATCTGCTGCAGCTACTTTTTTTTTCAGTAGATGTAAGAAAATACAACAATTTCTTCCTATTCACAAGATATTGATATTCATCTCATGTAGCTTCTACAGCAACTTTGCAATTGGTAGAAAGAAAAGACACAGCAGGAATTGGTAGCTGTATTTGCAGAAGTGGGTTGGTTGCTCTGGAATGACTGGTGGGATTACTTATGAGTGTGGAGCATAGGCATCAAAGAACAGCTGACATTTAAAGATTACATTCTTCAGTAGATACATGTTTTCTGAATACCTGAATACAACTTATTTTAAGCCACCTTCCCCAAAACCACAATATAGGTAGAAGTATATCATGTGTTTAACAGATCAGATGATATCAGACATCTTTTGCTCACCCTCAGATAAAGAAAAGAGAAAGCAAAATACCTGTTTCTGTTAAAGAGTTTTCTCAGACCCACAAAAAACCAATAGAACCCATCTGCTAATACCAGGCCAGAGATCTTGGGTGAAAAGAAATTGCCACAGAGGCAGCAGCACCTAAAAGGCAGGAAAAGCAGCTCTCCGATCCCATGTCAGTTGCCCAAACTGAGATGGTGAGCCCTGTAAGCATTGGGCCTGAGGCAGCCTGTACCAGACTGCTCTGTCCTTCCTGTGAGAGCCGTTCCCATTTGTACAGGATATGCAGAGAGCATCCCATACAACCATGGTTACTACTACAGATGAAAAGTCATCACAAGACTCCAGCCTAATACTCATGGCTCTGATCTTTCCTTGGGCAGACAGAGAATATAAATTGAATATTCACACTCCAGGAGAAGGATCTATTCCCTTAAACTACAGGGCAAAAGGGGAATTTTAACTTACAAGAGCTACCCTTTAATTCACTTTCGTTTTATTTTCTTTTCTTGCAAGTGTCCAGAATGAAGTACTATTTTCAGATTCAATGGGGTATATCTATTTTAAGACTTTTCAGTTTCTCAGGGGAGAAAATCACCATTTCTGGTTCAGCCTAGACCAAGCTTTTTGGCTTGCTTTCATTTTTTTCTGCCATGACCAAGAACCAGTCAGCTGCAATGCTTAACTTACTGACTCCGTTCCCGCACAGAGCTGCAGAAGTCATTATTCACATGACACAACTCTGTATAACCTCCATACCTGGCAGTCAGACAGAGCCCTTCAGAGACATCAGTGGAATAAAAAAACATTCAACTCGCACACTGTCAAATTCCATGACAGAGATGTACAAAGATCCTCATAGGCATTGAGTGGTGTGGTATAAGACACAGTAATGTCAGAGTGACAAAGGGGCTTGTCATTCAGACCAGCAGTTCCTGTACCTGCAGCTCATTCAGCTATTGTACCGGCAGTTGAACACTAGTGGTTTGGGTGTTGCCACATATTAAATTTGGCCCAGGAATTATATTTCCTTTCAAAAATGTGTTGCACAAAAAAGGTATACCTACATTTAAAGACGCAGCACACAGAAAAAAATGATAAGACTTTTAAATACATACACATATCCCTTACATTAAAAAAAAAAAAAATGGACATTTTTTCATTACTTTAACTTCCCAGGAGAAAGTTTCCTAAGAAATGAATTATTTTGGAAATTTTAAGTTACCATTTTCTTTCTCAGCTTTCTGCATTGCTTTATCAACTCAAAGGTTGTGGATGTGACTTTTTAAATGTATGTAATAGCAATATTTTGAATGAACTGCAATTTTTTTTTTTTTGCAATTGCTTTGTGTTCACACTTTAAAATAAACTTTTTAACACATAGCTGTCAGCAACCAGCATCCAGAGTTACATTCCATTAACGTTGCCGCCTTATTAACTTAATTATTTATACAACATACTACTTTTCAGTAACACTCAACATTTGTTCTGCAATCCAGACATGGTACTACAAAAAAGATCTTCAGGAAAGAGGGAAGGGAGCAAAGGACACACGTTGCTCCTGCAAGACAGTCAATCTGCAGGTAGCCCATCACATTAGAGATGATGACAGTACTAATAACACAACCAACTTTAGGATGTCTCTGCAAATATCCAGGCCAATTGCCTGCAAGCACCCATGTGAAAGTCAGCAGTTAGCACCCTGCTACTGGCCTCCCCTGGGTGTAAACTGCACAGAAGGTCTCCTGGATCTTCATGTGTCTTCTAGGAGGAATAAGTATTACTGCACTAATTAGTGCCCTCAAGCATACTGGTTCCTGTCTGACAGCTCAAAATAGGGCTTTCCTGCAGAGAAAACAATGTACTGTTTTAGATCAAAGTTTAATTTATGCACAAAAATTTATGCACACTATTTGTGTGAAACCTTCTTATGGACAACATGTCACGATGATTGTTGGAAATAAACTCTGCCTGAAGGGATTAAGGTAAAATGTGAATTTTGACAATCAAATTGAACAAAATACTTTATCCCTGAGAGGCACAGGAACTGATGTAGCAAAGAGACAGAAGAAGCAGAAAGCTTTTATAGCCTGTAGCAGCCGGTTGTGAATGAGGACTAAAAAGACAATCATAAAGAAGAATTATCTGAAGGGCAAATAAAAAACAAGACATCTTCAAAGGATTTCCAGCTTTTTTATTTCAAAAGATCTACCAGACTGGACCAATGAGGACCCAAAGCCAGAAGCTCCAAGAGTTCCCCCATGGCTTTGGAAATTAATTCACATTTTCCAAAATGAGTTGCAGCATAAATCCCACACAGGTTTTCAAATGTGCCTTTTAATAAGAAAGGGAACATTTATAGCAGTAGGAAATATCTTCAGACTGGGATGCCTCTAAGATGAAGGATCACCAGGGGTGATCCACAAGAATATGAGCTGACAGCTGCTGAGTGCCTAGCTCATGGAAAGACTTCTTATACTCCAATGCATATCTTTGTTTTGACTTGTTGCTTCTTGACATTGTTAACCTAAAGGAAAGAAAAATGCCTTGGCAAGGACTATTATCTCCTGCTAATCCAAAGGGTAATAGATTCAGATCAAAATTAGCAACTATGATACTTAGAATATTCTTTCTCATTCATTTATGGGGAAGAATTTAGTGTCTCTTACTATTTTTCTTGATTATGTGTACAAGTTTCTTTCATGACCTTAAACTGCTGTTATTCTACAGAGCCAGGAAAAATATTCTTTCGTTAGCCAACTATTCATTGGTGACCTGATAAACCATAAAAATGAAGTTCAGTGAATTACAACAGTCATATCCGAAGTCTGGCAGTAAATGGCAAATAACTTGTTGGGTGTTTTACTATGTTATTGTGCAGCCACACAACACTCAAATCAAAACCATTCAATCAAAGCTAAAACAATAAATGTGTCAGGGAATGCAACTAATAAACTGTTACAGCAACAGCAGACAAAATAAACACGGCTTCAATATGGATTCTTTATAAGAGATAGAAAATGTGAGGATATATAGAGCTTGATAACACAGAGAGCTAAAAATTGCCTGTACTAATGGATGTACAATAAATCAACATTTCCTGATGAATTTTGGACCTACTAGCTAGCAAACAAGCCTCCTAATGATAATCACAGTTTCCATTCATCTTCTCAGAGGTTACCAGATTTTGACTTCCAGTTTGGCATTAACTAGAGTCAGTTGAATTATTCACTGTTTGTATTTGCTTCAAATTTTGTCCCTTTTTCTGTTGGTGATATTTTTTAATAGATCTCAATTTACAATTTCTTGGGCTCTTTGCAATTACTAGTGGGGAAGGTGGAGAAAGGAGGCTGCATGAGTAAATTTGTTCTTACAGGCTTTTCCCAGGCTGTTCACTCAGACAATTCACTAGCCATTACAGTGCCAGTGGTCACTTGGGTTTTGTCATGTTTCTACAACATAATTATATAATTTAAACCCAACAAATAACAACTGAAAAATACCAAGCATTCTAGCGAACGCACAGAAGCCTAATTGACAAGTAAATGTGAGTATACATACGAAGAATTATCCAAACATTTGAGTAAGAATAAGTCCTCTCAGGCTATACAAAAGCATCAAACAGTAAATAAAATAGGTACAAACATGACCGGACTGTTTCTGATAGTCAAGCAGACAAGCACAAAGAAACTACATAGTAAAATATGCAGGCGTTTCAAGTACTGAATATCTTTTTTAAATTACAATTGCAAACTGAAACTCAGTGATATTATCCTGTCAAACCATACTCCCATGAAACCTCTTAGGCCATTTGGTAGCCAGCATGTAGCAGACAGCATTAGGAGCATTTTTCAACTCTGGTTTATTCTTCTTCATTTATTTTTCCTACCACTTTTCTAAACAATTGCAAAATAAACACATAACTACGTAGAAACTATCTACACACATAGACCACCGACAAACCTGGAAATTAAAATTCCACTATGAAAATGATCGTGGTATATAATAAATATATAATTTGTGGTATATAATAAAAAAAAAAAAAGATACAATCAGCAAATGCAGCAGCAGGAGAGAGAGTGAGACTAAGCTTACAGTGAAAAATTAAATCTCAAAGAGGTCCAACCATCTTCCACCGCTCTGCAATTTCTCTCTGTACTACAATGAATACACTCAATCTTCAATATTCCAGCAGGATTGAATCTGCAGGAGGTATCTGCCCAGGAACATAATTCACGTTTTAAGTCAATTATAGCTCTTCAGGCTTCAGAAACCAGAGAATCTTACCTCCATGAGAACAAACAATGCTGCAAAGAAAAGCAGGGTTGCCCACTCAACTCTGTTCAATATCATCTCAAAATCATGGATGTCTGCTAGCACTAGCAGCCAAATGGCTCCCAATATGGCAATCCAGCCTGCATTAGAAAGAGAGAGAAAAACACTTTACTCTTCACAGCCTCGTTATGTGCCACCAACATAAAAGTTGCAGTACTGCATTTTTCAGGGCCTTGAAGACTGGCTGGCTATGTGCTCTAGAAGATAAACAGAGGAAGGGAAAAGCTCTTTAAAACAGAAAAGGGACTGACTTTAAACAGCAAAACAGGCTCTCTCCAGACAGTATCCCTCTATATATCCTGAAGTGTTCTAAGACACATATTTTGGGAACTGATTAAGAGAAAATGCAAATCAAATGCACAAACAGCCAGAGAACGTAATCAGTGAATCTCCTGTCCAAGCAAAGTTTACTTTCTTTCTGCGCAGTTAAAATGCTTTCTGGAGCTGTATGATTCCTCTGACACACTTATCTTAAACAGCGAAATGGGATTTCAGACTTGAAGCAAAAGGGGACTGGGTGTTTTTTTCCTCAGAATGATGCTCCTCTTTCTGTTTTGCTTCTCTATTTTTTTCCAAAATAGCAGATGATTTTTGTTTAATACAAAAAAACTAAGATACATAATTTAAGGTTTTTTAATAGCATGAAATGAAGTCTTCCACCTGTTCAAGTTATTTCTTTCTTTGTTGTGACTATTTCATACACCTCATCCAATTTCATATATTCACAGTCAGAAAGTGATTGATTCACAGAACTGCAGAAAAAGTGAGGAAGGAAGAAAGAACAATAACAATCTTTGCTGGCAAACAACCTTAAGTCACCAACTTATGGTCAAATAACAAATGTAACTTAAGGAGAGCAGGCCCCTGCTACGAAGTAGATAGATGAATGAAGTGCGCCCTCTACAAAAGCCTTCAACAACCGAAGTTGTAAGAAAATTCAGAGATAGAAGACTGATTCATAAAATTTTAGGCCATTCAACTTAGAGCTTATGCATAAGCATTTCCTATTAAGTTAACAGAAGGAAGAGATCCAAAGAGACACAGCAGTTTAAAATTAAGCTATATTCCATTTAAATAATATTTAAATATAAAAGATATAAAGATACCAAAGGTTCTCACTGTTCATGAAGATGTTAACGTTAACTATTTGGTCCAAAAAATCCTATACAATGTCACATAAGTATTCCCTAATCAAAGAACATATTTTGGGCTCTCAAGAACAGTTTGGAAGCTTTCCCTGACGTATCACGCTCTTTAAATGAGAATTTCAGGTTAAGTGCGATCAGTAAGGAACACCTGCTGAAAATATTGCAGCTCAGTGCTGGCAACCAGACCTGCCCAAAAGCCGAAACCAGCAGCTCAGGAGTGACTCCGGCTGATCTGTTTGGCAAGGAGGGCTAAACGATTTAGCTTGACACTAGCTCCTTTTTTCATGCTTTGAGGTGGTTTTATTTTCTCCTGTGGTATTTGTGGAGCAGTGAAATCGTATTTCTTGCATTGTTTGGCTCCAAAACCAAAAAGCTCTCAGTGACACTGAGACTCTTCAGTCAATGACCTATTTCTTTTCTCTCAGGCATCTGCAAGTGCCATCTTGTCCCCAGTTCAGCTCTACTCTTGATGCCCCTAACCTGGCTTCTGTCCTCTCTGCTTGTCTGAAACCACATTTTCTAGCACTATGAATGACTTTTCCCTTCCCCAGCTCTCTCCCCAAGAAGAGAAGCTCTCCCCTTTCAAGAAGCGCTCTCCTCTTAAAAAGCTTCCACATGGCGGATCACTTGATAAGTTTTTTCCATTTCCTTGATAAGCAACTCTCACAGTAAGTTTTTCCTTTAGCCTGGTGCAAACCTAATCTACAAGGAGATGCAGGAAATCATTCTAAGGGAGCAGGTATGAAGGACTAGGAAATGTAGTGGCTTGACAGCAGAAATACCACCATATAGGTGGAAACAAAGCCAAAGCTAAGCAGAGCTGAAAACCGAAATAATTTTGTATCCCAAATTTTGTAGCTTCGGCTCCTACATTGTTCTAGATTTTTTGAGTAAAATTTGATCTGCCTCACTGGATCCAAAAGCCATGTCTCACAGCCAGCTCTGCTCAATTCCAAAGACAGAAACTCTGCCATGCTGCAAGCTGAGCCAGTCTGTTCCCTGCTTTGGTCACAGTGATCTAATCAAACTGTGTGGTCAAAAATAGCTCATAAACGAGCATCATACTGCAAGGGAGGAGGAGAGCAAAAACAACCACAAAAGAGAGTGGGGTGGGAATTTCTGGTCCCGAATTTTCTTGTGAAGAACAGAATTTTACCACCTACTGGAAAGGGACTCCAGGACTGATCTAAGAGTAGTAATACTCTGTACTGCTCAGGATGAATACTGGATTCTGGTATAAGCTGAAAATGTATGTATTTTTTTGTGCACTGGACTCTGGGCATGTGTACAGACTGCAAAAACAGCTACAAACCACAGGAACAGGAGTGCTCCCTGAGTTCCCGAAGTAGCAAAAGAAAGTTCCTGTCTACCAGGCCTTTTTGCTAGCATTAGTTGTTTTACTTTCTTTCCAAAAATAAAGTGAATCTGGCCATGCAAATTAAATAGTTATTTTCTCTGAACACAAAGAAAGGGGTCATGGAAATGCACTGCCTAATTTTCTTCTGACTGTCAAGTCTTAGCTGTTCTTTGAATTCAAGTAAACAATGGTGGGCCCGGCCCAACTCCACCTTAAGTAAATAAAGATGCTGGCAATTCCTGCCAGATGGAATACTTGAAGGGGAAGTAGATGTATGAAGATCAGGAGCTTGATAGCAGAATTTTACTGCTATTTTATACAAATGTAAGTGACAACATTACATTTTGTCACATAGATTTTGTAAGTACAAACAAAGTGAAGAATTAAATAACATCAATTTCTCAGCAGTTCTGGAACAATCTGTGATAATATCTTGGCATTATTTCTACCCTCCTGCCTCCGATGAAAACAAATCAACATGAACATGCTATACAGAGATAACAATTATTCGCTAAAACTAATGAAATATAATTGAAGAGCACAAGAGGTGGATAGAGCCAGGCATTTTCTAGCACCACGAGTGTTATCAGCATGTATCAGCTGCACGCACATGGCTTTCCATGACAGAAGAGTGCCCTGCCTTACAATATTGTTCTCTGGGAATATGGAGGGGCAAGGATGTGTCCTCCTGCAGTGCTCTGGCAAGTACAGCTCTCCAGAGGCTCAAACACATCAGCTGCCAGTCCTGGTTGCACAGAGCTTATTTCAGTCTACATACACAGGCTGTTCAGAGTATATTTGCTTTCCTTGCTATGCCTGCAAACTGGAGATGCAGTTACCCATCTCTCTGAGGAAGGGCACAGGATAGGAGTGCAGAGAAGGGGAGAGGAAGGAGGAAGTCTCTCAAGGAATTTGGGGGACTTCGTGCGCAATCTCTGTTCACGATACCTTTTAGTACATACTATATCTGTGTTTTATATATTTGGGTAGCTTGGTTTTTGCCCTGGGTTCAATTTGAAGCTATTTCTTCTCTTTTATTAAGAATTAAAAGTACTAGGATACATTAAAGACTGTCTTCTCTGTTCATTTATTTTCTAGCTTACTGGCCACAAAAAAAATAGCCAAGAGGAAGAGAACTAGAAATAATTTCAAAAACTAACTTTTTGTTACTATAGTGAAATCAAAGCCCATTTATAGTTCCACAGACCACTTCCTATACTGCCTTTTAGTGCCTCTGTTTCACAACAGTTGATGTTCTGGAAATAAAACACGGAGAGAAACTGAATCTAAATTCCATTTCTGCACTGATATGGTACCTGTTGAAGACAGTGACAGTTCTATTTATTTTAGGAAAAATAAAATGAAATTTTATTCTAAAATGCACCTTGAAAATTTATAATGCATTCTTCAGAAAAAAACTTCCCATGTCTTCTGCCTGGGGCCAGAAAAAAAAGGTACTGTAGAAATAGCTTGAGTGCTTTGCTTTTCTCACACACTTTACCCAGTAGGAAAAACCACCTTTGGAACAATAAATAGTTCATGATAAGAACACAATTGCAATCCTACTCAAAAAAAGAATATATATTTTGAAATAATCAAGCAGAAGAACTTGAAAAGAGAAAACAATCTAACAGAATCAAATAGAAGTCTAGAATATGTGGGAGGAAGGTAGGTGAAAGAGAAAGAAATGAAAGAAAAAAATTACTGTGTAATCTGTAGGCCTTTCAAATGCTCATTAAGAAAAATTTGTATTCCTTAGTACAAGTAATTTTGTCTGACCTACTACCAGCTGAAAAGCATAATAAGCTTCCTTCTAACAATGTGAACATGTAGATACTGTATGTTCACTTTACGTGCGCAGAATTTGAAATAATGTCTTTGTGAATACTGAGGCGACACTTAAAATTCACTTTTGTGGAAACTGAAGTGCACTGAAAGCCAAAGCCAGGATGACATTGCACGATCTCAACACTGACCTAGGCAAAATCATGTGCTGCTCAAGAAAGACAGGTACTATATTTAGGTAGGAAGAGTTAAAACTGCACAAATCCAGGGTGGGAAGCTACTGAATGCCTAACAAGCCTGTAGAAAAGACTCTAGAAATATGGTGGATCACAGCTGAACCTAATTACCCACTGAAATACAGAACCAGGACGATAAATGGCCAATCCTGTGAAGCAACCTCTGCTCTCTTCATCCCTGGTAAACCCTAACAAGATAAAATTTAAGAAAGATGTGTACTCATTGGGAAACACAAGGCAGAGAAGTAAGTATAATCAACATTCTGAAAAGTTAACTTTTGAGGAAAAATTTCAAGAATCCAGGATAAGCTCAAAGATAAGCAGATTAAATGAGTCCTGGCAAGCCTTTGGGTTTGTACCAGGCTGCTCCCTTGGCAGAGTGCAACCTGTTTGTGGCTGCAGCAGTGGGTAGGACAAGAGGGAGCAAGGAGGTGTAATAGTAACAAGGAAGATTCAGGCTACATGGTATTCAGCGTCACATATTTATAGCAGTCGATAAATAAGTAGAGTTTTCTAAAAATCAGCTAGACCAGCTTCTGCCAAGTGAAAATACAGTACTCCTATCTGTAAAAAAATGGGATCGACACGCTGACTTTTTTAGACATTTGTCTCTAAGCAAAGTATGGTATTCTTTTTCTGTGACCTTAACATCCCTCTATATGTCAAAATGGCCACACCAACTTTTTGTGAAGTGTAGAAACCCTTTTAGCCCACAATGTCCATAATAGGTTTACGAGCTAAAACATATTTGGCACTTACCTTTGAATAATTGTTTACACAGCATGTTATTGAATATATGAGGAAGTAAAGTCCATCACTGTGTTCCAATAGCTTAATCAGAAGAGGTCTGATTAGCTCCACAACCCCTCAAAATTTAGCCTAAGGATATATGCCAGCCCTTCATATACTATGGTGTAATTGTAATGTTATGCAAAGCACACACTCAACTATGTCCTTATACATGCATATAGAAATATTTGGGTGAAAAAGTTAAATCAAAGTCATATTTCTAGTAGCGCTTGCTCTACTTATGGAATATGTTTCATCAGTAGTTCTGAATGTGAATGAAAATGTCCTGTGTTTCTGTTTCTGTAATTTTTTGTTTTATCAGGCATCCCTGAAAATATACATTCTGAAATCATGCTGAATGTTTATAAGTAATACTTGTTGTGAACTGATAAGCACTGTTTTCTCTTTAATATTCTTTTTTTTTTATAAAGTTGCCCTCTTACAAAGCAACTTGCTGGACTTTTGAGCAATCTCTTTTCAAAGGCTTAGCTTCATAGAAATCATTTTCAGTTGTTCTGTGGCATTTGTAGCACCACAGTGTAAGGCTACTCCTTGGTGATGATGACAGCCCAGGTCAGCTTGCACCACAACAGGAAATGCTTGGTACAATAGAAGAGGATTGAAAGAACACGCAAAAAGTTAGTGGAAACTATAACCCCACACAAGGTGAAAGAAATAGAAACCTATGCTGATAGAAGGCAACTGCAATGTTAAAAACCAGAAGTGCAGCATAAAACAAGGAGGCAGAGGACTACCTGCTCTGTAATCACAGATCAGCACATGTACATTAGGAAATGATGGGCTGGACTTTGTTGCAAGGCTGTAATTCTGACCATGAGATCAGAATGCGGAAATCACATTCACGCTTGTATTGCATTATTAACACCTAACTTTGTTAATTCTCCAAACGCAATTTCATGGGTGGCATTCAAGATAGAAAGAAACTCTGGTTAGAGATTGCTATAGCTAGGCACTGCATCTACAGGGAAGATGAGTTGACAGATATATAGCTGTGTATATTGCACCAACCCATAAATCTAAAAAATTTACAGTTTCCTCAGTAAAGGTCATTGCAAACAAACACACTCTATTGCCATAGCCCCATTGACTCTTGTGAACCAAAAATAATTTCAGAAGATGTAAATATCAAGATAGAGGAAAGGTCAACTTTTCCAGAAGTAAACAATAAAACACAAAAGCTGCACCAGCAGATACAATTGTTACTGGTTCTTTTTTTTTTCTCGCCAAGTACATGGGCAGCTGCAAGGATAGAGGATATTTTCCATGCTTAATTACGTTTGTAAAGATGACTGTGCAATTTCAAGGGCAGAATTTTTTGAAAACTATCCTAAAAGAAATTAGGACTGCAAGGATCATGGAAAGCAGATTTATTTTATTTTCAGGAGCAGAGTCTTATGCTGTGAAGGGGGAATAACTAAGATCTGGACCAGACTTTCTGAGCCTGAGTCACTGTTGACTACATCAGCTTAGCTCCATTCCAACATTCTCACTATTACAAAATAATTGTCAAATTTACTTTTAACTTATATTCATATACACTGTATCAAGATTTTTTCGACATCACCATGAATCAAAGATGTACTAAGTCTTTTTTAATACAGTTATGTTCCTTCTCATTTTAAAGCAACAATTTGCATCTTCACAGTGCAATCGAATTCTCCATACTACATACTCAGAGGCCAGCAGGTCAGTCACATGCAGTGCTCTTCTTGACCTCAACGTAAAAGTGCTAGACAACTTAAGCCAACACCATTGTATGCCAGAACAGACAAAACAGTAGAGGAATGAAGCAAGAGCAGAGAGAGGAAGAGCACTAAATGAGGACAAATATGCCAAACTCCACTGACAGTTGTAGCTGATACCACCTGGGGAAAGGGGCTGCAGATCAGCCCCTGCAAGCAGAATTGCAAGGACCTGGAAAGGTCTCCAGAAAGGGCTGAGGACTTTCAAAGAGAAGTGCCTAAAAGCATGGCTCTAATCTTACTGTATCTTACTACCTTAGGTTGGACACTCTTATCAGATGCTACAATTTATTGCTCTGTTTACCATCATCAGGTCAGGAACTAAAGAAACCACTTGAGTCATGGAAAGCAGTGTCACAGCTTCATGGAGGTGGAGGGTTAGTAGAAAAAGGTAGAAGAAGAAAGAAGTTGCTGCAGATGAGAGTGAGCAGGATGAGTAATTGCAGCTAAAAAGGGATGTATAGAATGATAACAAAGGCCCTAGGTTTATCAGCAACTCAACAGTAGTTAGATGATAGGGCAAAATTAGGAGATGGACAAAACCCATTTTAGGGGTAACAAAAAACACAAGAAACTAGTATGTAGCATACATACAACACATCACATATGATAAAATTTGGTATAATGCAGAGCTGAAGACCAAAATTTGAAAAAGCGAAGCATAAAGCTTTAGAAAATGTATAAAAATGGGCTTAAGTGGACCCAAGCAGAGGGAGGAAGAAACCATAAACATCAACACTATTCACCTCCCAGTAAAGAGGAGAAAGACACCCTACCACGCTCATCCCAGCAAAGACCTGAAGATATCAATACTTTGTTGTGAGTCCTCCCAGTCTAACCTGCGAACCTTAGCACCCTGCAGAGCATCAAAGGGTGACTCTAACATTAGAATATAAAGGCGAGTATTCTGGGTTTGGAGGGTTTTGTTATTTATTTTTTTACAACAGTTTTACCTGTATATTGTTAATGAGTTTTGTTTTGTATTAATTAGATAATTTGGACTGTAAGTGTTAGTATTATCATAAGAGGACTAACAATAATTGTTTATTGTGTTTTGCTTACACTGATACAACTTTAAATTAGACTAACAATAAATTCTTAGCTCCAGGTATTAGGAATGTTCCTCTTTTTGCCCACAATATCACAAGCTTAACATCACCACTGATACTTTGAAAGCGGGAGCCTTTTGCCATATACAGAGAAGGCATCCCTAATCCAAATGTTTTGCAGACTAAAACCATCTACTTTACTGAAATGTGTGACGGAGTTTCCAGGCAACCACAAATTATCCAAGCTGAAATTTTTAGCTTTATAGAAAAGGTCCACAAATATTGCTTTCCAGGCTTTGCATCTGGTTCCTTAATTTATGTTTGAAAGCTTTACAAAGTAAATTAAAAAAATAAAAGGGGGAAAAAAGACAAGGAAAATAAAATATTTCTTGTGACAACTTTGAGTACAGTTTATAATTCAGTATCATTTGAGCAGATACTCAGCAGTCAATACCAACAAGCTCTCCTCAGCTAAAACTGGTTAATATTACAGATTCTAGATAACCTGGAATAAACATTAGATTCACTGACAAATTAAAGAGCAAATGTGCACTTTTTACACTGAGGATATAGTGATATAAGATGTGAAATATAAGATGTGCTAAACTTAACAATGTTGCTTTTGACATTAAGCCTATGCTTTCTTAAATCTATGTTATTCACCAGTTTTTATAGTTTAATAGCTGTCTCACTAAGATTTTCTTTTTTTCTTAAGCACTAAAAAATTATACACCAGCTTATTAAATTGATCTTTTTCAAATATTTTATAAAATAACTCCTCAGTAACATTGACTAGATCTATAATGAACCTTTCATTTTAACTATAGCAAAAATTCACCTGCAACCAAACATTTACAAAATATGAACATTTTCTCTTTTCCTCCGTCTTTATGGGTAGAAACACACAATTTTTGAGAGCCGTTTGTTTCTGCTCATATTATTTTATTGTTTGTAAATAGTGTCAGATTTATACAACGTAGTTTAATCTATTTATCAGTGACAGCAGATGAGAAAAAAAGTTCCAGAATAATAATTCAAAGTGTAAAAATAAAAGCCTCATGGATGCTTTGATGTTGGCACCCTTCAGAGTAATGGGATTTGTCCACATCTTTCTCAGCCCTGTGCTCCTTCTCCATGACCATTTATAAATCTTTTGGTCCTGAGAAGTTCTGCTTCACACTGTGAGGCAGAATGTATCTCACAGAGCTGTGGGGGAGTGGTTTAAGTTGAAAAACATTTTTCCCATTCTAAAGAAATTTTAGCACAAGTTCAAATGCACACTCTGTCAAGTTCCTACATACTCTGTCCCAGGGCCCAGGTAAAAGCTGGGGGAAAAGCTTATTAGAGTTCACCTTAGGCAGCTTCCTAGGCTGCATACTCAGAACAAAACCACACAGACTGCATTTATTTCACTTGTGCAATATTAGTTCTTTTTTAGCTTATAGCATTAAATAATTTAGTCAAAGATCTTTAAGGTTTCTGTCATTGGTTACAGCATTGCTAACTCTCATGCAAGGTGTTACACATACTGACCCTACCGGTCTGTCTCAAAGTCGTTAGGGAAGAATCATTGCTGCAGAGAGCTCCCTACCAAAAATGTTGCAGAAGAGAAAATGGATGAAGTTAGTTCTTAAAATCTTAGCAGGCTGCAGTAACGGAGACCTAGCTTCAATGTTTCTAAGCCAAGTAAATATTGATACAGAGCTTCTGACATTCTGTGATTCAATAGTAATTTTAAGCAAGTTTGTGAAGCACTCTTGGGTAGTGCAGCCCTTTCTTCATCACTAAGCAAGCTACCAGACAAGTGCCACTCAGTCGCAACTCTGTTATAATTATTGGTTCACCTAGGTAAATTACAGTGTAAGATGAAAATTGTGCATGTCCACTTAAACAAAAGCAGATGAAAATCAAGAGAAATTATATGGGAGAAACTTCAGATCCAGTCCCTGAATTTGAAGTGTCACTCCTCTCTGCAGGTTAAGACAAAATTTTTGCTATAATTTGCATGCCATTCTCTGCAGACATAATTTGGGTTTTTTTTTTTTGTTCTGCTGAAGCCCTTTTCAATTAAGGTATTTAATTTCTCATGTGAATTTCAACAAATTTTCTGCAAATTATGGAAATGAGTTGGAAAATGTGACAACTGGCATCCAAAGCAGTGACAATACAACACGGTTCTTTTATGTCTACAGCAACAGAACACATTTCTCCATGCATTTAATGCTCTAGCAATAAAATTAAAAGTAGCTCTGTACAACATGGCCTACAAAACAAACAGAAGTCAGTTTAAATTAAATGAAAATTATTATTTTCTTACTTTTCCCCTATTTCAGTCACAGTTTTAAAATGTGTTAATCAAAAGACTAGTTAAGATAAATTGTAGAAAGAGAGTTTCAGATCCTCAAAAGTATTTGCAGCAAAATTTGCAGACCAAGCCCACAGTCAGAAGTTAAATGACAGCAAATATAGAAGACGAGATTTTTCCAAAAAAAACTAGATTTAACTACAAAAATGAGGTCTCATCAAACAAGATAACCTTTGTCTATAAATATTGAGGGATTTTAGGTTTAGAGAAAGGCCAAAGTGGAAAATTTTGACCTAGGATGTTTGCTTGGCAGAAGTTACATGGAGTGTTGATTTATAGAACTTGTCCTACGACCCGGAAAGGTCATAGTGATCATGTTAGTTAGTTAAAAGCATAAAACCATACATTTTTAAAAATTTCATAAGTTTGGGGGGTTTTGCTAACTCAGCTTTCATTAATAATACTAAAGTTGATTTTAGTTAAAAGTGAAATCCCCAAGTAATCAATTATCAAGCCAAATGTCCATCTAGCTGTTGTGGGTTTTGTTTTTAAGTATCTACAGCTAAAACTTAGTATAGCTTGAGAAGACTACCTCTAGCATACAAAAAGTGAAATGACATAGGGTAAGGAGAATCGTTTCATGAATTAGACCTTTAAAGTTGGTCAGGTGAATCACAGCTGTTGATCACCTCCACAGATTACTGACCTCTTCCAGAGACTATTTTAAAGGCAGCTGAAGGTAATTACCTTAAACATTAATGTCTGAAGGATCACAGAAATCCATGGCACCAAAGATACCAGAATGGGCTCAAGCAATAATGTGAAGACATAATCCCTCTGCAGAAGCAAAAAAAGCCAAGATAGCTCCCTCAAGATTTATGATTTGAAACTCTGTCTTCTGCTGGGGCGGGAGCAAATAGCAGTCCTAAATTGTGGAATTCAGTGAGTCCAAAAATCCCTCCCTGTCCCCTTGCATAAATAATTAATTCATCAGAGGAACATGAGAACCGCCATGGATAGTAATACCAAAGGTTCACCTATGCAAGAGTCCTGTCTCCAACAGGGAAGCCAGTGGCAGTAGCATGGGATTGAATATATAAGGCAAATTTACACTTGCATTTCTTCTGGCATATTTTCCCAGCTTCCAGAGGTCTGTCTCTGTCTGCAGAGACAGTATCTCTTTTCTGAAACAGCAATCTCTCTTTTGTTTGCTCTTAGTTTTCACCTTGTTTCTTGAAAATGAGAGCAGCAGAGTCTGTTGCAACCCTCTAAAAGGAGGAAAGGACCTTCCCCTGTTTCAGCAACTACTCAGCCTGGCCCTTGTAAAGGGGTGTCCAGAGGTGGAAGGGGGCAGGAGTGAGGGGGTCTAAAAGGAGTGGAGCACCTGCATTGCATGCAGAGACTACCAGTAGGGGCAGAAAAAAGCAGGGCCAGAGAGGTGATGGGTCCCTTTTCATGGATACTAGAAGGAACTGCAGAGTTCACAGCAACTCATTGAACTGGCTGAAACCAAACCAAAGAGGAAGGACCTGCCCCACAAAAACAGAAGAAAGTAGGCTATAAATTGATTTTGTGTATTCTTTATGACCCACTCTGACCCACTTTCTCTAGTCACTTAGAGCATCCTCTATTAAAACAAAAAAAAATAATAATCTAGTTTAAATTTCAACAAAATCTTGCTTTATTTTACTTTTAAAATCTTTAGTATCTTTGTGGGGATCTCATTATAGTTCAAAGCCCCAGACATGCCTGCCTAAAAGTTAAAGTTAAAATAGGAGCCAGGTACAATCCTCAAAGGGCCTTTACTTTCATCTTTTGTCATTTTTTCTCAGATGATTTATCAATGCTTTATCAATAAAGTAAAATCCCATGAGGCAGAATGAAAGCACTGTAGAAGTCTTAAAGTTTCCCATATCTGTTTATTTAAAGTCTCAGTACTAATCTTTCATTAACATAGATATTTCATAGAATTAGACTAAATAAATTGATGAACAGGTACAAGAAAACCAAGTAGGAAAGTGTTCTGCATTTTAAAAGGCAGCTAAGTATGCAAATTTTATTATTTAAATTAAAATGTCAGTTCCCTCAAATTATATTAATGATTCCAAGTTCATAATGGAAAAATTGTATTGAGGCTGGGGACTGATAAAGAATTCTATAATCTTTCTAATTCACTCTACCAAATGCAATTAAAAGTTATTAGATTTCTAACACTTCAGCCTCTGTGTGAAACATTATTCTGGTAGAAAATTAAACACTGAACTACAATCTACTTTCATTTTTATGAGAAAAACATATTGAACAAATTTACACAAACCATCAGAGTACAAGATGTACTGTATTTTAGGAAATTCATTTCCATGCACTGGAGGACTAAAATCTATAGAGACTCACAGCAGCACTACTTCAGTAATGATAAATAAGTGACAGCTATCATCAAGATAGTGGAATTCCGGAATCACCAATGAGATCTCAGTATAAGTTTGCAGGATTCATTAATTGTTAATAGAAATTATGTGCATGCTTTAATAACATTTATTCATTAATCTGACAGGTTTGCCATGAATACAGAACAGGGAGAAATTATACAGAACACATACAGTCCCTATTCACTCTCAAGGTTGCAGTTGAAGATCAGCTAGTGAATAATAGAAACCTGCACTGCCAGCCATGCCATTTGTTTTCATTTATTATACTGACATAAAGTAGGACAAAAAACAATCATTAGTTATTAAGTTTCTTCTAGTATTAACTCCATCTGCTTTGCCATTTTGAAAGAATATCTTACCAGGAGCATATGCAACCAGTGCTATATGGTCTTTACTGGCTGTCTGTGGCTTTTAAAAAACACTAACAGATGTTAGGTTTCATTCAAGAAATGGTTCTGTGTCCACTTATCTGAGGCAGAAAATTAAGGGTGAAAATGGATTTCTTAAATTGCTGACTGAAGGCCTTCCTTATGTTCTTAGCCACCGTGACTTCAAATGCCTTCAAACGTCTTCAGTTTCTGCATCTTCCTCACCTTAGTAATATAGCACTTTTGCTGTTATAATATGTCAGGATACCTTTTAACTTCTTAACAGCCAATAATCTTTTTGGGCTGAAACTGCCCATTTCTGTGGCAAATACTCTGGAACAGGGAAGCTGCCATAACAGCTGTGGCACTGGCTGAAACGAGGGAAAAAAAGCCTGGCTGACATGGCCCCTTTCCTAACTTCACACTGCTCCAGGGCACCAGGACTTCCACTGCATGCCAACATGGTCATGCTGGGTGTACCGACACCGCTAGATAATGGCTTAGCACAAGTCCACAGCAAGGTCTTGGTCCCCCAGAGTCCCCCCTGTGAAGGTGTTGCTTTGCTCCCAGGCTCTTTTGCAGTGACCCAGCCTGTTTCATCTGAGATAAAAATTAAACCAAGGTGCAGTTCAGGAGACAATTCATTTCAGGAATCAAACCCAAACAGCAGCATGGGTGAGTCTGGATCAGGTTTGGGTCTTAGCTCTGTGCAATTACTCCAGAGTTGTACCTGGTGGCTTCACACACCCAAACTCCATCACATGTGCCAGATGATACAACATATGCCCTCATCCTCATAACCTTAAAACAAAGCTCTGCTCGGCTAAAAAACTGCCCTCACTGGGAACATAAAAATTAATTAACCCATACATACAATGTCAGGAGGAAACACAGGGCGAATTGTCTTGCTGTGGAGATATGGCCAGTCTGCACTGAAGGGACAAGGTGTGAGCAGTGTGGACTCAAGCTATCCTGCACATCTAAGGCCTGAGGGCTAGGGATCAGTCCCTGGAACAAACAGGTTTAGCAGCAAAACTGTACCTATTAAAACATATTGTTCTAGACACAGTAGCCCATATCCTTCCACTGGTGCCGGCAATACACAACACTGGTGTTTCCCTAGGTCCCAGCAGAGAGAACAGCCTTCTGCTACTGGTACCCTTCTAAGCTAGTCAATACACCAGAAGTGTCAGCAGTAGGTATGGAAGGTCTTGTTTACAACTTGATCACCATTGTACAGCTATAACTAGCTCTATATTGTGCATAACAAAAATGGATTTCAATGTAGTATCTGTGTATATAATGATTTAATCAATGGTTTATTGATTATGAGTTATTACTCTTCAAGACTGTTGCATCTTTCGGCCACTGGGATGGATGTACACAGTGGGGAAATTCAGATTGCTTGAAAAAACATAAATCTGAAATTCCGTAACTTTCAAGTGGTCAGCAGACAAAAAGTATTTTTACCTTTTTATAGGGTGATGCACAGGTAGGTTTCATGTCTGTCCTTCAGTTAAATTTGAACTTTAATTTGGTTCTGTTTTCAGGATATACAAAGCCTGTCCTCAAACAGGTATACAACTAGCTGTGTAAAAACCTGCATATAGAGGTATATACATAAAAAGTATGCACACAGATACTTTCTTTTCACACATATACAGTGTCTTCCTGACTTTGTTTTGGGAAATTATTTATTCCAGTGATAAAGTAATGCAGACTGGAAGTTACACAAACAGTTATCTATACTTAAGAAATAATGCCAGACTACTTTTTTGTTTGTCCGTGGAGTGATTATCTTCTGATCTCTATAATGCACCTTGGTCATTCATTCAAACCTACAGTGCAATGATGCCAAGGTCAGATTTGCTCATTCTGTAATGTTTAGCCAGCTCGTTAGTATCGGGAAGTCAGAAAAAGGAAGTCATGAGCGCTGTCTGTTATTCCTCCTAGGGTGACTGGGACGTGACTACTATTTGAAGACCTGTTCTGAGAAACTGATGTTCTGATTAACCTGGTGGAATTGCAAGGCCAGAGACATACAGAAAAAGGCTTTCTGGAAAGATCCAGACTCAGAAAAAATTTACTGTTTTTTTTGGGGGGAGATTGTTTGTTTCACTTAAACAGTACAAAACTTTGAAACTTACCAAGATCTAGGTAGATGCCTGGAACAAATGAATTGAGAAAAAACATAAGGATAACACATCCCAGAACAGCAAGGCATTTGATGAGAAGAAGTGTGTCTGTGATTCTGTGCTGTAGACAGGGAGAAAAAAATTAATAACTTTATTACAGAAGGAGCTATCTATTATGCATAGAGTTCACAAAAGCATGTGTGAAGCACAAACTTCTGTTCCTGTGTTGTATATTCCTCTTCAGCATAAAATACAAAAATATTTAAATTGAAGCATTTCATGTATACCTATAAAAAACATAAATATGTGGCCCAACATGATCTAAGAGATGCAAGCAGCATGCACCTGCTAAATAGATTCAGTTGTGTTCAGCTACTCTCATGACAATTTCATTTCAGTAGGAGAAGCAGGGTTGAAAAGCAATTCCTACTACAGAGGGCATTCTGTGGTTTCATGACCCTGAACAAAATCGCCCTTGGATGCACATACGTTTTGAAAACCTATAATGTAGTCTAGAGGTCAGATCTTTCATGCCTCCTTACAACTTTCATGGACATGCCAAGCCCATAATCCATTGGCTCCGAGTTTGGCAAAGCCAAAAGCAACCCAAGCCAAACCTTGTGATGGGATGTGTCGAGTGACTATTATAATAAAGAGGCAACGTTACTAGCAATGTCTTCTATGTTCTGCGCATCCATTAACATGCTAATCTCAACATTAGTATTTCCCAGGTAGCCAAGGCTTATAATTGCTGAGCTTTACAACCCACATGCCCAGCTCCTGCATCCCTGTGCTGATCTCATGCTCTCTCCCTCAGATCCAACACTTTCCATAGTGACTCTGCTTCTCTGCTCTGTTCTCACTTTCACCACCAACCCAGGGAATGACCTTCTCCCAGCCTGAGTCCCTCTCTCTTTTCACATAGTTTAAAGCTTTACTAAAGTACAAGTAAGTCTCTGTTCTTTAAAAAGGTCGTCTTCTATGCAATGCCTTGAAAAGGGTGTAAAATCTAATAAGAAATCTTGTTGGTTTTGTTCTGTTTTGGTGTGACACATAGGACAGTAATGTCCCAGCCAAGGACTTGAGCTCACAAACACAGGCCTGGATTCATTAGTGATGTCCGTGAGGCAGAGGGGATGTGACATTTAGACAATTAAATTTAGGTCAAATTAATCCCACTACAGAGTTTACATATCATCAGACCCAGCTTCAGCATAAAGACTTAGGTGGTGTTAATGAGTACACATTAAAGAGAACAGGATTTATCTGAGTGGTTTATCCCTACTTGAATAATAAAACAGGTATGTCACAGACAGTGTAGTAAATTAGAGTTGGTATTCAGTACATCAGCAGGAGTGTACTCTATTGTCATGCATCGTGGTTATAAACAACCTATTAACACCTTCTGAGCCTCTCTAGCCATGGATTAAAAATTTAAGAAAACACTGCTAAATCATTTATTGATCCTTTAAATGATATTTTTCTGAGGAACAAAAATATAAAACCTAACAAAACCTCGCAACGTAGTTCAGTAACCCCGTCCCACCAAGAAGCCAACCAGCCAGCCTGCCAGCTTTTCTGACATCATGAGTTATTAAATTTGCATTAGATTCAAAGCACTCCCTCTGTATAAAGACACAGGTCTGCTTACACAGATACTGAGAAAAACTGCCATCTACTTACTTTTTTCTGGAGTTCTTGAATATTTGTTTCCCAGTTTTTATCTTCTTGTGAAATTTGCCTGAAAGAAAATGACATCCGCTATTTCCAGAGTGAAATCAGAGCTCTGCCAAGAGTGTTGGAATAAATCCCTCTCATCCCAAATAGATCACCCTTTCTCCCATACAGAGTAACTCATACCACAAAGGAGTCACGGCCAGCAGCAAAATTCCCATGAGTGTTCACTTAAGACTCCGCTTTTCTAACATGCTCAATTTATACACAAGCCCTTCAGTTCATTGAAGGAGCTAGCCTCCAGAGTATGACCCTCGGTACAGGATCTGGTTATATGCAATATGTAGGCCCCTTAATATTTTGAGGAGTTGATGTGTGCCCTGCTGTGATAAAACAAGGGCTGCGTGCTAACATCAAGTCAGAACACATATATTTTACATTTGCATTTTATAATGAAGTTTTTTTTAGATCCAAATAACTTCATTGTGTTATCAGCATAGTCAGCCCTCCAGTAAAAAGCCTTGGGGTTTGCAGTTCAGGAGCACTGTTGTTAATGATAATGAATTTTTACATTGCTGTAAATGTACTGTGCTGGAGCAATCCTGATTTTCAAGATTAAATATACAATTTGTATTTATACTTCAGAAGTGTCTTCTTTAGAGTGTCGTAAAGTCTAATAATTTGTTATAATCTTTCCAAAAGGAGGTAATTTTAACAGCCTTTTTTGTCTTGAAGTAGTAGTACTGTCACTCCATTCAAAGTGCACAATATCAGCAAAGAACCTGGTAAACAAAAGTCATCTTATTGCTGGAAGAGTTTAAGAAATCATATTTACAGGTCCTTGCTCATACTGCCTATTTAACAGGTTTATTAGTGAAAATTAATTATTTCAGTTTCACTTTACTTTAGTCAATTCATTTTCAGAATATTTATCACTGCTATTCTCAGCCACCAAATTCCACAGCATAACAGCTGGTGGTTTTGGAACATAAACAAAATAAGGTTAGTATTTTTGTTAGTCCAAGTTTATAAAGACTTATTTTCTATACAGAAATGGTTAAATATGCCTGCACTCAGGTCCACACTGAAGATTTGATTACGAAATAATTTTAAAATGCAGCAATTCACCAGTGACATTTTTCAAACTCAGCAGTTCACTGAAGAACAATTGAATTTTTCAGTAAAAAAAGAAATTATAGCATTTTACTACACCGAAGCCACTACTATGGCAAGGAAAAGTCTAATAACGTATTTGTGATCTTTTTAAGCCAAAAACTACCTGAAATTTCTAGGCCTTTCCATTTGGGTCATATTGACATTATTTTCTGGGCCTTATACACGGGGTTTGTCCTAAAATGCTTTGTATTTTATTGAGGCTGAGGAGGGCTCTTCCCCAACACACATCTGATCAAGAGACAGCTAAGAATATAGGTATTGTCCCAGAGAAGATCCCTGAATCATAGAATTGTCTAGGTTGGAAGGGACCTTCAAGATCATCTAGTCCAACCATCAACCTAACTCTGATAAAAAACCTTCACTAAACCATGTCAATAAGCACTATGTCAACCCATCTTTTAAATACCTCCAGGGATGGTGCCTCAACCACTTCCCCAGGCAGCCCATTCCAATGCTTAATAACCCTTTCAGTGTAAAAATTTTTCCTAATACCCAATCTGAACCTCCCCTGGCGCAACTTGAGGCCATTTCCTCTTGTCCTATCGCCTGTGACTTGGGAGAAGAGACTGACTCCTGCCTCTCAACAACCTCCTTTCAGGTAGTTGTAGAGAGCGATAAGGTCTCCCCTCAGCCTCCTTTTCCCCAGGCTGAACAACTCCAGCTCCCTCAGCCGCTCCTTATAAGACTTCTTCTTCAGACCCCTCACCAGCATCGTTGCCCTTTTCTGGACCCGCTCCAGCACCTCAATGTCTTTTTTGTGGTAAGGGGCCCAAAACTGGACACAGTACTCAAGGTGGGGCCTCACCAGTGCCGAGTACAGGGGGACGATCACTTTCAGGGAGCTTTCACTTTCAGCTCTGCCTAAAATTACAAGAGGTGAGCCCGTGGTTCTTTGACCAAACCAAAATATTACCCCTGAGATGAGGCTGAGGTAAGCAGGAGCTCCCTGCCAGTCCAACAAACTGCCTGTGCCTGCAGTTTGTCCCCAATGAGGGTTGGAGCAGGAGAGGTGGGACACACTGGTCCCCACTTACCTGTGAAACGTCCTCAGCTTCTTCCTCAGGAGCATCTCCAGAGTCAGCACCTTCTGCATCAAGAGGCATTTCACGGCAGTCTCCTCTCTGCTGGCCGGGTTAATACGCTGTGCAGTCAGTCTCCAAACATAGATCTCATGCTTTAGCTCTAAAAAGAAGCAAAATCACGTATCTTAAAGCAGGTATAATGCATACGAAACCAGAGATGCAGAAAATATGTGTAACATGCTCTGGACTCAAAGCTGTTAAAATTATTACAATGGTTTCCCAACAATTTTCCACTCAGGAATTTGCTTTTACTATTCATTTTCCAGAGCTGGAAGGAATGAAAATATATAGAAACATTTCAAAATTTTAAATAAACTAATCTCAAGGTCCTTTTCCAAAGAAGTACTGTCTTCAAATGCTTACAAATGCCTTCCACAAGCTTTAGTGTTAAAATCACTGTCGTGGCTTTGGCCGGATTGACCAATCAGAATGACAGATGGCCCTTTCCTCCCCCCTCTAGAAAAAAGAGAGGAGAGGAAAAGATAAAGAGATTTATGAGTTTAGTTAGTTAGAAGAGGCCCAGCTAAAAAAGTAAAATTACTGAACAGAAAATTAGTTCTGTTTTACCTTAAACCAGGACAATCACATTCATTTTTCATCAGAAAATAAACTACCAATATAGATTGTTAATATATACCAATATATACTGCTAACAAGACACTAATCACTTTGTAGTTAGGAATTCCAGCAAATGCTCCTTCACTGTATTCAGAATGGACAACGCGTTTCCATTCACTCTATGCTCATACAGGCAATTTTATCAATGTAAGGCAAAACTGAAATTTAGCACTGTCTTATGGAATAGCATTTAATAACGTGTTAAAGGTTTCCAAAGAGGACATAATTCTTAGACACTGAAAATATCCATAAATACAGCTACCATCACCTGCATGCAGACCTCAATGATATCTGATCCTGTGTAAGTTCAGACAGACTGATTAAGACTTGAAATCAGTCTCCAAAATCTTGTCAGGATTCTCAACGTTTGGTTGGTTGGTTGTTTTTTTTCCCCAGGTATTATCAAGGCCTTTGAGAATGACTGAAAAGCATGTGTTCCTATTCAGGAAGGATTTTAGACTGGGCATGCCAAAAAAAGCTTTGGATTTTCCAGGAAATCACAAAAGAAATAAAGCAGAATATTCATTCAGAAACTGTCTGCACAAATGGTTCCTGATGAAGCAACAGGATGTTTCCTCACCCTTCGTTTCTCTTCCACTCACATTTCATATCATTGAAGACAGTCTGTCAAGAATTCATTGCTTTATATCTTAAGATCCCTGTTCAGTCAGCAAATTGTTCTTATCCTCAGAAATGGATGTGAAAGTCTTTGCACCATGTATACAAATGATATGCATTATTTATTAAAAAATTAATTATGTAATAGCAGAAGAAATATTTAAACACATTTTGATGTAGGCAGTGATATTAACATTTACTGCTGCAAAACCCTAGTGGTTCACAGTATTTACTATCAAAAGTAGCATTAAATGTATTTAATTCCCCACTCTTCCTTTGTGACCAAGTATTTATAATAATAATACAGGGTGAATCACGAAAAGATTGACCATAACTGGGAATTAGACTTGACAGAACTCAAACTTTTAAAAGCAAAAGTAAGCGTGTTCAGAGCGTGAACAATTGACACGAAAAAGGGATCTGAACAGCAATTGACTCATATTTTTTATGGTTCATACCTGCAGATGAGCACACATCCATCAAAATGGTAATCTTTGCCTGAGCTTTACAATGCAAGATCAGAAATGTAAATTCACACCATCTGAAGCCCAATGACTATCCCAGGTTATTAAAGCACTAGTGCTCAACTAAAGCTTTTCTTCCAAGAAGGTATTCATAACTTAACCATAGATATAAAAGAGGTGCAGAATCTACCACTTTCCTTTGTAATACATCGGGTGATTCTTGCCAGGACCATTATATAATCTACTAAATTGTATTAAAACGTGGATAGGTCCTACTTATCAAAGTAGGATCTCCACATGACATTGTGTGGAGAC
Source organism: Numenius arquata (assembly GCF_964106895.1). Taxonomy (NCBI): domain Eukaryota; kingdom Metazoa; phylum Chordata; class Aves; order Charadriiformes; family Scolopacidae; genus Numenius; species Numenius arquata. The sequence continues at coordinate 67,807,062 of NC_133576.1, read as the reverse complement.
CCTGTCCTGGTCTTCATTTACTTTTCCATCAACATTTGTGACACACAGAAATATAGCAGCAGCAAATTTCCATTCTCTTCCAGAATATAAGCAAGGAAGTGACAGAGCTTTAGGCCACAGCTGATATTCTGCTCCCCACAGAAAAATAAAAAAAAAAAAACCCAAACCAACTGGTTTTGAGGATTAGAGTGGATGGGAACTGTGCAAAACCCCCATATTTTAAACCTCAGAAATGGTGATATTTTTTCTTTAGTAAGATGGTGAAATTAAATTTTAAGTCTCCAAATTTGCATAGCAATTTCTGAAATAATCTAGTGACCACATGTTTGGGGTCTGCTTCAGGTCCACAGTTTCTAGCCAATGGGGCAACAAGCTATTTCAATTGGCAATTTCCTCTTCATTACATTCACCATGAAACTGGTCTGAAATTATGATCTGGGAAGCCAATCCTTCCCATATGGATGAGCCAGACTAGATGGAGAAAAGCTGAATTGTGGCTTTCTTGCACACTCTCCTGTGCAGCTTCCTAGGCAAATTTTTTTTCTTTGAAAAAGTTTTCTGAGCCTTTTGTGGTGAAAGAAATATTTCTATGATCCTACATGTTGCCATTGCCTGAACAAGACAGATACTTCTGTTTTTAATCAAAGCAGGTGAAGGGGGAGAACCTCCTCAGTACATTAATGGAAGTTTTGTGTACTGCTTTTTCATGCAATTTTCAAGTCAATTGGACTGTTACTTTGAAAGTGTCTCATCAACAGTCCAAGTGTGTGGGGTTTTCTTCTTCTCTGGCAAATGCTTGTGAAGTATGATTATCCAGTTCGCTATCCTGCTTTCCAATAGCTTGTCTTTGCTACAAAGCCTTTTCTGATCATGTCTGTTCATCCTGCTGTAGCATTTCTACCCATCCTTTCCAACTGAAATTTCACCAAGATTTTACTGATGGAAGAAAGCTGAATCTTTCATCATCTGACAGAGATGCGGATCCCCAGCAGATATTTTTATACCAAGAATGTTTCTCTTCTCTCCTTCAGAAAGGGACAGCTTCCATCACTGTATCTGTGCCACAAACAAACCTAGAGAGCACCATGACTTGCCTTGCATATTCCTGTTCCATGTCTGAAGAGCCGTGGGGTTTACCACCAGGTTCAGCAAGGTCAGGCTGGTACTTTCTGGTCTATGTTAAAAAATACATGTGTGTCTTCACATGTCTTTGATCTTGCCTTTATGTGCAGCAAGCGCATGTTTGATTGTTCAGACATTAGTTTTCTAAACATCCCAAGGATGTGCCTGCTGTGGAATTTACTTCAAAGCAAAATGTCCTTTGAAAATCAGAACAGCTGATACATCTTTTATACTGTGACTCCTGTTGCAGTAATAATCTGTGAAGAGGTTTTCTAGGTCATCACACAGAATGTTTCTCCCATTTGTCTTTCATGCATACTCTTATTGTAATAGCCCATTATGGCATTAGGTGATACATATGTATTAACAGTAGCTTTTGTTTTGAAGGACATGTAACACAGGACCCTTGAGGTCAGTGAGAACACTGAACCCAGACAAAAACCTTTGGGCCTTTCTATACTTCTCTCATTTCAGGTCTTGCAAACTTGTTTAGGCAGCAACCCTTAGAGTTTAGGAACACCTGATATTTTATAACATACTATGTTACACATCATGGGCAAGGGCTTAACGCAACTGCAGGGTTTATCAATCACTTTGAAATTATGGCTAAGGCATCATAAGGGCAGTATTTGACTGCCCCTGAACATGTAGGTCTTGCACCCCATTTCCTCATCTCCATGAGTTCCTGTCACCTCCCCAGATCTCAGATGGGATCTAATGGTCATGTTACACCAGGACAAGCTCACTCCACCCACTCGTCCAACAAAACCCAATCGGTACGATTTTCACAGGGTTAGCTTTACGGTGGATTGGCCTATTAACCCATTTATCCTACAACTGCTAGGTCTATTGCTAATAACTGAAATGGTATGTGTGTATGGCATGTAGCTTTCATGGCAGTTTATCATTAAAGCAGACAAATTAACATTTAACTGCAACTGTAGTAGCAGTAATTGAAGTGATATAAGGAAGTTTAGTATGCAGTGATCTGGCATAAAAGAAAACAGGAGAGCTGCAGCTCAGTCAGGGAGTTCAGCCCATTATGTTACTAAAATTGTTGTGAACGTGGTAGACTCATAAAACCCACAATGCACCACAGCAATATACCTAGCATTATTATTTCACAAAAATTTTTTTTTCTTTTTCTTTCTTTTTTTTTTTTTTTTTCCCAGAAAGTCTATTTCCAACAAGAATATTTTTTTGGTTTAGTTCTATGATCAAATAAAGAATCAGCAAACTTTTAAACCCTATGCTGCTAATCTGTTCTGGTTTTATCATTTATCATATTTTACCATGGAGACCACAGATACGATATCCTGGACCCTCTGAATTTAATGGAGTTTCAGCTACTGACCTGAGCTGTGACATTTTAGAAAACATTTTCTGCATTTTAGAAATCATTAAGTTGCATTTTCAAATGCATATTCTTTCTGCAGTCTGACAATTAATAGTCAGATAGATTTTCACTTAGAGTAATCATACATTCCCTCCCACCTGACTGCCAATAACAAAGAAGACATCCTCAAAAACTGAATGTAATTAATTCCCAGTCTCAGAATCTGAAAAGGCCAGTCTTGTTAATTGAAGATACTCAGAATAGCATGACCAACCTTGATGAGATGATAAGAATTACCATAAAATGGCAATATTTAACTTCCAAGTGCACTAAATACATTAACCACCTTTTTGCAAGCAACATGAATTTGCACTGCTGGGCTGTGACTAACGACGTGCAAAGCATGTTTCTCTGAATGTGGGGTTGTTTTTTCTCCACATGTTATTGTAGCTTAACTTTTTTCAGTAAAGCAATACTTTTTCTTAGCTAACTTCTCAGAACAAGAATACTTCTGTTTAAATGTTAACTGAAAAGCAAATTAAGTACCACGATTTAGAGCTTAATCTAGTACTAGTAATATCTATAACTTTGACTAATTTTTTAATCCTTGATACTATAGGATATAATAGTATCAAGTATAGGATATAGTAATTAATCCTCTAATCATTATTAGACAGTAAGTGTCATCTGCATTTTAACAGCACAGAAAACAAGTCAAAAATGTGAAACCCAAGCGTAGGAAGAATTCACTTTGAGGGATATTGCAGCTCAACAATTCATGTCCCTCTCCTACAGGCACTGCCCCTCAACCGGACACAAGCATAAGGCTCTACTTCTGAAAAAATATGCCTGAAATGTCCTTATCTTTATTCCTTTGAGTAAGACGGCAAACAAAACACATTTTGCCTTCTTCAGCTGAAAGTTGCAAAAGAATGCAAGAAATCTGCACAATGTTGCATAAAGCAACACAGAACATTTATGTAAGCTTTTTGCCTCAAAGTCCAACAGCTGGGGCCCCATTTGGTCGCCGAGGCACCTAATGCCAGTTCGGTTGCCCAGCATGGGATTGCATCCATGATACAGGATTTACAGGACACCCTCTTCCCTGCAGCAAAGCAGCTGGAGCCCGGGCAGAAAACTTCAAAGCTCAGGTGGTGCCGCACACCTAAGTCGCCTCCCAGGAATTTTCCTCTGGGCAAGCTGGGGCAGGCTACAGCAGCCTCAGGAGTTAGGCTGTTTGGACAGCTGCAAAACCACAAGTATCCTTCTCCTTAAAAATGTAACTGGAATTTTTCCTCACTGTGTTTTGTGTTTCCCCCCTGTAATTTCCGTTACTGAAAGAATCTACTGTCGTGGTTTTGGCTGAATTTACCAAAACCGGACCGGCAGATGGCCCTTCCCCCCCCACTAAAAGAGGAGAGAGGAGGAGAAAGAGATAAGGAGATTCAGAAGTTTAGAATGAACTAAACTACTTTAATGAAAAATTAATATTAAAATAAAAATAAAGAAGAAAATAATGAAATAGATACAATATATACAAAACCGTATCAAGCTCCCAGGATGACAATCACATCACCGGCAGGCACTGGGGAAGTCCCAGACTGGACTCAGTGACGAATGGGAACTGGATTCCAGCTCTGGAGTCAGGAACACACGGATCGGGATCAAAGGCAGATGAACAGACAGAGTCCTCTCTGGACGTCGGCCATCGCAGGAAGGGGCTGACCCTTTGATCCCTCAGCCTTTATACTGAGCATGGGGCAGATGGGATGGAATACCCCAGTTGGTCAGGTTTGGGTCACCTGTCCTGTCCACTCCTCCCCACCGACGTGACCCCTCTATGTTTTTTCCATTTCCGACCCTCTAAGGGGGCAAATAACGAAATTGGCTGACCTTGGTTGTTATAGCAATAAGTATAAGCAAGGGCCTCCCTGCATACCATTCCTTGGCATGGAGCACAAACATTGGTCTTATCACTCTGAGAACGAGCAGTTTTCTCCACAATATGCCGTTAATTTCAGAGAGTTAGAGGAGGCCTAGCTAGGATGTAAAGTTACAGAACAGAAAATTGGTTTGGTTTTACTTCAAACCGGGACATCTACAATGCTGCAAGCCTATCCCTGCATTTTATAAGGGAATAGTCAATTTAATACCTCTATGATGGTCATGTAGCACTCTGATGGAGTAATCTGCAGATATTAAAAAGGATTAGATCCCTCATTTCATGATGGTTGATAAAGACATACATTACTCTTCAGTCTGTTCCTGAACGAGGCATGGGATCTCCCTCAGGTGATATGGGGTCTGTTCTCTTCTCTAGGTAAGTCAGACTTAGAGCCACAAAGTTATCCCAGTCCTTGTGTTCTTGCCCCTTAGTTTCCTTTACTGCAGTCCTCTATCTTTTAAAAGCAGGAATATGTGTATATTTAGGTTTCATGTGTGCTCATTAGGACTTGCTTAATGTGATCACAATACTCTGCTCTATTACATTGAGAATTGCACGGGTTCATGGGAAGTAGTCTCAAGCATTCTAAGCATTCATTTATCTTAAATTCCAGTGTAGTTTGTTTCAAAAAATTTTCATAAGGTTTGAAATCTAGAAAAATAATTCCAGTTTACTCACTATCAAAAAATTTTAACTTAGACTGCTAGACTTATCAACCAAAACCAATTTAGCCAATGCTTTCCATTAAAGTTCAAGTTTCACAATCAAAAAAAAAAAAAAAATCTTTGTTCAATTCACCATCCTCTGCTCAAAAGTGAGTAGATATATTCCAATCATAAAGTATTTTGCACCCAACATAACTACTGCTGAGGTCCTTTCAATACCAAGAAAAAAAGAGAAAGAGAAAAAGAAAAAAAAAAAAGTTCTGCAAGCAGCCACCTAAAGATGGTATTCCCAAAGTCCTATTAAAGAAAAACGAATCATGAAAAGATACACCCTCAAGAGGACAACTCCCGTAATCCAAAAGATCCTCACCTAGTGCTTTTAATAGGGCAAAATGAAGAGCAAAATAATGAAGACTTCGGACTCACCATATCTTTTAGCAACATGTTTAAATGTAAAAATAGTGACTAATAAGTTCGGCTCATTTTGATAAATAAAAATGGCAGGAATAATTTAAAAATCTGTCAGTGTTACACTTTTATTTGAAACATAATCACCGTGGAAGCTCTCTGCAGCAAAAAGATATGGAGTATATGTTAGATTTACCCAAATTGTTCTCTTAAGCTCTGTGCATCAGGAAGATCTTATGAGCTGCAGAGTTATCAGAGTAAAGCAAAAAATTTTTGTCATAACTTCACCAAAACACTGTTAATGAAAAGGCCATGTCTTGCCAACTGCTGTATAACTCTACAATCGTTCCACAGTTGTGATATGCATACAAAAATCCAGGAGGACAAATGCTGCAAAAGAAATGGGAGGCATCACTTCCTAAGTTTTTACCTCCCGTTAGTGATTTCTCTGTACTGATTCCTTCCATGAAAAATGTGTATAATGAAATTGTGAAGTGCTGCTCAATTGATTCAAAATGCCACTGCATTATACTTCCTTTCTACAAAAGGCAGGTAAAATGATATTACAGCTGCCTTTTTGTGATGGCTGCATTATCAATGCACTAACCAAATAACAAGACTAACGTATTTCCCTTATTCTGTAATGACAGAACATTGCTTTTATCGTTTGGAAACAAGGAAAGACAGATCAACATTTTCCTCTTTCCACAGGGGATGCTCCATCAACTCTAAAGCAGTACAAAGGACATATCCAAGGATTTTAAACACAAAATGATCTAAAATGTTTAAAAATATAAAAGTCTTCTACCTGTGTAAAGTAAATGATTACACTTGTTTTCATTCCTGATCATTAGGTGAGCTGTTGAAGATGCATATAATAAAAACCAGATTTCTGTATTTTACATTTTCAAACATAGAACCATGACCCTGGTAGATCCTGATAGGTTACCCATTAAGGAGTGTACAAGAAGCCTGCTGGGACCATAAGACTACCTAGTTCCTTTGAGACTGAAAGTCTTACAGTTCTTTAAGATAAAAGGCATAGTATGTAGCAGAAAGATGCAATGCTAGATCCCAAGATAAGTCGTAAGGAAGTTGCATCTTTTACTTTAGCATGCTATGGTCAACAGTAGGAGAGTTAAACTATTACCTATTCATTGTTAATAGCTACCAAAAAAAAGTTTTTCCTATTCCATATGGTTCTTCACGATTCAAAAACGCTTCCCGTATATTCCCATTAATTTAACATCTTAGGTGGGGACAGTAGAGTGCAATGAATATCACAAAAGTGCCATCCAGATTGAGCTTGGACTTGAATGCTTGAAAATATCTTGAAATATTCCTTTCTTTGGACATTATTCTCTGCATAATCTGCTTTCTGGTCTCCTCACCTGAACCAACTTTCAAGTGAGGGCAAACCACTACTTTCAGCAGTTACATTAAAATACTAATAGTGCTTTAATGGCAGCAAGTGGTACCTCCATAGGTACAGAAGCACCTCAGGACTGAGATTTATCAATGCACTTAATCCAGCTGGGTACTTAATGTACCTCTCACTGATTCTAGCAAGTGGTTCCTACGGTTACAAATATGTTACTAACTAAAATAGGACTGAAGATGGTTCTCTGACCCTGAGCAGCCCACGCAGCTGTGCTGATGCTACATATCACCTTACCCTGGGTCCCCTCTGAGTCTCTACAGTGTCCTTGTAACTCTGGATACTATTGTTTTGGGGGGGGCTTTTTTCAAGTCATCAGAGTAGTTCTTCTCCAGCATTAAACCAAAAGGTTGTATGTCATGCTTCAGGGCATGGCATGAGGGCAGGCACCACTTTAGAGGATGCAGAGGCCACCTGGACATCCCATGCCCTGACAAAACAACAAATTTGTTAACCCTTTAACCATAGCCACCTGCCCTGGGGACCATTCCCCCAGGCAGGCATCTCAGAACTCTGATGAGCAAGGGGGTTCACATGGACAAAATAATAATGACAGCACTGAGTATACCTTGTGGTCAGCTACAATTACAGTTGACGATGCTTGTGCTTGGTCAATTGTGTGCAGCACAAAGTACTATAGCAGACATTTGTAGTCACTATGGGACAAAGAAGGGGAAATTCACCAAACACTAAGTGGTAAACAAGTTTTTCAGTTTTACCTTGTTTTCTCTCTTGACCTTCACTTAGCTGTGCCTTTCTTCAGACATGGCATGCAAAATGAGGCCCAATGTGAGCAGTACATACTCTCAGTCCAGGAACAATGCCTGGACATCTTGGGTCTGCAGCCAGCACAGTCCTATGGGTTGCATGTCTGACAACCCTCAATTATTGTTCCCCTACTTCTTTTCTCTTCTAGACTTTCCACCTTTTCACTTCTGGTTTTTTCCTTCTTTTTCCCCTCCTCCCTCATTTCTTCTCTTAGAGAAGCAGCTGTAAAGCTCCACATGGAAGAAAGAAACAGATTTGCTCTCTCATCTGGTTACCACATTTCATGTTGTGGGAAACAACACTGTGTTTTTCACACATTAAGCACTTTGCACATGACTATGATTAATTAGAAAATTCCTTCTGTTGTTGGCTTTACATACTGATTATCAAGCTACCATAGCAGTATTTTCCCAGATGCTGCAGACAGTGAGCTACACTAGAGGGAACAACGTGCTCCCCCCTCTTCAGGCATCACCACTCCTGCTTCAACCGTGGGTCTCTCTTTCAGCCAGCGAAACAATCAGAAACTGGGGCAAGCAACACAGGAGAAATGGGGAGCTGGTGCCAAATAAGTTGTTGTGCTAAGAGAAAGCTCTTCTTCTTTGGAAAAAAATGGCAATAATAATACTTGTCACTAGACCATGTGCCATCCACTGTCCTGGGGATAGTGACCTTCCCAAACACTGAAGTCCACTTCTCCACAGCTTGATAGCTGAGACATAACAGTGTATTGTCACACTTCCCAGGGACTAAATTATGTATTGTCAACCCTTAAGGGAAGTAAAAACTTTGGTTTCAAGTTTCAGGTTGGGGAACAGCAAGTTTAATTCCTCTTCCACTCATATGTTATTATTCCCCCTTAAATATTCTTTTGGAAAAGTATATAAACACCTTCAAAACCTTCTCAGCTTACTATCCTAACCCTAACATCTTTTTCTGCATCACACAGAACAAACTGCAGCTTTATCAGCTGGAAGTTGCACTCAAAAAAGTCCTCAAAACATCCCTTCATTCTTAAAAAGAATCTTATTTTCTCTTTCATGGATGAGTTTTTCAGATTGTTTTTATTTTGTAATATAGAATCATAGAATGGTTAGAGTTGGAAGGGACCTTAAAGATCATCGAGTTCCAACCTCCCTGCCATGGGCAGGGACGCCTCCTACTAGACCAGGTTGCTCAAAGCCCCATCCAGCCTGGCCTTGAACACTTCCAGGGATGGGGCATCCACAAGTTCCCTGGGCAGCCTGTTGCAGTGCCTCACCACCCTCACAGGAAAGAATTTCCTCCTAATATCTAGTCTAAATCTCCCCTCCTCCAATTTAAAACCATTACCCCTTGTCCTGTCACTACACTTCCTAACAAAGAGTCCCTCTCCAGCTCTCCTGTAGGCTCCTTTCAGATATTGGAAGGCTGCTATGAGGTCTCCCCGGAGCCTTCTCTTCTCCAGGCTGAACAACCCCAGCTCTCTCAGCCTGTCTTCACAGGGGAGGTAATCCATCCCTCTGATCATCTTCGTGGCCCTCCGCTGGACCCGTTCCAACAGCTCCATGTCCTTCCTGTGTTGAGGACTCCAAAGCTGGACACAGTATTCCAGGTGGGGTCTCACGAGCACAGAGTAGAGGGGTAGAATCACCTGTGACCTGCTGGCCACACTTTTGATGCAGTCCAGGACGTAGTTGGCTTTCTGGGCTGCCAGTGCACACTGCTGGCTCATGTTGAGCTTCTCATCCACGAGCACTCCCAAGTCCTTCTCCTCAGGGATGCTCCACTTTAAGCTACTGCAGGTAGATTCTGGCTCCTGGGGAAGGAGCATGGTTTTTTTCTGCTGTAGAGGTGCTGCAGCTTAGTCTGAAACCCAACAATTTAAAGACACTGACAGCACACATCATTGAAATTAATTTGCCAATGTATCATCAGAATAACAGCTTTGTCTGTTCCTAAAATTAGCACTTATCCATTCCCAATAATCTATGTAGTCCAAAGCAACAGAATAAAAGCTTATAGCACAGTGAAAAAATTCTGGGCAGAATAATATACCAATTAAGTCTCTCATATATTGTTTAATTGCTAATTGAGGGCAGGATGAGGGAAGGCTGGTATTTAGTTGATTAAAACAGCTGCTTCAAACAAGCTATTTGAAGTTATCACAGAATCATTGAAATCTGAGATGGAAGGACCCCTGAAAGCACCTTGGAGCACATTCTGCAAATCCAAACCATAACAGCTATCTCCTAATGGAGCTGTGTTTGTCTCTTTCTCTTCCCCTTTCACAGAAAATTTCAATAGAAATAGTAGTGCTTTAGCATTTGCTTTAATTGAACAGCTACTGATTAGCTTCACAGCAATGGAGGAGCAGCTGATTATGAGAAGGAACACATGGTATACTGATTGGGAGACTGCTATACCTGAACATACTAAGCTACAAGCAACAAAAATTACTTTGATGAATTGAGGGAAATGTGCTAGCCTCTTAAAAGTGTACAGTGTCTCACTGGCAAAAGTATTATGTCAGTGAATAAATTGTACTATTCAAATCAATAAAAAAATTGTTACACATACTCATCTTCTTAAAAATCAAAAACATATGTTTTAAATGTTTATAGATGAAAGCAAAAAAGTAACCATTCCATTTTATAAAATTGCATATTCACAAAGTAGTGCTATTATGTCAGCATCAAAATGGCTCACAGTTGGCAGAATGTATTTTCTGACTGTTTAGGTATTATTTACCTCAAAACTCTTTGCAAGATGGCACTTTTAAAGATAATTTAAGTATATAATAACTCTAGTTATTCATGGAAATGTCCATGAAGTTATGACTTTTATTAGAAAATAAGAAATTAATAAAAGCAAATTAATTCTTTTTAAATAAGAAAGTGGGGAAGTTACAAAAAATTGCTGAATACTAAAGATTTAATAATACACTTCCAGGCAATGAAAAAAAGTAATCTTTTTTTTTTAATGATGCATAATTACAAAGGGTTTTATCTGGGAGGTAGAGGGGTTCCTTTTCTCCCCAACTGAAAGATAATTCCTTTTCCAGAGATTATCTCTTCCACAAAGGATTCTCATTCTTGAGCTCTGTCGAGTGTAGAGCAAGTAGGAACTTGCTCTATATTTAGTATTTTGATAAAGAATCATAGAATGATTTGGGTTAGAAGGGATCTTTAACAGTAAACTAGTCCAACCACCCTACAATGAGCAGGGACATTTTTAAGTGGATCAGGTTGCTCAGAGCCCCACCCAACCTAACCTTGAATGTTTCCAGGAATGAGGCATCTACCACCTCTCTGGGCAACTTGTTCCAGTGTTTCACTACACTTCAATTTCTTCCTTATATCTAGTCTAAATCCACCCTCTTTTAGTTTAAAATCATTACCCCTTGTCTTATCACAACAGGCCCTGCTAAAAAGCTTGCCCCTATATTTCTTATAAGCCCCCTTTAAGTACTGAAATGCTGCTATAAGGTCTCCCCAAAGACTTCTCTTCTCCAGGCACAACAACCCCAACTCCCTCGGCCTGTCCTCATAGAAGAGGTGCTCCAGCCCTCTGATGATTTTTGTGGCCCTCCTCTGGACCCGTTCCAACAGGTATAGACCTGTCTTTCCTGTGCTGAGGGCTCCAGAGATGAATGCAGTACACCAGGTAGGGTCTCACCAGAGATGAGTAGAGGGGCAGAATCATCTCCCTCAACCTGCTGGACACTCTGCTTTTGATGCAGCCCAGGATATGGTTGGCTTTCTGGGCTGTAAGTGCCCATTGCCTGCTCATGTCCAGCTTTTCATCCACAAGTATGAAGAAGAGAAGGAGCAATAGGAACATGAGCCAACTGCCCACCTGTTCAGATTATGCATTTCAGCAGTCTATTGGTGACAGCTTGGGAGTGGATATTTTTTATCGCATAGATTTTTCACCTCTCTTCAAAGTACTAACTTTGACCAGAGGAGTAGCAAGATCACTCACCCATGATACACAGCTTGCAATGCTTATTATTAAGTTTTTTTATGGATTTCTTTTTAGGTAATGATGCTTTCCCATGAGACAAAACAACATTATTTATTTAAAACTGACAAATTTTAGGTACATCTATGGCTAGAAGAAGAGAACATCCCTTTCTGCATGTTAACACTGTCAATCTTCAGTGACTTACTTTCTCTAAAGGCATTCCTGGCACCCAAGATAAAATACTAACTATTTGAATGGAAGATGGTGTAGAGTAAACAGGTGAGACAGAAGTATCCTATCCTTTTTCTCTATTGGTAAATAGAGTCTTTTCTTTCTTTGACCTAGAAGTATATAGTCAATAGATTCATTTACAAGATAAGAAAGATTTCTTGCAGCACCTTCCCTGGTATAAGAAGGTAGGAAAAGAAGATTCTTGATGACTTTCTGAAAAATCTTACTTTGTAGTGTCACAGGGAAATATCTAGGCATTTTAGGGACTGAGTTTCTCTTGCTCTCAGGATCAAATCCCCCAAGCAAGCAGAAAACCTCAGCTCATACCAAGCAAATATATAGAAGGAAAATTCTCCTTAATTCTCTTAAAAAACAGATAGGTAGTATCACCTCTAGAACACCTCAAAAAGAGCTTTGGTTCTTAATACTGGGAAAGACTTTGGCCCCTAGAGCTGTGAACAGGTAGGCTGAGTGTGCCTTGTCCTGAATGGGCACTGAAATCCATCAAAACTGAATGTCTGCCCAAGAACTAACTTCCTAAGCAGTGAAATCTCTTCTCTGACCTTTCTATCAGATGAGATTCAAAAGACATGGTACAAACCACTGAGGAGAGGACTGTCATTTCTGTCTTTTTTAATAGAATCCTACTCCTAAAGGTAATTTTCCCTGGAACACGGGAAGTCACTACAAGTGGTACTCATTTTGCCTAAATCAGTTACTTCTCAAGAAGATTTCTACCACTGAGTTAGTCACCTTGGACTCCCCTTAGACTCAAAAGAGAGAATTAAACTTCTGGGGGCCAGAAGTTTATTAGAAATATCTGTTCTGTTGTAGACAGCTACATTAGTCTTTAGAAGGGCTTATCTTTCTCCACAGATTATAAATGGAGCCAAGTTATATCAACCATATCAAAAGTTGTCCACCCCATGCTAAACACACACCACACACACACACAGGTTCAGAGATGTTGTACAGCATATTAAAAAATCTGTTGCATGGTCAGTGGAAGCCTGAATCCTAAATCTCCTGCATCCAAAAGTGAAAAAAACATCAATCCTAGGGAAGAAACAGTTATACCCCGCTATCTTTGTACAAAGCTTGCTAAGAAATTATGCTTAGTGAATTATTTCTTACCTTGTAAAGAAATTGTGAACATTTGGGGGTTAAATTTCACCACCCAAACAGAAGCCTGAGAATAATGACGAAAATTTAAAAATGACTGAATAGAAAGGCATAAAAGCATGAAGACAAAAAGGGACCAACATGCTCAACAGCCATTGAAACAGCTTAATCAAGACTTTTAGAGACTACTGAAGTGAGCAACCTAAAAAAACCCCATAGATTTAGTGCTACGGTATTATACAAATATAGAAATCATACCCCCGGGAAATTTAGGGTTGAAACAGCCACAGAGGCAAGCTGGAAAGAACTTGAAAAGTTCTTCTGCTCTTGAGGAAATGTCCTTCACTGACCACAGACCAGGAAAAGCCTGCTTAAAAAAAATCCAGTGGAAGAAAACCAGCAGTGACTGAATGCATTAGTGCACTATGCTTCTCATAAGGGAAACGTGGGATATATCTAAAGCTAGGTTGTGAACTCAGCACCTTGAGCAGACATTATCTGTTGCAATTCAGAATACCCTGGTATTCAAGCCTATGGCTATAAATGATGTAAAATATCACAATAAATTTTGAAAGATATTTAATAATTCATATCAACATCTCAACCTTAGCTTCATGAAAATGTCCATTTCTAAAAGTCAGAAAATATCATGACTAAAAAAAATTAAATTATTAGTTAAAAAATTAATGTTCAGAGACTGAAGGAGAGTGAACACTTCCACCTGAGGACAATATTGTAGTAGGCACCACTCAGTTTCTATTTAGCACACATTCAATGTAATGATAATAAAAATGTTTTCATGCTCACACTTACCAACAATTTCACTCGGCTCTTTATTGTAAAGTTTTTTGTTCCAGTAAAGAAGTCTGAGAAAAGGAAAGGAGACCAGAACAACAAGGCAGATGCCAACAAACATGTGCCCTGTGAAGGCTGCAAAATCCAATCCCTGGAAATAAAAATGAAAATTTAAATTAAAAATCAGTTATTTTCCTATATTACCTACAGCAAAAAGTATTCAACTATATGTATTTTCGCAATTGATAATAAATATAAAGCAACAAAGTTCCAAGTACAGCATATGCTGTATTTCATCTGTTTCAAGGAGACGAGCTACATGACAATTTAATTCAGAGAACTAAAAACAGCATTATGAATTATTCTGAAATACATTTAGTGTTCCTGACACAGACAAAAAAAAAAAAACATAAACTGAGTCATTAACTTTCACTTTCATCACTTAAATCACTGCAAATTCCTTTTAAATCACACTGAATTGCAGAAATAGTTAAATTTTAATGACCAGCTATTGTTTTAAACTGATGACAACATGGATTTTTACAATAATTCTGAAATAAATCTGAACCAGGATTTTATCTAAATTCACTAAGATTATTCTACAATAAAAATATTATATGTCAGTATCCTGTTTATTTTTCTGCCTGCTTAATAAATGGACACATTCCTTTACATTTTGCATAATGAAAACATTTAATGAAGAGGTTGTCAAAAAGGTTAGGCAGAATATATTAAAAATCTATTGCTTTAAGCAATAGGAATGAATAGTGACAACCCGCCCTAAAACTTTGAAGTTAGCCATGCTTTGAGTAGAATGTTGGACTAGATGATCTCCAGCGCCCCTTTCAAGTGAATTATTCCATGATTCCACATTACACACACTGTGGTGGATCAGGACTAGTCTTTGGGCTGGTATTTTCTGAAATAGCCATGACTAGGCTGTCCAAAAGTTGTCCATGCAGCCTCGAGTACTCTGGTAGCAAGGAACTGTCTTATATTCACAGAGTAGAGGTTGTCTGAACTGGTGATCCCAGCAGAGCAGCTCCGTGATGCCTGGAAGAAAGCATGGTCCAAGCCCTGGATAGCTCAGGCTGTCCAAACTGAATTTTCAGAGCGTTCACTGATTTCCCAGAGACTCTAGGAAGTCATGGTATCTCCCTGTGCTACACCTCTATTTCTCTCTCTACAATGATGATTGTGGTTTGCCTTTTACCAAATACCTGTGTGCTACCTATAGACCCTTCTGTAATGCCAAGACAAATTAAAACCAGCTTTATCGCCTCCTACTAAAAGAATTTACGTGGAAATGTCCCAGGGGAGATGTCTCTGGTTCAAAAAAGGAAAAAAAAGTTTCCCTATTGCACCACAGGGCATAATAAAAAACAATCAACACAAGAAACTGATTAAAGTCATAAAGAACTTTTGCAGCCAGATAAAGATTAGTGCTCTTTTGCAAAAAAAAAAAAAAAAAAATCCATAGTTTGCAGATAGTTAAATAAATCTCAGACAGAATTATGCAGACCTAGGATTAGAATTTATTCCTATGAAAAATACAGATTTCAGCTTCATGAGCTAAAGAAAATCATCCTTAGTTGCTATTTAATAATAGATTCCTTACCTCTTCTACTCTCCAGCCACTAAAAGGTGAAACTGTATAGCTGTTCATTTGCTGGCCTTTCATTATAACTCAGCTACTGCCATTTCTTAGTAGAAATGCCATTTCTTAGTAGAAATGTAAAAGTAGAAAGAAGACTCTTCAGGAATTGGAATGAGATTATTTTCAGAATCGGACAGAAAAACATGATACCAAAAAGCAAAATAATATACCTTCATTCAGTTTGCCTACATAATAGGTCAGCCGATCAAATGTCTGACATCTCTGCAAGACAGGCTTTACAAGTTAGTTTTTATAAATACTCAAAAATATTGGCCTCTGGGCATCTAGTCAAGATTCAGAGCTGCAGGAGACATTTCTATGAAGGATGAAATCAACATTCATAACTCTAGGAAATTTACAAATAGAGGAAAAAAAATTTGCCTTCTGCAAAGGCTCAACATTTGTATGACCTGCCCTCAAAGTATATAAAATCTGAATATTTCCTTAATTACAGCCATTTAAAATTGACAATATACATATGGGTTGCCTCTAAGATCATAGCCAAAAAGAAAAATGAGAAAATTATTGCCAGAAAAATCAGAATCCTTAAAAGCACAGTTTGGAAATTGCTCAAGTACTGACAATGTGCCATTAAACATTTCGGGAAGTATGGAAAATGAGTATTCAGTTTTGTATGGTCTCTAGAATGACCTAAGGAGAGGTAGGAAGCTGAAAGGAATTAAGCTGTATAAACACTGATACTACACCAGCTAAAACAACGCCTAAATCTAACTGGAAAGAATTTTATCCTCTGAAAAATGAAATGACTGGGAAACAGCTAGTTGAGGAGCAATAAAGTAATTAGAGGTGGTTAGAATATACTCAACCCAGAATTACACAGTATCACAGAATCTCATGGGGTTAGAAGGGACCTCTGGAAATCATCTAGTCCAACCTCCCTGCCAAAGTAGGTCCACCTAGAGCATGTTGCACAGGAATGCGTCCAGGCAGGTTTGGAATGTCTCTAGAGAAGGAGACTTCACCAATTCCCCAGGCAGCCTATTCCAGTGCTCTGCCACCCTCAAAGTAAGAAGTTCCTCCTCCTGTTTAGGTGGAACTTCCTGTGTTCAAGTTTGTGCCCATTTCCTCTTGTCCTGTCACTGGGCATCACTGAAAAAAGACTGGCCCCATCCCTTTAAGTATTTATAAGCACTGATCAGATCCCCCTCAGTCTTCTCTTCTCTAGACTAAAAAGACCCAAGTCCCTCAGCCTTTCCTCCTAAGAGAGATGCTCCAGGCCCCTAATCATCTTTGTTGCTGTACCCTCTCCAGCAGTTGCCTGTCCTTCTTGAACTGGGAAGCCCAGAACTGGACACAGTACTCCAGATGGGGCCTCACCAGGGCAGAGTAGAGGGGGAGGATAACCTCTCTCGACCTGCTGGTCACACTCTTCCTGATGCACCCCAGGATGCCATCGGCCTTCTTGGCCACAAGGGCACATTGCCGGCTCATGGTCATTCTATTGTCCACCAAGACTCCTAGTTCTTCCTAGGAATTACCAGAACCAGGAAAATTACTTTTGCATTCAACCTAGTCTTAAAAAGATCAGTGGAATGAATCTTTTCTTAGGCTGGCAGCAATGTGCCCATGTTCTGAGGAAGGATGCCAGCTACCAGGCAGAGTATGCCAGAAGAAATTCTCTGCAGAGATACTCAGGCATAAAGCTATTTGCGAATACAGGAAATAAAGAAAAGAAATAGGAACCTGAAGAATTCTTGGAAACTTGTGAGTTTAAATATGTGATGTCTCCATAATATGTTAAAGGAACATGAATTTAAGGAAGTGGTTTATTGCAAACCAGTACAAAGATTTACAGTCTCTTGCTCCTACGTTTTGATTATCACACCAATTTCAGAGCAAAAGAATTGTGCTTTGTCACTGAAATACCACAATGCAGGAGCTTCTCAAATAAAAAATAAAGCACAGTAAGTGTGCCTCTTGAAACCCACAAAACTAATTTCTCTATGAAAAGGAAAATCACATCGACCTAGAAGGCAAACTAAAATGTTGATGTTAAGAAGGAGGTCTCAGGTCTGACCGACAGCTGAAAGGAATTTAAATGAGATGGAGATCACAATACTCTTTTAGGAAAAAAAAAACCAGGATTAACACAGCTTTGTGACATAAGAGCTGATATCGATAAGACTTAAAAGTGATTTGGAGACACCATCACAAGAGAAAAAAAATTGTCTTTGATTTTTTTGTCAAACTTTTCAAAACTTTTCAAAACTTTTCCCAAACTTTTCAAAGAGAGTAGCTGAAGTGAGATTCAGGATTTTGTTAAACTTCATAATATCACCCTATTGATCTTTCTTATCTCCAAGATCCCTGGGGAAAAAGAAAACATGTTGCTCTGCTGTGACTGCAGAACAGCGTTCCAATTCAGCTGAGACAAATCGTTTTCTAAGATGAAGCATGCTTATTTCAGGTAAGAGCTTGCATGACAGCACTGCCTGTTATAGTGCGAGGCTGGATTAAATTCTCTTCCCATCCCTTGCTCCCGGCTTTCCTCCCTGCAATGATCCACAAGAGCCAGTATATAAAAATGAAACCCGATGATCGCTAGCCTTAGACAATTCGTACACTGCAACCATGAGGAGGTTGAGGACTACCAAGTGCACCTGTTTTTATGGCTGTTATCAGAAGGGCTCATGGTGAAAAACAGACCACTGACCACTCTGATTTTTTCTCTACATCACACGGAATATTTTGCAAGGAAAGAGAGCACACACAATATGCTTTCAGGGAAGGAGAAGGCAGATTTCACACCAGACGTTGTCAGGTAGCTAATAGTTGACGGTGAACCAGAGAACTTTAAGAGACTGGAGAACTTTCAGAGACTAAAAAGACTAAAAGTGTTTATATTGTACCACAGATGCAAATGATGCAGCAGAGGATACCAAGAAGGTGGCACAATTACTTCATCAGTTGCTCCTGCTCCCTTTCTCACACGCTAGGAAGGGCACGCAACATTTCCACAGAGCCTACATTCATACCCTTTGTGGCTGTGGATAACAGATTTTATCCCTCCTGAGTCCTCTGCGCACTGGGGCCAGGATTCAGCACTGTAAAAACACATTGAAGGGCTCCACATGCCTGCTGCATACAACAAAATGTCATTTTCGTAAAGATTTTCTTTTTCCTGCACAATAGACTGAAATAGAATTGACACGCACAATAGACAAGAAATACTTTTCTTCCAGGAGATTTCAACCCATCAGATAAATACAATACATGCTTCAAATGTCCCTTACTTGAGGCTACATTGATTGTGTTAAACTTCTCCCATTCCCCAGTTGACAGAAAACCTAAAAATTTTGTTTTAGCAAGACACCAGCCTAAAGGTTCCACCGCCTCCAGATTCAGAGCTGAAACAGAGTGGGTATCTTTCCTTGGTTTATAGTTTTAAATGCAAAGTCAAACATATCAATTTTATATTAGGAGTAAGTATCATACTGTTTTCCTAAAATACTAATTTTCTGTCATATTGATTATTTTAATTTTTTTTACTGCTTTTGTAGGTGTGACTTTAACTTCTAGTAATTCAGACCCTTCCAGAGGAAATCTGCCATTTTAGAGCAAAGAGAAAGCAGAAGTTATAGCTAAGTGCGACAATTCAGGGAGCAGCAAATACTGTGCTTCCAGACAGAATGCCCTTTACTTACTATTTTAAAATTAATAAAATGAGGAAGAGCAAGAGTGATTTATTATTTCTACACTGGTTCAAACATCCCTTCTGGCTGAGTGACTGAGATCTACATTGTCTCAGGAGGAACTGCTCGTGACGTTGCTGAGCCAGAAATCACTGATGGTCTAACACAGTTACATTAAAATAATCCTTATCTGAGACACTGACAACTCTACTTCTTGTCTTGTACTATCCTCTTTAATGATTACTACATGCGGAGATGGGAAGAAAAATCTGAAATCAGCCATAAACCCATAAATTTTATTTCATATACCTTATTTAGGATTTAATTTTTTTCTTGAGAAAAGGAATCAATGAAACATTGACAGAAAGGGCAGGAGTTTTACAAATTTGATTAAAAGTTCTAACAACCTTGTATCTAGAAAATTCAACAAAAATAGCCTAGTAAACTATAGGAATCCATTTCACAATCTGCCAGTGCTTGAAATACCTTTATAGATTCATACATAGGATTTTTTTCTCTTCCATTTTTCAAAATTATCTACTCCATAAATTTTTGGTACCACGATTTTTCATTAAATATAACCAACTAATATTACATTATGCTAAATTTCAGCATGAAGGCTGCAAGTCTCCAAAAGGCAGAACAGGATAACCTGAACACTGTCCATTTTCCAGGGAATTCCTTTTACATGGCAGGAATAACTCTGCGTGGGATGCTGAAACCCCAAAATCCTCAGCAAACTTCAGATTAATAGTACAAGCTTTATCACATACTAACAGAGACAGTAAATAAAAGGATATAATCCAGTGGCAGCACATGCTAAAACTGTCTTTGCTCTTATCATTACCTCTTTTAGACAGATTAAAGCTAGATACACTAGTACACGCTATGTTCACACCATCATTTTGCTCTGGAGACCTATTCACCATCCATTCTCTAAAGATCTTGTAATCACAGCCTAAGCTTAGAGCAGAAGCAATTTCTGATTTCAAAGGCATGACTTTGTGAAGTTCCCAAATATAAAGAACTTAGTGTTCAAACTTTCTGAAAGCAATGACCATTTCAAGCTGTTTCATGCCCTATTGTGCATATGAAAACAGGGTTCCCAAAGTCTGAAGCACGTATCTCTTCAAGATAAAAATAAAATTTTGCCAACAATGGCCACTCAGTAGCAGTGCTCTGAGGGTAGTAAAAGATTTTTAAAAGTTTTGTATTTTGTATTCACTGAATGAGTTTTCCATTTGCTCTTTATGAAATCTTTTATTTTCCTTGCCTGATATCACAACATAAATGCTATTGTGCGAGACTTCTTCCACCTCCAACTAAGAATAAGCAAGAGTACAACAAATCTTCTTCCCCTATTATGCAAATGTTCCACTGATTCCAGGCATGATGGTAGACGAAAATGTCAGTATTATAAATTAACCACTGCTACAAATTTGGCATCCATTTGCATCTCAAGACAAATAAACAGACTTATCCCTACATTCTAATGAGTAAACTGTAAGAAAAACCTTATTTATTCAAACATACTTTAAATAAAATATTCTTAATATGACATGAGTTTTCCCCAGAATCTAGGGAGAAAAATCTCTACAGCACTACAGTAAACAAAGAGTAAAGCATTTCTAACTCTATAACCGAATAACAGCACCCAAAGTAACAAGGCTACACTTCATCTTGTATTGATTTAAAATCCAGGGCTTCCTAAGAAATTGTAAACTTGCACAATATCTTACTAGGCTGCTTTTAGAGATTGATGTACAACAGTAAAAGTTCAGGAAGATTGGTAAAAGTATCCTCCCAATGGCCCATAATAAAATAGAAAAAAACATCATCTGCATAGTGCAATACACTATTCAACCTCCTGCAGAAATAACACTGAAAGAGAAGTGAAGAGGATGAAAAGGAGAATTTCAATGACAATATCAAGAAGAAAAAAATCCTAGAATGTCAAATATGTGACCACAATGCTAAAAAGAGGTGAAACTTAGATATTTTCTGTAGAAAACATCATGATAGACACTATAAAAAATACTGTGTGAAGTCTTGTTTCCAAAATGCCATTATTACATTCAAGAACTTTTACCTCAAACGCTTTTAGAAAACAAAAGAATAAATTTTACTTGGTACATATACAGCAAACATCCCATTCATTTTAGAGGCAGATTTGGGGCTGATCATATAACCCTTCCTCACAGCAGCCTTTGCTAGAAGTAGTTTCAGAAACAAGATGACAAAGTCTGTGTTTCTTCCTCTGGATAAAAGAGAGCAGGCTAGAACAGGTGGACAAAATTAGTAATGGAGCTATTATTTCAACAGTGCCGACTGTAAGAGTCCAGATAGTCCAGCTCCCTCCCTGCCCTCACTCTTGGCTTTATGCAGTTACTCCTCCGAGTGCTCTCCCAGGCAAATCTCCTTTACAGGGTGTGAGCCCTAGGCAGTGAGGATATAAGCCAGTCTGTGCCACTCAGCCTCAGAGCCAAGGATAGGAATTTGACTTTCTTTCATTTTTTTATATATATAGATATAACAAATGAGAATATAGGAAAGAAGAAATGAAAGTCCCATGGTCCTGTGTTGAATCTGTTCTATTTTATTACGTCCTGATTTCCATGATGAAAAAAAGAAAGATCTGAAAACAATCTGGAGTGAAAACATTTGGAAAGTTTTTGTGGTTGTTTCAAGTATAGAATTTGCTATAATGTCACATTTGCTAGGGTATTTATCCATGTGAGTCCTGCTAAAATTAACAATATTTTATTCAAGAACAATGTAAAATTGTTTCCTTTCAATGTGATTGCTTAATTGCTTCCCATGTTTATAGCCACTTCTAAAGGTTCTACAGAGATGACAAGTTTCTGAGTATTTAGGAAAGTGACCTTCATGGCAGGTGTTAATTATTCTCTTTTCGAAAAGAAGGTTTAAATAGTTGCACAGTTTTCATATTTAAAAATGCAAAATTTAGCTATCAAATCCTCTGTCATGAATATCACAGAGTCTCCAAAGTCATCATCCAAACAAAAAAATTGGAACATATCTCAAATATTTTGAAGGTAAACATTCTATTTATTAAATACTATGAACTTTCAAAGATGTTTTCCAACCTGGACAGTACTTAATTAATTTGAGTGTACTCAGTTAATTAGAAGACATCCCTTTTTGGTAGAGCAGTAGAAATATAATTGACTCAAAAAAAAAAAAAAAAAAATCCATAATTTTATACTACAATTCCCTCATCCCACTTGCACAGGTATTTTCACACTGACCCATACACTACATTGAATTCCTTTAAATTTATTTTTTTTTATGACACCTGGCCAAAACATAAAAACATGCCTGGTGTCCCTACAGGCTTGCATTACATTAGAGCCCATTAAATTGTGCTGCTTGTTGGGGATGGTGCAGGGGCAGAGTAAAACTGCCTTGTCCCAGGAGTGGCTGCCCCTTGCATCCTGAGCAGATGTCCTCCCTGCTGCTCTCAACACACCAGAGATGGGTGATGCACCAAAGGGTACCAGGGACCACAGTGCCAGAGGCAGAAGTGGGACTTGGTGCCCCCTTGTTCAGGGGTGGCACAGGTAGCTGAAAGCATGGAAAATTCACACAAATGTCAGCTCCATCTGCAAGCTGAAGGCTGCAAATGTGAACACCTGCCAGCAGTGGCTCTGCTCATCCTCACTGCAGAGGGGGCCATGTGGGTGGGAAGAGAAGGTGGGACTGCGACAGTCCTGCTGGCAGGTCTCTGGAGTCCTGCAGTCCCATCCAGCACCCCCCCCACCATAGCCTTCCCTTTGGCACCAGTCACCCAGCAAAATGAAGTGAAAGTGACTTTATCCATAATTAGAAGAGTCAAGTGTTGGAAGTTAAAATCTGTTATTGCAGCCTGGGGATACCACAGTGTTGGCAGGAGGTGGGAGCCAGCTGTGGCCTGTGCTGCAGGGAAGGAACCCCGCTCTCCTCTCACCCCCACAACCCCTTGGGCTGCGGCTGAAGGACAAAGTCTCTGACTGCAGTGATGTATGGCATGGGTCTACAGGGACAATGCTGTCTCTCACATTGTGGGGTTTTGCCTATGGGCAATTATTTCTGGTTTGAAATTTCTGAAAAGGGATCAAACTGTCTCAATATATTTCACTTTTGAGAGAAAGTTTGTTCTGAAAAAAAAAAAGGTTTGGATTTTCATCTTCATTTTCACATTTTTCTTTTTTTCCAACTTGTTGACCTCTCTTTACACCTCTCCGTTGTTTTGCTTCCTTCTTCACTTTGCCATTGATAAGGAAATCCTACCCACTACCATCCAAAAACCCCCAAAACCCATATTCTCAGTCTGTACGAAAAAGTCTATTCTTCTTCACAATTTTGTCCCCAAGAGCTCTCTCTGTTCTGTCTGATTGTCCTACAAAGAAAGAAATAGCATGGCAGAAAAAGTAGATTATGTTCTGTTTATGCGGCTGTCCGAGGGAAGAGAAGGTTCGACACTGCGTTAAGTCAACATCAGTACTTAATTTTAGTAGCCAAGCAGCTTGCAGTACATACCTCCTTTCTCAGCTCCTGCTTTGAAACAATAATCACATTTGGAGGATCCCCAACAGCTGTGGCGGCCCCCCCAATATTTGTGAAGATTACTTCTGCAATCAGGACATGCCTAGGATCAAGATTAAGCACTTCGCAGAGCCTGTGGTATAAAGAGAATGAAATTAACCTTTTACCCTATCACTGAATTACTAGCACTATCACTAAACTACCTTAAATCTTAAAATTTATAAAATGTACTAAATACAGTCATTTGACTGAAAAATTGCAGGATTTTAAACATAATATTTATTTGTATGTATCTGTACTGTTAAAGTTTTAATTGTGCTACGTTGTATGTGGTACAGTAATTATAACAATATAAATGCAAAAAAAAAGGTTTTTTTACTTTTATAATGCAATAGTTAATGGTAACAAAACTGATGTTTTTTTAAAAAGCATTTCATTTAAAGTAATTAATTGTTACAAAAGTTGGACTACACAGAAAACAGCATTTCAAATTTTCAGGATCTTACAACTTTTTAAACCACAGTCCCAGGCTAGACTAACCTATGGAAAACTATTCTGGGAAACCACAGGCTCTGCACTCAGCATCAGTTGTTAACTTTCATGTGGGGAGCAGTGGTAGAAGATTGTGCAGGCAACCTATTAGCCATGAATCTTCTATTAGAGACCTCAACTTTCAGCCTACGTTTATCTGTTTTATTCTGTTCCTATTTTTCCCCTTCTCTAAAACTTGACCATGAGTATTTCTATTTGTAATGCAATAAGAGCAGAAAATACACATTCCTCATTATTAAACAAATCTCAGAATGTTTTTTAGTAGTTCAAAAATATTTAATCCTTCTTTAGTAAGATGCTTCTTTAATAAGAAAAACTAAAATGCTTCTTTAATAAGGAGCATCTTAAAGTGCTGTGGCAAATACTGGGATTGACTCAGTAACCTCATGATCCATTCAACCCAGAGCCCTCTTACACACAGTAATCTTCACACAGATTACTTCAACTTGCACAAATTACATTTACGCACAGATCCGCACAATCCACTCATTTCTGAAGTACACGTTTGACTTTAAACTTGTGCCATGGTATTAAAGGCTGAAAGTTAAGGTCACACCTAAGCTCTTTGCAATGAGAAACGACTGCTTTTCTGTTCATGGCTCATCAAAACGTTCCTCCGGTGTGTACAGATGGAGTCCACGCTTAAATTATTGCCCCTCTACCTAATACAGGATGGGGGGAAGAGTGGGCAGCAGGAATGCTTTCTTGGGATTGCTGTGCTGCAGTGCCGTTACACGTTTCCCTGAAGGAAGAGTTGAGCTTGAGCTTTACTGTTCAGTCTAAGTCTCTATTATTAAAACCTATATTTCAAAGAGAAAAGAGTGTATTGCACAAAAGCTTAACTTGATATACTTACGCTGTCACTAAGAATGTCAATTTAAAACTCAGAAAAAATGGTCCGATGACACATATATCAGCACATAAAAACTCCAGAACAAAAATAACAGTGCAAAAATACACTATTTCCCCAACAGCATAAAATTATGTGGTTTAAGGGTAATCTGTAGTACAACCAGCCCAATTGTACCAGACCGCAATTGTACTTGTAATTTTAACTTCATCACTCCTTGATTTCCGCATGTTTCAAAATATAACCTTAACTTTTCTTTAGTGATTCTTTCTTGTTGATGGGTCTAGTGACAGCTCGAGGAAAGGACCTCTGACGTACACCAAGAAAGGCCAAGCCCAAAGTATAAAACCGTCAGAATGTGTTACCTATATGGTATGATCAAACTTCTTCAGTTTACTTACCCTAGGTATATAATTTCTCATGTGAACAACAGTTAGCCTCTTCCAGTTACCAATAACAAAGCATCTTGAAAATAAACTATAGCTAAAAACGGGTAGTTATTAAATTTTTCTATCAGCTTACTACAAAATGCAGAGAGAAACAAGTATCATGTTTTACACCTTATTAATGGAAATATAAATCCTTATATTCATAGAGTCAGTAGGATTTTCTGCAAGCTTTATCTCCATGGCAATGACAGCGCAGTGCAACATAGTGAAGCTGTAGACAAAGGCTGAAAACAATGGCAGTAAGATAAAAACAAAAAATGACCCCCAGCATGAAGCTTTTAGAAATAGGCAATTATTTGGTATTACTAGGTGAAATAAAGTTTTGTTTCAGCTTTGATAGTAATTCAAATATAAATGTTCCCCATATACTGAGTTTCCCCTTCCTCACTGTTACAAACTCATTTAGTATAATACTAAAGTACTTCGTATACCAAGTATTTAGTATTTACTATAAAACTCCAGTACTTAAAGGCTGGCTATAAAGGTAGAGGCTCTCTCTTCACAAGGAGCCACATGGAGAAGACAAGGGGCAACGAATACAAGTTACACCGGGAGAGATTTCATCTGAACACAAGAAAAAAATTTCCTATGGTGGGAACAACTAACCCCTGGAACAACCTCCCCAGGGACGTGGTAGAGTCCCTATCACTGGAGGCTTTCAAGACGCAACTGAACAGGGTGCTAGATAATCTCATCTAGGCTCCCTTTCCTATGAAAGGTTGGAACAGATGGTCTTTCGAGGTCCCTTCCAACCTGGGCTATTCTATGATTCTTTGAAAATAGAATAAATGCTACAGTAGCTCTGCCTGGGAACAGTTCATAATGCATTGATGTCTGGATTTCAATCTATTCCCAACTATAGTTAATTCAAAATATTCTGCCACACAGCTACAGAAAGCTGGTGTTTAATAGTTCCAGTGTTGCTTACTGCTAGAGGTGAAATTGTTGATTGGAGTAAGGCACCGTGATCTCTTCAAAATATAATTGGACAGAAGAGAAATGAAGCTTTCATTCACCAGCTGTTTCCCAATCTAGAATAAATTCCACTTGCAAAATCATTTTTTACTGCCTTACACTACATTTTAAAGTGGGAGCGTATCTTAATAGAATTTTGTGTACTTTAATGTGCTAATGACTGCAAACATTACAGTACATCACTCAGGATCATTTTAAAAATACACTATATCTTTCTGAAATTGTACTGGATTAACCAGATTTGCCTGCCCAGACACAGGTTAAATGCAGGTTAAAAAGTGATTTATAATCACACATTGATTAAAGGTAGTTGCAAATCATGTGTTACTAATTTACAAAATTTGAAGTATTAAATTCACTGTTTTCTATTAAAAGTTCTGAATATCTAATCTCAAACTGTGGAATTAACCAGTGGCTGTACAAATGTGATGATCATCAGCAGGAAGAAAATTCAGTCTCATATTCGAAAAATAGTTTTTAGTTGAAATTTGGAGATTTTTAAAATTTATTTGTCACTAGTATAAGAAGGGCTAACAACTTCACTGAAACATAAATTACTACCTAAAATTTTATATAGATATTATCCAGTAAAGTACAAGGCAGCTTTAATTAAAAAATGCTCGCTGCTTACAGGAAAAAAAGATTTCATCTATTAGGGAGCATTTGGTGCAATATGCTATTGCAGTTCAGATATGCAGACAAACCAGAACAGTCAGCTGCCAAGGTAGTATAACAGGCTTCAGATATGTGCTCACTATTAACACAAAGGGAAAAGGCAACCGATCCCTTTGAAAACGAGACACTCTACTCTACTACAGCAGGAGCATTTGAAGTTTCAATTTCTATTTAGATGATCAAAAAAAGTCCAAACAAGCATTTTGCACACATGTCTACTGCTGATTGCTGCTATAAAAGAGTAAGTCCAAAACCATAACAATAAAGTACCTTATGGTTACTGGAGTAAAGAGCAGCATAGTGGTAACGTTGTCCAAAAATGCAGAAAGAATTGCAGCAAAGAGGCACAGAAACGTAATCATGGCCCACACCTTGCCTCTAGAGAATCGATAAGCCTGATAAAACCAAAAAAAACAGAAACAAAATTAAGGGACTAGATCACTCCAGCTTAGTTTTCAAAAAATGAAAGATAAAACAACTATACGAAAGATGAGGCAACAGTGAGCTCAGAGCATTTACTACTTCATGCACCTCCAACAGCACCCTCTCCAATATTAATTAATTTAGCAAGAAAACACTTTGTGGAAGTGGGCAAACATTTCCATCATGCAGAGGAAGAAACAAGTGAAGAGACACCATGGTGAAGAGACACCATGCTCTGCTGCCAGGCACAAGGTGGGTCTGTGGCAGGAGCAGGGCTGAGCGTCCACCTTCTGCCTGCATGGCCGGGTGTGATAATGCAGTTCAGATTTCCCACCCCCCCTCCACACACTGGGACACCTTCCCCATCCTCAGAGCAGCACTGACAGGACTACGCAGTCTGGGCATCAGTGTAGGTAGGGCTTGTGTCCCCCCGTTTTTTGTTTAGGGGTTCTGTGCTCATAGAAGTCCTCCTTGTGACTTTTGTTTTCTCAAGAAAATTAAGCTTTGCAGCAGGTGAAGGAATCCCTCACCATGGGTAATACTTGCTCTTCAACCAATCCATCAGAATTACCCTTTTCATGTAATCTTTGGTTCTGCTACTGTGCAAAGATCTGTGGCCATTTTTCATGTGTGATCGTAAAGCTAATGAGATCTCCCGTACTTCCTCTCTCCCACTGCCAGGCATAAATACAGATTTCAGTTATAGCAGAACTGCAGTCCTGGGGGAGTTAGTGGAATAACTCAGCTTTATATTGTTCATATGCTTTTTTCCTTTCTCCTGTAGAAACAGAACTGCCTTAAGGGCTTCCTTTCATCCACAAGAGATTTTTCAAAATTACAAGTTGACCACCGTCATTTCTAATGTGATGAATATACATTGCCCTAAGAAAGGTTCTTCAAAGATAGTGCTAACTTGATTACCAATAATAATTAAGAGTACCAAAACAAGCCCACCTTTACTGCACAATAGTCAAAGAATCCAGTCTCTGAAAATATCGCCACCAAAACCATCTACCAAAAGATGAAGAAAAAGAGAATAGCTTGCAACTGAATTATTACACAAAAACAATGCCATGTAGTTTATGATACTGACAAAAGTCTTTATCTGACACAGCTCTGAGAATCTGATCACATTCATATTAGGACACCCACTACAGCTGCCAAATCCCTCTTGTTAATGCATCATATGCTGAAATGTAGTTCTCACCATAAACAGTCTGTAAATGTCACACTAGTCTGGTTGAATTTTATTTGTAGTGACTAAGTGGGCATCATAATTAAGTACTTGATGTATCTATCTCCCTTATGTCATTAATCAAGAAAAGCCAATAAGTGTGTTTGCTTTCTGCAGTAAAGCTCTACAGAGTGCAGAAGATGACAGCTCCAAGGATTACTTGTATTTTCCCACATTTCTGGGAGGTTTCCTATCCTTCCATCTTTGCTCCCAATAGATTTGTTTGTTTGTTGGTTTTCTTTTTCTGTGGGGAAGGTGGGGAGCAGGGAGCAGTGTAAGGAAATAAGAAAAGCTCAGAATGGCAACGGATAATTGTAATTTTGTCTCTCTCTATTGCATATTTTTTGTTACAATTTAATAACACTTGGAAAACTCTTTTTACCATAAATATCTCTGTGCAAAGTGATTAAAATAATATATTATTATAATCTAATCAGATATTTTTCCTCCATTTCTGGTTTGGTTTTTTTTTGGCTCCAAACATAGCACTGACTAAGACAATCACTTTTCTAGCAGAGTGTGTTTGAGGAAGGTTTGAGAAAAATAAATTATCAAGATAAATGAGGGTGATAATACTTGGCACTTAAACAGGTCTTTCCATTTATAGACCTCAAAGATGTTTTTAGTATGTTATCAACACAATATTGCAGATTTAAAAAAAAAAAAAAAAAAACAACAACAGAAAAGGGCCAACATTTTCAAAAGGCTCCTTCAGAGGTCTGATCATCCTTCTTTTTGATAAATCCCTTAAGGCTCAAATTTTCATTACAAAGTCTCGGTAAAGTAAAAATAACTAAATGTTTCAAATGGAAACATCTCTATAGTGAATGTGATTATTTCAGCACATTTAGAGCCAAAGATAGGTTTTAGTTACCATTCCAAACAGCAGCGCCAGTGTCTCATAATCAATCCACTCCACCACTTTGACCATACTTGGCCTCTGTAATCAAAAAATACAATTACCAGTGAATGCCACGAAACACCTAACTTGTGATTAGCTATGAAATATAAACTCCACTTAATTGATGAACCATTTAAATAAGCTATAATGGAAATTAATAAGTGTTCCTATAAGGTATACAAAACGGACTCTTTATTATTACCATTACTACTATTATTATCATTATTATTACTAATTCAAAGTACTGCAGGCATCCTAAGTGGATCATTATCAAAAGCCTGCATTAGGCTATTGGTTTATGTAGTTGTTCCTTAGGTACCATTACAGAAATAAAAGACAACCAAATTATATCGTACACCCCAGTTTCCTTTTGGTAAGAGAACAAAGCACACGGCTTCACCTGTGAAAAAACGAGGGAATTTAAAGGAACATAGCAATGACGTGGTGAGCAGTTATGAGAAAAACAGAGAAGATCAATCAGAGGTTTCACTAAATAGCAACTAAGAGTAAGCAGGGTGGAAATAAAAGGATTGGAAGGTGTAAGCGTGAGGTGTAATTATTTAGGGTAGTACAAGGCAATGTATTTCCATTTAGGTTTGCTTGGTAACCTAACATTAGTGAAAATAACACTGTTAAAGTAACTCTGAATTAAGCTGAAAATGGTTGTATGCAGCTTCCTGCAAATCAGAACAAAATAGCATCAACTTTTTTCTACTCTTCTCGTCGATAGCCTAGGCTTACTTGTTCTCCCAAAATGCTTCCCCATTTCAGTATCTTCCCTACCGTCTCTCTCTTACAAAACACTGCTGTGTCATGTGCCCAATGACAACAGGACAAACACTGAAATTTATGATATCATACCCAGAAACAAAGTGAGCACTTACAATTTGGCAACTTACCTCCCCAACAGTAGCTAAGGCAGCTAAAGCTGCCAAAGAGCCCAGCATCGCTGCAAGGGTCCTGTGAACGATCTGCAATAAAGGGTAAGAATTGACCAGAGAGTCTTTTAAACATCTCCTTACTATTAAAAAGGAGGAGGGAAAAGGATAGAAATTCCTGCAGTTGATTCCTTTTTTGGTTTGTTTGGGTTGGGTTTTTTAACTTATTCCACCCCATCCCCCTCCAGAAAGACCTGACCAGAGAACGGCTGTTTACTTTGCCTCACTACAGGATTTTATTTAAAAAAAAATAAAAATAAAAATTAAAAAAAAAAAATCACACCTGTAGGAAATCCTACTATGAAGTTAAAAATCTGATCTCAAGGCAGAGAAGGACACCAGTTTCTGGTGTCTGGACACAACTTGGAGACCAATTTCTTATATCTGCCGATGGGTGACCCAAGAGGAAAGCAATTCATCTTCCCTAACTTAAGGCTCAGAAAGCCTAATCCTGTTGGCTTCTCTTCCTAGTCTATGGGAAGAAGACGTGTGCCCAGGAGGTGATCCACCTCATTCTTTATAGGTGCTTGTTCATCTCCAGTGTCTACAAATCAATTCCCAAGCAAATAGCTCAGATCTGGGCAGATGAATCCCACACATACAGACATACTAGGCTTTGAGTTTCCAGGTCCAGTTTGTTGTCTGGGGCACAGACAGATCTGGCAAGCCTGTGCACCTACTTTTTGTCTCACACGCAGAGTTTTATTCTTTCATAAAGTGTTTTTTTTACATTGGGATTTCCTCTACAAACTCTTTTGGCTTCAAGAAAGCCATATACTTCAGCTAGAATCTGCTGGACACCTTTGCCACGTCTCCTCAGTTCCTCAAAAGCTGCGTTCACCAGTGTGTAGACTAATGCAGTCTTGAACAGTGCTTCTCTCCCACCTCTGATGTTTCTCTAGCATACAAGCAATGCATCTGAAAATAGATCCAAGCCGCTGACCACAGCACAGACATTCATTTCATGCAGCAACAATTACTACAGTATACGGACATTTGTCCGCATCTGTGTACCTAATGAATAAATGGCATTTAAAATTCCCAAGAAGAAAGTATAAAAAGCATGGCCTGAAAATGAGCTTTTTCCTCCAAGTGCTCCTTTGTAGTTATTTAATCCACTAAGTCTGGAAGAACATAGATTGTGTAAAATAACTCAGTTAAAGTAAGAATGTAATTAATGAAAATCACACTACAAAAGATCAAATCTAATTAACAGCATTTACTATTAATATAAATATTATTAAATATTATTCAGACACAAGTCAGAACTATTTCTGAGATAGAAATAAGGCAATCTAGAAATATGTCATTTGCCGCTAATTTCATAAGAAATATTTTGCTGATAAGAAACAATAAGATGTGGATATGTCAAGGTCCTCCTGGCTGCTTGTAAAGGAAAGAAAAAAGGAAAGATCTGTCTTTTCTTTTTTCCTTGAACATAAATTTTTAACAGCAGTGGTAAACAACTAAGCAATTTACCAAATTACTAGAAAAATAAATACATAAATGACTTCTTTAGGAGTCAAAAGAAAAATCTGTTCCTTTCTCCTTCATAGTGATAAAGTAGGAGATCAGACCAAGGCTTTTATGTCCTAACAACCTAAAAGTACATAGCACAGATCACAGCTCCCACAGAAATGTGTGTGATAAGTCACTGTTTTATCTTTGATTTCCAGTTTCAGAGCATTGATATGAATGCACACGTATGGCCCTTCTGATTCTGCAAAGGTGGGAGGCATTTGATAACATTTGACAGTTCTTGTGGCTGACCACAGGGTGCAGTAATTAGACTTTACAGTTCTCTCCAATAAAAGACAAAAAGCAGAGACGTCAGGTAGGGAAGATCAGCTTCTTACCAGGGCAAAGTAAGTTCAAAGGTAAGCTACTGGGAATCCTCAGCTGCCCTCAGGCTGGAGGTTTTCCCCTCATCTAATCATCACACACTTTAGATAGCTCTTTTGCAGTTCTCAGAAAGATATCACAGGTTTTCTGAGATTTGATTGGGTTCAGATTTTTTGTATTGTTACTTTTGCATATTTCCACATAAACATTTTTTGCTGTCACCATTGTATACTTAATTGCATACATTGGGTTGACTGCATTTTCACTTTCCAGCAGTTTACTGTCACCTGTGGGTGAAATTTCCTTTAATTTCTGCAGAAAGATGGGAGGGGGGAAAGCTATACAAATGGAGCCATCTGTCAGTTCCTTTATCCTAGTGATTTTTTCAAGAAGAATATGCAAAAGCATATCCTGAAGAATGAACAAAGACTATTCAGGTGAAAAGCTCTATTACAAAAAACTTGTCAAATGTACAACTCTTCATTCCAACAAACTATCAAGTGGAAGTTATACACTAACATAAAGCCTAGACAGCACGCTTATGTGAACTCCAAGACATGTAAATATTCAAAAGTTGAGGTTTGGGGAGATTTAGGAATGAATAGATTACTCTTTAATTTTCTTTTCACATAAAGCAAACTCCAAACAAATAATATGTTATTTAAAATAATATATTATATAAAATATTGTATTATATAAACAGTATTTTTAAAAGCTTACAAATGGAGAAATTGAGAGATACAAGTTATAAACTGTGACACTTCTTGAACCACAGTTCCATCTAATGCACCTTTGGAGGGTATTACATTAGTTAAAATTCCATCATTATTCTTTCAGAAAACAGTACAGACCTGATTCAAGCACTTTCAAAGACCGGAAGCAGGATGAAAATCATTTCAGGATTAATCTCAGAGTGTATCCATAAACAAAAGCTCAGGTACAGAAGTGAAAGAGGTCAGAAATAAATTAACAGAGTGATTAAAACCCAGGAAAGCTGAGAGATTTGGTGGACTTTTGATTCTAAATCAAAAAATGCCTACCTTTGTGCATTCTCTAGTAAGCAAAAACGATTACAATGAAAGAACTCTAATTCACAACAAGTTTCTCTTTCAAACAGGAATTGCCCATAAGATCACAAGTTTGGATTGGCTGCATCAGCCTAACTGGGTAGAGTTTTCATTTTACAAGCTAAGAACAGAAGCAGAAGGAAATGATGGGCCAAAAGTTACTTCAGTAGCAAGGGTGACCGAACTCAGGTAGTAAATCCAGGGCTACAGCCCTAAGCACTGGTCAATCCAGCCACTGCAAGTAGACTTCTGGTGTCAGAGATAACTGGTTATGGCCTCCTGAAGCAACTCAGACATTTATTTCCACTTCCACCCTCTTGCATATGAATACCTCCTCACATGCTCTCGTCCTCTCTCATTCCTTCAAAGCCACATGCCGAAGTGACCTCTTATTTTCTTCTCACTCATTTCTTTCACCCCACAATTGTATCCCTTCATTTCAGTGATTGAGTCAGTTTTAATATGCTCTGTAAAATGCACTTATTATAAAAGTTCCTTCCCTCATTTCCCAGAAAGGTTTCTTAAAAAACAAGCGACAGCCATTGAGACAAAAAAGACAGAACAGACGAGGAAGATACGGAGCTTTTAGTCTATCAATTCACATGCTAGAACTCCCCACCTCCCAACCCAGCCACAAACTTCATAATCTCTTCACAGAAGGGGCATCTTCACCATCAAAATCATCTTTATTTCTGTCTGAACAATGCCTAGCAGTGCTGACTTAATGAAACAGCAAAAGACAGTGCTTGCCTTTTACAAAGGGACAGTTATCTCAATACAAACTGCTACTGAAAACGATGCAGCCCAAATTTCTCTCTTTACAATGTATGACTCAGTCATAGAGCTCACTGATACAGGATATCACTAGGCTGAGAGCTGAAAAGATTTCAAAAAAGGGAATGAATATTTGCAGAATTTTGTACAAGTAATGAAAACACACAAAGTAACACACAAAGCTGCAATGGTGGAGGATATTAAAAATAACATCAACAATGTAGATGTGGTGATGGCAACATCAGTGTTACGCCATAGGGTCAATTCAGAATGGGAAAAGATTAGAAAAAACTTCTATAGTGATTTTGTTTTATAATTATATGTAGAAAGTTTGTCTCATGATTGCCTGCTGTGTGATAAACACAACATGCTGAATGCTGCTTCTGTATGGTGGTTTCCATACTCTTATTTCAGGGGTTAATTATAAGGTAAGAAATTAAAGCAACACAAATCATTTACGCCACAAGTCTTTGTGCTTGATATTAATTAAAAATATACATTTCCAGAGCTATAATGCAAGCTGGATTTAGACAACCTAGACCTTCTCCAGATTTAAATTTCTTTATCTATCTGAAAGTACTTCAGAATCTTTGCACAGAGTTCGTCAAATCTTTTGGGAGACTGCAACAGCATCATTATAAAAAGGATTCAAAATTCCAAACACTATCTTGTACAGTGCTCCAGGAGGTAAAAGGAGATTATTTAGAAGCCAATTGAATGGTAACCTGTATGCTATTTCAGAGCATACATATCCCAGTTGAAATCCAGGGCATGCATATTTCCAAAATGCGCTTCTGAAGATGTTTGATAAATAATACATTATACCAAATATTTTATTTCCACAAGTCCCTCTTTATAAGTGATAAATGGCAGTTGAAAGATGACTGTCAGTGACTTTAATGTAAAGCTTCAAATGCAGCCTCAATTCATTTCTTATCCATTTTTTTCTCCAGTGAAGCCTGTTGCATTAAACTACTTCTTTAACTGAGAAATTAATTTTCATTTGATAGAGTGGCAGCATTGCTGCATTTCAACAGGAAGTAGTTATTCCCAAGCCTATGTCCACATATGGGTTTTATGCATTTTCCACCTGCCTCCAGAGCAGCTGAGACCTTCCCTATAAAATCAACAGCCAAATCCTTCTTAGACTTATAAAGTGTCTAGTTCGATTCATTATTCTCAGGAGACAGGGAGGGAGAGAAGGGGAGAAAAATTTGCTCTAGGATAGCTTTTTTTTCAACCTTATGCTTTATATCTATTCCTTTTATGTTTTAATAAGGACTTATTGGGTTAAAAGAAGATATCCTCAGCAGTGGAAGAGGGTTTTTTCAAAGGCAAAGAGTTTGTTTTTCTTAAAGATAATCAAGACAGTATTAACCTGACTGCCTCTGGAAATATGTTCCTTAGTCAGATCCCTTGATGGAGATTATCTTATCATTTGCTGTCACATACTTTATAAATTTTGGTGCTCTGCATTGCCCTGAACTATTCCAGCTGTTTTATCAGGATACAGACAAAACTTCAGTCTTTCACATTACACATTTGGAAAAATTAACACCGAAACCTGAAACCCGCAGCAGAAGCTGAAATCAACCCGAAATTTGTAGAAAAAAAATGGTAATTTAGCTAACTAATTTAGGTAAGTTTTCCTAACTCTGTCAAGTAACATAAATGAAAATTTGGGCTTATGTTAGAAAACAACAAGAGTCAAAAATGTCTTGCAATACATTGAATTCTACCCTGCAGTAGATCCACTTCAAAGCTGAATGGCATCAAATTCTTGATTCATAAGAATTTGCTTTACTTCTGGCAAATTGCACAATTTGGACAGAATATAAACCATTAGATTAGAAATACAGGATATAGTGAAGTACAGATGAGATCAGAGCAGCAGAAAAGGAAGGTCAGTGGAGCCAGTCATATTTACTTTATTTTCTTTATGCTATAGGACAAGAGGAAATGGCCTCAAATTACACCAGGGGATGTTTAGATTGGATATTAGGAAAAATTTCTTCACCAAAAGGGTTAAACATTGGAACGGGCTGCCCAGGGAAGTGGTGGAATCGCCATCCCTGGAGGTATTTAAAAGACAGGTAGATGTGATGCTGAGGGACGTGGTTTAGTGGTGGTTTTGTCAGTGTTAGGTTGATGGTTGGACCTGATGATCTTCCAACCCTAGAGGGCCCTAGACAATAGATTCCTTCTAACCTAGACAATTCTATGAATCTGTGATTAAAGAGGCCATTTAACCAGTAACACTTAGTGAAGGCATAGCCACATACCTCTCCTCCAGTTGGTGATTGCAGCTAATGCTTTACTTCCTTGTCCCCCTCCCCTCAGTTTGCTCCCTACAGGAGCTCTGCAGAGGTAGTTCTGCAGCTTCTTCACCTGCGGGATATTCTTCCCAGCACACAGGAACCACTTACAGGGGATATATCTGAACAGCTTATGCAAAATGAATAATAATGGAAAATTAATTGCCTTAGAATTACTTAGTTAAGCAATAGCAAGTAAATTCTGTAGGGATTTTAATGAAACAAAGGGGAGTTTCTTGACATAGTTTAGAAAGTATGACTTATACTGATGTATTCAGGGATGGACTAAAGCAGCTCTTGAGGTGAGCACATAGGGTACAGCTGCTGAAAGATGTTGTGCATCATGGATCCCAAAGTGACTACAAACTTCACAAAAATGAGTGATAGCAAAAAAAGCTATTTATATCTTTATCTGCAGATTAGAACACTGTCTATATGTATTCTATACACGCAGCCACACAAATCATAAAATAAGACTTTAGGTTAAATTTTTATAAAATCTTATTACTAAGCTTGTTTTTGTAAGTCAAAGTATGTCAAAACCACATCATGGTACATAAGTATGCCTTGCTTGAAAAAAAAACCCCACCAAAAACAAACAAACAAAAAAAAACCCCACCCTAAACCCTGGACCCACAGTTTACACATTTTTACATTAATTCAGTGATGATTCAGTCTAATAGTACTACCATATGCATTAAATATGTGCCCAAGATAGTTAAGAACACAGACTGAAGAGGTCTGTGGACTTGGAAACTAGCTGTATATTTTAGTGTTAACATGTATTCTTATTAATCACACAATAGATAGCTGATCCCTCTAACTCTGTGAAAATAACATTCACTATACATTCCATAAGCTCTTTTTACTGACAAATTCCCAACTCTAAAAGACTTGGGTTTTTTTAAATAGAATCATTAGATTCTATAGCAAACTGTGCAACTCCTGAAGAACATCTACACAACCCCAAGGTATGAAACCACCCATCTATGACATTCTGCTAGAATATCCATTTTCACTTAGATGGTGTGCCAAATTACTTGTTCTGATTCAATGTCAGTGGAGAAAGTCATGGTATAAACATCACTGCCTTAAGGAAAGGCACAGAAGGCAGCAATTTGCCACTTCTTAATGCAATGTTTCAAAATATAAGATGGCACTACACAATATGATTATCTTAAATAGAAGGTGATTAAAAGTAATACCATATGCTATCCAAGACAAGTTAATGCCTGTGTTAGTTCATTTTTACTCAGTAGTATTTTTACAAAAGTATTTTACAAAAGTAAAATTTTTAAGTATTTTACACAGTATTTTTAAGTATTTTACAAAACTTGGGAGTTTTGTCTAGGAAAGATAGCCCTGAAATTCTATAAGTAACTACATTAAGTTTCACCAGCTGACATCAATTCTTTCTATATGTAAAACACAATGCATAGAAGGAGCCAGGGAGACTTAAGGAGATCAAATTATGTTCTGTGAATAAGTTATCTGATTAAATCATTCCCCTTTTCTATATAGAAAATTTATAAGCCAAGACTAGATTCTGCAAAGGCATTTGTTACTCTATAGCTCTATCAAAGGCTTTTAATGAACACTGTGCACAATGTGCAATCTTTTCACTGTCTATGAGCTTTCTTCCTCAGAGACATCACTTATTGCTATTTGTAGAGAAAATTGGATGGGCTAAAGCCTCATGTTTATATGGGACATTGAATTAACTTGTTCAGAGTAGCCCTTGAATGATGGGAGGATAAATGTCTTTACCGTATGAGATGAACAAGACTATTGAAACCCTTATATTTTCATGCCTTGGAAACTTAGGGGAAAAGCAAAGCTGGAGAAAAGAATATAGAGCCAGGGAGGAAAGCGGAAAAGAGCATTTGTACAGATGTTGGACAGACGATCCAGAAGAGGGTTTATTCCTATATGATGAGGGTTGAAATGACTGCTTTACTTCTGACTCTGGTTTTGAAATAGCCTCCCACCTCAGAATATTGCTAATGAGAACTAGGGATAAAAAGGTATAACATCATACCTGGTAAATATTTCTGTCAGATTCTTACAAAAAAGAGTCTGTCTTATCTATATCATTACAGCCACAGGTGGATGTTTTCCAGCCTCTACCTGCTGGGATGGCTCCAATGTAAGAAAATTATTTTTATACACCTCCAGGAGACACCAGAAGGGGAATATCCAGTAACAGTTGATACTCTGAGAGCCTCTCAGAGTCAACTTTTAAAAGTGAGTCTTTTTATTTGCTATGATGTTGGTGGTGTTATCTTAATGTGAAATTGGAAAGAGGTACACGGAGATGGATGAACTGACATTCTGGTAAGTCAGGGCCTTGAATCAGGTCAGATTAATAGAAAGTGGAGCTCTGTGAAAAGACAGGATGGTGATCATTTTTATGTGCCAAGGCACCTCACTCCTGAAATATTTTAGCTACAAAAAAACAT
Organism: Numenius arquata; assembly: GCF_964106895.1. NCBI lineage: Eukaryota > Metazoa > Chordata > Aves > Charadriiformes > Scolopacidae > Numenius > Numenius arquata. The sequence goes on along the minus strand of NC_133576.1, from coordinate 67,767,978 downwards.
TTGCTATATAACTGAAGTAGAGAGATCTGGTCCTGAGCCAGTAAAGGACTGATGTTGCTACACAGAAGACGAAAAACAGACCACTACTGTGGGCTGACATGATCAAGGCCATTGTATATCGACAGGCTGGCCTGGCAACAAGCTTTCAGTCTTGCAAGACCCTTTTGCAAGACCCTTTTGCAAGGGTCAGTCCAGTCCTCCAGCACCTATCTCAACAGGCTTTGCTGCCTCCATTCACTCTACGTGCCTTGATATCATTCCTGATGCACACCCTTGGTTTTGTGTCCATTTTAAGAGCTTTCTGCTCTAGCCAGCAGTTCCTCTGGAGACTCTTTCATCCCTGACATCTCCTCTCATTCTCACTCCAGTTTCCTTCTCTGTATTTTTTTGCTCTTTAGATCATGCCATCGTGTCTCCCTCCAAGCCTGTCCTCAACACTCTCTCATGTTTGTTTATTCACTTTTGCCCCTGCTCTTGCTGAAGGAAGACATCATTTGAGACCTCAAAAGAAGCTGAGTGGTTCTTATCCCTGTTTGTGTGCATTAGAAGTATATGTGTGTTCTAACACCTTGTTAAATTTTTAAGACTTCATGGCTCTCTACCCCTCTGGCTGCCGTAGGCAGGGTAGAAACTGCACAGCAGCATTCAATTAAGCTAATTTAATGTTCTATTGCCTGTCTCAAACAGAAAGGAGAAAAAACAACCCACAACATACATAGTATGCAAGGCAGAGCAACACACTTGTGCTCGACAGTCTTTCAGAAATTGAACAACATACAGTTCAAAATTAGTTTTAAAAGGCAATATAAAATAGGAAATGGACATTTGGAAATTATTTTTTACACTTAGTGTTGAAAATATGACTCCTATTATTTCAAAAAATAACACTCGACAAAAAGCGGAGCCTGGATGACAGCATCTTTTAAAGCAGACAATCCTATCAAGTCCTTAGAATAGCAAGCAGCACCATCCAGTGGCAATTGTTTCCTATGAAGTTCTTAATTAAGGCAAATTTACATACTACAGAAGTACCATAGCACCCAAAAGAAGATATTTTTACTTAAAGCACACACATATTCAGAGCAGGGCCAGACTTGTACCAAGATAGATCTAACAATTAGACAGGCAGTAGTCAGTGTAAAATCAATATTCATATTGGATTAATAATACAAAACTGTTGCTATATCAAGCTGGGATCCAGCTGAGGGTTTTGCTTGCTATTATATTGTATTTTTGTTTGAAATGAAACTTATCCTGTCCTTGTCTTACAGCACTTTGCTTCCTTTACACTTCCTTTGTTGCAGTTACAGCAGGTAAAAATGACTGTAGTTTATCTGACTGGTTCTGGCTCTGTCCTGTTGGAGCATCCTCATTGGTGGCAGTGGCTCTGCTCTACCCAAGTGGTAGAAATCCTGGCACCTCAGGGGTACTGATCCAATGCTCCTCCTAAGGACCAACTCTTAATGCTCCTGCACAGCAGCTTTAAATTCATTTTGAGCCTCTCAAAACAGACAGAGGTCAAAATGCACAGAGGTCACACCTTCCTTCTGCATCAGAGAAATGCAGGGAATGCCCATAAACCTTCATAGTCCATACTGCTTAATTATTAGCTCAGTCACAGGCTGTTCTCTCTGGGAGAACAACTAGGGCACCATTTGGTGAATATTTCACTTTGGGTGACAGGACGGATGGATCCACCCCATGTCTGGATCCCCTTGTTCAATCCAGTCCTCCAGCACCTATCTCAGCAGGCTTTGCTGCCTCCATCTGCTTCACATGCCTAGATACCATTCCCACTGCACACCCTCAGTTTATGTCCTAAAAGCATTATTGCTGGGGACTGCAAGACTGCCCTCATTATATTGCACGTTTTCAGGTAGGTGGAAAAAAAAAAAAGGGAGAGAAAAAAAAAGAGAACAAAAAGAGTAGACTTTTGAATGGTAATGGTGCTTTAGGGTTATGGGGACTCCAAATCAGACCCACAACCACATGCTGCCAAGAAAGGATGCAGCTAGCCTGCTCCAGAGGGAGCTGGATTTTTTCTTCAAGCTGTTTTTCTACTACATTTTTTCATTTAGGTTTCACTACACTGCATTCATGTTCCATGCAACCACCAGAGTCACAACATTTATGATTTATGCCTCGGGCTGGGAAGTTCACTCTCCAGGCCCTACATCTTGGCTCCACTTCTACCTCACTGTAAAACACTGCAGAGAATCAAGGCAATAAATATCAAGGCAGCTTGCTCTCTCTCCCCATGTCAAGACCAGAGAGGTGGGGCTTGGTCTCTTCTCCCAAGTAACAAGTGATAGGACAAGAGGAAACGGCCTCAAGTTGCACCAGGGGCAGTTGAGATTGGATATTAGGAAAAAATTCTGCACTGAAAGGGTTATCAAGCATTGAAACGGGCTGCCCAGGGAAGTGGTGAAATCATCATCCCAGGAGGTATTTAAAAGATGGGTAGACATGGTGCTGAGGGACATGGTTTAGTGGTGGGTTTTGTCCATGTTATATTGATGGTTGAACTAGATGATCTGAAAGATCCCTTCCAACCTAGACAATTCTTTGATTCTATGAAATAAAAGTCTGCAGGAGAGCATCCTTGCCCTACTGGAAGCTGACCAGCACACCTAGGGGCACGGGCTTTCCTGCTTTGCCCTGATCTTGGACTCTTTTTCTCCCTCTCACCCCCAGACAGGAGGGCAGATGAGGGCAAACTGTTATTCTTGCCCAGTGAGGTATAGCTCAGACTCTTCGCCATAGAGGATAGATGATTTGTTCTGAAAATCTGCCCCTTGTTTTCCACCAACACCTACAGCAGTGTTTTAATTCCTCTTCACAATTTTTCCATTCTTGCAGGGCTGGAAATAATATCAGCATGAATATTCTTTCCCACAAAGGCTGTGTAGAGCAGCAGCTACGATTTTCTCTTTTACACCACCATTTCTAATAAAGGTTGTAGATTTTTTTCTGTCCCTTTGCTACCAATCTTTTTCCAGGATATATGGGAAGGTGGGAACACTCTAATCCACACTCTTCTCTGTCTGTTTATTTAAAGACAGATCAATACGAGAATGGATGGGAAGTGAGAAACCATGCTGAGTAAGCTGATCACTGTTTTCTGTGTCTTTCCTCATCAGAAAAATTCTCCCTTAAGATTAGCCTATTGCTATCACTTAGTATTATGTTTCATAGACTAGTGAATATTTCTTCTGTTTCCTATTCCCTCTCTGAAGCATAATTTTTCCTGTGCAAATAAATAGCTTCATTACTGGAAATAAGCAAAAACTGGACTGTGTGAGCGTAGACAGTAGTAATAACAAACATCTTATTTCATTTGTAAAAATGCATCCTAGGAGAAAACACTGGTGCAACCAGTGCAACCAGCCCACAATGCTATGAAAAATGGTCAGACTGAACCACATAAAAGTTTGGCTGTCTACAGCTAACTTCTGCTAGTTAAATGTTATTAAAAATTACTCTGAGTTAAAGAAATTAAGCTTAAGGGATGTTTATTCATAATTTAAGCTGCTTAATAATAGAAAAGTAATATGGAGAGAAACTGACACTCTCCATTTCCATTAAACTAATAAAAATTGTGATTATAAACCCATGCTTCATGCTAGTAAGAAGCTAGAGCTTTTAAGGCCAGATCTTGCACTTTCAAGTATTTGTGTTCTAAGTAGGAATACAGACATGTAAATATTATTCAGTATGTCAGAACATTAAAAAGTCATTTGAAAGACTCTGGCAAGGTTTATCTTAGGGCTACCTACAAGACAGGATATGAAACTAAATGATAGCTCCTGTGATAAAACAAGCTCTATGGAATCTCTCACAGAATTTCTGGTACGGAATCACAGAATTGTCAGAGTTGGAAGGGACCTCTAGAGATCATCTAGTCCAACTCCCCTGCTAAAGCAGAGTTGCCTAGAGCACATTACTCAGGACTGCATCAAGGCGGGTCTTGAAAATCTCCAGAGAAGGGGACTCCACAGCCTCCCTGGGCAGCCTGTTCCAGTGCTCTGTCACCCTCACTGTAAAGAAGTTCTTCCTCATATTTGAATGGAACTTCCTATGTTCCAGCTTGTGCCCGTTGCCCCTCATCCTATCACTGGGAACCACTGAAAAGAGTCTGGTATCGTTTCTTTTGCCATTTGATGTGCTACTGGTATTTTTTTTTTTTTTAATAAAATGAATGTTATTCCGCCTTTTCTCCTGACTAAATAAAATGTTTTATAAAATAGCTTTAAAAAGGCCATTAGCTTCATATTTGTTTCTGCTGGCTCATTTAAGTATCGTAAATGGCTAGCACTCCATTTTAACCCACAACACAAAACAAATATATTATTAAAGGAAAATGTTGGACAAGTGCACTCAATAATTCATTCAAATTAATGAGCGCTGTCCTTTAATAATAGATGTTTAACATTTCTCCTTACATAATTCTAATTAATGCAACTCCAGCACTGCTGCAAACATGCAGTTAATAATTATTAATAAGAGTTTTATCAACTCAAGAAACTTTCATAAATACCAGTAAAACTTTACAATATTAACAGCTATTTTAAGATATAGATAGGCAGATTGATTTCTGCCTGTGTTTGTGTTCACAGAGAATGGGACAATACACTGGTTATCCTGGAAAGAAACCTAAGTTATTTTACTGTATTGCAAAGAGCGAACAATGAGATTTCATCCACACTACTTTTCCTTAACTATGCTTTACCACCAGAAATAACCATATGCCACTTTTTATTGTATCTGAGTGAATGGGGTGTAAACAGTCACTTCAGTTATATACATAGAAAAAGGTTTTGATGGAAAAAGAATCTAAATCAAAGAAGGCAAAAGACAAAACACACTCTTATCTGAAAGAACAAAGATGTTTGGAGCAGAAAAGTGTAAAAATAAAATTTTCTAAGACTTTTTTGTTTGAGGTTTTTTTTCAAGACCTCAATTGAAAGAGGCTACACATTTTGAGGATCAAAACTAGAAAGAGATTATCTTGCAATAAATTGTGAAATAATTTAGTACAGCAACATCAATGTAGAACTCTGTACATCAGCACTTTACATTACATGTCCCTGTAGACCAACATGAAAACATACCTATAGCCCATCTTACCTATGTTCCTCAGTAATCCTGAAGAGTCAGACAACAAAGCTGAGATCAACAAGGTTAAACCAGGCACAGGGTTTTTTTTTTGTTTTTTAACATACACTTGTTTTAATTTCCTGTGCAGTGTAGGCTTCCAAGAACAAAATTAAATACTTCATTGTTTTCAACAAGACTATAAAATAGTACAGATTACATTAATTCAAAAATACCACAACAAGTAGATTACTTTTGTCCTTTCTCCTCTGGGAGAAAGGGAGGGAACTGAAGACTGAAATGCAAAGAGGGGACTGATCGATATTTGAAGAAAAATCAATTTCAAGAGAATGAATGTCTGGTTATTGAAGGAATAATGATTACATGGGGTAAAAATAAAAAAAAAAAAAAAAATAAAAAAGCCCACAGATTTCAAACAGAAAATGTAACTTAACTGAGAAACATCCATCTAAAGAGATTAAAAGCAATATAAAAAATTTCAAGGGCCAGAATAGGATTGTGAAGTAAGAAAATATCCATATTTGTAGTAAGCATGAAAAAGAAATCATTAAAAATGAAAGAGGAAAAAGAGGCATCTTCTTTTACCAGAAATATATTTGTATTCTATGAATACTTAACACATAATTGGTTTCAAAAGAAACAACACTTAAAATAAATGTCCGGAGAAACGAGGTTCAACAGCTTAACATGTTTTTTGAAGAACTTGAGACAGTAAGACTTCTCCACTGACAAGGACTAGTTCCTGACATACATTGACCTACTGAAAATGTGATGCCAACATAGAGACAAACAGTTGCCTCAAAGCAGAATTCACCCTGTGTCTTCACAGTGGTAAAAGTTTGGAGAAGATGACAGTTTACAATAAATACACTTCATTTTCCAACTGCAACTTCTTACTTCATCAGCTTTTTCCATCATCTCTATCTGCAGGAGGCAGAAGCTCTTGCAGTAGGTTCTTCTGCGTGCTCCCTGGTGACTAAGGTAGCAAAGGACAAGTGGAGAAGGCAAGGGAAAGATTAAAAGATGAGGACACTGGAGTTGAAGAAGTTGTGTGTCCAAGATCTACAGTTCATGTTTGGAGAAAAGGGCTGTGCAGGAGGAGCAAGATGTACACTTTCAGTTTGGTCTTGTGAGTTGAAAAAGATAAAATACTTCCTCTTTCTTCATTGTTATAAGAAAACATGCGAAAAAATAGCTCTAAAACTTGTATGGGTGTCCACACTGTCTGAAGTTGAGCCTGTATTGTCAATGATAATTGGCAGGGGGCAGAGGGTTCCCTGCCCACGGCAGGGGCATTGGAACCAGATGATCTTTAAGGTCCCTTCCAACTCTAACCATTCTATGATTCTATGATTCATTCTATAATGAACAAAACACAGGAAACTATAATAAAGACTGATAAAAGAAGGGGAGCAGCAACACTGAAAATGAAAATCCATGAGAGATCGCTTCCTACAGCAACACCAATTGATTTTTCTAACAGTGATAACTGCTAATGGAATAGAGAGTGCAATGTGTTGAGAAAGCAGGACTTCAGGCACTAAAATTAAAGATACTGAATATAAGTTAAGCCTCTATTACATAATCTAACAATATTAACATCCATCTCTTGTAAGACATCTATGAGGGAAACAAACAACAGGTGAGTTCTGTTTCTATGACAGTTATTGCCAACTTACATATTCACAGTTTAAAATTTACTCTGGTTTTAGTATCTGTCATTCCTAGAGATGTTATGGAGAAAACAGCTAACATCATGATGCAATAGGTGAATTTCCACATTTTAAAATTAAAAAAAGACTATTTATAAGTATCTGTTTCTACCTTTGAATTTGCAGAAATAATTTTTCTGCCAACAACAGAAATTGTTCCTTGCTCTTTTCACAGAAACGGTAAGCTAATGGGTTATTCTAAAGCTTTTTCTTAGAAACAACAGGAAAATTCCTTGACTTTGCCTTTCAGTTTCAAGCGTTTTTTTCATTTGACACATGAATTGTTCCAAAGTAGCTTTCTAGGATGCAAACACGAAACCTCAGCCATTACATACGTTAAAAACCTGTTGCTTTTGCAATTGCTAAAGGGTTTTTATTTTTTTAAATAAAACTGCATTTAAAAGATTATTTTGGTTCTTTGTTCTATGCCTACACATATTTATAGTAAAATCCAGTTCAGTCCCTCTCCACACAATATTATATCTCTTTGCTCATATATAAAGTACATAGAGGCAGTTTTAGCTTCATAAATAAATCAGCAATGCTGAACAACATAATCTAAATGTCTAAAGCATTTGTCATGTTGTGTGCCTCCTTTACTGATATTTGGTTAGAAGGTGCTCAACTATCCTACCATTTCAATGGCTAACATGATGAAAAGCTTAAAATATGCAAGGGATGTAGAAGAAAAATGAGCATGCTGGACATAGTTACTATAGAGCATCTTGTAGACTTGATTTGATTCGCTTCTCTGTTCAGTACTAGAGAAAATCAGGTCTGATTTAATTTGGAGAATTCATTGACAGTGTGGATGCTCACATGAATTAAAAAAAAAAATAATGTTACCCCACCCCGTATCTGTTCTTTATTTCAAGATAATCAGACAGAAATAGTTTTCAGTTCAGAGAAGTCAATTGGAGCCCTGTGCTACTTCTGACATGCTTTCTATCCGTAGTGCTGATGCAAGGCATTTTTGTCAGATTTGATACCTCAAGGCTTTGGAATGAAGTTGCAATATATGTTTAAAGTTCCCTGTCCCTTGATTTCTTCATGTTAACTCAGACTCCATTTCCTCTTTAAATGATACAATAAAAGAATTTCTTAATGTCACTCATTAAAAAGTGTGCTCAGTTTAACCTTTTAAGAGTACATTGTGTTCATAGCTTGAGGTGCCTTAGAGAAGGGAATAACTAAAGGTTTTTTTTCTTTTACCTGTTTTTAAATTAATTGTTTTAAAATAAGATTTTTCACAGCTTTTATAGCCCAGGCATTTTCACTCTTACAGACAAACTATAATCCTGTTAATATATTAAAACACTGATAGGTCCTAATAGAAAAATAGACAAGATTACGATAACATTAATATTACTTGCCAAAATCAGTTACAATTCAGAACAATTTCCTTGCACATATCTTATTCATGCTATTAGTAACATTGATGGTACAGCAAGGATTCATATACACACTTTAAAAGTATATTAAAGCCCAAGAATGAAACCCTTTCTTGTGCTCCATTTACAATGTAAGGGGGGAGGGGGGAATCAAGATACAAAACATGACTTACTTCCAATATGATTAGCACATAGACACCTACTAAAATGATGGATGCAACTGTTACTTGTGCCTCTATGTTTGCATGAAGGTACTGATGCTTCATGGAGAGAGGAACACTTCCAGGCTCCTGTAGGAAAGCTTGAATATTTATGAAGACGGTGCCTCTGGTTAGAGAAAGAAGTTTTGCTTACTTATGGAACAAAATATCATTAGTTTTATTTATGCATTACTATATGCATTTTATATTGAATATCTTTAAATGTATGTATGTGTGTTATATTTTTATAACTGCAAGCAAATTTTCAAATATTTTCACTCTATCTCTCTAAATAGCGTAGTTTGTAAAGTAACTCAAGTACAAACCAGCCTTGTAAATCCATTTAAAAAGCAATGAGAAACCTTCCTTTCCCTCTGCCTGCCCTGAAACAGATAGTTTCCTGCCCCTCTGAAACAGATAGTGATAGATTATTTTTAAAACATTATCTACTCCTATGTACGCAAGTCTATGTAAACTAATACTTCAATGGATCATTTCCCAGTCTCTTAGCCAACCTGTTTGGTATCTGAAAGGTTCTAGTCGTGATGATTTGCTCATTTCTTCTTGAACTTAAGGGTAGAGACCAGTTGTATACCACCTGCAAGAGAGTTACATTTGGCAATATTAATAAGAGTCAGTGAAAGCTATTTGTCTCTGATCTGGGAGTTTACACTTCTCTGTTCAATCTCCTGTGCATTTTGGAGAATTTTTTTGTGGAGAGGACATAGCACACACCAGCCTAAATTAGTTAATTAAGCAAACTCATCCTCATCCCCTCACTCAATCAATGAAGTGAGAGGGAGCAGGGATGCCAAATCGCACTTTCTGCATTGACTATAAGGAGCATCTAGGGCAGCCAGGCTCAGACACAATGATATGGCTCACTCCAAAAGACTGCCTGGGAAGAAAACTAACATACATGAGGTACAGATGATGAGAGGCCCAGGAGCAACGTCATAACCCCAGACATTATGAAAAGGACATGGTAGAGTTTCAGTGAACAGAATTCCAGTTTGGTAATCTTCTAGCAAAAAGAAACAAAAAATCTTCAGAAAATAAATAAACACTTTCTGAAGTTTTACCCATTACTGCCCACTGATATTCATGCAAGTTTAGCCAAATATGCTCTATAAATGAAGATACAGATATCTTCTCTTTTTTAAAGAAAAGGTACTTTAAAAAACATCACATTTGGGTAATTGTAGCCTAAATCCAGACCCTGTCCTGACCCTGTACCCTACAAAGTACAAAAAAATCCAGCTTAATCAGTCAGCTTGGAACACCTGACACAGTGAAATGCCTGAGGAGCATGCAGGCAGGGAAGGTTATTTTAGCAACCTACTCCTTGGGTCACATAAGGACCACCGCTGGCACACCAGCAGAAGGTAGGTTGCTGCAGCCACCTGTGCTCTGGCTACCCCAGAGCAACATGAAGGCTCCTTGGGGATCACAGCCAGCAGCACAGGTCACAACAGCCTCATCATCACAGGGGTGAGTGGTTTAAGAGAGTAATTGCCATTATGGTGTTGTTCGCCATGCTGAGGTAGTGGGACTAATGTTTTGCTGTAGACTGTGAGATTGGGTGTAAGCAGGAATACTGTTGGCATTGTTCAGCTGTGCTGTCACTGGTAGGGGCAAGCCACCCTGTCACATATACAAAATGAGAGGGAGTTTTTTGTATGTCAATGCTATTCATTAAATGATGAAGTTTATTTTATTTTGCAGTGATATACATGACAGACTGTAAAAGACCCTCCTTCACTGAGCTCTCTGGGAGAGCACAACAGGAACGTGTTACAAAAAACATCAACAATGAGAAAGTCTTAAGAGAAAAAAAGCCAATATATGTGACACATGTTTGAGAAAATAATTCACAACAAAACATGAAAATGTATTTCAGTGAGTGCAAAAAGGCACTTCACACTTGTTTCTTCCTTCCAAGACAACTTTTGAAATGTTGCCAATTTTAAACACAAGAACTTTGATGCTAAGTGTCAGTCAAGGGGCATAAGTTTTATAAAATTTTCATATAGGAAGCTAAAGGAAGTCTTATAAAAACAAAAGAAAATGTAACTTTACTCTTATTAGAATAAGTTTTCTAACACTGATGATGACATACTTCACAGCAGGGAAAAGCACAACAACTTAATCCACACAATGGTGATGGAAATATAAGTGATAAAACACATCTCAGAAAAAGTGAAAGAAAATTTAAAGACTGTCACCTGCTGCTGGCGTCTCCTCCTTGATCCACTGTCTTCAGTCTGGCTGATTTGTACTACAATGTATTCCTCTGTTTGCTGATCAACTACATCTGCTGCAAATGGGCCTCCTATGTCTAACTTCAACAGAGCAGAATCACGAAAATCGGTCAGATTCATAGCTGTTAATCAAGTTGTTAAGGTGTAAATTTCCAGTAAAAATGAGTATAGGCTGTAAAAATTTCAGGAAAAAAAATATGGATTAGTCAACTTACATTGAAAAATGCTTTCTTCAGCTAAAATGCTTTAAGAAACTATGAAAAGAATGAAATAGACGTCTACTTCCTCACCAAGTAGTACTGTTGTGGTGAGGTTTCCTAAGAAAACAGGAGTTACAGGTTCAAAATAAGTACATCTGTCCTTTCCTAGTGACTTTTGAGATCATCAGTGCTTTCAGATGACACTGTAGATGTACCAACACTCAAAAATAGCATACAGAAATAGACGGAGAAACAGAGAAGTAAGGCTTTGTAAGTGCTTGTACTAGATGAAAGGCTGCATCATCAGCTCAGCAATTTCAACATCACAGAATTTGTACTGCAGAAAACACTATGGAAGTTCCAACCATGGGAAAAACTAAATCAGAATCAACATTCTATTCATGCCAGAGGATTTGCTTTTCGGTCAGACACCTGAAAAACATAACTTTCAAGCTCCTCTCTGTTGTAGCACTCACAGACTCTTTCTCCTTCAGCTCCCTCATCTAGTTTTTCTTTCTTTCTTTCTCTCTTAAATATCTAGCATGAGGTGTGGTCAAACTACATTCCTAGTCTAATATAATTGAGAAATCGGCCAACTACAATCCACAAATCCATTGGAAATCTGGTTCTATTAGTTCCAATACATGTAGGACTATTTAAACTTAGTATTGTGAGAGTCCACTTCTAGCATGAATGAGAAAGAAGCATCACTGCAGGTTTGGGGAAGAGGAAAGCCTGAGCTTTTAAACCCTTCACAGTCTATTTGTTGCTATAATAGAGCACTCCTGTAAATGTTTTGTTCCTATCTGTGACCAGATATAAAGTTAAGGCATCACCACAAAAAAAAAAAAAACCACACTAAGAGAAAAGACTTGATTTTACACACATATGTTCTGTTGAAATCATGTGACTTAGTCATATGCTTGAGTATCTTAATGATTTTAACATTTGACATTTAATTGAGCATACTACAAAGAGTAAGCCTGTTGCAAAAAAACCCTACAAGATTATATACCCACCAGAAGGATTTTCTCAGAAAGATGGTATTTCCCACAGAACTCAAAGTTTTGAACAGGAGAAGAACAAACACAGTATAGTTAGAAGGAGCTAAGGGCAGTGCTGTGCCTTTCTTCCCAGAGAGCCCCAGTAAGACCACCCAGTGTCTAATGGGAAAAGCTTTGTGACATTATGCATGGGTCCTTCATGTTTAAAAGATTTGTTGCATCTGCCCATGTTCCCAGAAGGAGAACTGGATCTACAAAAGAGACATCTCTCACACAAACCCCCAAAAGACAGTAGCAGATCTAGTGGCAGGTGAGCAGCCAGTGCATTTCAAAGTAATATACATGTCACCCTGCTTAGCACGGTGAGCAGAGCAATCACCACCCATGTCACTCACTTGCCGCTCATTAGGAACGAACCTCCCAAGCATTTATTTGCTTAAAGGAGTCACACAGGAAAGGATAGGGACAAAAAAAAAAAAAAATTCAGATGCAACAAGTCAGGAGACCAGTTCCAGTCAGGAGAGTTTACACACACAGCCCTTAGCAAGTATAAATACAAATTACTGCAGTTCTCTTCTGGTTCTGAAGGTTTTAAGTGTGATTTGGGCATCGCAATTTTTCTGTGTCCTAATTAATACATAATATTAATCTCAACTGGAACTATAGCTATACCTTTACCTAGAGACTGTAATTATACCTTCTAAAAGGCCTGCTGACCTGAAGTCATTAACCCAGTGATTTGGGACACCTCTTGACAGTCTGCCTTTTATTAGGAGTGTAGCCAGTAATTTATGTCTGGAAAAGCTTCAGGTGCATACAATTATGGCAGCTTCCTTTTAAGCAATACTTTTAAAATAATCCTGTAATTACCTAGATGACACATTCAGGAGCTCTTATAAAGGATGCTTAAAATTAAAGGGGGAAAAAATGAAACCTTATTTTCAAGAAGAGTGATTCCTTCCTTCTTTTCCTATAAAGATGAGGATACTTAAGATGTTTTTCTATTCCTTTCTGTGCATTTATGAAACCATCAGAAAGAGCCCTAGCAAAACAGGTTCTCCTTTGATTGGAAGTGGAACTGAACATCATTCACTGGTCTGCATTGAGGGTCTGAAGTCCCATCAGAGTTATCTTTCTCCAAACAATATTTAGAGATTCTGTCATAATTCCATTGTTAGACTGCAGCAGATCAACATTTATGAAAGGTGAAATCAAAATAAACCAGGAGAAAACTTCAGCCATGCTTATATGAATCAAAATATGATAACTTTTTTTTATCAAGCTGCTCTTCAGAGTATTTTTGTTCTGCCTTATCTTTGTTTTCAATTTTCCTTAAATTTCCAGAATGTGATTTCCTCTGTATTTTAATCATTCAGATGTGACTAACTTCTGGAAAAACTATCTTTTTATTTCTAATATCTCCTTTTATTCTGCAACCTAACCATGCTGGGACTTTTTGTCTTTTCTGAACTTTTTTTTGTAATGTGGCCTCCAGTGTGTGCCTTTAAAGCAAAAAGTCTCCCTGACAAGATTTGCAGCCAGAGCTGTTATTTTTTATTTCACTTCAGCTAAGCTGCCTCATTTTTACGTAGCTCCATTCTTGAAATTATATTACTGCTGTGAATTATCCTGTCAAGGGATTTGGGTTTGTGTATGCTTTGTGCACCGTTACACAGTGGCTGTCTGTATTTGCATCTGGCACCAGATTGGGTCCACCGGTCAGAGTTAAACCAAGAGCTGATTTGTCCGATCTCAGTTTTCCAACTAGCTGCTCCTAGGAGGCATTGAAGGGTGTACAAGAGTCACCTCATGTCACTTTACTTTTTTGTAGCTTATGTAGATAACATGATGGAATGGGATGCAGTGGCTAAATGTTTAAGTTGGTACTCACCACAGTTTATACTCCTGTACTGTGGATGTCTGCATCTGAGTTGGTTACTCCCTTAAAATCAGTGAAAGGAGGGTGCTTTTAAGAGGGAGTTCATTGCTTCATTTTAGACTACGACACAAAGATGAGAGGACTCACTCATGAGAAGCATCAGTTCTCTCTATTATCTATAGAGCCTAGGATGACTAACTCAGGTGTAGCTGAGATGAATCACTCTCTAAATACTGAGTCCCCGCTCTACCTTCCATCCTGCTAATAATTCAGTGTGTACAGAGCCAGCTGAAAAGCTGTGATTGACAGAGGTTCTCTGTTATATTTGCACGCAGATGGCTGACTTTATGCTTTCTTTAACATCTACTCATATTACTCTGCCTACTGTAAAACATACCTTGAGAATACTATGTCTATTGATTATTTTTCATGAAGTTTCTGAGGTGCTTATATACTGTTGATCCTGATTTATGACCAGGCATTTTGCCTGGGTCTTAGCACCTAATTTTATATGTTGTTTTTAACTGGGGTTATGTCTGCATCACTCTTTGCAGTTTTCTCTTTTGATGTCCTATCCCTGTTTGTAGCTTATTTTACATCATTCCTTCACAACATAGCATGTTGAGCCACATGCTTTTCTATACCTATTGGTTTCCCCACCTAGAGAAAGCTCCATAATTTCTTTTCTTTTTTGGAGTAATCTGGTTCCATTGTTGTCAACATTGGATCCACCCTTTCTCTCTTTGCGCTCCATCAGTTCTAGAAGTTTTGTGAGTCCTTAATGAACTGTTTTCTACAGCATTTTCTCAGTGGTGCCTTGAGATTCTTCTTCTTTGCCTGCCTCTGCACGTGGTCCTGGTTTTCATCCATCTACTTAGCAGCTTGAATGTTGCCTGCAGGCCAAAATGCTTAGTACGTTTCCAACAGGATCAACAAATATAAATGATTTTTTAAAGGTGTTCTGCAAGGAAAAATGACGGAGGAGTGTCTGACAGTAGAGAACTAGAGTTACAAAAAAAAAAAAAAATTCAAAGGGGAAAAAGAACTAAAGGGATTAGAGAGGTTGTTTCATTCATTAAGTTAATTTACACTCCCTGGGAGAAGAACGCATTTTTGGGACTTCCATGGAAGCTGAAAAGTCTGCTAAAATCTGACTATATTCTTTGCCTCGCAATCTTTCTTTCCATATATACCTCTGGTCAAGGAAGTGGGAAAGGTGATTTTCAGCATCGCTAATGGTCATGGCATGATTACAAGTTTTCCTAGTGGCCTTTTCTCGCTCCGTGATTAACAGAGTTGTACCAATGATTCAAACTCATCCAACTTCAGCAAGGAATTTGATAATAAGGTCAGCACCTTTACCCATCTTACGTCTGCTCAGCCTAGAGCCTCCCCATCAACTTCTATACATGGAATTGTTCTAAATATTTCCACTGAATCCAAATGAAATGAGAATCTAGCCTATAGATTAATTTCAACAGCCTGACGTTAATTTCAACATATTATTGCTATTGAGATACATCTTCTCCCTTCTGAATTTCAGATCTTAATTTCAAATGTGAGAAAATGTGGTGAAATCTCTCAGAGCCACTGAGGAGGGAGGTAAATAGTGAAAATGGCCGCCGACTAGTCAACTTAATATCTCTGGTTTTATCTGGTTTGGACTGACCAGAGACCTGTTCAGCCGTGACTTGAGATGATATATTTTCATTAAGTTTTGCTTTGCACATAAAGAGCAAGTGAGTAAGGAACCCTTCACACTGGGTGCTGTGCAAATATATACCTTGCAAAATGTCAGCCCTTGCTCAAAAAATTTTACTGAGGACATAGCAAACATTCAAAGCAAACAATCAGATCAGGACTGAAAGGCTTTAAGATATATTTATAAAAATGCAAGATCTTTGCCCAGACTCAAAAAGAATTTACAGTCCACTCCCCAATTATTATCAGGTTTCAGGTCCGAGAGAAGGAAGTTCAGACAATCAGTCTGAAAAGGGAAAATGAAATTGCTTCACCTAGTCTGATCTAACTTTCCCTCACCTATAACAGGAACTGGCACAAGTACAGAGGCTGAGAGGGAGCTAAACAAGATGGTTACTGAAACACTTGTCAGGGACAGAGTAAAGATGGAAAATCACAGCTCAACGAGGCAGGCGTGAGACCCATTGCAAAGAAATGCGCTGGAAGATTTACCTTTTCTTGTAAAAAGAAAATATTTCTACTATTGAGAAGTGTAGAAATAGCAATAATTGTATCAGGTGCAGTGAAAGAAGAAAAGGCACTGTGCCAGGGAGACAGACAATTCTTTAAATGACAGCAAGGTATTGTACAGTTTGCAGAATTCCTTAGTAGCATCCATGAATCCCCATTACTTTTTAATTTCATGAAGGCTTGTTCAATTCAAAAAGTTAGTGCACAGTTCTGCTCCAGCTGTCTGTTCCCCATTGCTGGAGAAAAATCTAAAATTTTGCTTAGAACAGGGCAGAAGTTATTAGAAATGAAGGAGCAAACACAGAGTATATTTAGCATTTCAGAAGACTCTTCACCAGTTTATCAATAAAACTTCAGTTCCTTTTCTTTTTTTTTTTTTTATGAAAAAAGGATACAGAAGCTTTCCAGAGGTGACACAGCCAACATCTGCCAGGGCACGCCTTGATCTGGATAAATGCCAAATAAAATCTAGGGCAAGGATAAAAGTCAAACATTCATTAATAACAAAAAAACTGAAAAATACCTGCTAAGCCTATCTCTAATACTTAAATAAAACTCTTTCAAACTGTACATTAAATTGTAAGATTGCTTTCAGTATTTTCAAGTATGTATCCAACACAGCTAAAAGCAGCCCTGGGCTACTTAACAAGGAAGACTAATATTTCTTCCATAAACCTACTGCCGAAGTCATATATTCAATGAATTTTATTCAAGTGTCTCTTAGGACAAAGTTGTAATCTTAAGGATCTGTCTAGAAAGCAACACCCACATCTGAGGAAATACAGAGTCATCTACTTTGTCTCTGATACAGAAGCCCCACTGGCCAAAAGAAGGGTTCCTCACAGCAGTCAAAAGGATAAACTCCAACTTTTTGAAATGTTTCTTAGTGTTTTGGAATGTTTCTTGCAGTCTAAGATTTTGCTGGTTTTGAAGATTTTGGTAGCAGAAAACAACACTCTGGCAGCCCTGGTAGGGAGCTGCCTACCTCCTTGTGGCTTTCTGCCTTTCATACCATGGAACGCTGTGATTGCTGGTACATCCTCCCCAGCGTGGTTTTTCCTATGAACATTCCGCAAGTGTTAGCCACTATCTAGAAACTCATCCTAAATTTAACAAGCAACTATTAAGGACTTACAAATTTGAGTTTAAGCTGCCTCCTCAAACTCAACTGCCTACCCTACCACATTGTCTAGGGTGGTGGCTAGCACACCAAACAGTGATCTGATTAGGCATAAGGCCCTGCACAGTATTTTCACTTTTTGCCATCTTGCTCCCACCATGTTTTTATTAGCTAAGACCAAATATCACTCCTCATTTTGAACTAATTCTAAGGAATTGGCCGGGGGGGAAGGGGGAGGATTGCTAATTCAATACTTACAGAGCAGACAACTACAAAGACAAAAAGCCCTGAAACTTTTAGGAATTTTAGACAGCATCTGAAACATAAGAAACATGTATTTAGTACATGGCTAATTTAAAGCAAATATTTTCATTCTCTTAATAGCTCTGACAATTCAGAAACATCGTGGTGAGCTTATTTCAGAGTGATAATATACCATGTCAGCCTATGGACACTACTACGTGGGGTCTGCAGGGGCTTAGGAAGCTTCAGTGACTATAAGGGCCTCCTGCCCCAGGTGTGCTGCTGGCCAGGTCTCATTGCACAGGAATGAGTTTTCACCCCTCAGGCTGCAGCACGAGCTGGTGCTGGGACCTGGAGCCATTTCTCTGCTGGTACGACTGGCCCCTGACAGACCCAGAATCCCATCAGTTTGCCCTGGTCTTTCCCAGGGAGGCAAAGGAGCGCTGCCACCGCAGGGAGGTGGCATGGCCAAGCAGAAAGCACAGCTTGTTGCATAGAGGGGTGGTGTCATGAATGACTTCCTTAAAGCTGGACTTCTGATACACATCCTGAAAGGTGTTCGGAACAGATAGTTTGAAGATAAGAACAAGCTTTAAGAATTTCCTGGTTTTAATAGTGTCTCTTTTAAGCAAATATACTTCATGAGCATCTCTAAATAAACTCTTAATAGCTCTTAACTAGCAAAATTAGGGTGGGTTTTTTTCCGTAGCACATCTGCACCCTTTGAAGGAATGCCCAGTTCTGGAGATTTGATGCCATCAAATTTTCTGAAGTGTCAGAGCTTACTAATGAGTGGGTTAAGCAAGAATAACTCTAAATTAAAAAGTGGATGTTGAAAATACATGCTCTCAAGTAAGAAATCTTAAGATTTAGCACTTTTAAATTACCATTATTTTAATCTTACCATAAAAAGCAACTCTTAACTAACTATTTTGTTGTTGCCCATCAGTATGTTATAGAGATGTCTCAATTTACAGAAGTCTTTTTGGTGATTTCCCTTTATTACATCTTTTCATTAATTGAAGGCATTGATGTTCTTATTCAATTTTTTCAAAAGTAAACATTCAAACTTTTTTTTTCCTGACAGAATGATAAATGCAACGTTTGATTTAAGTCTGATGACAGGCAAGAAGGAAATAATTTCAAGTTACTAGAATAATTAGTTGAGAAGGGAACAGTGCAATAACTAGCTGCATTGTCAGGTGGTATAGAACAAAACATTAAAGCAGAGTTTTCTGAAAAGAGTCAGAAATAATTTTTAATCACAGTGGAAATAAGTCCCCAAATCAAGTTCATTGACTGAAAGCAGCATGAGTGACTGGAGACCCATTTTTTAAAAACATTGTTTTCTAAATATCCCTTCCTTTTTAGAATTTTCCTAACTGGCAGGAAAAAAAAACCCAACAGCTAATAAAAATATGTTGCCACAGACAAACTGGTAAAAAGGGGTTACAATATTGTATGAAATACAAGTGGTAGTGACTTTACGCAAATTTTGCATAGTATAAAAATCTAGAAAATGGAGAGGAAGAGGAGAAGCCAGCTGGGTGGCTTCTTCCAGAAATGCCAGGTAGCCTTACTCTGATAAAAAACAAGGCAGTAGAGAGGGGGAAGGAGACAATGAAGGCTTGAAAAGAGAGGAATAACAAAAGCTATTATCAGTACCTCACAACTGATAACTTCTTTTGGAATTGTGTAATTTATGGAAAATAACTACTGCCAATGCAGTCACGTATCCTCTATCTTACTTGTATGTCCTCGCCATCTACATTACAGTTTTATTTCAGTATTTTTGAGAATTTGTTATGGTATGAATTATGAAAGCCCAGTCCAAACTGGTTTCATTTTAATGTGCTTGATATTTTCTGTTACCACTTCCAAATTATCATTTATAATAATAATAGTAATTCAAATTATTATTGAAACAAGAAACAACAATAAACTGATTCTACGACATAAGAGAAATCAAAAAGCATTAATTACTCCTTTATAAATTCATAACCACTTGTCTATAAATAACAGAAACTCATCTAAGGGAGCTGGCAAAATATAATAAAATAGCTTCTGGAAATGGCTATTTCATTAAATGTAAAAGGCTCTTTTCCTCACATCTGTTTGTTTTCATGGCATTTTGTATTAGGGAAGCAGTGCTGTTAAGAGCTTACAGTTGAGAAGCGATCAGCCTTTGACTCGCTCGTGGTTTGCAATCTGTCTCTTCCTATAGCGCTAATCTGGCACAGCCATGCAAGTACAAACCCTGTGCCAAATCCTGCGCTGATAGATGCCTCTGGCACAACCCTATTGACTTCAGTTGGAAATGCCTGAAGCACAAATCTATGAAGGTTTTCACCCCGTTCTAAACCAAATGATTTTTAGTTGGGTCTGCATGTGGTGTCGGGCAGTTTAGCTCCATTTATTATCTCAGCGGAATTATGCTGATTTACAACAACCAAGGAGCTGGCCCCATATGTACAACCCACACTACAGCAATGAAAATACTAAATATTTCACAGGAAGTTTTGCCAGAGAAACGCACAGCTCCCCACATTATAAACCTACGCTGCACTGGAAACAATGGATTCTGCACTCCCTCTCGATGCCTTTTTTCCATCAAATACCAGGCAAAGCTACTGTGAGCGTGAAGAAAGACGCCTGCCAAACTTCTTCGCATCTGGTCATATTGCACTAATTGCAGCCATTGAAATTCTCCTGCTCCGTTTATTCAGCAGCAGTGCAGGAGAGTAGCGCTCCACACAATACCCTAGGCAGGATGAAAGGAGGAAAACAATTGTGAAGTGATGAGCTAAGACAGCATACAAATTGGGAAAAGATGCACGGAAACCCCCTTGGAAAGGCTCCGTGGATCAACACAGAGATGAGGACATGCAGTTCTGGGCTCCAAGCAAGTCTGCAGAGCAGAGGCCAAACCAAAGTAGTAAAAAGCGGTGAAATTCTGGAAGGGGTAGAGAGAATTTGTATCCAAGTTTAAAGGTTTGCTAGTTAAATCCCGGGCAAAAATAGCCTGAGAAAATTTGAACTTAAGCTTCTATCACTTTGGTATCTTTAAATGTATCAACAGATTCAATTTCTTTCATGCCCAAATAAGGGAAAAGACTACTTTGAGGTAAAGAGTGAAATATATTAATGTACTTAAAGATAGAAAAATGCTCTAGTTAGCTTTTGCATTGTATATATGTGAAAAGCTACTCTAATGACTACAGAAAGACTGTGTTAGATACATATTTTAATTAAAGTGAAGTACTTCATAAAAGCCACAAAACACTGAAGAATAAAGCTGTGCAATCAACCAAAGGGCTTTTAAGTAATGGTTCAAAGAAATGTTAAAAGCAATATAGAAGGTACTTATTAACAAATTTAGAATAGGTGCTATGATTGATGTTTGTAAGAACAAGGGGCTATTGATCATTAGGTAGAAGCTGTATTCAATTTCACCAGGGTTTATTAATAAACTATCAGTGGTGAGATATAGCCTAAACATGGAGTGTTATTTTATTCACTTGCAAAAAATAATCCTTTTCTAGACATCTATACTTAAAATTTAATACCTGCAGAAATAATAATAAAAAAAAAATATAAAAAGAAATAAATTAATGTTTTAATTCAGACCTCATCTTTGATAAATTGAACTTGACATGAAGGTTGTCCAAGATTTCATATTTCTCAGAAGAAGCAGATCTGGACAAACTTGTCATTTCACTTCCCAGTTGAAACCTTTGCTCAAAATCTGCAGAGCTGTTGTCCCATGAATCATCTGTGGTAAAATCTGGATTATGAAGAGCCATGCACTGCAACCTGTCACACATTTTCAGTAAACATAATAAAATAAAACAGTGGTTATTTCAACAGACAGTTGATGCAACTGACCTTGCGTATCCTTAGGTTCACTATGAGTGATTTTAATTGAAAAATCCATAGAAAGAGAGTACAGACTGATCTCCCCTCGTTGACACAGCTAGGTAGACTGGGGAGCAAAAACAAAGACTCCGTGACATTTAGGTGCACCTGGGAGAACCAGCTCTGTGATGTACCAGGCACATGTACCTCAGGATTTGGTGGGTAAACCCCCTATAAGGACCCTGCCTGTAGTTCTGCTGTGTCTTCCAGTGCACCTGATGTAACACCACATGGAACAAATGAGAGCACATGGCCTGTGGTTGCATATCCTTAGGGCTCTCTAATCACCTTCAGACCTTATATCCTTCCTTTCCCTGTTTACAGCCCCTTCTTTCCACTCAAGCTCCTCCAGAGTAATACTCTGCTCACAACCCCTGCCATTCACTTTATTTCCCAGCAGCTTTGGTGTCAGGATATAAGAAAGAACCATGCACAATTAAATAGAGGAGAGCTTGGAAAAAAATATTTCAAGTCAAATGAAAGTAACTCACCCATTTTCCTCTGAGGAAACCTTCAGTAGTGGTGTCTTCTCTGTAAAGTCAGTGTTTTTTGACCTTGAGCTGAATAATTTGGAAAAATTGAAGTGATATCTTTGGAGAGGAAAAAAAACAGAACAGTAAGTCTGCGGTACAATGATTCACTGCAGTTCTACAGAATATTTTGCTACAAGCACATCTAACTAGTTAAATATTATTTAAGAATGGTGTTCACCTAAATTAAAGTTTTCATTAAGTTTGAACTAATCATAGTAGTTACCTCCTTATAGTCATGGCGTACTTTACTGCATAAAATAAGAGAAATTTATCTTGTCCTAAAAACAGCATTAAAATAGTCAATTAAATTCCCTTTGAATGCCAGAAGAGCAATAAACACCTAACTCAGACTCACATGCTTATATTTTAGACTCCTGAATTTGCAGTGGAACAACTGCACTGTAATATTAGGGAGGCAAAATTCTTAAGGTAAATAATTACATATATTCAGAAAAGTTCACATTAATATACTCCATAAAACATAATATAATGGGATAATTTCTGTCCTGTAAATGTCATTTGAAACGTGGACCACCAGAAATCTCCTAATCTCTACAACAACCTCAGCACCCTTTGTGTTAGAGAAGAAAGCTTTATCTGAAGTGCAAGTACTTTATTCCTGCAGCACAATCCCTGCCAGTTTCTGTCAAGGCTGGTACTGCAGATAATTAACAGAGAATGAGCTACCTCTTACCATATTGCAGCTTAGTGTTGTTAAGAAGCCTTTTGCTAAAATATAAATCCCAAAGCTTAAGAAACAGCTGAAGAGAATCAAGCACAATCACAGGGGTCTAGCTTTGGGGCAGGCTTCTAGGAGAGATTAAATAATTGAGCCATTTTAGAGCACTCTCCAAGACATGGCTCTTCCAGAGACATTTCCCATCAAAATCACCATTATTCAGACATGCTCAGATTTATTCCATTCAAAACTGCAGTCACCAACTACCAGAAAGTCCTGAAGAAATCTGTAGACCTGCAGTCAATATGCAGATCTCATTGCTCCCAGAGACACCTAGAGGAAACCTAAAACATCTTCTGCTATTGCTGGACCTGGGGGGGAAAGAAGTTATAAAATCATAGACAACTAAATAAATATATAAAGGTGACTGGTAATTCATTCTTCTAAATATAAGTCTAGTCCAAAAAGAAGGATCTGTGTATTTAACTTTGTAACACAATGGAAGACAGTGGAATTTCTTGCAATTTGTAAAGGTATGCATGAACTCAGACTTTGCAAAATTAAAACCTCGGGCTAACGCTTTACCTTGCTTGTTTAGTGGTGTTATCATTCAGAAGCCATGCTAGGTGTGCAGCAACTAGATATGATTATTTCAGCCCTGAGTGGCCACGACACTCATTCAAACTCTGCCATAAGCACCGTATTTGCAGTCTCAACAGAAGAGAATGAATGAGCGAGAGAGACTGAATTATCCAGTACCTCGGGTCAGATGTTGGGCAGATTACAATTCAGGTGCTACATTGCACTGACGGTTCATCTGTGAAGAGATGATTACATACTCTGAAGCTATCAAAGTGCTTCCTTTTTTTAAATAGGAGAATATAATTCACAGAATGAATTTAAGTGGAGAAATTCTGGCATTTTAAAGCAAGTGCTATTCTAATCTTATCATAGCCTTAAGTATAAAAGATTACCTAGAGCCTTTACAAAATGGAATCTATAAGGATAGCAAAAACACTATCAGGACTTTAAATGTGTGCTCACTGAGCACTACTGATATGCTCCTGGCTAATCCCAGCATTCCACTACATTCGAAGTTTGCATCCAAAGGTGACAATTGTAATAAAAATTCTGATGGTAGACCTTGAACTTGTACATTCAGAAATTTAACTCACACAAAGACCGATTACCTGTTTCTGCTGTTAAACAAAATGATGCCACTTGTTCCACCAAAACTGCTCCAAATAATATATACTATATGCTGTTCTGATTTAACCTCACATTGCACACACCGTTAACCTTTCCACACTTACTTTTCTTCCTTTCCTCCTAGGAAATAACGTGCAAAATCTGAGATTAGTAACCAGAAAACTTTTGTAGAAAACTTCCCTTTTCTTCAAATTGTTAGAGGTTGATACCAACACTGCTTTGTGTTATGTAGGCACACATATATCTACTGACAGTGAACCACCTCTGCAGGTCTTCACCACTACTAGAAGAGAGTGACCAGGCTGCAGAGTGCTGAAGGGCAAAACAACCACAGCAATGGCAGCTGGAAAGAGAGGATAAAGGTTTGGTGGAAGGTGGTTTAAATGATAGAACCTGAAGTGAAGGATCCATAAGACTAGTTAAAGACATCACCTGTACTTTCTTTTTGCACATTTGTTATCCTCATTTTCTGGTATAGGACTTGCCACTTTTAAATGGAACCTTAGAGCTTCACGGATTGCCATAAATGGCCAATACAGTAAAAATAGAAAAGGTCTTCAGATAAAGTGAAAACAATTAGTACATGACAACATCAATTTGCAGAGAGTAAAAACACATGGGCAAGAATAAGCAGCAGGAAACAGCCAGGCTTGACACAACAAAAAATAATTAGAGAAGAAGCAGAAGAGCCTCAACTCCCCCGTGATGTGATTACTCTAATTAGAGAATGAGAGTAATATAAACAATAAAGCTAATTAGGGCATAAAAGGATTCTTGAAGGCTGAAAGCTCTAGAAGGAAAAGTTGAAAAAAACATCCAGAAAAAATAGCATGAGTTATAAAAATAAAAGTCATCCCTGAATGGAGAGCTTAATGCAAGCCCCTCTGTGCCTCTTATTCTTCTGCAGAGACACTACTGGTGTTATTTGGTCATCCCCTTGATCAAAAGATAACAGAGATCATCTGCAAGCAAAACCTAGGAAGTCCCAAAGACCCCCTGTTATTAGAGGAGCAAGTCTACAGTGCTCAAAAATCCTCTCAGCATCATTCTTGGTGCTCTTCAGCCCTGCAAGTGGCTGGCTACTATGACATCATGTAAATACAGCAAGGATATCAGTGTGACATGTTTCAAAACCTGAGACCAGTTTACACTTTGTTTCTTCACAATTAAAAGAGCTAGAAGCTTTGTTTATACCTACATGCTAGAATGGAGTGCAACCTATCTCTGCTGAGCAATTCTGCAACTTTACCAAGGAGTTAATCACCAGGTCAGCTCATTAGCCCATTGTTAACAGACTCACTCATAGAAAAAGAAAAATTGGTCTGAATTTATACTGTGCGAGGAGCTGATAAGCTGGAAACCAGTCTTGTCCAGTGTTCTTCTTTCATGATTCAGACTCAAAAATCATTAGCATTTGAGAAGAGACATGAAATAATTCCCTATACATATGTATACACTTGTATGTAGATATGCACATAGATATTCACACAACAAATTAACATTCTCATTTCCCTTTCATTCAAAAGTGATGGGAGAAAATTAAAACCAAAAACTGTATAAAGAAGTATTTGACAAGGACTTCTTCAAACAAAGCACCACTCTTCCAGAAAGATCCATGTAGAACTTATATGAGAAAAAGAAGATCATGTCCTGCCTGTTGTACAACCACAGCTGTGGCCACATTCATTCTCAAATAAGCCACAGCTGGGCATGGTTTTTTTTAATTAAGAGAAATCTTTCAAACAGAAGATTGTGTTCTTAACCACTTGGTTACTGCTGTGACAGTCATAGATACAGATCTTGGTTATCTCTGCAGGAGCATAGGTTTGTTCTGAGGAAGCGTGTGTTTTCTGAGCAATCAAAGTCATACTTTCCCACCACTAATCTTTCAAGCAATTACCATTTCTGCTGTCTCCATAGTAACCCAGAAGAGAAATCAGCATTGTAGGAGGGCTGTCCACACCCCAGATGATACAGCAGGTTCTGCCAAATCGTGGAGGTATCCACAGATGAAGCTCCAGCTGCCTTACAGCAGCTGGAGAAGGATCTCACCCACAGCATTAAAAAATACAAGGGTCCAAATGCAAGCCCTGGGCATCTATTGCAGAAGCCCCCCCAGTCTGTGGCTGTGCCACTGCTCCCATGCATGAGCAAGGTTCACATTCTTTTGGTGGCAATAGGTACTTCTCTACAGCTGTACAGCAGAGATACAACCTTCAATCGACTACACTCATTTGGGCAGATTGAGGAGAAGCAGGCTTCTCCTGCCCTCCTGGCCATGTGGAGAGGTATCGGGAGAGCAGGAGAGGAAAGGAAGAGATGTGGGAGACTCCAGTTGCTCCCACCGATGGGCTGATAACTCCTCGGGCATTATTCAGAGCCAGTGGCTGAAGACTGCTGCAGGTTCCATTTACAATATGCCGCTATCTTCCATTACCTGCAGGTGATAACTTCCAAAGTCTTCAGCTGACTTTTTCTGAAGTCCAAAGAGAGAGTTCAGTTCCTGCCACTGAGCACCAGACCTGCCCCCTGACCACATTTTCAGTCATTTCCTCACGTTTACACCTGCCATTTTAAACAAAAGGAAAAGGAAGATTTTGTGGTAGGAACTGTTGTTCAGCAATAAGCAACCTTTCAATCCCAAATACACTACAGCAGAGGACACCAAAAGAAGCAAGCATCCCACAGGAACTTGGGGAAGAAAACAACCATACTCATCCCAGTTAGCTGGCAAACACTTAAAATAATCACTAAATTTGGCAGGAACCTATTATTTAGCCTTATATTGAAAAGATTAATCATGCCACACAATGCATTAAGTTTTCACTCCCTATAATAAAGAGCATACATTTTAAACATCAGCTAATATAACGTTTCATCTGCCATATGCTGTCGTGCACGCAACTATCAGTAAAAGAGCTATTTCTATGACAACAGAAAGCAATAATTGTCACTTCTACAGAAAGGATTTGGTCAGAATTGAAGAAGAGGTGAATATGGAAACATATGTATTGTGCAAGAACATCAACAGTTTTGAACATAACTTATTGGAAATTTCACTATATAAAACATTATAAGCAGAATCTCTTCAAGAAAAAGAAAAGTTAACATGCTTCCCTGAATTAGTAGTCATTAAAAGTGACCATTATAAGTGTGAGGCTGACTCTTAAACAAAAGTTCAGAAATATTACCGAGCCAAGAGATTATAACAAATACAATAAAAATTTAAGCAAATTTTAATAGTGGAGAAGAAAGCTCGAGTAAGAATATGAGAGATAATTAATCATGCAGGAGACTAATAACAACTGTAAGACTTTAATTTATTATTTCTATATTCTTATAGGCTAAAGCCTAATTTCAGAAGCACCATCTTCCCTGAATAGAGAACATTTATACAAATCATATGTACTGAGCTAATTACTCTTATCATAACTGTAAACAAGCACAATGCAGAAACAAAATTAAAAGCAGAGAGGGTTTTACCAACAAACAAACAAACAAACAAACACAACCCCAAAACAAAAAACCAAAACAGAAAAACCCGCACCAGTTTTTGACCACACTTGAAACACATTCTTACACCAGATTTGGTATTTGTCAGTGTCTGATAAAGTCCACTTTTGGACAAAGTTGCATGGTACAAACTGTGCTGACCAACATCATAGTATTCAGCTTTTAAACATTTACTGTGTGCTAAGCAGCTGTATACATACATCTGTCAGCATCATGATATATATGTCTCCAGACGGAGACACAAGCTGCCATCATGTTTTCTCCTTAGTGGTAGCACGTCATGGGGGAACTGTTATGACTACCCATCGCAAATGAGGTATGGCCAACTGGTACACTAAGAGTCATGGAAGGATCAAAGACTCCAGAACTCACATCTCTAAACAGGCTCCAGACATTTTCTGATGACTGCTTTATGTAGCTTCAACTAAATCAGCAAATAACCTCTAGACCCTTTAAAAGCATGCACCATTAAGATGTCAGAAAAATTTAGCAATGAAAGCATTACTTAATATAAACTCATTTTCTTTTTGACTTTCCTAATTTCCTATTAGACAGGATTGTACAGGATTCCCCAGAGGACTGCAACACTGGCAATACCTGACAGCAAGACACTGCCAGAGGCACAGCCAACTGGCAGGTCTCATTGAGAAGTGTCTACTATGCCAAGACCCCAAGCAACTAAAGAACATGCTTAAGAAAGAGGCAGTGAAACGTATGCTGAGATTTTCCAAGATGGAATTGGTTCTTTAGAAGGACATACACAATGTGCTTGTTTCATTCGCTTCTGCTGGATTTGGAGAGTGAACGTGTCCTGCAAGAGCATGTAGTAGTGGTCTCTCCTCCTTCATTTGTGCAATATTCTGCTATTTTAAGAAGCAGGGCAATTTTAAGTTCAGAAATAGATTGGAAAATAGAGTGCTTTCTGTATTTCCCTTTTTTAAATCAAATCAGGCTTTGCAGGGTTATTGTACCTCCCTGAAAAATGAAATTTTCAGTTACCTCCAGGACTTAGTAGCTCCTTTTCCCCTGCCTCTGTCAGGGGAAGTCTCCATCAGGACATGGTTAATAGCTTAGACACACCAGGACCCCACTACAGTGGGTAAAGCTAAAAGAAAATACTTAATCCTTAAGCTGCCCTGACGCTCCTCTGACTCTCCCTAGGAGAACTAAGATGTTCACGCATTTTCTGCTCCGATGTCAGGGCACCTCAAGGAACACTTGCCCTGTGGGAGCAAGCCTGGAGCAGTGGGTGGCTGTGGGTCTGCAAGGTCTGTGCCCTTCCCAGCCAGGGCCCATCCCACAACACCCAGCAAAGGAGCAGAGATGGAATGGGAATGGGGATGGGGACCCAGGCGGCCCAAATCTTCATGACTACCCAGCATGGCCACAGTGATGGGGCAGGTCCAAAAAGCCTACTCTTTGAAGGACTGAGAAGTTGGGCTAAGAAAGCGTAGCTCCTCATTTCTCCTCTCTATTTTCTGCTTCAGCAAAGAAAATTGGAAAGCTACAGGAGAGAGCATGCAAAAACTGCAGACTGAAGGAGAAAATACATTTCAGGAGCAGGGGTTGCCAAAACAGCTTAGCTGTTGGCAAGTGCCAGCAAGCTGCAAATTTGAAATAGGCAGCAGCAGCCAGTATTGGTAGTGGTCCAAACTCCAAAACCCCAGTTTCTCCATGGATTACATAGATAACCTGTTAAGAGGTATTATTCTCAAATGCTGCAGGGCATACTGAAAAATGAACCTGCTATAGGGAGGCAATTTATCAGCAACATTTTAAGCATGGCTGCACTTGTAATAATTTAGCATATTCTGCAAGCCTGGATTTTAAATGCCAGTGTTTCTTTTTGGCATTCACAATGAGCTTTTAGCTTAACCAACTCCAATGCTAACTGAATTTATGACAAATAAAGAGGGCTTCACACTTTTTTTTGTATTCTGTGAGGAAATTCCAACAATCTCAAAAGTTAAAGAAAGGGTGATAAATTTAAGTTTTAACTTTATATCTGAGCAGGATCTCCTAAAGATGCAATAGGGGGCACTGGGATGATACGAACATGAACAGAAAGATAGGTCTGAGAAACAACTGGATGATGTGACCATCTCTAAAGAAGGTTATTCTTTAAGCATGGTAGTGATACGGTGTTGTAGTCTCAAAGGTTTGGGGGAATGTATGTTGAAGTATGAAGATTCACTTTCAGACTAGCTGAATTTAAGGATGATACAAGAAAAGGAGGCACAACTAAAAGAAGGTCATTGACCCCTTCCCAGATGAGAGAACATTTTCCTACACAATGAGACAGGATTATTTTGATACAGTTTTCCTTAATCCAAGCGATGTACTGACAAGCTGTCCCATGTAATTATGCTTCTGGTCTTTCATAGTCTTATAATGTACTTTTATGCCAGTCACCCCAGTTTTGGAGATTGAAAAGAGTAATTAGTGAGCTATACTTAAAGATGAAATCATGAAGAAACTATTTTTCATCTTTTTTAAACATTTCTTTAAAAATTGTAGTTCCACATGTTTCATTCCAAGAATTTGGAGATAACATTGTTCATACCTGCAACTTTCAGAGAAAAAAAAAGTAACTTTGTCTCTAAAAGCAAAGTGTCTCCGTTGCTTAGAATGAAAAAAAAAATCCAGACAGACATAAAAAAAGAAGCTCATTAACAGCATGAAAAAATGTGACTGAGTTCTGTTACTGGAGAGGTGTTAGAGAGAGAAGGGGAAGGCAAGCAGCAGGCCACCACACAGCTGAAAATATTCAAGTTGTCATCAAATTAGGCTTTGTTTTAAAAAAGCACATGATGAATCCCAACTATTGTAAGCTTGCTGGGACTTCTATTTTGTCCCTTGGTCACAATAAAATTAAACAAGGCAAGTTCAAGAACTTTCATATCAGGGTCTCAAAAGATATTACAATATAACTATGACAAGTTATATGACCTTTATGTAGACCCTGGTCTCATGGACTGGACCCATCAAAAATGCTAAATCTTGCTCCAAAGCTAGGTCACGAGACAGTACTCAGCGTAGCCAGAGAATAAACAGCAGTAAAATTTTAAGATTAAAATTAATTTGCAGGGGGAGATATAGCTATCATATATTGAAATAACACTATTAAGCTGATAAAATACTGGGTATTTTTTCACTATAATGGAAGTTCTTCCATTCTATTTAATTTTTTCATTATTGTAATTATGATGGAGATACTAACATTTCCTTTTCAGCTTCTGGCTGAGCATAAGACCCTGAGGTTATTCTCATAACTTCTGCCATCTAAAATGATAGTTACAGTCACTGGTAGGGGAGATACCTCCTCAAATTATTTTCATCCTCCCTATCTCCCACGTTGACTATACAAGAAACCTGGAGAACTAACTTTGAGCAAATAGAAAAACTTCTTCACTAAATAATGTATAAACCTCACACAAACAATGCTATATTACAGTGTACCAAAAGGTACTTTTTTCATGTACTTTTTATTTGCTCTTATATAAAATCTCTTTTTGGTAAAGAAGATTTTTTTACCCAAAAAGTTATTCAGTGTTCATTAGGAATACAAAGAACTATGAACAAGTCCTTCCAAACATGATTTCCGTGTAATTCCTAACAAGTAACTTCCAACAGAGAGTAAATCCACATCACTGGTCATTGCACTCCACCTTGAGTTATATCAGAGACAAAAATTTTTAAAGCACTGAAAACCCCAGAGGACCAAATTAAAGAAACCAAACAGAATAAAAAGGTAGTGATAGTAACACAATATTTACTTTTACATTTGGAGAATATTCAGTAAAACCATTCAAGAGCAAATGTCTTTTTGTCTCACAAAGACGGTGTTCTTCCCTGCAATAGCTGTTCACTAAGAACACTGTAACATGTTAACATATGCAGTTTAAGAGCCTCAGGAAACTCATTCCACAGTGTTGGATTCCGTTTTGCTACCAGACATCTTTTTCTGCCTTGAAAGGCCTCAGATATCTATAGGTACCTCAAGGCTACAATGTCAGAGAAGGAGCTAATTTATGTTAACAAACAGCTTTAAAACACAGATTTCTGACACAGTGCCAATGAGAGATGAATTTGAAACACAAGATCTGAGTCCATAAACATATTCAACTGAGATACTCAAAGAAAAATAAAGGAAGAAAAAACAAAAACAAAAAACACAAACAAAAAAAACCCCAAGGATTATAAATAATACATTCCAAAGAAACTCTGAGGATTTCCTTGTCTCATGTAGAGTAGCATGCAGATAGTATTTGACAAGTGTCCCTCCAAGTGAGGAAACTGGTGACAAAAACAAAGAATAATGATGCCTCTACAGCTTCCCTTCCTCCTGTTTTAAGCTCTAATTCTTCTCCAGGTAAGAAGATACTCCTGTGCACTGAAAAGTCAACAAAACAAAATTATGCCTCTCAGCATCCAGATGGAAATTCCTTTTCCTACATGGCTTTGTTCCAGCAACACAGTTTAACTATGCATCATATTTCTTGATAGCAATGATGCACATCTTCCCTCCCAGTCACACAGATGCCAGGCTCTCTTCTCTCAGACACTGCATTCTCTTTGGCTCTATATAGAGTGACACTTTGGCTACTCCATAGTCTCACAGAGGTGATTTCCTTCCATCTTGCTCCTGACATAACATATACTTGATGAGAAATGCCATAAAATTTGCTATGCAGGTTCTAAAAATCAGTACCGTCCCAAAGCTAAATAAATTCTGGACATTTATCACCTGAAAAAAAGGTAAGATTCTGCTCAGTAGCCATATGATAATAAATCTTTGCATACCTATGAAAATTTCTGGCCATCTAGACATGAGGTTACATAAATGAAACCTCATTCTATGCTCCCAAAGGAAAAGAAACGAGAAAAGGAAAAGTGTCAGTGCTGCTGACTTTAAAAAAAAAAAAAATAATAATTCTTCAGCAAAATATTATCTGCAGAAAAGGGGAAACCCCATGCTGACATAGTTGCCCGTTGTCATCATCTTCTTTCTGTCTTCTTCCCCTCCTTAAGGCAGAAGGCTCCAAGCTGCTATACAAAGAGACAGATGAAAAAATACAGCAGGTCCTTCTAAATGAACCCCATTAAAGAAGCAAGACAGATATGACTATCTCCAAAAGCATAAAAATTGAGACAAAGGATATCTGTTACTGGTCCTACCCTGGCAGAGATGCTGTGGAGCACAGCTAATTTAAAGAAAAAAGAAAGTTTTGAAAGTGTTTTGTTTCTTCAGGTAGATATAGTGCCTGAATAATCTATTAATTTTCAATTAGAAACAGTTGTAAGCATTTCAAAAAGCATGAAAAAATAGGTTTTTCATCAAAAAAGAAGCATAGCTTGTCCTTTGCTATGTGTTTGACCAGTCAGTTGCACAGCTATTTGATTATAAACCCAAATGGATCATAAAGGTTTAGTGCTCTTGAACCAACAGCACCTCCAAATAAGAGAAGCCTGAAACACACATCAGATGCCTGAATGTTGGCTTAAGTATAGTACTAACAAAACACAGCTTCTCACATGTATCTTTTGAATAAAACAACTCCAGAAAGACAACAGACACACACACTAAAATCACCATAACCAGACATCATTCTTAAAAGTTAATATATAGGTAGCTCTTCTCCACCTCAAGAATCAACACAGAACAATTGTTGTTTCTCTACACAAAAATAACGTCTTTAAAGCAAAAAAAAATTGAATCACATTTGAGTCATGGCACTTAAAAGTAGGTTACAATTGCAAATGAATGTTTTTTTAAAAAACAAACAAACAAGCAAACAAACAAAATGTCTATGGGCAGAAGTCCATAGCACATTTTCACAGAGAAAAAAGATCATTTTGCCCTGTTTTAGGTTACGCAATGTGAAAGTTAATCAGAAAGAACTAAAGCTACAGGAATTATCTCCTTTAGAAGCATTAGGAAAAAGCGTGGGCTGGAGAGAAAAAATATCATGACACATGGCAGAGCTAAAAGAACAGATTTTATCTTAAGACAAAAGCATATAGACATATTGAATTTAAAAAAGGCCATTGATTTAGAAAAGAAGGATGGATCAACATTTTTTCTTCATTGCAAAAGGTATGGTTAGAGTCTCAGTTCTGCTGTGTTATTCCAGTTTATATATTAATTTATTTTGGTCACTAACGAAACACTGTAACCTCAACAGGACAAGGTATGCTCCTACTTGCAGCTTTCTTGTTAATGAAGACTAAATGCGATGTAGACCATGGTACCATGAAGACCTCATCCCTGAAGAGACACATATGCAACGCAGGTAGGATCCTGATGACTAATTCTGCATACAAGTAAATAAATTCCATTATCTATAAGGAAGCTGGTGTCAATACTTAATTTTTATGATCTCTAAGCATTATATGTATGACCTAAATCTCCCCAGATTCATACAGCTTTTAACAAGTATGAAGAGCTGGAATTCTCTTTTCTCCATTATATCTTCTTGAGCCTAAAACATTTGTTGGATTGACACATCTAGAAAATTAAATGATCAGTACTACTCTAAATTGTAAATAAATTGGTACATTTGTTTTCTGGTTTTGATGTGGAGCTCTTGTGTATTCTGCCTCACAAATATCAGATTTCCAACTGAAGGAAAGCATGACAGGTCTAATGACACCAATGGAGCTCTTTCAACTTTTGTTGACAGACCTATAGGTCCAAAACCGTGATTAGCACAATATCCATATGTACAAATCCTTATGACAAGACATCAATCTTTTCTGCCAAGGGTAGTCTGTCTTCTGTCAAAATAGGCTAGGTGGAATAATTCTGGCCCTCTAATCCTCTTCAATACTGTTATACAACTATGAACAGATTTGTAATGGCTGCATGTTGCCATTTTATTTGTGGCTAAAAAAAATAGTTTTCCACATGTTGGTGTTCAACATTTTTACTCTGAAATACTCCTTGCAGTGCTGGCTTAGCTTATTTTTGGGCACAGACTACAATACGCCAAGTAGACGTGAGCCGAAAACATTGTCTAAAATGCACAAATTCCATTGTACTACATCCATGCAGAGCATTTGCTATTGTTAATCCACACTGGAAAGCACTGGGAGGCACAACATACAGTACACAGTGTGTCTTGGCAAAGAAGGCACGTGCTGCCAGTGGATGCAACAAAACTGTATATTTATATAATATTACGACATAAACCTGATGGTTTAGTTTACCCAATTAAAGACACATCAGACAAAACAGAAGTGCGTTGCTGGTTACCCTCCATTCTGGGCTTATTATTCTTTTTATCAGACAGATTCCCTAAATTCAGGTTCATGCTTTTCACTCTAAGAGGTTTACATGATGAACCAGCTGTCAATAGACTTCTAAAGAGGATTGCAGCTCACATGTCATTGACGTGGCTGAGGAGGTAGAGTTGCTCCTATCACTCCTAGAAAGATTAGCGACAAAGGAATATTTGAAGCTGCTTTTACTTTTGTATTTTCTAAACACCAGAGAAAATAAATTACATAAGATCACAAGAGTGAGTAGAGAATTCACTGTGAAATATTTACCTACC
The DNA here is from genome assembly GCF_964106895.1 of Numenius arquata. Lineage (NCBI taxonomy): Eukaryota > Metazoa > Chordata > Aves > Charadriiformes > Scolopacidae > Numenius > Numenius arquata. The sequence continues at coordinate 67,733,237 of NC_133576.1, read as the reverse complement.
CTGTTCGAGGAAGTATTGTATTAATCCAGGATTAGACTTCTTACAATAAATTCATCAATAGCATAGTGTTTCCTCCTCAAACACTAAGTGTGATGCCCTGCCAGACATACCAGTTCAGTGTAACTGCCAGCATGGCTGCCTGAGAGAAATGCTTTCATGCTCCATCATTGCCAGAGCTTCACTTCAGGCAAGGGAGTCCTTACAAAAACTCTGCTCAAGGATACCAGGGAGTGAATGGCAGATGGACTGTGTTTACTGTCCTTACCAACTAGCATGGAAAAGGGAGTACTTCAGAAAGCGTGAGCAAAATCTTCAGCCTCTCACAGCTGCTTGTGAATGATACTAGAGTGTGCTTAGTGTGCTGAAGTGGTATCCTGCTGCATTTCCAAAAACTGTGAGTTGTTGTAACTGCCAATCTGTTTTCTATCTCACCCTGCCCAAAAGATATCAAATAAAAATGTGCAAAGATTAAAAAAAAAAAAAGAAACCACCAAAACAAAACCAACCCAAGCCCGAGTGCATTAATTCCGAACCTACTCAGTTCTGACAGACCTGGCTCCAGCTCACTGTGCTGTCCTTGACTTTAGCTCTGACCTGCTGTGGACAGAGCTCTGCATGGTCTCTGACTTCTGCTGGTCCATTAGTACAATTATTGCAGGTTGCCCCTGCAGTCCCATTAATACCTATCAAGCAGAGAATTGCTTGCTTGGTCACTGTCTGTAAGCATTTCAGTGACTCATTTATCAGCTTTTGCTGTCTTTCAGAGACTAAATCACTTGAGCTCCTTATGGATAGCAGGTTTTTTAAAAAGCCATATGATTTGCCAGACTACAAACTGTGACCCTATTTTTTTTTTAATTCACTGGCTAATTTCTTCCATCTGCATTAATCTATTTTTCCATCAACTACATTCAATTTAACATGAACTTCAGTTCTTAAATGTATGACCACCACTATCCTGGAAAATTTTGCTGTGGCCGAGGAATGATTTCCAGTGCTTCTAACACAAGAGGACAAACCACTCTGATGTTAATTAATTCTAATGGAAGAGGCATTTAAAGCATTGGGCAGACTGAAGCACATCTCTATCACCAAGAAGAACTATGCTCTAAAACATCTGCTCCTAACAGTAAGCTACAGGGAAAAAAAAAAAAAAAAAAAAGGAAAAAAAAGAAAGGGAGGAAAGGTTTCTTTCTGTACCCCTTACAGGGTGGGATTGTTTGATTTTTTGAGGGATTATGGCCTTACAAGTTTTTATCTTGTTAGCATGTCTTATTTTTGTTTTGAAGATCAAGCTGTAATTACTCACAAGTGCAAGGCGACCAGCTTAAGTGAGGAATGCCATTAACTCAGCTGGCTCGCTTCAAGGTTTGGGACTGACAGATCAGTATTCTTGTGTTAACTGCAGCTTTGAGCGGAACTAGGATTTTTTCCATCCTAACTGAGGACTGACCACGTCAGGGTCTAGCTTACAACCACAACATTAGCTTGCTTTTATCTAATTCACTCCATAGCTCACTACACCCTGGTTTTGTTCTGTATTTCACACTGCATTTTGGCTTCAACCAGTAGCCAACTCTGTAGCCAAATGGAAGGGTTTCCACTCGTCTTTCTCACTATTCCTACTGTCTCTACCTTTTATTGATATCTCTCCTGCCAGACACTTCTCCTTCTACCAGTGCCTCAGAGCCCTCTCCACCCACTTCATGCTCAGCAGCAGCTTTCCAGTAGCCTGTGAAGAGGCTAAGGCATATTTTTGGGCAAATACTCAGTATGAACTAAGCTACCCAAGCTCTCATCTGAATACCCTGGCTACTAGGAAAGACAGTAGCCTGCAAACCCTTCCTCTCCTCCTCCTTCTGGCCCTTATATTTTCAACAAAATTATAGTCACTGGAAGAAGAAGGAAGAGGAGGAGATAAACTAAACATTTATTATCAGAAAATTTACTTAGAAAACAAAATACTTGAGTTACAGTTGATCTTTCAATGGACATTTCATTATTTAAAGAGAGAGAAAGGAGTAAATTGAAGAGCAAAACCAAAAATAAGACTGCCTTGGAGCCTCGTGGCACATAAACTTACTCAAGAGCTAGGAGGAGTGTGTTGAGTGTCACTCAGACCAGGGTGGAAATTGTACATCCACCTCCTAAATCTCATGTAAAGTAATTAAAGAGGGTATTTACAGTAAAAGAACCACACCAGCATTACTTCTTTTTTGATTGGACTGTGAAAACAAACTGCCCTTGTCCTGGACTCTCTCCTTTTTTTCCTCCTGTGCTTTACTAAGTTCACAGGCTCCTGCCCCACCTCAGGCTCATAGAGGTCCAAGCCTTAAAGCCAAATAGTCAAACTTATCATCAAACATAGCTTCTTCTCCATGATGCCCTTTCTCAGCTATTTTCAGCTGCATTTCCAGGTTTTGTCTTGCTCATTCTGTCAACTGCAGGGCCTGGGCCCATGGAAAAGTTTTGCAGATGATTTACCGCCCGACAGTAGTGGCTGCCTGTTCTCATGTCCAGATGATGCTGTGATACATGTAAGATTTCCAATGTTTTGTTTTTCTTCCCCTGAGTCACTGTCAGAAAAGACTCAACTGTTCTTCTCCACAAAAATATTTTGCGCACCTACATGGCAGAAAATTGGGGACAGAACTGAATTCTTATTAACTCGTATCCGTTGACCACCTGCTAGTGCTAAGTTCCAATTCCCACAAATTGTTTAGTATGTCAGAGTTGCCACCCACACATAGGCACATCAGCCAGGAATGAAGCACATGGAATAGTTTTTCAAAGGAAAAGCTTCATTGAGGAATACTGAGCAACTGAGCTATTTACTTCATCTTACATTGATAGCTACTCCTCACGCACATCAGCTATTTAAGCCCCATGCATGCCCTCCTACTCAACTGTGACTGTCTCTGCGCAACACATTTCTTTTCAAAGTCTGGCTGTCTGGTTGGCTTAACCCTTCAACCTTATAATGTAAAAAAAATCATTGCTGACATTAAAAGCCTTCCTCTATTTAAATAGAGGTTTACATGAGAAAACAGCTGTCCAACCCCAAAGAGGATTGAAGCTTGTATGTCACTGGCATCTTTCCACAATTGGTCTAATGAAGACGAACCCCACATAACCATATTATTAACCATTAGGAAGAGAGCAGCTGCTTGTAAAATTCAACAGTTTTGTGCTATGTCACAGGGACTCAATTGAAACATTTGATCTTTGGAGGTTGATACACTGCAAATTTTTCACTGAGTGCTGAGTTCAGTTTTTAGCCTGACAGTTAGAAAAGTGTGAAGCAGCTACTTAGTACCCCCTAATTCTTTCAACAGAGCACTTAGAAACAAAAATTAATAGTGTGGGGGTTTTGTTTACCAAAATGTCCTGTCAGAATCAAAACGCATTTGAGTGGCGACATGGGAGTGCTATGGTGTTAGTCTGCTGATGACAGAACAGAAATTGTAGTACATGACCAATCTGAGATACTGTGAATAATTATAAGAAATAAGGACTGAGATGATGAATCATCTCTCACAGCAACAGAGAAAATAAATAATTCTGAACACAGGGAAACTTATTATGAGTGAGGTCTGTGTCTATATGTTTCATTAACAGCAAAATAGCTTAAAATCAGTCTTTTGCTGAGCACACATCTTTTTCTCAAATGAAGCCAAACACCCTCCTTAAGTTATGTCATACAACCACATTTCGGTCTTCCTTCCAATACCACTCCGAGAAGCCTTTTTCCAGGAAATGAGGAACAGCAAGTTAGAAGGGGGCAGCAGAACTTACCTGTAACTTATTTATTTGCCTGTTGTGCATAATGTTGTCTTTCTGTTATACTTCCTACTATTCAAGATAAAGGTTTCCTAGAGCTGCTTATTGTTTCTTTTGAGTTTTTCAGGTTTTGAACGGGATTTTGTGATGTAGTAGGGGCAACAGCAGGGAGCTGTAACCTGAGCTAAGAGAGTCTCAGCGGTCCCATGCCCCTACACAGTTTGCTCATGATAAGATGTGTTGTGGCCACTTGCCTCCATGTTAGCAACAAATGCTTGAGAAAGTATATTCAAAACCAACTGAACCAAATTAAATCAATTACTAACGTCATGACTTTAAAACTTCTTTAATATTATTTTTTCATTGCAGAGTCATAGCATTTAAAGATCCTTATGGGTAATCAAAACTCAGAAACACTCACTACAGATGAGAAATGGAAAGAAAGTTAGAAGTGTCATCCATCAGGCGGCAAGTAAGATCACTAGAAGCCACACAAGAATGATGAATGTGGCAGTTTTCTGTGAAGTCATCTATCTGTCCTGGACTTTTCTCTAATGTCTCTGTGATTGACATGAAAAATCAGAATGGTTCCTACACAAACATGCAATTATGATGTGAAAATGACCACTTTCCCTGTTTGACTGTTGAACAGAAGATGATCCCATTTTATTCTAATAGCCAAAGATCAAAATTAATCTTAGGACACACAATTATGTGTTTTGAAAATTTTTGAGTTCTTTTTTCCTCAGTCATTTTCCCCTGTCTGAAGAAGCTTTTAAATTGTCACATAAATTTTACTTATTTAGACAGTAACCATGTCTTCTTGACATCTAATTCTAAGTCTCATAAATGTCCTTTAAAAATAGCAATAAATCAACATAATTAAAAATCAAAACTGAGATTTATAATCCTTCACTGCTGAAGACATAACTTCATGTTCATATTGACTTTTCACTCTACAACAGCTTATTCTCTCCCAGCTTCTCCAACTAACAGGAAATACAACTGCAATCTTTCTGTTGTATTGCTGCAAACCAAGAATTCAATAGACATTTTTAACTCACTAACCTTCTCACTGCAAGTCCCTACTGATCCTGGGCAAAGGAAGAGTTGGATTTGGTTGATTGTTTTTACTTTTTCTTACATAAATCATAGAATCATAGAATCATAGAATGGTTAGAGTTGGAAGGGACCTTAAAGATCGAGTTCCAACCCCCCTGCCATGGGCAGGGACACCTCCACTAGAGCAGGTTGCTCAAAGCCCCATCCAGCCTGGTCTTAAACACTTCCAGGGATGGGGCATCCACAGCTTCTCTGGGCAACCTGTTCCAGTGCTTCACTACCCTTACAGTAAAAAATTTCCTCCTAATATCTAATCTAAATCTCCCCTCTTCCAATTTAAAACCATTACCCCTTGTCCTGTCACTACAAAATGAGCATTACATAAGTGAAACTGAGAGACAGGAGAATTGCTGAGAGAAATAGTTTTGCCTGATGAAACACAAATTCAAGCAGATTCAGAAAAAGAGATTATTTTTTGTTATCCAAGAGAATGATCTTCTTAATGAGGCACAAAGATTAAAGAAAAAAAACTTCCAAAGACTATCATAGTAAATGACCAGCAAATTCCAGGGCCAAATTCATCCAAACATAACTTCAGTGGAGTAACACTAGGGCTTGGTTTCATCACATTCCTTTCACAGTCTAATTTTGCATGAAAAGTTCACAACATAATGAGTGCACAACTGCCAACCTTTTTTTTTCCCTAAGATAATGTTATTATCTGACCACTTAAAGGAGGTACAGCCAGCAGTTACATGAAAAAAAGGAAGGGACCAAAAGGGCAATGTCAAATAAATGCCACAAGGTGAAGTTAGTCTATTACCTCCCTCTTGCACAACCTTCCACCACTTTTATATTCCAATGAACGCTCTCCTTTTTTCAGTAACATAGTTTTAAATAGTATCACAAAGTAACTGGTTACATGGGATTAAGAATTACTATTCATCTCATTTCTATAGATGGCTTTAGAGGCTCACTAACTCCTAAACCGAAAACAGCTGACTTCACCCCATTCCTGTGGATAACAAAGGAGAATTTCAGATTTGGTTGATATAAAACCATGCCATTAGGCTTTTCCCATGGAAGTAGCACTGATTCTGATGAGGCCAAGGCAACCGAGGGGCTTTTTTTGTGGCCACATCCTGTACTTGCAGAGACATAATGGAAGGAGGCAGTTTGTGCTTTTGGAGATGGCAGGGTTGATCTGAGGAGCATTGCCCATGCAGCCGCAGAGCAGACTGAAATCTTCCTGCAAGGTAAGGGGCTCAGGAAGGTGGCTTGGGCCAATGTCTGTCAACTGCAAAAACCACTTTCATCTAACTAATGAAAAAGAGCCTGGTCTATCCATTGTTTAAAGGCTGAGGAGAATGAGACAAATGCAAAATCAAAATTCAGACTTCACTGTCATTTTGCATTAGTTTAAAACCTGTATTTCCGATAGAACAAACTACACTGCGTAATTCAGTTCAGCGTAAAAGGACACTGAGGCCAGGTGCATTCCCACTGAATGCGCTGAAGCTCATTCGTAGGTCACTTCAGAGACACACATCTGCATTTCCCTCAGTGAGCAGGACTGACGGAAGTACCTTGCTCACGAGAAGGCTGGCAGGCTTATTTCAGGGGGAAGGATACTCTGGAAAGACAAAATCCCTGGAGTGACCACTGTGGATGGTCCAGACCTCCTCATGCAGAGCCCCGGGAGCCTAAAGCAATGCAGTAGAAGCTGGAGTCAGAAGGTATTGCTCTTCAATACCAGAGATAAATGAAAAGGCATCTTGACAGGCAGGCAGCCCAAGACAACAGGCACGCCAACCACCACACACCTGCAGGATTGCACTGCAGTCAAAAGGAAATGTTCAGTCCAGAATAGGGTGGACATCTGTCTCCCTGGGGAAAGGGCCCCAGTTAACTCAGGAACATTTTCTTCAAGGTAACTTTAGAGACCAAGATAAATTCCCTGTTCTGTTAAGTAGATTCTTTGGAAAGTCTTGTCTCAGCATATATTTGAACAATTTAGAGAAGCTGGGAATCTTATCCCTGAAAGATAATTCAGCAATTTAAATAGATGCATTAAAACAAACCATATAGACATGCCAATTTAGTGAACCTCTTTACGAGAAAAAGAGAGATTTGGTCTCCCCTTTTTTTAATCATTAATAGTTTTCTTTTCAAGGAAAAGAAGAATTTACATTAAAAGTTCATTCTCATTCTAATGAAACTAATGAAACAACTCATCTCTGCAAAGGTTTATCCATGTATTTATCTGTATTCTGTTGAGTAGTCCCAATAATTTAAGGGTAATTACTCATACGAGAGGGGTCACATAGATCACAGCAGTATTTTAGCTGCACCTAATGTACATTGGCTAAAATACATGCTAAGAAGAGCCAGATAAGATTCATCTCCACAAGAAAAAAATCAATATTGGAGGAGCAAGAGAGGTAAAGATCAACAAGGAGAAATTTCGAGAGATAGTTCCTGAACCCTAATATATTACTATAGAAGATTAGATATACATTTGTCTGTAAGGGAGCATGGGTACGGCTCTTTAATTGTACACAGTGACTACAGTTTCCTCAACAGGAAAATGGTGTTATCAAAAGAACAGGAGCTACTGCCTGCACTTGCAGGAAAGTGGACTCACCCATGGTTTAGTATTTTTCATCTCTGGCACCCGTGACCACAATTTCCAAACTATGTTTCATAGGTTCACAGTAAGCTGTGGATCACTGGTGCACAAATCCCTATTACCCATTGGAAAAAAACAGGAAGATAGAAAGGTGAGAGCTGGTCCATAAGAACACAATCATGGCTTTTGTTCCCATAACAGGTTTGTTAACAATACAGCAAATAGGACTGATAAACACACCTGTAGCAAAACATGTATGTGAATTCACAAAAGAAGAACCTTACCTCCAGATGCACTCAGTCTTTCCCTTCCCCTGCCTGCTTCTTATCCTCACGTATGCCTTGTACTTACCCTGTTCTTTCAAAGCAAGATGACATTAACTCACCCCCACCACATGCTGAACTGAAGAACTTTTACAAGATTTGATTCTATCAGTAAAACCCTTAGTCAATACAAAAAATCCTCAAATACTCCAAAAATAATTTCTAAGGGATTTATATGGCTTTGGTGGTCAAGCTGTCAATTTCATTATTTTTTTCATATTTGGAAAGCACAGCTATAATCATTTCCAGTTCTCACTCTGATGGAAATACTTTCAGACGCACATAAAACCTTGACTAGGTTTGCTGTAGACTTGCAGGACACACACTGTAGGTAAGTAAGGGGTACAGCAAAGCTCATCCAGCTAGACTAGGTCCCTCTTGCCCAGATCAGGGAACTTACCAAAATGCCTCAGGCCTCCTTTGCTCCCAGTATAAACAGATTTCCTTCTAAATGAGATGCAGGGGCTCAGGACAGACTCAGTCCTTCCCAGCAATTCAGGGATGTGACCAGCATGCTCAGAACTGTGGGCAGCCACCATGACTGCACCTCTTACCCTACCCAAACAGCCATGGAGAACCACAAGAAGAGGAAGGAGGGAGACAAATAAAAAGGAAATTCTGTTCTTTGGATGAAAAGTCTGGCTGACTACAGGTAAGACTTACCCAAGATTCTGATCTGCATTACGCTTGTGATCCACTTTAATTAAGCAATTAAATATTTTTTATGTTTATTTAATTTTAATTAATTTTAATATATAATCTTATTTAAACATTTAATCACTATTGAATCATGTAAATGTTGAATCACCATCCCTGGAGGTATTTAAAAGATGGGTAGATGTGGTGCTGAGGGACATGGTTTAGTGGTGGGTTTGGCAGTGTTAGGTTAATGGTTGGACTCAACGATCTTAAAGGTCCCTTCCAACCTAGACCATTCTATGATTAAACTGCTCTGGAATATCCCATGTTTTTCCTGACTTGTAGCAGTGCAACAAGAGTCTTCAGCATCAGGTTCTGGAAATTGTGCTGGCACTCTACTTCACCACTGCAGTGTAAGCCACCTTGCTTGATACAGACTTTCACAGGCAGCATTTCAAGGCCTGTACTCTACAGGAGCTCAGATTAGGTACAGCATTGCTCTTGCTTTAGGGTCTGTCAAGTCATTCCTACAAATTCTCAAAACTACCCAAAAAAGGTTGACAGTCCACCCCGGCTGCCTTCCACACACTGTGGTTGTTACTGGTTCAAAGCCTGCTCCGTCCTGATATCAAAGGGGTCTAGCAATGTGAATGTGTGAACAAGAAAGATTTTAAAAGCCACCTGCAATATTTTGGGGTCTATAAAATATTTCTAAGCTCTTACAAATAGAATTGCTGATGTAAGGAAAGGAAAGACTAGCAACAGGAAGACTAGCACCCCTGCTTCCAAACCTGCACCTTTCCTGATGCAGGAGGGGATACACAAGGAGCACACACTCCTTGTACACTTCATATGGGAAGTGTCAGCTGTCATGGTTGCGTTATTAATGCCATTTTAGTGTTCCCAGTCTTAGCTGCAATGATTCAGTTTACTGCCTTATGATGCATTTTTCTGAAAGAGGTAAGAGGTGGAACATGAAAACTGCTTTATCTCTGTGTGTTTTATGACACTTGGTGATACCACCTAGGGAAGAAAAGCCATGTGTCTGATCTTGAAAACACAGCAAAATTGGCCCATGGCTGCTATTAAAGCTGAGATTAGTTCAGAAATCTGGTGATCCATGACCCCCCATGGCAATGAAGACTGCTCTGGTGTCCCATTAAGCTTCCTGTCCTCTATGTGGGAGAAACAACATTCACTTAATGAACATACGTATCTTCTCTGGATTTGGATTGGGAGAAAAAATAATCTTTTTGTCCTTATTCTTTACCTTCCCTGCATGGGGACAGAAGTGAAATCCTTCCCCAGAGCAACGCAGCCATCCTCCCCTAATGTCGGTTTTTCACAGGGGCTCTGTGGCTCTCCAAGACTTGCTACCATGCCATGATACTCTTTTAATAGCTGCAGCTCATTGCAACTTCTGGTCGCTGGTTTGGCCGCCACCTTCGCAGACAAACTGGTTTGATGTAAAGATGTTTGATCCAGCTCCATCTCTTGTCTGGAAATTGTACCGTCATCTTTGTTATCTAAGTACATCTGTCCCTGGGGGGTGTTCTCCTAAAGAAAGTGAAAACAAATATATTAGGATTAAATTGAATTGGCTCAATGTTTACTTCAGTACAAGCGTGTTAAAAATGCCAAGCAGGACATTTTTTGTGCACCTTCGGATATTTCTCTGGTTGGTTTATTTCCACTAGGAATAATTCTAGTGTTTTAAATCTTGCTGCAACTTCAAAATTAGCCATTATAAAAACCATTGGAATACATAAAGAGATGGCTCTTCTACTTTTTCCAAGTCTACCATGATTTTCTCCCATGAATTTCCCAGAAACTTGCACTGGCCTATCCCACAGAATAAGCCAAAATCATCTCTGCATCAGAGGCACAAGAGCCACTGGTGCAGAACATCTTCACGACTTATAATGGCACTGTTTCACCACCATGACATGGCTTTTCTCCAGCAGCTGTGGTGGCAGCAGCTCCACCAAAGCCACCACTCTCCTCCTAGCCCGTGGGCTCCCTCAGAAAGATTCTGTAACCCTGAAGCTCTGCCACAGCTGATGGCCCCTGGTTAAGCAAAGCACGTACTCGAGCTTTACGAAGACAGTTGCCAGCAGCATTTATCAAATGCGAATCAAACCTTGATGAAAATTAGGTCCTATTATATGATTATTAATGGTGATTATAATAAAACTTAGTGCATAACAGTCAAAAAGCTTTTATGCTCTCATCATTAAAATTCAGCATGAAAAGTTATAAAAAACACTTCAGAATCCCACAAAGTGAACAAATCAGACACGAAGACTGAGTTAAAGATCAGACTGTCTTAAACACACGCTGTGGAGTCTAATCATGGGAATATTTCACTGTAAAGTGCCAAAGCCACCGCAGAGGACAGCAAGAGCTCAGAAATCAGGCCCGTCAGCCTCTGACATGCCTGTGTTGGGGGAGAGCAGCCTTGTTGGAGCACATACCTGCTCCTCCCTGCGGAGATCTTAGCACAGGACACACAGGTAGACCTGCAGGGCTGTGGGGCAAAAATAGCACAGTAATAGAGAACAGGCTCTGCTTCCGTCCCAGCAGGAGAAATCACTAGAAACAGAAATAGAAAAAAAGCTAATGATGCTTTTGTGCAGCTTTGAGCTCTCATGACCTGGCAGGCTAGAAGGGAATGGAGGGTCCTGAAAGAAAAGACTGAATATATGTCACCACAAATGCAAATCTTGACTCCAGGCAATCTAAATCAGAAGTTCCCCTGGTGGCATTTCCTTCTCCAGTCCTGCATTTCCCTTTCTATTCCCAACACCCTTAGTTCTCATACCCTAGTCTTCTTCGCCTGTCCTTACAAGTAGATGGACTAACTTGTTTCTTCCCATGATTACACAGTAGCTGGAGTACTGTGTCTGGTCCTGGTCCCCACAATTCAAAAAAGATGCAAACAGACAAGGTGGAGTCCAAAGGAGAGCCGTGAAAATGATCAAAGGGCTGGAGAAACTGCCCTGTGAGGAAAGACTGAGGAAGTTAGGTCTTTTCTCCATGGAGAAGGCTCAAGGATGACCTAATCACAGCATCCCAGTATTTAAAGAGGGCCTACAAAGAGGACGGAGGCTCTCTCTTCACAAGGAGCCTCCACATGGAGAAGACAAGGGGCAACAGGTACAAGTTGCACCGGGAGAGGTTTCATCTTGATATAAATAATAAATTTTTACAATAAGAACAATCATTCACTGGAACAACCTCCTCAGGAAAGTGAAAGAGTCCCTGTGACTCGACATTTTCAAGATGTGACTGAACAGTGTGATAGATAATCTCATCTAGGCTCTCTTTCCCATGAAAGGTTGGACCAGATGGTCTTTCAAGGTCCCTTCCAACCTGAGCTGCTTTATGAGTCTATGATTAGCAGCCTGGAAAACATCAGCATAAATAAGCCTTTGCTTTTTTGTGCTTTCTTGGTTTTCCTGAAAGGGATTAAAAAGAAAAGGAAGGTAGGGAGAGTGCAGTGCATTATTGAAAGAAAGAAAGTGGCAGTTACTGGCTTCACAGAGCTCCCATTTTTGAACACAGCTGGCATACATCAAGAAACGCTGCAGATACTTCAATTTTCAGTGGATAATACCTCTCCCCCAGATATTTCCCTACAGGGACAAGCCCCATTGTCAAATGGTGTAAGGAGCACAAATGTGGCTGATGTAATACCAAACACACTGTCACTGAGTTGGTCCAGGGCTTCTCCATAGCCTGGAAAGCACTGCATTTTGGTGATCAAAGACAAAATCATGACTGAAAGTCCTGGAAAGCCAGGCTTTCCACTTGCACCATGGGATCTGAGGCTGGAGGTTTTGGGAGGGCAAACACACACCGTGGGGGCCACCACTGTTCCCCAGCACCTTCTTGTCACCTCTGGTAGCCTGCTGCCCTACCAAGCAGCCAGTTTTGCCTGTTCTAAGATCCCAAACTGCCATCCTTCCAAATAAATAACTTTGAAATGCAAATACTTCCAACTCCAAATGGAAAAGATAATAGCTCTTGTCTTCAGTCTCATTTTATATGTTTACATACTGGTTTTATTAAGACACTCTGTAAATCATAATTGAGATATCTGCCCATTTATTCAATTTTTCATAACATTTGGTTTGTCTGAGTGCCTGCTGTGAAAATACACAGATTTTTAAATTATGTCAGGCTGTGGAAACATGAGCAGTAAACCTACAGCAACTCAGGCTGTACTCATTTTTAAGATACAAAAACGTGAACACATCCTCTGAAATTGATCCTGTCTCACCCCAAAAGTGTGATCTTTTTATCTTGAGGTGAGCAAGGACTAAATTAATCAGGCTTTCATATGTACACAGCCTTAGCATGAAAGACACATATTTTCAGAATTAACATCAGTGAAAAAAATAAAAGAATGCCAAGGACAAGAAGCTTGAGAGAAAATCTGATGCCTAGATACAAAACCATAAACCACATTATTGCACGTTCACAAAAGCTCTGGAAAAAAATAAAATAATACAGCATCATTTTGCCACAAGACACAGGTCTGATTGTGATTACCTACGTAGCTAAAACATTGCTAAGGCAACTGTCACCATGGTATCTAAGCTTCTAAGACATCGGTGCATTTACCATTCAAGAAATTCTCAAATGATCACATTTCTCTGTAGTTACAGAACTTTTCTTCACTTTTATTTCTTCTTCCTTTTTCTTATCTTGCAATACATCCGTCAGCAATGAGATGTACATGAGATGTTATTGTGTGAAGGTGAGGAGACATTTTAGCCAAGGAAAGTTCATTTTGGGTTCATCTCTCTGGAGCCATGCACCAGCAAGGGGTTTTTTAGCCACAGCTAGAAATTGATCCAGCAATCACCCTTCTGGAGTTTGATTATAAAGGGACTAATACAGTATTTAAGCCACGTTTGTTATCCCTTTCATCCCAGTCCAAGCAGCTGAACATCCACTTTTAAAGTACTAATTCTTTTTTTCTTCAACTTTTCAGGTGCTAATAAGGTACATTATTTTATTTACGAGGCTTTGTGTAGCCTGCTTTTTGGTTGTAGAACAAAAAGCTGGTGGCAAATGATGTAGCTGGTAATGCATCATCAGCTAAAACATTTTTTTCTTGAGTATCAATAAGCACAGCACAGCATTTTTGCAATCAAAAATGAAGTAGAATTTTATCTTAGGGGAGATGAGGCTACAAAATACCACATCTGCTCCAGGTAGTGCCCAGAAATAGCATGTTTCCTGTCTTGCATGTTAGTATCCATCAAAGCCTTTCCTCCACCAAGACCGGGAAAAAAAATACCTCTGTGCTAAGACACCCATTATCCATTATCAGGCAGAAACCCAAATGCTTAAAAATAACTATCTATCTGAAGAGGGAGGGTGGGGTGCTGCTGAGCGGAGTGTGCCCACGTGCCTGCCTTACCCAGGGGAAGGAGAACATGGCTCTTGAAGCAACACTCACCCTCAGCCCCCAGAGCTGGCATCTGCCAGAGAGCCTCTCTCCCAAGGAAATTTCAAGCCATATCTCACCTGCCTGGGAAGGCTCTCTACAGCATCTGAGACTAAACAAACTTGTCTCCTGCCCTGACTCCTCTCTCAGTGTGCCCCTGCGTCAGGAGCATGGCAGAGGCCATGGGTACGAGCTGCTGTGAGGAGCCTCCTGCTGCCTTACACTGACAGAGTACACCAAAGCAGACCTGCCACACAGGCACCTTTCTTTACCCATCTCCCGCCAGATATGCGTCTCCTGACAGCTTCCCTACAAGTCAGACTGGTGATGTTGTACTGGCCTCCTGTGGCAAAGACACCTTAAAATGGTCTCAGCAGCAGGGAGGAGAGTTTTTATTCTTAGCCTGTGGCCCCAGAGAAACAGAGCAGGGCTTCAGCAATACATCTCAGAAATCCTCCCATCATAGGCTTGTCCTTGCATGGCCGTTGCCACACATATCCCCAACCCTGCTATCCTGGGACAGTGAAGAACCACTCCCAGGACTGGTAGATGAGAACTCAGCTGAAAACCTATCCTTAGAGCTGCAATCTGAAAACAAGACACCACAGACACACACTACCACTACCAAAACACACTTATTTATATTTATTTATTTTGAGTAAAGGAAGGGTACTGCAGTGTCTAATACTGTGATGTGCAAGCAAGAATTCTCAGTATTTCTTAATCAGTGTGTTTTCTCTTATAAATAGAAAGTGTTTCTAGCTGTAGGAACAAGGTAAGACTGCATTGGGCATATAGGGTGTAACAAATCACTTTGACATACAGGATTTCACGGTATGTCCTGGTGCAGCTGTTTTCCACAAAAACCTTGCCTATCCTACATATAGGATCCCCATTATCCCATAGGGCAGTGTTAGGGGTTGTACAGAATAATGCTGTGCGGAGCAGCCCTCCCTTGCATGACTGAGTGGGAAGACAAGAGCATGGTGTGCAGAGTGGAGCCACAGGGAGGGCCACAGTAGACTGTCACTACTGACTCTTCCATGGTTTTGGGGTTGTCTTTTCTTACTGCCCATCAGTGGCAAGGGGAAAGATGTGGATAAACCTTCATCATTATGCACCAAGCATACAAATAAGACTGCCTGAGGTTCCTGTCTAAGGTGAGTAAGACTCCTTACTTATGTTCCCCACAAATTCTTGGCCCAGGGCTGCCAGGAGGGCAATTTGGCAGGTGGAAGCAGGGTGATGGGCTATAAGAACCTTTGTCTCCTTTGGCCTGCCCAAGAAGAAATCGCTTCAAATTGTTCCCATGAGAGCTATTACCAGGTGGTAGCTCCCAGACACAACAAACCATTAAAGTCCAGATACCTTATATTCTCTCTCATCAGGTTTTAAAGTGTTTAAAATACCACAATTATGAACTGGCAGAACCTCCCAGCTATGAGCAAGTTGCTGCATTTCCTTAGTCAAGAGGGGGAAGAACGCTGCCTGAGAGCAACGTGCTTTCCTAATCCACGTACTACATGGCCAGATCTGCTGGAGGTGCAGCAGTATGGAGATGTTTGCCACAGCCTCAGGTTTTCTATTGTCAATCTGGGGTGGGTACTTGTCTCTACGAAAGTGAGGAAGGGAAAGTGAGGAAAGTGAGCCACAGCACCTTGCAGGAATTTAGCAGAAACCCCTAAACCTGAGGGCGAGACAGTCTCTGCTGCCCCTTTGGTGGCTTCTTGCAGCCAGAAGGCAGCCCATGCTGGACCACAGCTATCCCTGACTTAAAATCACAGAATCATAGAATCATAGAATCATAGAATGGTTTAGGTTAGAAGGGACCTTAAAGATCACCTAGTTCAAATACCCTGCCATGGACAGGAACATCTCCCACTAGACCTAGTTGCTTAAAGCCCCGTCCAACCTGGCCTTGAATACTTTCAGGACTTCGCAGCTCAGCAAGAGCTCTGACACCTTGCTACTTGAACCCCACTGCTTGGACCTTGCTACCCAGATCCTGCTGCTCAGACCCAGCTGCTCAGACCTTACAGCTGTGTTAAGGCAGTAGCCCCTGGTGTGCACACAAGACCTTGACTTCCTTAGTGCCTGGGATGCTTGTCTCCCCGACTGCTCACAGACCTCAACAGAGCTGATGGGGATCCAGCACCAGACCTTCACCTGAGGACTCCAAGTTTAACAGGACACAGGAAAAACACTGCTGTGCTGAGTCAAAAGCTGGCCTCTGTAAATAGTAGACTCCCCTTTCTCCTCTGTGCTCAGCTGGTGCTGCTGCAGTCCAGCAGCTGCTTTGCCTGGAGACGTGGCCTTGCCTCCTGGGGACTAGCATTCAGTAGACACCTGCAGAGCTCAGGGGAGATACGGAACCGGTGGCGTTAAAGTACAGAGGTTCCTCACTGTGGTGAGGTGGTGGTCAGGTTAGAAAATCCTCAGTGGGGAAGGGAAGGGGAAAATTTGGGTGGAGAGTCAGAAAGAGTAAGTGGGAGGTCTGTGCCAGGGGGAGTGGTGAGGGAATCTCTGAGGGTTTTGGGCACAGAATCACAGAATCATAGAATGGTTTGGCTTGGAAGGGACTTTAAAGATCATCTAGTTTCAATCCCTCTGGCATGGGCAGGGATACCTCCCACTAGACCCAGTTGCTCAAAGGCCCATCCAGCCTGGCCTTGAACACTTGCAGGGATGGGGCACCCACAACTTCTCTGGGCAACCTGTTCCAGTGTCTCACCACCCTCACAGGAAAGAATTTCTTCCTAATATCTAATCTAAATCTACCCTATTTCAGTTTAAAACCACTACCTCTTGTCCTATCATTACACTCCCTCATAAAGAGTCTCTCCCTATCTTTCCTGTAGGCCCCCTTTAAGTACTGGAAGGCTGCTATAAGGTCTCCCTGGAGCCTTCTCTTCTCCAGGCTGAACAATCCCAACTCTCTCAAGCCTGTTCTCATAGGCGAGGGGCTCCAGCCCCTTGATCATCTTTGTGGCCCTCCTCTGGATCCACTCCAACAGGTCTATGTCCTTCTTATGTTGGGCTGCAGAGCTGGACGCAGCACTCTGGGTGAGGTCTCACCAGAGTAGAGTAGAGGGGCAGGATCACCTCCTGTGACCTGCTGTCCACGCTTCTTCTGATGCAGCCCAGGATGCAGTTGGCTTTCTGGGCTGCCAGTGCACATTGTCAGCTCATATTCAGTTTTTCATCCACCAGTACCCATAAGTCCTTCTCTGCAGGGCTGCTCTCAATCCACTCAGTCCCCAGCCTGTATCCATGTTTGGGATTGCTCTGACCCAGGTGCAGGACCTTGCACTCGGCATGGCTGGTGACAGGGTGCATGGAGGAAGTTCAGGGGCTGGTCATGATGACCATGGTCATGATGGGAAGGGCTAGTCAGGGGACAAGCTTATTGTTCAGACCTAATTCAAATAGCTTAATAGGGGAGACCACTTATAGGCCATGAGACAAAAGAAAAGCAATGTTCTGGAGAAACCATCTGTAGGCCACTGGCGAAAAAAAACCCAACTTTTTGCTATTTTCCTTTTTAAAGTGCAGCCCCACAGAGGATTGCATCAATGCAGCATTCTGAGCAGAGAACCACAGCACAGGAGCAAAAGCAAGCAGCCCAAGTGGGACCTCCTTGCTGGAAGAAAAATATATAGTCTAACTGCATCCCAAGCAAGCACAAAACTATCAGGCTGCACTAAGGCAGTTGAGAAGTGAGTACGGCAAGTAAGCATGCCTGAGCAGATGTAACAGAGAGAGAAAACAGTGTTGACACAATTTGGCAACACTTTTTAAAACCATCCTGCCAGCAAAACATGGAAGGAAGAGCGTGTCTTTCCCAGGTCACCTCTCAGCGCCTGTGTCCGGTAGGAGAGGCTTCATGTGTGATGTGCATGAGCTGTGCCAGCAGCATGAAGCCTTTCCTGAGACGCTTTCGGGATAGTTCCGCGGGGCAGCACTAAAACATCAACAAAAAGAGCTTCAGAGCCGCCGACAAACTCGGGTATTCGCTGAAAGCTGCCGCCGCCCGTGTTCACCGGCCCCGGCCCCGACAGCCGCGGCGGCAGCCCGGCACATAGGCGGGCACAGGCTGACCCCTGCTGGCAGCCTGACCGTAGGCCAGAAATAGGTTTTCCCCGGAAAAAAAAAAAAAAAAAAAAAAAAACCACAAAAACAAAAACAACAAAAACAAAACCACAGAGACCCCGATTTTAAAGGCCGGTGTCACAGCCCACGGAGCAATGCGGTAACGGCACGCTGGGCAGCTGCCGGGAGGATGCTCTGGGCATCGCCCGGTACCCGCCGGCAGTGCCTGCTGCAGCGTTCACCTGATTGTACGGGGTAAAACACCTGTAATCAGTCAGCAGAAACTGTTTTCTGCCTGCACAGGAATGATCTGATAGGGTATTCCTACACAGCTGAGGTAGGAAGTATATGTGTCTTAAGTATGTATCTTTAGGTAATAAATAGCAGTGGGTCATGCATAGGCTGCAGTGGTTGGGGCAGACTGAATTTAAGAATTTGCCAGAAAAAAAATAAATAGTTTAGAGAGTCTCAACCCATCAGTCTCCTCCCAGCTGAAGATGGCATCGACACAGAGATTCCCATCATCAACCAGGCAGCAAGTTCTGTTTGAAAGATTTGGTTCTCCCTGTAACTGTACGCCATGCAAAAGATCCCCATAAGTTTGGATTTTTTTTTTACAGAAAACACTGTCCCTGAATGTCTACGTACCAATGCCCTGCTTTGCTCAGCATTTAGTCTAAAGAGTTGGTTTGGGGAGCCTTTTAGAAGGACCCTTTGCTGAAGGAAGAATGGAAGTGAAGAGCTATGACCTTGGTCATTATGAGCAGGGAGCGCTAAAGGCATACTGATAATCAAACAGGCCAGCTACCTGAAAAAAAAAACATCCAGATAGACCAGTAATTTCCTTTTTCCTTTCTTAATGCATCTGTTAAAGAGATTAATCCAAAGCCCATTAAAATTCATAGACAGACTTTTAAAGTGTCTTAGCAGGTATAGATAACTAAGTTGCAATACATTATAAGGTGCCCACCACCATCAGCGCCTTTAATCCTAGGCCCCCGTAGACCCCGTGGGAGAGGCAGGCACTGACCACCAAGCCCCCATCCAGCTCCTGCTACAGTGGACCCCTGAGGCAGGATCAATGTACCATGCTCCAGAAGTGCCTGTACCTCCTCCTGAGTAGCAAGAGACGTGGAGCTGAGGGGGGTGTGTACTGCAAAGACGTCTCAGCTTTGGTGAGTTAATTTCCAGCAAATGTCTCTAACATCAGGGACCAGAGTCACTGGGAACATGAAACCTGGTAGCACCAAGTAATGCTGTACAGTTACTTGGACCAGCTCTGAGGCTTGGCCATTTGAAGACTTACTTAATACTGTCACATCACTGAACCAGTGTATACAGTGAAGTAGATTTCTCTCTGGAAAGCCATGCAAGTAAAGGGGAAGGGAGAGTGAACGTCAATATAAATACAAGCCACTGAACAACTTATTCAGCCAAGGCTACTCAAGCATGATAGTTGCATTGTCTGTGCACAGGGCCAGTGAGGGACCCTCACTGGAACCAAAATAGGGCCCACATCTTAGGCAAACAGGAGAGAAAACCAGCTAAGTACTGAGCAGCTAAATACTATCTAAGTTTACGAGCCCGGAGATTCAGAGGGCTGTGTTAGGAGTAGATGGTGTCAGAAAGAAAATGATGTAACTTTGAAAGATACTTTTTTGGATTTATGTCCTACTTTCGCAAAAAAAGAAAGAGACTCTAAAAGAGAATAGCAAAATATAGCTAGAGATCATCAAGCACACGCAGCTTGCTCAGATTAAGAGATGCTGGGAAACCAAGCAGGTTTAAAAGGAAAAACAACCTCCTTCCTGTCATGACCTTCCTGTCATGTAAACCCAGAGAAGTTTTTCTTCTCTCCTTAAGCTATGCCAGTTGCTTTTTATGACATAAAGTTAATGTTTCTGCATTCCCTTAAAAATTAGATCCACAGCAAATACCATGTCTCAAGAAAGCTAAATGGCCTGCTGAGATGCCCAAGGCTTTTCATGGCATCTCTGTGCAAGAACGTGAAATGATTCACACTGATGAGTCAAACTCCAGCACTCTGGCCTTGCGAGAGGATTTTTGAGAGCTTGGTACTTCTCTATTGCACTTTCATAACCCATTGTCACATGGTCATGGGAAAGCAATGAGATTTCATGTTCTCAAATCATGCTGAAGAGCTTCTGTGGGTGACTGCTGAGGTCGCAAAGTAGAGAGAGGCAAGAAAAGCTCAGCTCTGCAGCCCATGTGAGGGTCCTGTGTCACCCCGGCTTCTGCAAGTGAAGGCAGCGCAGGATGTTGGCAAGCCAGGCAGGAAAGCTGTCAGGAAGGAGTATTCCGAAGACTTAAAAGTCTTCCAGTGGGTTTTTATTGATTATTACAAATTGCTGGCGTTGTTATTTTTACTTTGGGTTCTTTATCCTTCAGACATGTCAGAGTAAGATATATCGGTGCTCTATTCTGTTATTCAATGCATATAAAGGTCTTGATATCTTCCTTTTTTAGTAACAAGCAATACAGTAGGGAGGGGTTGATTAATTGACAATATATTTCAAAATCATTAAAATAAGCCTGGCTAGTTTCATCTCTGCTTCAGAAAAAAAGAAAAATTAGGTTGCCAAGTGGAAAAGGAACACCAATGTCAGAGGTTTTTTTTCTTCTTAGTTTTATGCCAATAGTTTACTAATAAATGTTACAAGTTCTTAGCAGAATATTCTACAGACTTTCAAGCTGAACACCAAGCTCCCTAAAACAAAGTGCAGAAAAAATGTGTTATTGCCCCCCGAATAACTTATTTAGATGATTGTTATTCCCACAGTGTCAATCGTTCTTATCTCTAACTTGATAAACTGCAGGTGCTTGAAATTGCTGCGGTAGCTGCAATACTGATACACAATAAGTGTTCATGTCACATTCCTCCTGTCCACTGTTAGCCTAAATTTACTTCATAGAAAAGATGATGATAAGGAGTTTCTTTGCACAAAGGAATTAGAGCCTCCATATGTCTTGGCAGCTGTACCATGGAAAAAGATAATACCAACAGGTGCAGAAGAGCAGAGTTCACGGTATTGCTGGTTTCTCCTTTGTCCCAAACAAGCAGCAAAGCAGAATAAAATAGATATTTTTTTCCTACAGACTCCAAGTGTGAATGGAGGTAGCAGTGAGACAGACTTAACAGTTTTTAGCTGGTCTCTTTGCCCTAGTATTTCAGACTGGAGTTTGGTTTGTGAAATGCCCTTTGGTGCAGCAATTATTTCAACTGGCAAAAAACCCAGCATACTATATATGATTATACATTTCAAAATTAATTTAAATTTTTTACAGCCTGCTAATATTGCTGGAGTTTTTACTTCACTGAAGGTAAAAATAACTGCTACATGATTTGTTGACACTGGCCATAATACATCCAAGATAATTAAACCAAAGAGGGGACATTAAGGGAGCTAGTTAAGCATTTTGTGCAGATCCATTTCCATATTCAATGCTCAAAAAAGTTGGAGTTTTTATTTACTTTTAAAAAATTATTTTTGTTTATTTAAAAAATTGTTTCCTTCCTGTACTAAATGGTTTCATGGCTATATTGAGAAATTAATCATCACCACAGAACAAAATTATTTCCTGTTTCACAAAGCAATGAATGCAAAAATAATACTCTTCTGAGACGGTCATGGCAAACAGCAAAGCATTCCAGGTGTCAGACAGTGGTCCTGTAAATGGATGTAACTGTACTGATTTCAGGCATCGTTAGTACTTATTCTTCTTTCCAGACAGCCAAAGGGATTTGATTCTGTTTCTATCAAAGTTTTGCTTTGATTTTAGCTGGGAAAGGGTCAGACTTGATTGAGCTAATAAGCCTCAGTTTGGATTAGAAATTTCAGTGCTATTCTAATAACCTGCCCTGGTATGAATTAGAAAGTGACCGAACATACACTGAGCAAGCAAGGGTGAAAATGAAAAGATACCTATTTAGAACTTTCTTTTCTGGATTTGGGCACTCCATTAGTGCCCTACTGCTGTACACAGCTTTTTAGCTGCCTCATGTTGCAAATGAGCCTGCTTTTACTTACATTCATACTGCTTAGATAAAAACCAGCATGCACTAGAAGGAAACACAGTATCTTCAATGAGAACTTGTTCCTGTGCTCTTGATGCCACTGGTTCATGTTAGTCCTGACAAATTCATTAACTTCTCTCTCAGCTTTAAAGCATTCTTACAAAACCAAGAGGCTGAAAGCACACACTAGGGGATGTAGATTTGTGAAGCTGGCAGCTTTCTGCAGTGTTAAAGCTTACGAAAATCCAAATCCAAGCTAAAATGTATGGAATGTGAGCCTCGCCTCCCGGCATTATCCAAAATGCACTGAGGCTAGTGGGAGACTTTCCACTGACTTCACTCAGCTTCGGACCAAGCCCTTCAAAGATGTAAAACAGGCTTGAAATGTTTAGCTTGTGAGAGAGATTTGGTAACAAATAGAAGTTGCCCAAATCTGTGACTCCTAGGAGAAGGCTGAACTATGCAACCTCAGGGCCAGAAGGTCAAAATCACACACAGATACTGCAACCATCATGCTGGCAAGTCGGCCCTATGGGCACGGGCAGAGGAAAGGTAGGAAGGGAAGGAGACCAGCCCAGCCCCAATCCCCAGTAGAAGAGGAGGTCTATAAATAGCAATGCTGCGGTTGGTGCATTTCCATTTTCTGGCACTGCTCCCTGGAGACCACAGTGTTTCCTCCTCCCTCACCCATGGCAGACACTCCTCATGTTGGTGGGAATGCGATTATGAATAATTTTATGTAGGCATCCCTGGGAAGAAGGTATTTCAAGTACAGCACAGAAGCAGAGCTTTTCTACCACAATAAAAAGGAAGAGCAAGAAAAATCTCCAAAATGGTTAAGCACTATAAACGTTCCAGCAACTGGGGATTGCTTTAAGCATTTAAGAGGAGGGGGTGAAGCCACAGCCACAGCGGCTGCCACAAAGAGACAAGAGACAGGACTTCTGTTCCCTGATTTACTATCTGTTTAAATTTGTCTCAGGGCTAAGTTGTGCCTTGTGTGCTAAATAACATTTTTCTGTAGGTTTCACTCAGCAAAGCTGTAAATTATTTTGAGATTTTGAGGAAGCACATTACAGTAGTAACAGTAACTGCCTTTGCTCATCAAAATGTTTTGACTGTGTGTGAGAGTACATCTGAGTATGTTTCCCTGAAAGGAGGACTCTCTGTTCAGATCATCTTAAAGAAACTGCCCCAATGAGTGATTACGTTCGTTGGCACTCGTGGAAGACAGTACGTTCCTGGGCAGAAAGTTCACTGCACAGAAGAGTCATTAGCGAGCCCTTCTGTGAATCCCTCCAAGTCTCCAGAAGGTCTGCAGCAAGAATGTGTTTCTGAAGCAGCTGCTTAAAGATCTGAGGAAAACTTGGCTGGAAGAATAACCACATGATCCTCCAGTCCCTTGAGTATTTTTGGCTTTCAAACGCTAAGCCCAACGTGACATGACAGCCTTATACAATCAAAATCTCACCATTGACTGACAGAGCGATGTGACATCGTGACGGTTAAACAGAGGGGAGGGAGACATGTGCCCACCTTTCCCTTTCTGTCTTTATTCTTATTCAAAGTTTTTTAGCCTCTAACAGCTCAGATGGAAGTGAAAACTTCGCATAGTGACTCTGGCTGTCATGCCGGGCAGCAAGTTGCCCTGAGCATGTGTGAGCATTGTGCGCACCTTGTGTCAAGGAAGAACCCTGGGCACAGCCAGCTCTGAGCTTTTGAAAAGTTTGGATGAGTTTGTTTCACCTCTAGCTCTAGCCCTCCATCGTCATACTATCCCTTTAGAAATCTCTATTGCAAAATAACCCCTGAAAAATATAATTTGCAGGTCACAGAGCTCAACAGAGTGCTGGAAGAAACTATCACCTTGTTGTGTGACAACTGGCTCCACTCTGCTCTTGGTCCCTATCCTTATATTCTGGAGATGACGCCCTATTCCCACTGTGGACACAGGTACAAATAAGAAAGGGAAAGGAGATGAAAATGTTGGGCCTGACACTCACACCAATGACTCTTCTCCCTACCATAAAACTAGAGCAAGATACATTTGCACTTACTCTAAATCCTCTTTTCACAGTCAAAGCAGTGTAAATGAATGCTAGGATTGGTGGGAATAAGGACTATTATCTTCAAAGAGATAATTTGACCTATCTAAACTTCACAGCAATTTCGTTGCAATACAGAATTTTCTTTACCAAGATACAATTTGAAAATCTCACCCTAGCAGTCATAAAAAAGTGGAAGACAATGAGTAGATAATTTCATGCGTCCCAAAGTCTTTAATTTAATCATGGATCATACTTCAGGAGACATATTATTCAAAGATACATATGAATTGCACATCAAACTGCAGACATTTGTTTCTTTTGCTTCATACAAGATAATTGCTAGATTATGGATAATTGTTAGATAAAGTAGTCTTCTTTTCATTTATCAAAGTTCACAAAAGTTACCTCACAGCAGAAATATTTCTGAGTTAACTGAGTAACAAGAAATTCTAAATTGTTAAGTTTCTCTGACATCCAAATAGTCTGTATTTTAAAGCTTAATATCAGTTATTTGAAAGTAAATCAAGTCTCTCTGATGCTTACAGTAGCACAACTAGTTTATTGCATAGTAAGTCCCAAAAGAGTTATGTTTATGCCATTCAACTTTTTTGGAAGTGTTCATTAAATGTGTTGCATTGAATATATTAAACATTTTTCCTGATTCATGGGACTTTAAAGCAGTCTGTGGGCAGAGGCAGAATAATCTGTTTACCAAAAAAAATAATTCGTTTCTCTTCTGTTTCATTAAAACCAAAAAGTTGGACCTCTGAGTTGATTTCTAGAGCAGAGAATAAGTGGCTAAATAAAACCAATTCACATGAAGAGGCAAAAAGGTGTCTATAATCTGTGAATGACTGATAAACATATGTAAAGCATTTCTAAAAGAATGCATAACTTTGTTCCTTTCAAAATGTAAGGAAAACCAGTTACAATTGCTTAGTCCAAGTATTGCATTGTCTGAAACTGATGTGAGAAGTTTCCCTTTGAAAATACAGACACCTTTATCTTGGAGTTATATGCCCCAAAATTATTGAGATAGCTTTTTCTTAATGGACAGCATTGCCATTTGAATTTTTTGTGATTATAAACTGATTTTAAGGCAGTCACCTGGGCCCATTCAGAGACGCATCACTGCAAACACACCTATGCAAATAATAGGTCTAGGAACAAGGAATGCAGCCTATTTAAAGAATATGAAGCTGTATAGGAGGGAGCTGTGGCCCTGCAAAATTATCGAGCATTTAACAGACAAAGAAAGCCTACAATCTCCTGCACCATGTAGCAAAAAAGGACAAATGTAATTCTCAAAGGTGTAAGTCCAAATAGTGGGTAGGAACTGAGATTGTTCTTTTCCCTCCATGTAAGAATTTGTTATCTACCAAGTGCTGGGTCTCCTCTTTTGGAAAGGAATTTGGAAAAAGGGAGGCAGTGCAGAAGAAAACACAATGAAAATAATTCAAGGGCTGGAGAAATACCTTACTGTAAGAGAGACCGAAGGTATTCTATCTGTCCCATTTTTTCAAATAAAAAGATGGAGCAATGACTCATTTACTAGCCACTTTCACAGAGGGAAAATATCTAGTACTAAAAAGCTCTTGAACTCAGTGGACAAGGCATGATATAAACTGATAGCTAGAAACTGAAGCCAGATAAATTCAAACAGGAAATACAGCACAATTTTTATGACTTTTTTTTTTTTTTTTCTAAGTCTTCACATTGATTAACTACTGAAACAAACTACTGAGGACAGCAGCCTGGCAACATCTTCTTGACTAGAGTTATCACTGGCATATCTGCTTAGACAAGGCACACCACTCAGTTCAATGCTTGGAAAACTGGCTGAAATGTGCAAATGTGTGATAAAAATGTGAGAGTTGGAGTCGAGAGTCCCCCTCAAGCCCCAAATGCTATGAAAGTCCAGCTGTACAAATTTTCTTTCAGACTATGATCTCAAAATCATTTAGGGTTAATTTTCCAGCTCAGGAAATAAATCAGTGTCAGTATCAACTGGAATTTGGTTTTTAGACCTTGACTTTGCAGATCTTTGATAACAACCAGGGAAAACAGAAATGGTTATCACAGTAGAAAAAGTTGTTTCAAAAATCCTTAGAGTAATCTGTTCCTTTTGGTCCTATAAAACCTTTAGGAGGCTAAGGCGAAAAAAAACATCTAGTTATTGAGATTTTTTTGTACATTTTCATGCTTAAAAAGCAATGCTTCTGCCAGCAATTTTCATTGAACACTGTTATTTATAGAGCCACTTCAGCAATGAAATAGGAAGCTGTAATCACACTCTGCATGCTTTGACAGCCCTTGACATGGGCAGGATGTCTGAGAGGTTCTGTATTCAGACTATCTTTTTTTCCTTTCTTAATAATAATAAAAAAGATAATAAAAATCTGTCTTCAGAGCTTCCATATAAAAGGGGAGAGCTCATTAGTGAGAGACACACAAAATGCAAAGAGCTCATTATGCTTTTGCGATGAAGATACCAAGTTTAGCCAGACATTGTATTTTAATTGGATTTTCCAGCTGTAAGAGCAGAAGAGTCTCAAAACTAACCCTCCGAGGGAGGAGAAGGAGTGACTCTGTTCTTTCTCTTTGAGCCCCTATAGCCAACGGGACATCTCCAGATCTTTGTTCCTCATGACTCCAGCCCCAGTGGAACAGATCCCTCACCCACCCTACAGAGGAGGAAGCTGCTGATAATGAGTGCTGATACCTTCAGCCTTCCTTCCCAGCCCCAAGCTGCTGAACCTGCCGAAATGCCTTCCTATTGGCCATACTTGAGAGATGCTTTGTTATGTGCTCCTCTCGTCAACCCAGCTCTTGTTCCAAACCTGAAATAGCTCAGCCAATGCTGCTTCTCCTTAGGAAGCTGCTAAAACAGACTCCTGTCCCCCAAGGGAGCTCAGTGGGGTCAGTGGGACCCACAGGCACTAGCCATGGGCAGTTGCAGTGCTGGGAAGGCAATCTTGCTTCTCCAAGCAGGCTCCTGCCCCTTCGTGTCCACGTCTGCACACATGTTCTCCTGCAGCACCAGCAGGGTCTGTCCAACAGCCTTGCGGAGCATGTCACTGACCCATGCTGTTGTTTAATTCACTGTGTGGCATAATAAGAGATTCTAGAAAATGAACGTAGAGTGGCTTTGCTTCCTTTTAACACTCAGAATACAGGTAAAAAGCTCAGAGCAGGCTTCTTTCTCACATTACTGTGTGATATGCACCATAGAATAATTCACGTTGTAAGGAACCTATGGAGGTATTTTAGTCCCAACCCTGCCCCAACCAAGGCTAATGTCAAACTGAATCCAGGTTGCTCAGGGACTTGTTCAGCCAGGTTTTGAATATTTCCCAGTTTGGAGATTCCTCAGCCTCCCTCTACCTGTTGCATTGCTAACTTACTCTCAGCATAAGAAAAAAATCCTTACATGCAAGCAGAATTTTTCTTACTGTAGGTTGTGTCTGTCACCTCTTGTCTTTTACCATGCACCTCTGAGAGGAGCCTGGCTCTGACTCCTCTATACCACCTTTTATTGTTGAAGGCAACAGTAAGATCCTCTCAAAGCCTTCTCTTTGCCAGGCTCTCTCAAGAGACAGGCAGACCATAAACTCTAAAGCCTGCATAACACACATTCCATATTCCTGATACCCGTGTGAGAAGCGAGCGTCAACTGGCACGTGCAGCCTGAGGAAGAGAGGGCATGGACTATAGAGCTACACCATCCAGAACATGTCACCTCTGGTTGGTGTCATTAACATCTTGGGCAGCCCCAAGAAAACCTTTTAAAACCTCTCGGATCTCCTAGTCTAAATACCGCATCAATAAACTTTATCTCATCAGACATCAGAAATTTCTAGTGATTTGAGATTAAAATGGTCTTAAGCTGCAACGGTATTGCAAGTCCACCAGCCGCAACATTGCCTGTGGTCAGCCAGGCAAAGAACACAATATTCTGTTTTAAATTGAAAATGCATCCCAAGTATACTTACTCCTGTTTGCACCAAGCCCCTAAGGCAGAGAGACTGGACTGCCAGTCCAGTAGCAGCCCTGTTCCTTCCTGCTCTAAGCCCAAGGGATTTTGTACATGGTAAATGGCTTTGTGCTGTCAGAGGGTTTCGTAAGACTCAGATCCTTTTTTGCAGCTGATCTGAGAAAGAAGCTACGGGAAAATGGCTTACTGGGGACAGTATCAGACTCCCTGTGCTGTTATCGGTGAGAAACAAAGCATCTCCAGGAACATTTGCTTAAGAATTGGAGCACAAAATCATTGCCATCATAAGAACTACTGGATATTGGCTGCTGTATGTCCGTGTAGCACCTGAAGCTAGCAAAGGAAAAATCATGAGCTGTGTGATGACAGTTTTCAATTGGGAACATACAAGCAAGTTATCACTGTGAACCTGGGAGTGTGGTCACAGTGCTCTGGTTCTGTCCCCAGAGCTGCCCCCTCTGACCATCCTCATCAAGACCTCTGAGTCAGCCCAGGAGATGGGTAACCCCAGGGACACCTACTGCAAAACACCAGACACATTCAGTGTCACATGTTAGCTCTTCCTCCAGTAACTTTTTTGGGTATTCATATCCTAAAGATGCTTCAGAAAAATGCTTTGGATGAAACCTTGGTTCCCTTGAAATGAGAAGAAATCTGTCTTTATTGAAGTCAATGACAAGTCTTTCCCTCTTTGTATGTCTGGCAAAACAGAAAAATCTATGATGCAGCTTCATAGTTTCATCCAGACTGCAACAACTAAGTTTCACTGCAGTCCCTACATACATGCAGTTGAACTCATTTACTATTATTCGTTACTCAATTTGGAGCATTTAAGTTAGTGAAGCTGAAACATGTATGTTATGACAGAGTTGGGACTTAAGCCCACTGCTGAATTTTGCCACAGCAATGCCATAAACAATAAAATAAGAAAGAGACGTAAAAAAGTAATATGAATGGAGTGAGAGGGAATGTACAAAACGGAGTCACTGCTGACATCCTCAGTCACAAAATCTTTAGTATATGCAGAGTTTCATAGAAACATAGAATGGTTTGGTTTGGAAGAGACCTTAAAAATCATTGAGTTCCAACCCCCCTGCCATGGGCAGGGACACCTCCCACTAGACCCAGTTGCTCAAAGGCCCATCCAGCCTGGCCTTGAACACTTGCAGGGATGGGGCACCCACAACTTCTCTGGGCAACCTGTTCCAGTGTCTCACCACCCTCACAGGAAAGAATTTCTTCCTAATATCTAATCTAAATCTACCCTATTTCAGTTTAAAACCACTACCTCTTGTCCTATCATTACACTCCCTCATAAAGAGTCTCTCCCTTTCTTTCCTGTAGGCCCCCTTTAAATACTGGAAGGCTGCTATAAGGTCTCCCTGGAGCCTTCTCTTCTCCAGGCTGAACAATCCCAACTCTCTCAGCCTGTCCTCACAGGAGAGGTGCTCCAAGCCATCTCACCATCTTTGTGGCCCTGTGCTGGACTCGTTCCAACAAGTTCGTGTCCTTCCTGTGCTGAGGGACTCCAGAGCTGGACACAGTACTCCAGGTGGGGTCTCATCAGAACTGATCTTGGACATGTCACCTAGGATGATTTCCTTACAGAGACTTACCCAAATTCACTGCATTCTAGAGCTCAGCCTGTATGTCCAAGACAAGACAAGGGCCATGTAATGAAATCTGATGCACAGAAAACATTAGCAGAAAGTGATATTCTCGGGGCATTATAATCATGCAGCCTTTATAAAGATAGGCACTCTGAAGTTATAACCTTCATATATTTGTCACAAACGGATGCTAGAGTGTGTGTACACGACACCAAAGATGTCTCGTGATGGCCAATGACAAGTGATCAAGTGATGCACAGGAAAAATTAGAGTTTACCTGCTGAGAAATTCCTTGAAAACAGAAAAAGGAGGGTATGAGGAGTGTCTCCTGATACACCAGGTCCCTGCTCAATCCCAGACCAAGTTAGGTACGATTGTACGTGAAGTTACTCTACTTTTTTGATGGCCAGTTACAATACAGATTATTGAGAAAGAGATTTTCTGACCTCTAGCTAAAGCATCCATTGCTCCTGCAAAGCATTGTTTGCCTGGTGGGGGGTTTCAGAGACTGCTTTTCTATTAGGAGTTGAAACATCAACTGCATTTGAGTGCATCACACACAGTCAGTCTAAAAGGAAGGAAAAGCAGCTGTCAATGTGGCCAAGGAGAGATATTAGAGAACTGACCTAATAAAGAGAGAAGCACAACATTTGTCCTGGGCTGGAAAAACTCCAGGAGAAAGCAGGAACAGGAGCACGTTATGATATCTTATACATCACCCTGCACTGACTCTGTTGCCCCAAATAGTAATAAAAGAAGACAAAAGTAGTCCCCAAGCTGTCTGTGACTATATCCGTGTCAGTAAGTAATGTGGCACAATAGGAATTAATCTGTAGGGTGAAGGATTGGTGCTGAGGACCTAAAGTCCACATTATACAAATCTCAGAAAGTTTTAGTTTGAACTAGCCCTAATCTGGTCCTGTGGACTGAATGCCCAACAGCAGTGAGAGACCTCTTTTGGTTTAATTTCAGCCAAAAGTGAAGACTGCGCACTTTGAGACTGCTCTACCACACAAATCAAATCACAGCACAGGGAGGTGGTGGGGTCATTCAGTTCAGACATGTGCTTTTGATCCACATTAAAATATCCATCGTAAGACTGGAATCGGCATTTGCGGGTAGTCACATAAAATGGAGGAAAGGAAAATGTGTGCAAAAAATAACGCCCACATCCTGAAAAGAAAAACTACAAAGACAAACACAACTGTAACCACCGCTTGTTACGAACACCTGAACAACTGTCTCCAAGGATAGACCAAGGCAAAGCATCCTCTCCACCAGGGCAGATCCAGATAAAACTGTCATGGAAGGCATGAAAAAGCGCACTGATTAGTGAGTCTTGGAAGCTAACAAGGATGATGCACAGAAAATGTCAAGGAGAAAAGAAGAATATTCATTACCACACGGTGCCTAAAAAAACCCCCATTAGATTATTCATTGATATCAAAGACAATATTGTTCACTGAAATTACTCAGCTTCCCTCTTCAGGAGAAAAATGTTACATCATTGTACAATGCTCAGGAGGCGTGTTCCCTAACAGCCTTACAGTCCCTCTCTACGAAATGCTAACATATCAGAGGTCACCAAGGATACAGACAAGGAGGAACAGCCCTTAAATTCTTAAAGCAAATAAGAGTTCTAATTGTAAATGGTTATGTGTGCGTGCCCACTATATCTACGTTTTCAAAGAAGATGTTTCTCTCCGTCTAAATTCACATTTACTTGTTTTGAACTCCTTTCATTTCCTGTCTTTCATTTTTACCCAGCTAGGAAAATTGCTCACAGGCAGGCACAAGCACGATGCACTAGCTGCTGCCCAAACCTGTGTATTGAACAAAAAGTCTGCAGCCTGACAAAACAGTAAATACACAACGATACAAGAAACTCTCCTTTCATTCCCATCCTCTGTTGAAGTCAGGGATATAGAAGAAATGTTTGCAAAAACATTTCCTCTGCAAAACATGAACATTAGGTTTTAAGACTGTCGTTAGGATACGTGATCATGTTAGGATATGGTCTGTGGAGGAAGAACCACAGCACTGCTGCTGAAATGCAGCAAGATTAAGGTTAAGACACAGCTCAGCAAATTTGTTTCTAGATAGCCAAGGCCATGTTTGTGGGCCAGCCATCCCAGGGTAGCTCAGAGCTACCATCCCTCTCCCCGAGTCCTGGGTCCTGCCTTCCTCAGTCTCCAAGGATTTGCAGTTCCTCAGCAGGTGATGGCATCTTTGTTCTCCACAGCCCTTGCTGGACTTCCATGGCGTTAACTTGTCCAGCCACCTTTTGAATCCATGAAAACGTCAAGTATTCACAAATTCCTGTTGCAAAGAGCTCCTGGCCCATGACACTGATCATTGCAAGTGATATATTATTAGAAGGGTTTTCCTGGACAACTGCAGACATTCTGAGTAAAACCAGACTGGAAGGGGGACCCTAAAGCATGAAAAAGACCAAGGACTTATTGGGAATACAGGGGAGCTGGATTAAAATCTCTGATCCATAAAGAGATTTGCATCTGAATGTCCCACAAGCCC
This sequence comes from Numenius arquata, assembly GCF_964106895.1. Lineage (NCBI taxonomy): Eukaryota > Metazoa > Chordata > Aves > Charadriiformes > Scolopacidae > Numenius > Numenius arquata. Next base: position 67,701,034 of record NC_133576.1, on the reverse strand, counting down.
AGCATTATACCTGACTTTGGGTATTCTGCTGCTGGTATCTACTAATACAAGCTGTTGGATCTATAACAGTTTTTCAAACTGGTTGACTATACCAGTTTCTGCATATCTCGGGTCAGGGACAAAGGAGACTTAGCAGCCTGTGGTCAGGGCATTCATCTCTGTAGGAAAGACACAGCTTGAAGCTTCTTTCTTCCCTGTAAGATCTAAAGCCACCCTAAGACCCACAGCAAAGGAGGACACAGAATTAAGAACAATCTAGTTTGGGAAGGACCTCTGGAGATTGCCTAGTCCAGCTCCTGTGCAAACCAGGCCTGGCTTCAAAGCTAGATTAGGCAGAAAATAGACCAAGGTACTATCAGCTGGGGTACCCAAAGCAGCCCAGTGTTTAGTCCAGGCACTCCCTGAGTGCATGAACCCAACGTAAGAAGGGAATGGGCTCCCAGTAGCCAGTAGGTTATGGTTCCTGGGAAACACAGGCATGGAGTCTGTGTCTCCTGTGGTCAATTGTCATTGTTTCTGAGGAACAGAAGACTAAGTAGCTGTCTGGAAGGGTTTAGGCAGAACTGGGTATCTCCCTATCAATCCATAAGTTCAGTTTTCAAAGCTAATATCGGTCCTTGTTTTACCAAGACACTTCTGAAAAGCTTATCCTCCACCCCATCCCCACAAGCCACCACCTGAAACTTCACCACAGGCTGGGCCCCTGCCTGCCCAGAAGGATGTTTGCTTAAAACAAGTGGGTGATGCCTGCAGCAAACCGTACCAGGCGAGGGCCAGACCCCAGCGCACATGACAGCAGTGAGAGGGTTTGGCTGACGCTCGCCTCTCAGCTGACTGGCCTGACCGTTATGTAAAATTCCTCAGACGGCAATGAGGCATTCCCGGTTAGACACAGACGGTCTGAGGAGCAGCTGGATGGAAAACCCACTGAAGGAGAAGGCAGGGATTTATGAATAGACCCCCTTCCATTTCCCCACCCGCCTTGATTCCCTGCTCTACCAGAGCCTCCCACGAGTTGTCGCAGGAAGAGGTATCCATGGGCACCAAGTTGACCAGGCTCCAGCTCAAATGAAAGACAATTGTCCACTACTGGCTATAGTTAAGCACTTTCTTTCCTGCACTTCTGAATTTCTTAGTGTGATGCACTGGGAAGAATAATCACAAGGGGAAATTGTATCTGTAGGGTGAAACATAAGTTTATAAATTCAATTAGCCCTATTCGGTGAGTAGGAAATTTTGAAGTAAATCAAGCAAAAGCATGCAAGCACAAGACTGCCAATTTTGAAAAAAAGAAAAAATGTATTAACAGATATAAAAGCAAGTATAAAACACCAGCACAAAAAACTAAGGGGCTTTTGCTTTCAATGGATTGTAACAGGGTTTATTGTTGGAAAAGTCAGGTCCTTGACTGAAGCTTGAGACATGTTTGAGGGCATTTAAGGCTCTCCCAGTTTTTTTCTGCCTATTAGTGAGTGAGTGTGTTCAGCTGCCTCATTTCCTGCAGAAGCACTGCTGAAGTGTCTCTGCCTCTCCATCCTTTGCCAATTTTCAGGAGCTTTAGCTTTGAGGTGCACAGCTGTCTCATCCACGTATATCTCAAGGCTTACTTTGGGTTTTTTCCAGTTTTTCAAGTAATATTTGTATTCTAGACTCTGTAATTTGCCCACTGCCCTTCACGACTGCCAGGTAAAATTCTCCCTGCTACTGATGGGACAGAGCAAGAAAGTTTAATTACCTAATCAGGAAATCAGAAGATAATTAACAGAGACTTATGAAGGTGTGTTGTGTCTTTGAAAAGGTAGAAGAAAACATATTGCCCGAGCTACCAAACAGGTAGAAACTATTCTTGCTTTAAACAGCCTCCTTAACCAGAAATCTTCCTGCATACATTCCTAAATGCAAATGGAAAATATTCAAAAGTGCTTTATGATATGAACATTACTGATGATAAATGATACTGTTTTGACAAACATTTCTGCCTACAGAACTCTGATTAGCTCGATTAAAACAAATTTCTAAATTACCCATCTATCATGAGATCTCCACAGAGACAGTGAAATTTGCAGTGGCTTCTATAGCATGAATTCTACTAGCAACTAAAATTAACTGCCCTTGCAAAGACCCACAACGACCAAAATTAACAGACACCATTTGTAAAGATTGATCACTAGGGATAGATGTGCAAACACTGAAATGACTCTTTCATAATCATACAATTATTGGATGATGTCTCTACAGAAAAAGAGATATTGCCTCAACTATGCATATGCCTATAGGTTATGATTACTGTGTGACGTAGGAGAGGCTATAGTTTAAGAGCAGTAGTAGTTTTAGAGTAGCTTGTAATGCAAGATCCTGAATAGTTGCAACATCTCTCCAATTTGTACTTTGTGCACCTTTTGGCATTTTTCACCCAAGAAAACAGAAAAAATCTTAAATATCTGTGCTGCTTGCGTTATGACTTAAATATAGTTTTCACAAAGCATTTTAACCAATCCAGCTGTTCTGCTAAAAAAACCAAATTACAAACTTATAAGCCTACAAAGTCACAACAAAAAAAAATTATTTCTAGCACAAGCAATTACAAAATGTTGCATTTCATTACTTCTCTGAAAAAGAACCTCCTTCACAGGGAAAATCACCCACAGACACGCTTTGGGAGTGTTCAAGTAACAGGGACTGGTGCCAAATGTCACACTTACATTACTGCTTTGATTTAGTTTGAAACAAACTCCCTTCCAGAAAAATTCCTGACGTCCCCGCTGAAGCAGCTCCCACACTGGGTAGCTGGAAGAGACACTTTGCCGCACTCACCCTGTTGCTGTTCCTCATAGAGCACAAAATACGTCCCAGCTGTGCCTTGTGCCTCATGGGACAGCCTGCACAGTAATTAACAAATCCATGCTAATCACAAATCCACAAATCCAAAAGAAGTCATGTAACTGTATTGGCTTTCTGCCGCTGGACTGGGAGGAAAATGTATGCTTCAAGTCCTCCTGGTCTGATGACAGGTTAAAAAAAAAAATGAGATTTTTAAGAAATGATCCCATGAACAATGGAAAAGAAAATACCATACAGTCCATTTCAAGGCCTGAGAGCAAAGCTCTGGCTTTGGGGCAGGCCCAGAGCACACCAGCATGAGCAAGTATCGCTCCATTATATTTGGCTAAACGCTTCTCAGGGGTCATTCTTTCAGTCAGGGAAGAGTGATAACCCTGCCTCTAACCCTCCTGGAGAAGCACACCGTGCAGGCAATCTCTGTGAGGCTGCTGAGAACTGCAGCCCAGCTGTGGCAGTAGCTGAATGAGGCACTACCTCGTTCCCCAAATCCAAACGTCTGGCAGCTGAGCTGCAAGCTGCAACACCACAGCAATACTAGCAGAAAGCAGTTTTGTTGGGGCTGAGCAGAATTTAATAGCTGGGAACTAGTGCCAAAAAATAACCCCAGTGAAACAAACAAAAATCCTCCCTTTGTGTGAAGCAACCAGAGAGGTCATAGCCCAGTCTATTGGAGAAGAATAATCAATGTTGTTATCAATTTTGAAATTACAAGGTTATAAGGCTCATCATGTTTTATTTAATTAAAACAGAAATGTAGCAGATGGATTTTCTACATTAAATTAAACTAATAGTTGTAATGATACGTGTAAAAGAGGTGAAGTTCTCCGCTATAAGCAGTTCGTGTCAGAGAAGAGAAATGGTTAGAGGAGACCTCAAGCGTAGCACCCACAGGGTGTGCTGGTAGCTTCATAGATCAAGCAAATGCAACAATAATTAGCCCTCCCAAGAGAGTCAAATAAGTCATGTATTTATGCAACCTAGTAAAAGGCAATGAGCATCAAATGAGACCTCTACAGTGTTGAGCCATCAGACTCGTCAAGCCTCTGAAGTGACATATGACCATGGAAGAAGATTGGGCTATCTGCTGTCAATGGGAAGGGAGGCTGGCAAGCGGCAAGCAGACCGAAAAAATCTGTGGAGGGCAGATTCCTCCATACCCTTGTCCTATGCCACGTAGCTACTGAGAGTCTTTTATGAGACTTCCACAGCCCCTGGATCAGGTACCTTTTGCACTTACTGAGGCTCCATTTTAAAAGCCAGCTTCTCTGAAAGACAAGTCCAAGGCCCCAGCTGTGGCTGATGTTACCAATTAGCAAAGTCCTCGCTGGTATTTTTTTACTCTTTTTTATAGGCTCCTGAAATACCACAGACCTGGTACCTAAACCTGTCAAATGCTGCAGAAGTATTTTTGTCAGATAATCTCTCTAGATATTCTCTCAATTGGTCTCATGAAGATGGCTTCAAAACAAGGTAATGCATGCAAGAAAAGGTTGTCAACCAACCAGAAGATGCTGTACCCTGCATAGAAGCTCGTTTGTTCATTCATTTGCTGAACAGGAATGCAACTTCTATTTCAGTCTAGGCTATCATTTTTTCCTCTAAAAAGATTTCCCTTTGTCTGCCATTTTTGATAGGAAAATGATGGGTGCAGTTATATTCCTGCAGAGGTCAAGAATTTCAATATTTTCAATGAGATCACAGGTCTAGGATCAGAGCAAAAGTGCGGCAATGCGAGGGACATGAAAGCCCAAATGTTGATTTATGGCTGAATACCGTGTTTATGTTCCACACATCTCAGTGTGAATGTATGGTTTTGGCAGCACTACGCAGCTTTTCTAATGAACACAGAATGTTTTCTTTCTTCTCTTGGGCAAATTAAAATATCAGTGAGTTCATTCCTCTTTTTCCTGTTTGATCTGTTCCTAGCTGGACACACAGATTTTACAGCGGATGATGATCCTACAGTGACCACATTAAAAAAGCTGACATCTGCCAACCATTACCACACGGCAGTTTCTGACATAATGCTCCATTTGTCCCCACTCGGAACAGTGACACACACAGCGTGTGCCTGTTGGAAAATAGTAGGACTAGTGCAGTATTCTAGCTCCTTTGCCCAAAAAATTGTAGGGGAGGTCATCCTACCTTTGGTACAAAGATGTCAGTAATTTTTTTTTGTAAGTAGGACAGGTTGACAGGGTTTTGTAAAGCTCTTGAAGAAGAAACTGAGACATAAATGTGGAATATTTGCTCTTGTCTCAATTTCAGGCTTTTTTTTCCTTTGTTTTTAATAGAATGAAATAACCTGAACTGAATAAAGTTGCTAACCTTCCCCTAAAAAATATATTGGCTATGTGACTATTCTGCAAAAGTAATTTACAAAAACCCCAGCAGTTTAATCTATTCTGTGGGAAAGACAATGGCCAAATCTTAACAATAAGAACCTGGAGGCTTTCTGCTGTAACAGGATTTAGCAATAACTTTTAATTGGCAGTTCAAAGTTAATCCTCAGGGGAAAATGTGATCTGGCAAAAGCACCCAGTCACAGAAAGAAAAAAAAAAAATCATTAGACCGTGGGGGTTTTTGTCAGTGTTTCTGCAGCTATTGTTATTGGCAAATATTATAGAAGTAATTGTTGCATTGTCTTGAACTAGCAAGGCTCTTCTTACATGATACATTTTATCCCTTTTGTACTTTATTTCTCTGCCAATTAATAAGTGGGCAAAAGTTTAAATTTCTCCATACTCCTAGTATTCTTTAGTTTTATTTAACACAACTTCTGAAGGGAAATTCAGAGGTAAATCCTTTAGACTAATACTCTGCTCTTCCCTTGTCCCTCGACATGAGTTTCACATGTCCCCAAGCCTAAATATTTCTTCTGTTTCTACTCAAACAGCATCCCCAAAGGCTTGCAGTGAGGAATCATTTCTCTTCGTATATTTAGCTGTAGGAAAAGCCCATAACCCAGACAAATCTTCTCATTAACTCACCAGGATCTGTTCAGCTCTAAATTTCAGCAATTCTGTCATCCGTAGTTTCCCTTCTTTGTTCCAGTGATGTTTAAGACTAACTTGACCTGCTTAACTCAGAAGAAAGCATATGGATGCTTCAACAGAGAAATGTTGAGGTCCAAATTAGCCTCCTACCAATAGATCAAAGTCTGCATCGAAAGCTAAGCTTTCGGCAACAACTCAGGAGCTGCTCTCATGAAGCTACCAGGAATTCTGATGGCAGCGTGTGAGAAGACCAACATTTTTTGTGAGAGTTCAGGTAGCAAATAAGTGTCTGGTTTCCATCTAAGACTGTATTAAGAAATACAAAGAGGTTCCTACACATCAGCAGAACCACGTCTCTTGAAATCTGCAGCTCTTCAACATCTGTTTTACGTGAGTGATAGATTTTATTTTATACATATATATGAATATTCCCCGTAAAAATTATGTAGCTACATTTAAGTGATTAATCCCCTGACCTCTTGCCTTAAGTTTCATTGAAAACCAAACGTTCACAGCTAATTTGTACAATCTCAAGATCTTGGGATGTGGTACAGTTTCACCTTCTTCCCCTGCAGCAAAAGCAGAGCTGGGCAGAACAGACCAGCCCATTGTTGGTCTGCAGACCGCTCTCTTGCTGGCAGACTACTCCAGCACGACGATTGGAAAAATCACAACAGCTTGTTACAAATACAGCCAACATGAGTAAAATCCACTAAAAAAAATGTTTCAGAAAAGCAATGGGAGTATATAGCTGCTTCATTCATTTTTTATTAAATCATTTTACTTCGAAGATGTATTCACTCTGCAACATCAATGTGTTATCTCAACACGCAGACCTAAATGTACTTTTTAAACCTAATGGTTCACTTTTTGCAGACTATCTAGCCCAAAAAGTAAGCCTGAAATACTTCGCTTACACATAAATAGAATAGGAGGGACAAAAAAAAATAAAAAACCACATTAAAAGTCGCAGTAAGTTTGAGTCCCTAAAAAATCTACAATCTAAAGTAAGTTAAAACAATCCTTTAAACATTTAATATTCTGGGAAAGGTTAATGTTTGAGACAACGTAAAGGTAAAAGGAAATGTAACAAAAAGAACCACTGAATTTTATCACATATATTCAATGTGCTTCACTAGTGTTATAAAATGCTGAATGCTCAGGTACATATAAATGCTGTCCAGAGACCCTGCACTATTTGCAAAGTTTGACTAAATTTTAATACATATTATTTTATAACACATACTAAAACTCCTCCGGTCATTATAACAGAACTGCATTAAACTATTCTAGAAAATATTTCTTGTAGGAAAAATGCATTTTACCTGCTTTTTTGAAGAATTCTTGAAGATGTTCTTTTGTTTGAAAATAAAAGCCTCCAAAATTAAAAAAAAAAAAAAAAAAGGTGCACAGATGTTAAAAATAACTGACTTGGTTCAGCTGAGGGAGCTGCAAGATGCCTGGTGTTTTCTGAATAAGGACCTTATTTAGGTAAATGACTTTGTCGCTGTGGAATTCAGCTCAGTTCTTTGTAGTAAGCATCTCTGGATGAGGAGAGAGTGACATTGCATCCTGTGCACACTCATAAATGAAGCAGGAATTCCCAGATTTGCCATCATGTGATTTCAGTGAGGAACTAGCAATCGACTTACTTACTCCAGCACCCGTTACTCCCTGCCCAAACACAGCCCTTCCGAAGCCTGAGATGGTTGTAACAAGTGGCAAATTGAGAAAGAGTATACAGAACCTGGTTAGCTTCACTGAGCAGACACTTCACATGCTGCCCTGAGTTTGGGCAGGAAGCAGGAGGAGAACAGAGCAAAAGTACCATTGCTAAACCGCCACAGGAGTTATAAAAGAGCAGGTCTAACAGTTCTCTCTACGAAAAACCGGTCGTGTTTGAAAGGGTGCAGGGGGAAATCACTTTTTCTGCCATCAGAAACTACTAAAGAGATTATCCTGATGAACACTCATTCTCATTCTTTATACTGGAATTTCAAAGATTTACTAATTGCACTGCTGTACTCAATGCAACATTATTTAAGCACCACACCAGCCAAACTTTTTTTTGCCTGTATCAGACAAAAACTGATAAAAGATGCTATATACTATATAGGGAGTGTAGATTATTTTAACTGGAGAAACAGATGTTACATTAATAAGATAGTTACAAGCAGAATAACGCAAAGGAAAATAATAAAAAATTCATTCTTCACAAAAAGAATGATGCTATTGAGATTTTGCCTAGAAGAACTGCATGTTTTAAGTAGTAATGATGGTTTCTGCTAGCTGAGCCTTCCTAAAGAAGCAATTGTTCCTGAAAGATGAGTAACCTTTTTTGACCTTCTAAGACTCAAGGCAGAGCTGAACACTTCCAGCTCCCTCAGGATAATTCATAAGGTCACCAATAGTTATCTCCATTGTTCTCATTTGATGTATATCATGGATGTACATCCGTGGGCCGTCTCTTCTCTCTTGCTACTGGGGAGAGGCACTTACTGTACGAGTCCGGTGAGGAAATGCGATAAAATGGATCATTGTGTGGTTTCTATTCAAATGTTCCATTTGCGCTGTTTCTGGAGGTATTTAATTGTCCAAAAGTGTGTTTTTCAACGTTGGGTTTTGAGTGTTTTTAAGATCATAAAACACTTGTAATGGATGCTTTTTTATTGTAAAATAGATTCCAGTTTAATCTGATTGTCTACAAAGATGAAGGTGACAATAGCTTAGGCTCTATGAAGTTATTTACACCCCTGTAACTTAAGAAGTGCCTGGTCACATTTTGTGAATGCAAATCTATTTATACCTAACCCCAATATCACAGGACAGTTACTCCCTGAGTGCTCTAGTGCGGCGATAGACCTGCCAGCATGAAACAGGCCTGTTCAGTCACAGAAAACATAATTTCCATGAAATTGTTCATTTACAGATAGATTATAAACATACAGGTGCCCTCACATCCAATTTTATGGACACGAGTGAATCCAATTCTCCTTTCAAAGATTATTCTGATACAAAAATCCCTTTATAAAGATAAATTATTCACCTCCAACTTTATAATCCTTTATTGTGTTTCTATTGCTTAGATGCTTCAGCCATGGCTGAGGACCCCAAAGCAGGAGAGGCTGCAAAAACACAGAAAAAGATGAGGTTTCCCTTTATACAAATGATGGACAACACAGAAGACAGCAAATGGATAAGGAGCGAGTAAGACATTGCTAATCTGCACAGTAATTGTAATATTTCAAGAGGGCACACATCAAAGGGACGCAGGCTGTGCTGTTTGCCATAAGAGTTCATCAAATACCCATCACCTCATTTAACCTACATTGCCACTAAGATTTGTGCTGCGTCACTGGGATGGCCATATTAACACTGGAAGGCCAGGCAGAAATCCTGAGAAGTCAAAAGAAATGTTTCCTGTGAAGATTATGCGTTAAATTAGTGACTTCATGCACTCTAGTGAAATGGGAAAAGAAATTCATGCTTTTGCATCTGTTTCCTAAAAACCTTTAGCTGGAAACCAAGCCATAGAAATGAGGACATTTCCTCATAAATGTAGAAATAATCTAAAATCTACATATAAATGTGTGATAATTTGGAGGCCGCTGTGCACACAGAAACTACAAATTCCCACTGATGCCATGGACTCACTGTGCAGTAAGTGCAGGCTTTCTGCAGCTGTGTACACCACCGGGTTGGAAAGAGCTGCAGCATTTCCCTCCCAGATCATAAAAAGCTTGGGAGAGTCAAGTCTACCCAGAGGAGTGTACTGAAGAGATTAACTGAAGTGATTCTCACCAGTCTGCAGCAGCAGAAGAAAGTCACCCAGCATCAGAAATAGGAGCTGAGGTATCAGGTATCTTTAGGGGAAACATAAAGGTAAACTCAGGACACTCAGGGTCCACGGGACAAATCAAAAATGGGAAGCAGCTGAGCACTTAATGGTAAAAAGGGGGTTCGGAAGTAGGTTATCTGAAGATCCTGTGCAAACAGCTTCTGAGCAGACCTGAAAGACTCCATGGTTCAGAAGGTAAAGACACCAGATGCACTTCACTACCCTGAATTATGTCCTGAGAAACTGGAGCTCATGTCTGAGTGAGATGAGAAATTGCAGGAAAATGCATCTAGGTTTTATTATTCTTCACCTAGATCCACGAAGCAAGGACAACAGGAACTTCAGCAAAAGTGTTCAAATGCAGGTGGGGCTCACCTCCCAGAGCTGTAGGGCCAGCCACCAGGTCTTGAGCAAAGCTGTGGCATGACAGAAACACAAAGTGTGGGAATGGCTTTATAGGGTATAGAGATGCAGTTATCAATGCAGAGGCTTGAGTATAAAGGCTGAATCAATATATGAGTCCAGTCAGTTGTTAAAAAGTCTTTTCCTAGCAAGACAATCAAAGGATGGCCAAAGGGAAGGGGCAGAGAGGAGAATATAGCCAGTGGACAGCTAGGGCAGACAGGCTTACAAATTAACATTGGAAAGCAAGGTGTCAGAAAAAAGATCCAGATGAGCACTGAAAGGATGGAGGAGGCTCAGGCTGTCAGGAGTGAACAGGACACTGAAGACCACACTCCAGCACACACATGGCTGATGGAGTTGGCAGAAACCCCCCAAATTAATGGCAGATTATTAGTGCTTGAAACGCCTCGGCCTTTGCTATGCTCATATCTGGGTTTGTGATGTTCTCATTCCAGGAATGCTCTGGGTGTAGGAAGTGAGAAAGATGGGGATGCAATGTTGTTGGATTTGCTTATATTGCTAGTAAAAATCATTGTTCTTCCGTAATTCTATTAGTAGATTTAAGAAAAAATAGCAAAGTAACATCATATAATTGCACTAGAGAAAGTGGTGCTTTGCGTATGCCTCAAGCCTCTGAAAACAATGCATTCAGCACGCCGCTGGTGTACTACATGGAACATTGTACCTCGTGCTCACAGAAGAATCTGTAATGGGAACAAAAATATATGCAAAAAATACTAGTAAATTTTTAAATCACAGCTATAAAACTTGTACATTACTGCCGAGAGAAAGCTGTGATATTCCTCAGTTTGATTTAGGATTTTGCACCCATAAGCCTGTTCAGTGAAACAGGAGCTAACTGAGGTCTGGATTCAAACCAATCATTTTTACAATACTGAGTTTTTAAACTTTTCAGTTTCCATGGGTTAAAACTGACCATAGCTGGGCAGCAAACCAGGCTTGGTTCTGGTTTCATTATCTGTCTTTTTCCAGAGCAAAAGCAGGGGTTCCAACACCCCCTATAAAGGTTTTATGGAGAAAATTACCATTTCTGGTTTTTAAGTTAAGATAAAGAAATAAATACATAAATAAATAGGATCATAGCCTGTGTATTCTGAACAAGTCTCTGCTGTAGAGGTGGGGGAATGATTTGTTTCTCAGTAGGGAATAATGTGCCTGCAAACAGGCTGGCTGCTGTGTGAAACTTGTGTAACTCAGACCAACAGTGAGGGGCTTTCACATTCCTAATGGACTTTCCAGGCGGGAGAGTGCTGTCTGCTCAGTCCTGGGGGCTGGGGACACAGAGGGGTGGCAGGGAAACCCGCCGGTGGTGCCCTCCACCCTTGGAAGGAGCAACTCCTCCACCCACGGTCTCATTCCCTCCTGCACTGTCACCACTGTGTGAGAGCTGGGTGTCTAGCCTAACCACTCTCCTGCACTTTTAAACAAAGATACAGACACCTCTAATGGACAAATCATCCTAAAGTAGGGAGGAATTTGTGATGGCAGATTTTAGGTGTCTACATGAAAGCCACAGGTCTAAACTCCCACTTGTATTTCTGGAGATGAAGGGTCAACGCAGACAGCAGAGTCTAGAAAAAAGGACACCCCACCCACAGCCAGGTGTCCATTGAAGGATAAGATTAAAAACTCTTTAGACTGTACTGACTGTATTGATTAAGCCTCCTCATCCCAAAATGGGAAGAACAGACACTGAGTTCACACGTGGACACTTTCACCTTCGACTTTCGCCTTAGGTTTAGGAGGGATGAAGATTTAGGTTGACACAATTTAGCATTTCCCTGGAGAGAGATGCCTACATCTCCTGCACAATGAAGGGGAAGATGGAGATGCCTTTACAAGGGGGCTTTAGCCAGGAATGATTTGATGCCCCTAAACTGCACTCTGTAGCTGCACTGCCATTTCTCCATGTTTCCTGGAGCTGCACTGAGCAAATGCACTCCAGGCTCAGGGAAGCCCGAGTTCAACTGTGCCTGGGCTCTTCCCTCATCCACCTCATCTGATCCTTTCTCCTCTAGTTATCATTTTTCTGTTTGTAAGCTCCTGGCTCTTCCCCTTCTTCCCTACCCCTGTGAGGGCCTGTCTGCAGTAGAGAGGAGATATGGATGGTGAGAGGAGTAGAAGCGAGCAGAACTGAGGAAAACATAGGGGCAGAAAAGTCCATTTGCTGAACACCTGAAATAGCTTAACTTTCTTCAGAAAGGTAAAAGATATGAGGGATGGGGAGAAACCTAGTCTATAGTTTATCCCTGCAAACCATCCAGCTGTAATGAATGTGACAACGGGCTGGTTTCGTCTGCAGGAACAGTACGATTTTCCAGCAACACTGCATGCTCAGTGGCAAGTTAATAGTTGGATGTTGATTTGCTATCTTGAATTGACCATCCAAGAAGCCTATGCTGATATATGGCAGAGCTGAAGAAAACAAACTCAAAAACTTAAATGAAAGATTCACTTTCCGGAGCACAAAGGAACAAGCAGTTGCTCTAGGCAGGGCTGTAGCAAGGAAAAACAGAGGAAATTCACCTCTGGCAGCCAGCCCCATGATCTTTTTCTTTCAGGGTGAGGCTAAGACAGTGCTGGTGGTCCTGTCATTCAGTCCCCAGTGATATTAAACAAATCTACCCCATGCTTTAGATGGAGTCCCCTTCTCTGGAGATTTTCAAGACCCACCTTGATGCAGTCCTGAGTAATGTGTTCTAGTCAATCCTGCTTTGGCAGGGGAGTTGGACTAGATGATCTCTAGAGGTCCCTTCCAACTCTGACAATTTCCATGGTTCCATGATATCCATGATTCCGTGACTCCACTATTGGAGTTCTCAGAGTGTTTCACATCAAGCTACCAGTTTTGTCACACTGGTCAGTCCAGCACTGAGCGTGCCTCGCCAGCAGTGGAGGGGCCTGCAAGGAAGAGCAGAGCACCCATGAACTTTTGATCCTCACTTGCAGCATGCTGCTGGCAAGGAGATGGGCGCACATCCCAGCCCTGTTGTCTGCGCCTGCATCCACTGCATCCACGCACCAGGTCATGGGATGCGGTCAGGGAGGGATGCAGATAACAATGGTAGCCTTTCAGCTCGAGGCCCTGAAAGGTGGCATTCACTGCCTGCCCAACCCTGCTCCCACTCCCGACAATATCCCCCGGCCGTCACAGCCACTCTGCACACCAAACGCTGCCCATCTTTGCAGGCCAGGGAGAGCTGGACATCTATACCTTGCTTCAGGGGCCCAAGGACAGGAGAGCAGCATCCAGGTGATACATAGAAGGCTACTAAGACTGTTACATGACTCTTTGTATGAGAAGATGTAGTTACAAGAGGAAACACCCTTTTTATGCATGAGCACATACGTCAAAACTAGCATGAGACAGTACTCATTGCACAAGAGGAGCTTCATGTTCAAAAGTCATGCCATATCCTTAGGGTTAATCATAACTCAGCTGAGGCAATTACAAAGATAAATCTTTATCTGTGCGGATCTCTCATCTACATAGGGAAACAAATTCTGCATCTCTCTGCGTCTATGCCATCCCCTACTTCTGTTCCAGAGTAACTGTGTATGCCCCCGTTCCACTTCCCCATCCTGCACTGGTCTGGAGTGGAGTGAGAAAAATAATTACTCCAGGATAGTTATGCTGATGTCCACACAGATGCAAACCTCAGTCTTAAATAGGGTTATGGAGCCGTTATTTCTGTGTGTGAGGCAGGGCGGAGAATATGTCTCTAGCAGACATAAATCTCATTTCCTTAACTGGGAAGTTTTCTGAATTTTTCATAAAAGAAGGTAGTCAACTGCTAGGATTTTTCAGTAAAGTTTAACAGTAGTTCACAAAGTTTTTTCTTCCTATCAAAGTTACATATCCCCCTCCCACTTTTTTGCCATTTATGTGTACAATTAATAATAGTACATAATAATAATTAATGATACACACATACTTCATATACAATTCTGCTAGGAAAGCTATAACACAATTACACATTACTTAATATGTCCCAGCCTCGCTTCACAGAATCTGTCCTGTTAGTCTGGCTGAGCAGAAACGTTTCCACCTCTGCAGGGTTTAACTCAACATTTGCCAAACTGGTGAAAAGAATTTTCTTTCCAGGCTCTTTAAAGCATAGCTGGCTCCCATAAACTCACCCACAAGAACATCTCACCATAAATCCTTGTCTCCACGTCAGGCTTGAATGGGGGAGAGGTGTATTTCACAAGACACTGTTTCATCTCACTTCAAAGTTTTTGTTTCTGACCTTTTACTCTCCATGGGAAAGGAGCATTCATGTCTTTGGGAATGGCAGAGATGTCTCACAGTAACATCAACAGGGCTGTTAAAAGGTCCAGGCCCAGTAGTACCCACTGGCTTTTTTCGGCTTCTTCTTTTCTATCATCTGCTATATTGGTTTTTTGGGCTGGCCACAGACTTTGTCAGGTCTCTTCAAGAGGCAACTCATCATAGGTGACCTGGACTTTTCAGCTCTTTAAGGGTCCAGTATCCTGTAACAGAAAACTGCAGGATTATAATGACTGGTTAACAATTTATTAAAAACTCTATTCACCGATGTAATTCCATCAGACCAAAAGCCATTGCAAAATCAAACCAGCTCTACACCACCACCATGGGCATCCTCCAGGGACTGTGGCCAACCTCACATTTCTGAGTTACATGCAAATGCTCATGTCTGGAGGGTGGATCTCATCACACAGGGTGCTGAGGACTCCTCAGTGTTGGCAACCTGAAGTCCATCTCCATGGTAGGAAAGCATCATTTCACTTCATGACAGTTCATAACTCATGGGATGAAAGACCTCTGTCATGCCCATACCCTCGCATAGTATAGCTCCTTCTCAGAGCAATCTGTTATCCCCAAGGTGGCTTTTCAGGCTAGTTGATGTTTAACCCAGAGCAGACACCTTTCAACCCCCCCCCAACACAGCAGTAGCATGGTTATGATATTATTAGGAGCTGCTGTCTTCAGGCAACGGACAAGTTACTGAAAACTCATTAAATGACCCTAAGATGAGATACGTTGGTAAATGAGTGCTCAGTAGTTGCAATTCACCTCTTCCCTAAAAGCAGCAGGAAAGCTGGATCTAGGCTCTGATGCGTAGAGGGGGCACTGACTCCTCCTGCAAACACTACTGTCTCGGAGTAGTTTTGAGACCATAAAGTAACCTGAATCTTCCAGAGGTGCCACAGAGCAGTTGTTTTACCATCTCCCGTAAGGCCCTAGCAGCAATTGTCACCACTCTGTAAGAGATGAGAAGGTGATCAGATGGTTTGCACCACTCCCAGATGGAGACAAACAGCTTCTAGAGCTATCTTTCAAATTAAACAGCCTGTAAGCAAGTTCTAGCTAGGGATTTTGTCCTCCCAACTTCTGCCTTCAAAGCCTTGCATAAATGAATATCCCAAAAGCATGCTTTGAGCATGTGAGCCATTTCTGTGTCCAGCTACTGTAAAGAAATATTTGCTCAAACTGTTTTCCATTATTTGTTTATACATCCTCTAACTCTTACATCTTTGGAAAACAATTCCCAGATCAACATTACCTTGTTTATAAACATATAAGGGCAATCCTACTTGCATTTCTTGGCTGTGGTTATGCTGACCACATCCTTCCCAGCTCTTGTGACATGGTGTGGCACAAGTGAGCACAGTCACCTTTTGTCTCCTCTTTCCTCTTCCCACTTAGGGCTCTCCACTTCAAGGGTACTTTCATGGGCATAGCGATGTACCTTCTGCTAGACTGGTGCTGTTTGTCCTTGCTCCCTTTTCAGGATGGCAGCCTTTTCTAGGTGGGATGAGCCAACTCTCTGCAGTGCACTGCCTGGCAAGAAGGAAGCTTTGGTCTCATCAAAGAAATGTGTGTAGCACTCTTATGAGATTCCCTTTTATCAATGCTGTCTATGTATTGAAATAGCTTTTCTGTACAACATAGGAACTTTGATCTCCTGACTCCCGGTCCTGTGCCTTAACCACAGAGGAAGCTTGAAAATCTCCCACAGGCTTCTCCTCCCGTGGTCGTGCCTCTACACGGGTATCTTAACACTAGTGCAAACTGCCTGGGACCAAGCAAGACCATCTTGTAAGCAAACATCAAAATGGTACTGACATCCTGCAGCATGTAGACAGTCTTACTTGTTGAACCAAGACCGAGAGGTAAATCCAGTGACAGAAGCCAAAAGTAATTTCACCTGGAGCCAAGACTGTCACCTGGAGTCGTACTTGCCAATTTTTATGAAGAATTTTATAGCAAACACGCTTCTTACTCCCAGTGGCTTTCCTCCCCTGACACATATAACGCCCAATATTTGTCTTCTGACAGTGCACAAAAATGGTTAAACAGACTACTGCCATTCAAAATAGTTGCTATTTTCACAACAAACAATTTGGATTTGTGCATAATAAACTAGAAAGACAAATTACCTGGCCACAGGATGGCATTCTCACAGCGTGCCAACACCTACAATACAGAACTTGAGTCATCTTCATCCTGGCTCCAGGACAGACAATAACTAACCTTATACTGAGCTTGATAACACCTAATTTACCAGTAATCAGTTGAGCAAGTTTGAATTGTTAAAATGAGTCTACACAACATTTAGCTACCCATGCCATGGGGCCATGGCATTTTTGATCCAACAGTAAAAGCCTTGAAGCTGGACTTTCACCCAACAATGCCAGGTTATGCCAGCAAAGGAGCCGGCTAGGATGCAAACATTGCATCTGCAAACAGGATTGAGAAGAAAGGCCTCCACAAGCCAGAAATACTAAGAAGGAAAAAAATGAATTGGAAACAACAAAATGAGGCAGTTCCAAAATTCTGGAGGTGCCCAGGAACCCCCGTGTTGCAGGGGCTCCCCCAACATCACCTGCTTCACCTGATGGACAAGGGGCATCTCATGTCCATGGCATCTGTGCCTCTCGGGAGAGCACCAGGATGATCTGTCTGCTAGGGATGATGGAAGCAATCTCACCTCCTCACCCAGCCATGTGCTCCCACCGCTCCCCCCCAGCCAGCCAGCATCCCGCCTCGACACATCGCATTCTCCAGCAACTGAAGAGGCAGCTCTCTGTGAGGTTGTTCTTTGCCCCTGCCTCCGGGAGGGGAGCAGGCATTTTGGCTGTTATTTGCTGTCTCGAGTCTGCTAAAGGGGAACAATAAGAAGGACTCAGGGGCAGGACTGGCTTAGGGGTTCTTTTCCTCCTGTTCCCATCTTACTGGGCCAGTGCAATTGGTTGTGGAGACACCTGACAAACCAGAGAAAGGAAATGATCCCGTTGAAAAAACACCACTGACAGCTTTCAGGCACGGAGTGAGGAGAGAATCCCAGTGTATGGTCTTCCCTGCCCCAAGGGAGCAGCACCGCAGCCCAGCCAGGGCAGGGGCAGGTGGAGGGGAAACCCCTCTGCATGGCTTTCACTAGCATTTTAGTGCAGACATGGTCCTTGAAAAAACAAAATGTCAAGGAGATGGCTTAACTCACTCGTTGCTTCCAGAGCTGCCTGAAAAACTGTCATTTACTGCTTCATGCTCCACCACTTAGTTTCTTCCTCCAGGGCTGAAAGGCGTACCCACGCTGCTGTATTAAACTGCACTAGCAACAGAGGGTCAGCAGCCACCTCAATCTAATGCCACTGCGAGGCAGGGCATCAGCCAGGGGCACCGCTGCTGCACTGGGGCGCTATGCGAGGTAGGCTCACCTGGGGTGGAGGGGACGGCTCATCCCACCACTCCAGGCTCAGCCAGCGCTGTGGCACTCCCCCAGCGAAGACATGGCTCTGACTGGAGCTGCGGGAAGGTGTTAGAGGAGTCTTGCAGCTCAGAAAGGCGGCCTCTCTCTATCCTAAATGATCAGCAAGCCCTGATAGGGTCAGGGAGAGCTGTACAAGCAGAGGAGTTGGCATCTGGTTAAGGAAGCAGTTATTGAAAAAGAAAAGATCCCGTTGAGCCAGTGCAGGTCCACACTGGAAAAGCAGGCAGCTGAAAAGCTTCCGTGTCTTTGCTTGGAGGAACTGATAACAATTTCAAGGGTCTTGTCTTCAAGAAGGTTGGATGCCTCAGGGAACCTTGATTAGAACATGATGGAGAAGGTACCATTGAGAAGTCTGTTCTACTTAATAGAAATTCATTTTTTAGAGAAGCTAATAATGAATAGAGCATTGCAGGAATAACAAATAAGCTGAGAGAACTCAAGAAATCAGTTTGGGCAGCTGCCTGACCGCAAGCAGATCAAGTATTGTCAGATCATCACCAAGAGATGTCTAACAAGGTTTTAAAAACTCTTACTGACCAAAATCCATGGTCTGCCTAGACTGGGCATTCTGGTGCTTAACTCTGTCTAAAAGGAGAAAGGGGCGGCGGGGGAGGGGAGGGCGGTATAGGTTGTAAAGGTTCTCTGCTGAGAAGAAATAGTATCCTTGCAATCAGCTTTGGATCACCGTGGACAGCTGGTCATTTCCTTTTTTATCCCAGTGTTTTACATACTGAAAGATTTACCATGGTGCTTTTATCCAAATTTTCTGCATCAGACATTCCCACTCTTTTCGACCTCTCCTTCATCTCTGTTTTCCAACACTGCCAGAGATGTGCTTCCCTTTGTACTTTCTCTGGGGAGGATGCCTGTGTCTTAGGGAATACCCAGGAGTACTCCAGCTAAGGCTTTATTCATTATCAGGTTAAAATGGTCTTTCTGCCTCTGAATGCCAATGAAACTCCCCTGGAAGGATACTTGCTCCTTCTTTAACTGCTCATCATTGCTGAATTGTTTGGTCTGTTGTCCTCACATCCTTTTCTCTGCCAGCGTTGCCTAATCTAGAAATTCTTACAATGTTGTTTGGCCCTGACCGCAGGTATAAGATTACACACACCCTCGACTTCTTCATGAAGCTGCAGACCACAGCATCACAGTATCTAGAAAAGCCAGTATCCAGTATCCATGTGTGAGTTGCCAGTTTTGCCCATTCCCAAAACAGAATATTTTGTCCACTACACCTGCAGATGGAGACATTTGGAAAAAGCTCAACGTCTGTCAGACCTCGAAGAAATCCTTTCAGTGTGGGCCTAACCTCAGCTATGGCTGGGGACTTTTAGTACGGTCCATCATACAACAGATCTATGCTATTAGACTAAGTCACTTTATTGCAGTGACAGAGGCAACAGGACTGTTCCCTGAGTACCATCAGCCTAAATCCCTAATCTCTGCTATTGATGTTGGTGTCTCATTATACAGTAGATCCACATCTGCAACTAAAATGGCTTCCTTTGTTCCAAAAGGAAAAATTTCAAAGACAGCTGGGCTCTGCCTGACGGGTAACTCCAGTCACATCAGTGTCACAGACTGCAGCCTGGTCAGTGACTGCTGGGAAGCAGCAGACCCCTGGATCACAGGAAGGCAGGCACCTGATTCACACTACAAAAAGTCCATTTCCTTCCCACTTTTGCCCAGCCAGTTCTTCCCCCAGGAATCCCTTGTCCTCTGCAGGAGCACGGAGGAAGAGGAACTTACTTGGGCCAGCCCCAATCCCACCTGGCCTCCCCACACAGGTATTTCACACATTTGATTTCTTCCTCTTTCTATGCACAGCACTTCATAATCCACTGACTTTTGCAATACTCAACCTGTCTCCTGTCAGCTTCATTTTGGACATGGACCCTGTTCTCTAGTTTATTTTTAGTGGTGCTTCCAAGTTGATGTGATGAAGCTGATGAAAAACTCGAGAAGCAGCAGAACCAGGAAGGACACGTGCAAGAGTCTCACTCAAAAAGTTCTTCCAGTTTAGGAAGGACCTTCACACTTTGCCTGCAGTTTTACCACCACCTCTTTTGAGACGTTGCTTTAGTTTATTTATAAAAGAAGATCACAAAGGAAGGTAGAGAATCAAAAGCCATAATAAAGCAAACCTGCCCCATCTGCTAACTACCACGTCAAAGCATTAGAATGGTTTCATAATTTGTGGTTGACAAATCACATGTTCATGCCACAAATGTCAAGCACATCAGAACAAACGTTAGGAAAATTATTCAGTTGGAAATTATGGAAAGAACTTGCTCAGAACAGATTAGTTTCTGAAGCTAAAGAGCATCTTTTCTTCAAAATAGTGGTGAAATACTTTACACGGAAGAATTAATTCAAAAGTCTTTCTCCTAGGAAAACAAATCACAGCTTCATCTACTTGCTCTCCCCTTTTGGATCTTTGAAATGGCACCACTGGTTTGGGAAGAAACATTAACTGTCACGTCCAGGTAAAACTTTCTGTAAAGAGCGAGAAGGGACAGCGGCCACCTATGGCTGTGATCATCCTAATTTCGTGCATTTTGATTTTACACTGTCTTGCATTTGCTTTTCCTACGAGTTGCCGCTAAACAGGATAAGAAGGCTCAGCCGACCACCAAGATGGGACCACACTGGCACTTTTTGCCCACACATGCCGATGAAGTTGTCACAGCAAAATAAAATAAGAAAGTGTAGTCCTTGGGCTTTTATTTTCTAGAAGTGCTGTACCCCATCCCTATTGAGGCTCGTCATCAGGAGTGAGTATATGCAATTGCCCAATGAGGATTTAATTTCTTTTCGCTTAACGCCGATTCATTTATAAAAGAGATCTTCAGACCACACTAGAGGATTTTGTGTTGTATCATGTGCGTGACTCCAGATCCTCCAAACAAAATGCTTCTCAACACGGTTCTGTGGAAACCTTGTTCAGGTCATGATGCCAGCGCACCACACCCAAACTCGCTGCTGAGATCAGGAAACAACCGAGACAACTCTACTCTGCGTTTCTGGGAGATCTTTGCACAATGTTACTCACCGGCCATCAGATGACTAAATGCAAAGCTGAAGAACGGTGCCTGGCAGATACACCATCAACGCGCACATTTGAGACAAACACGCGAATCAGCAGAATCTTTTCCAAGAATTTGGAGCATCAATTCACAGACAGTTTGTGTGTCACGTTCAGTTGTGTTGCTCTGCTGCCATTTTCACTGAGGAGGTAACTCCACGATAGAATAACTTCCCCATCGATCTCATACCCTTGAATCCCAGCTGAGTAAAAGAACCATGTTGCCATGTTTTAGTTAACACCATAACTTTTAACTATAAGATTCGTCAGGAGATTAACCTTGAAAGGCAACATCTACAGGAAACTAGACATCTATACATTTTCTTTAAACTAAAAAAGTGAAAATATTTTAACAATGAGATCTTTGGAAGCCACTGCTTCTCTTTTTTATAAAGGGGCGCTGCATGGCTTAGTTTTGCATATAGTCTGCTGATAAAGACACTGGCAGGGGAGGCAAGTACCTATATATGCTGGCCTGAAGACT